>NW_028322254.1:1438333-2157500 GCF_059928025.1 Delphinapterus leucas
AGCGTGTGTACAGCGGTATGAATGCAGCAGAGAAAATCCGATAAATCCCATTATCAAAATGAATTACTCAAACAAAACCCAAGGACAGTGAAATAGAGAGCAATTCTTAAATAATTCATTCAGGGCTTGTGATGCAACCTGGATTTACCACATCTACACCCAGAGCTGAGTGAGACATAAGGTTGGGCACTTCGGGCTGATAGCATTGGTGAGGTTCGATGAGCAAATGCAGACCCTTTGAAGTCATACAGCATGGTACCCATTCCATGGGTCCCAACTCTCCAAGTTTAAGGGATTCTTCCTTCAGCTAAAACATGCATGGGAAACCCACAGTATGGTGCACCGTGTGACTGGCAAACGTTTTCAAATGCATCTCAGTTTTCGTCCCCTTTTACTCGGGTTCAGCATTCCAGACCCTTTACGAACACTCTCCCCACTTGGAGAGTCAGTGCCTTTAACCTCCTGTTGGGCACAGTTTGCAATTTCTGCGCAAGATGAAAAGGAATAGGGAGAACCAATGAGAGACTAGCTCTAGGTGTCTGCACGGGCAAATTTAACGCTCATTTCCCACCAGGAAGAGGAATTAACCAAAGGCTCAGCATGCCGTGCCGGAACCAGATTAAGGCCTGAAGCAATGCTGCGGGTTTGCGGCCAGCTCACAAGATAGCGAGTTGAAGAAAGGAGCTCAGGGGCCCTGTAACTCACAAACCTGCAGAGCTATAAATGACAGCTATCGTCCAAAAATATATTGAAGGAAGGCTGCGAAGACGACTTGTAAGCGGGGCAGAATTGCAGGAAAACGATTTCAGGGGGTAGACGGGAATTGCATTTAAAGCACAGGAAAAGAGGCAGAATGTCGACAATGATGCTCTTGGCCAAAACGGGCGTATGAGTTTTCTCCTGAATATATTCATGAAAAAACGCATACGCCCTTTTTGGCCAACCAAGCAAGCATGTTAAAGAAATCTGCACTACAATGAAGTCTCACTGCCCCCAGGTCAAAAGGGCCATCTGAAAAAATGTAAAATCCAGAAAGGCAGCACAGGCCATGGAGAACAGGGAGCCTTGTTATGCTGATGGGCGGGATGTAAATTGCCAACAGCCACTCTGGAGAAGTGTATGGTGTTTCCTGGAACACCGAAAAAACAAAGCAACGGAGCCTACGGCACTTCCACTTATGGTCCTATAGCTTAGGGAAATTAAAATCAAAAACACACAGCCACCCCAAAGTGTCGGACGGCTCTGTTTACAAGAACCTCGTCTACGGTACAAGTTAAATATCCCAGAATGTGAAAAATGGATAAAGAAGTTGTGGTACGTACGTACAATGGAATATCACTCAGCAATGAAATCTATGTCATCAGGCCCGTCGCGGCATAATGAGTGGATTCATGTACGATGATTCTAAGTGAAATAAGTCACACAGAAAATGAAACATCATAAGATATCTCTAATACACGGAATGTAATCTTGGCTACACATGAACTGAATTACAAAACAGAACAGGGTCTCAAATTTAGAAAACCAACTTATGCTTGATTAAGGGGAAAGGTGAGTTGGGGTGCTGCATAAAACCAGAGATAGAAATTAACAATGATACCTTTCCATAAGTCAAATATGTAATAGTCAAGTCCTACCCCTTGCTCAACGAAATGGACTAAACACCCCATATTCAACGCCTAGGAATACACCTGACTAGTAAGAATCTTCAAACCCATGGATTTATATGTCTCCATAAGAGAATCAAGCGTGTGTACAGCTGCATGAAGGCAGCAGAGAAAATCCGATAAATCCCATTATCAAAATGAATTACTCAAACAAAACCCAAGGACAGTGAAATAGAGACCAATTCTTAAATAGTTCATTCAGGGCTTGTGATGCAACCTGGATTTACCACATCTACACCCAGAGCTGAGTGAGACATAAGGTTGGGCACTTCGGGCTGATAGCATTGGTGAGGTTCAATGAGCAAATGCAGACCCTTTGAAGTCATACTGCATGGTACCCATTCCATGAGTCCCAACTCTCCATGTTTAATGGATTCTTCCTTCAGCTAAAACATGCATGGGAAACCCACAGTATGGTGCACCGTGTGACCGACAAACGTTTTCAAATGCATCTCAGTTTTTGTACCATTTTACTTGGGTTCACCATTCCAGACCCTTTACTAACACTCTCACCACTTGGAGAGTAGGTGCCTTTAACCTCCTGTTGGTCACAGTTTGCAATTTCTGCGCAAGATGAACAGGAATAGGGAGAACCAATGAGAGACTAGCTGTAGGTGTCTGCACGGGCAAATGGAACGCTCATTTCCCACCAGGAAGAGGAAATAACCAAAGGCCCAGCATGCCCTGCCGGAACCAGATTAGGGCCTGAAGCAATCCTGTGGTTTTGCGGCCAACTCACAGGAAAGCGTGTTGAAGAAAGCAGCTCAGGGACACTGTAATTCACAAACCTGCAGAGTTATAAATGACAGCTATCGTCCAAAATATATTGAAGTATGTCTGCGAAGAGGACTTAGAATTTGGGCAGAAATTCAGGAAAACGATTTCGGGGGTAGACTGGAATTGCACTTAACGCCTAGGAAAAGACGGAGAACGGCGACAATGATGCACTTGGCCAAAAAGGGTGTATGCGTTTTTTCCTGAATATAATCAGGAAAAAACGCATACGCCCTTTTTGGCCAACCAAGCAAGCGTGTAAAGAAATCTGCACTACAATGAAGTCTCTCTGCCCCCCGGTCAAAAGGGCCATCTGAAAAAAGTGTAAAATCCAGAAAGGCAGGACAGGCCATGGAGAAGAGGGAGCATTGTTATCCTGATGGGCGGGATGTGAATTGCCAACAGCCACTCTGGAGAAGTGTATGGTATTTCCTGAAACACATAAGAAACAAAGCAACACAGCCTATGGCACTTCCACTTATGGTCCTATAGCTTAGGGAAATTAAAATCAAAACCACACAGGCACCCCAAAGTTTGGAACGGCTCTGTTTACAAGAACCTCGTCTACGGTACAAGTTAAATATCCCAGAGGGCGAAAAATGGATAAAGAAATTGTGGTTCTTACGTACAATGGAATATCACTCAGCAATGAAATCTATGTCATCAGGCCCGTAGCGGCATAATGAGTGGATTCAGGTACGATGATTCTACGTGCAATAGGTCACACAGAAAAAGAAACATCATAAGGTATCACTAATACACGGAATGTAATCTTGGCTACACATGAACTGAATTACAAAACAGAACAGTGTCTCAAATTTAGAAAACCAACTTATGCTTGCTTTTTGGGAAAGGTGAGTTCGGGTGCTGCATAAAAACAGAGATTGAAATTCGCACTGATACAGTTCCATAAGCCAAATATGTAATAGACAAGACCTACTGCTTGCTCAACGAAATGGGCTCAACACCCCATATTCAACGCCTAGAAATATACCTGCCTAGCAAGAATCTTAAAACCCATGGATTTATATGTGTCCGAAAGAGAATCCAGCGTGTGTTCAGTGGCCTAAAGGCAACAGTGAAAATCCGATAAATCATATTATCAAAATAAATTTCAAAAACAAAACACAATGACAGTGAAATAGAGAGCAATTCTTAAATAATTCACTCAGGGCTTCTGATGCAACCTGGATTTACCACATGTACACCCAGTGCTGGGGAGACATAAGGCCGGACACTTCGCCCTGATAGCATTGTTGAGGTTCGGTGAGCAATTGCAGACCCTTTGAAGTCATACTGCATGGTACCCATTCCAAGGGTCCCAACTCTCCAGGTTTAAGGGTTTCTTCCTTCCGCTACATCATGTATGGGAAACCCAGAGTATGGTCCACCATGTGATTGGGAAACGTTTTCAAATGCATCTCAGTTTTCTTCCCTTTATACTCGGGTTCACCATTCCAGACGCTTAACTAACACTCTCCCCACTTGGAGAGTCAGTGCCTTTAACCTCCTGCTTGTCACAGTTTGCAATTTCTGCGCAAGATGAACAGGAATAGGGAGAACTAATGAGAGACTAGCTGTAGGTGTCTGCACGGGCAATTTAATGCTCATTTCTCACCAGGAAGTGGAATTAACCAAAGGCTCAGAATGCCGTGCCGGAACCAGATTAGGGCCTGAAGCAATACTGCGGGTGTGCAGGCAGCTCACAAGATAGCGAGTTGAACAAAGGAGCTCAGGGGCACTGTAATTCACAAACCTGCAGAGTTATAAATGACAGCTATCGTCCAAAAATATATTGAAGGAAGGCTGCGAAGAGGACTTGAAAGCGGGGCAGAATTCCAGGAAAACGATTTCAGGAGGTAGACGGGAAATGCACTGAAAGCATAGGAGAAGAGGCAGAACCTCGACAATGATGCACTTGTTCAAAAAGTGCATATGCGTTTTTTCCAAGGCCCTCCTTAAAGAGGGTAGGGGGCTCCCAGCATGCTTCAGTGGCCAACAGAGGGCCCACATCGCCAAGGTGACGTGAGCCAGCCAGGCAGGAGTGACCTCACATCAGAGGGCCCACCTCACAGAAGGGTAAGGGACCCAGCCATTATCAGACTCTCACCAGAGGGCCCACATCAGCAAGGGGCTGGGAACCAGGCAGGAGTGTCTTCACACCCGTGGGGCCACATCATTGCAAGTTGAGGTACCCAGCACATGTGGCCTCAAACCAGAGGACCCACATCTCCATGGGTCTCGGAGCGAGGCAGGCAGGATGAACCTCAAAACACGTGGCCCATTGTATAAAAAAGGTGAGGAATCCAGCAGTTGGAACATCCCAGCAGGTGGCCCAGAGCACCGAGGCTATGGGATCCAGGCAATGATGAACTCACAACAGAGGGCCCTCATCATGAAACTGTGAGCAACCTAGCCATTGTGACCTCAGAGCACAAGGCCCACATCCCCATGGGGAAGCGAACCAAGCAGGAGTGTCATCGCACCAGTGGGCACACATCAGAAAATGTGGGGAGCCCAGCAGTTAGGGCCTGATGCCAGAGGGCCCTCATCACCGAGGAGAGGAGGCTCCCAGCAGGCTCCAACTGCTACAAGAGGGCCAACGTCGCCAATGCGGGGTGTGCCAGCCAGGCAGGAGTGACCTCAGAGCAGAGGGCCAACCTCAAAAAAGTGTGAGGAACCCAAAGAGGATTAGACTCTCACCAGAGGGCCCACATCACCAAGAGGATCAGAACCAGGCAGGACTGTCTTCACACCAGGGTGACCACATCATAGAAAGGTGAGGAACCCAGCACATGTGGCCTAAACCAGAAGACCCACATCTCCAAGGGGCTCGGAGTGAGGCATGCAGGAGTAGCCTCACAACACAGGGCCCATAGAATAAAAAAGCTGAGGAATCCTGCAGTGGGAACCTCCCAGCAGGCGGCCCAGAGCACCGAGTCTATGCGATCCAGGCTGCAGTGAACTCACAGCAGAGGGCCCATATCATGAAACTGTGAGCAACCCAGCCATTGGGACCTCACAGCAGAAGGCCCACATCCCCATGGGGTTGGGAACATGGCAAGAGTGTCCTCGCACCACTTAGCACGTATCAGAAAAAGTGGGTACCCAGCAGTTACGGCCTGACGCTAGAGAGCCCTCATCACCGAGGGGAGGTGGCTCCCAGCAGGCTCCAACTGCCACAAGAGGGCCGATGTCGCCAAGGCGGGGTGTGCCAGCCAGTCAGTAGTGACCTCACAGCAGAGGGCCCACCTCACAGAAGGGTGAGGAACCCAGCCAGGATCAGACTCTCACCAGAGGGCCCACATCACCAAGGGGATAGAAACCAGGCAGGAGTGTCCTCACACCAGCGGGGCCACATCATCGAAAGGTGAGGGACCCAGCACACATGGCCTCAAATCAGAGGACACACATCACCAAGGGGCTGGGAGTGAGTCAGGCAGGAGGAGTCTCCAAACAGAGGGCCCATAGAAGAGAAAAGGTGAGGAATCCCGCAGTTGGAACCTCCCCGCAGGCGGCCAGGAGCAGCGAGGCTATGGGATCCAGGCCGGAGTGAACTCACACCAGAGGGCCCTCATCATGAAACTGAGCCACCCACCTTTGGGACCTCAGAGCAGAAGGCCCATATTCCCATGGGGTTGGAAACCTGGCAGGAGTGTACTCACACCACAGGGCGCACATCAGAAAATTTTGGGAGCCCAGGAGTTAGAGCCTGACGCCAGAGGGCCCTCATTACCGAGGGGAGGAGACTCCCAGCAGGCACCAACTCCCAACTGAGGGCCCACGTCGCCAAGGTGACGTGTGCCAGTCAGGCAGGAGTGACCTCACAGCAGAGGGCCTACCTCACAGAAGGGTGAGGAAACCAGCCAGGATAAGACTCTCACCAGAGAGCCCACATCACCAAGGGGACCGGAACAAGGCAGGAGTGTCCTCACACCAGTGTGGCCACATTATAGAAAGGTGACGAACCCAGCACATGTGGCCTAAACCAGAGGACCCACATTTCCAAGGTGCTCCGAGTGAGGCAGGCAGGAGTAGCCTAACAACACAGGGCCCACAGAATAAAAAATGTGAGGAATCCAGCAGTAGGAACCCCCCAGCAGGTGGCCCAGAGTACGGAGCCTATGTGATCCAGGCCACAGTGAACTCACAGCAGAGGGCTCACATCATGACACTGTGAGCAATCCAGCTGGTGGGACCTCAGAGCAGAAGGCCCACATCCCCATGGGGATGGGAACGTGGCAGGAGTGTACTCGCACGACAGGGCACATATCAGAAAATTTTGGGAGCCCATGAGTTAGGGCCTGACGCCAGAGGGCCCTCATTACCGAGGGGAGGAGACTCCCAGCAGGCACCAACTCCCAACTGAGGACCCACATCGCCAAGGTGATGTGTGCCAGCCAGGCAGGAGTGACCTCACAGCAGAGGGCCCACCTCCCAGAAGGGTGAGGAATCCAGCCAGGATCAGACTCTCACCAGAGGGCCCCCATCACCAAGGGGATGGGAACCAGGCAGGAGTGTCCTCACACCAGTGGGGCCACATCAATAAAGGTGAGGAAACCGGCACATGTGGCCTCAAACCAGAGGACCCACATCACAAAGGGGCTGGGAGTGAGTCAGGAAGGAGGAGCATGAAAACACAGGACCCAAAGAATAAAAATGGTAAGGATTCCAGCAGTAGGAACCTCCCAGCAGGCGGCTCAGAGCACAGAGTCTATGGGATCTAGGCCTGAGTGAACTAACACCAGAGAGCCAACATCCTGAAACTGTGAACAACACAGGTGTTGGGACCATAGAGCAGAAGGCACATGGGGATGGGAACCTGGCAGGAGTGCCCTCACACCACTTAGCACGTATCAGAAAATGTGGGTAATCAGCAGTTAGGGCCTGATGCCAGAGGGCCTCATCACTGAGGGGAGGAGGCTCCCAGCGGGCTCCAACTGCCACCAGAGGGCCGACGTCGCCAAGGCGGGGTGTGTCAGCCAGGCAGGAGTGACCTCAGAGAAGAGGGCCCACCTCACAGAAGTGTGAGGAGCCCAACCAGGATCAGACTCTCACTGGAGGGCTCACATCACCAAGGGGATGGGAACCAGGCAGGAGTGTCCGCACACCAGTGGGGCCACATCTGCGAAAGGTGAGGAACCCAGCACATGTGGCCTCAAACCAGAGGACACACATCACCAAGGGGCTGGGAGTGAGGCAGGTGTCTGGAGGGGCACATTTAACTCTAATTTCCCACCAGGAAGAGGAATTAACCAAAGGCTCAGAGTGCCGTGCAGGACCCTGATTACGGCCTGAAGCAAACCTGCGGTTCTGTGGCCAGCTTTCAAGGAAACGAGTTAAGAAAGGAAATCACAGGCACTGTAATTCACAAACCAGCAGAGTTATAAATGACAGCTATTGGCAAAAATATATTGAAGTAAGTCTGCACAGAGGACTTGAAAACGAGGCAGAATTGCAGGAATCATATTTCAGGAGGTAGATTGGAATTGCATTTAAAGCATGTGAAAAGCGGCAGATCTTTGACAGTGATGCACTTGGACAAAAAGTGCGTATACATTTTTTCCTGAATATATTCAGGAAAAAACGCATATGCCCTTTGTGGCCAACCAAGAATTCGAGCAATGGAAATCCGCACTACAATGAACTCTCATTTCCCATTCATCAAAAGAGTCATCTGAAAAAAGTGTAAAACCCAGAAACACAGGACAGGCCATGGAGAACAGGGAGCCTTGTTATGCTGATGGACGGGATGTAAATTGCCAACAGACACTCTGGTGATGTTTATGGTGTATGCTGAAACATCTAAAAAACAAAGCTACAGAGCCTAGGGCACTTCCACTTTTGGCCCTATAGCTTAGGAAAATTAAAATCAACAAGACACAGCCAACACAATATCCAGGGCTGCTGTGTTTACAAGAACCTTGAGTCCAGTACAAATTAAATATCCCAGAAAGAAAAAAATGGATAAAGGAGTTGTCCTACTTACGTACAACGGAATATCACTCAGCAATGAAATCAATGTCATCAGGCCTGTAGCAGCAAATTGAGTGGATTTAAGTATGATGATTCTAAGAGAAATATGTCACACAGAGAAACATAATTATCATAAGATATCACAAATAAAGGGAGTGTAAACTTGGCTACACATAAACTGAATTACAAAACCGAACAGAGTCTCACATTTAGATAAAAACTTATGCTTGCTTAACGGGAAAGTTGAGTTGGGGTGCTGTATAAAACCAGAGATTGAAATGAGCACACATACCGTTCCATAAGCCAAATATGTAATAGACAAGACCTACTCTTTGCTCAACGAAATAGACTAATCCATGGTGTATCACCTCACACCTGTTAGAATGGGCATCATCAGAAAATCTACAAACAACAAATGCTGGAAAGGGTGCGGAGATAAGGAAACCTCTTCCACTATTGTTGGGAATGTAAATTGATGCAGTCACTGTGGAGAACATTATGGAGTTTCTTATAAAACTAAGAATAGAATTACCATATAATACAGCAATCCCACTACTGGGCATATACCCAGACAAAACCATAAAACGAAAAGAGACATTCACCGCAATGTTCATTGCATCACTATTTACAATATCCAGGTAATGGAAGCAAACTAAATGCCCACAGACAGACGAATGCATAAAGATAAGGTACATATATAAAATGGAATATTACTAAGCCATAAAAAGGAATGAAATTGGGTCATTTGTAGAGACGTTGATGGATCTAGAGACTGTCATACAGAGTGAAGTAAGTCAGAAAGAGAAAAACAAATCCTGTATATAAATGCATATATGTGGAACCTAGAAAAGTTGTACAGATGAAGCGTTTTGCAAGGCAGAAATAGAGCAACAGATGTAGACAACAAACGTATGGACACCAAGGGGGGAAAGCTGTTAGGGGGGTGGTGGTGGGAGTTGAGAGATTGGGATTGACATGTATACATTTCTATGTATAAAATAGGTAACCAAAAAGAACCTGCTGTATAAAAAAATAAAATAAAATTCAAAATTACAAAAAGTAAAACAGAAATAATATTCTTCCCTTCATATACATGTATTTATATGAATAAATTATTTCCATGCTTATATCTGTAAATACAAAAAAGAGGAATAAAATCTACCTTGAACCAAAAACGAAAAAAAGAAAAAAAAACAGAACCCACCAGTTACACAGAGGAAAACCGTATCAGGGCCCTTGCTCCAGTTGTAAACAATTCTGAAGTTGGTCAGTGGTGGGGAATCATCTCCCATTCAGCCAGCATGCCCCACACAACAAGCGTCCTCATTGCAAAGCTGGGGGCCCGTGCCGAGGCATCTGTGAGTAAACGTGGGCCGAGCCCCAGGCCAGCTGCTGCTGAAATGTTCCCACCCTTCCCAGGTAAAACACCTGAATATGTACAAGGACTTGAAAGCCTAGAGGAAGGGCCATGGAGCCACATGAGCGACAGCATGCCAGCCGACTTGGTGCCTGCAGGCCAGACAGGATGGTCCTGGCCCTGGGTGCTCTTCTGGAAGCTTTCCATTTCCCTGCCTGAGATACCCCTCCTGTCCCGGCCCCCACTGCTTTCTTCCTTACTCACCTCTGCCCAGGGAGAAATTCCAGCGGCAGGTATGGGTGGCACATCCTCTTCTTTAGCAGGTGGCATCTTGGCAACTGCTGCAGAAAGTCCAGCAGAGCCCCACTCACACTGGGCAACCCACAAAGCCGTGGCCTCTCACTCCCTCCCACCAGTCCAGCCCCGAGACTGCTGACAGGGCAGAAAATGGCGTCAGGCACAGCTGCAGGTGCTCTTGCTGCCTGGAGCGGTGTTTATATTGATCTCAACCCAGGCACACCTTGGGAGGGATGGCCGGCATGGTCAGGCTTCCCAGGCCAGCCAATAATCACCCCTCAGGGGCTCACAGTTGCAGAAACTGGAACTTGCTGAATCGGCCAGGTCCAAGGAACAGGTGTGGGCTCCTGAGAGTCAGGATAGACAAGGGCCTGCAGCTCTGGCTTGTTTTCTAATTATATTATCTGGCCCATGAGTGGGAGACAACTTCAAGAAAACCATCTCCTAATGAGAAGTACCCAGGAGTCAGGGAGTGCAGGGGTGGGTGGTGGGTGGAGACAGAGGCCTGGTGCCCCGGGTGCAGTGGAAATCTCTGGAAGACCAGGTGGAGGGAGGCCACACAGAGTGATGCCCAGGGTCACAGACCTGTCGGAGCTGCTGTTTGTTAGTTCAAGTCCTGCTCTGAGGTGCTCTGTGTCAGATCTGAGTGACAGGTGAGCTGGGAGTGCTCTGCAATGAGGGCGATGTGCATGGCTCCTGTGTGCCCAGCCCTGCCACGGTACCTGAAAGGGTAGCTCTGTATCCTGGGAGGGGCCTGACCACGAGAGCCCCATGGGCTGCAGGGGAACCTGCCCAGGGAGCCCCATATCCTGGGAGGGGCCTGAACACGAGAGCCCCGTGGGCTGGGGTGGGGGTGGGGTACCTGCCCAGGTGAGCTCCATATCCTGGGATTGGCCTGACCTTGAGAGCCCCATGGGCTGCTGGAGTCCTGGTAAAAGATGTCAGGACAGTCAGTGAAGCCACCGAGGATATACCTCCAGTAGTTCCTAAACCCTACACCCTGCTGGTCATTCTACTAACCACCAGGACATGGTATTCTGTATTAGTCTTCAATGAAGCCTTCTTTTGTATTCTATTAGTCCCAGAGTCACAAGAAATTTTGGCTTGTGAGTGGCAGGACTCAACATACAACTAAAACAATACTTCCGGGCCGTCTTGCCCCAAGGGTTCAAAAATTCCCACACCATCTTTGGGGAAAGCTCAGCTAAAGACCTAAAAGTTCTACCTCTGGAAAAGGAAACACTCCTTCAATATGCAGACGACATTCTGATCGCCAGCCCTACTAAGGAGACCTCTGAACTACCAAGCCAATAAAGGATACAAGTTGTCCAAGAAAAAGCTCAAATATCACAGACTATGGTGACCTGCGTGGGCTGCATTCTCACAGAAGGTCGGAGAAGCCCATCCCACGAAAGGGAAGAAACGATTTACAGCCTTACCCATTTCTAAAACTAGAAGACAGCTTAGGGGTTCCTGGGGAGGCCAGGGTTTGCTGCTTCTGGATCCCTAACTACAGTCTACTAGCTGGGCCTCTATATGAAACACTGAAAGAAAAAGATGATGATCCTTTTGAATAGAATCCAGAAGTGGCCTTTCAAGAATGGAAAGAGCAGTCAATTCAGACCCTTGCCCTGGAACTCCCTAATTTAGCTAAACCCTTTGACCTTTACATTCCTAGTGAAATTTGAATGGCCATTGGAGTATTAGTGCAAAACCTGGGACCACTTGAAATGGAACAATGCAAGAATGCCATCCAGGTAGGATAAACTACGGTCACCAAGGGGCTTGGCCCACCGCCACATCTGGCCAAGATACTGGCAGTATCTGAAAACCTGGAAATCAGCAGCCCAAAAGGCCACCTCCCTCCTAAGGGAAAAGGACCCCACGTGGTGATCCTAACCCCCAACCATGCCCTGAAGTTGCAGGGTTTGCTCCGTGGGCACAATGACCTTGAGTGAGGAGGTCCTCCAACTCCAACCTCCAGAGAGATAACTGGGGCAAAGTGGCACCATGACGACTCATGTGACCATCACTTGACCTGGAGTTTCTCTCATAAAACAACAAGAGTGTGTCCCAAAAGAGTAGACTACTGCTTGCAGGACTTACTGCACCCAGAGGGGAGGTAATAATCTTGGCAGGGGAACCGTATATCACGCTGTCACCATAGAAAAGCCTACAGACACTGTGATGATGGTGGCCAATAAGACCGGCTGGACTCCTGTTTACTTCAAAAGGCTGTTGACTCAGTGGCCATCATGGTCCTTCATCACCACTGACCCTGGACTGTCTGGGAGTTGAGCAGTCAGGGTGCTGACACCTGGTGCTGTTTTTACGTTAATTCAGGGGCCTAACTGAAGAAAGCACAGACTACTGGTCAGAGCATCTAGGCTGGCAGAAACGGTCAGCCTAAGGTGGCTGAACAAATGTGCGGCGGGGTGAAACTGGACCTCACAGCGTCACTGCACATCTCCTTCCTGGACCCTTAAAGGTCATTAGAATCTATAACACTACCAATACTTGTGCTCAGGCGGACGAGCAGGGAGGCAGGAGCCCTGCGGACAATCAACGTCACCTGGAGGCTGCTGGGGAGAAGTTCAGACCCTCTCCCACGGGTATGAGGGCTCCTAACTCAGCACTCAGCAGTTACAGATGAAGGGTCTGCACCCTCAGCACTCTAAGAATGAGGAAGGGGACAAAATGCAGAAGAGGGGTTTGTCCCAGGCAAAGCCCCTTAAAAATCCCTGGGAGATAAAAATAGAATCTGGGCAATAAAATAAAGTCTAACCTTTTTTATCCTTTGTGCTTTGTCTAATTTCACGTGCTCCTAGTGTCCCGCATACAGAGGTTCAACAGCCGGCACTTCAGACCAGATTTCCTAGTGCAGAATGGCTGGGTCGACACTTCAGCTCCTGGAGCACAGTGCAGACTCCGCGATATAGAGCCTGAGCTGCAGCCAACTGGGCCCTCGAGAGCTCCGCCCCCTCCCTCCCACTGACTCTGACAGGATCTCTACACAGCAGCCCAGCCCACAGCCCACGGGGTAGCACATACTCTCACCTCTGCATTCTCTGATCAAAATATAAAGTTTCCTTTGCTTCTGAACCAAACTCAGTCTCGATCTGTTGGCTCCAATGACACTGGGCAGGGGGACACTTGTTGGGGTCCACTCTGGAGGATCAGTAACAGAAATTGAGAACATTGTAACTTCAATGAACAGATGTGTGAGCCAAACTGTAATTAACATAGAACAGTGTATAAGGCTCGGGTAAAATAAGATGTTTCTAACACTTCCATTTGATATTTCCATCACTTTATTATAAGCAAGTTCAGTGAAAGGTTTGTCTTATTTGTCAGGTCAATACTAGAGAAACGAAGTGATTTCTTTCCAAGGATGTACATCTAATAATCTTGGTTAAAGCTTCAATCTTGTTTTAAATGCTTTTCCATTGAAAATGATACCTCTCTTTCAGCTCCCCCATTTCTGAGAAGTATAAAATCTTATAATTTATTATTACCAAAGGGGAAAGGTGGGAGGAGGGATAAATTAACAGTTTGGGATTAACACATACACACTGCTATGTATAAAATCGATCATTAACAAGGAACTACTGTACAGCACAGGGAACCACACTCAATATTTTGCAATAACCTATAAGGGGAAATAATCTGAAAAAAGAATAGATATTTTTATTGACATCATCTATTAATGACAGTTAAAATGGAACCTAAGGGAAACCGGTGGTGAGTGCTTCTGACCCTGAAGACTTCAATCATCTAAAGTTTGGACTCTGCCTACTTCCCAAGGCCCTTAATGAACATATGTGTAGCCGTAGCTTAAAAAATTCCCCAGTTTGGGTTGTGGAGAGACAGTGATTTTGAAAAAGCCCTGGTGTTCTCCTCACATGAATGGGACACTTCCTACAGCTAAAATATGCCTGTCACACCCAGAAGATGGTATACCGTCTGATCGGGAAGAGTTTGGAAAAGGCATCTCATCTCCTCATCTCCTGGTGCTCGGGTTCACCCCTCCAGCGTCTTTACGAACAGTCTCCCCACTTGGAGATGTCAGCACTGTCAACATCCTGTTGCATACAGTTTGGAATTTGTCCAGAGGATGAAGCAGAAGGAGGAGGAACAATGAGAGACAAGTCCTAGGTGTTCGGACAGGCACATGTCATTCTAATTTCCAATCAGGAAGACGAATTGACTAAAAGCTAGGGTTGCCCATGGAAACAGAATAGGGCTTGAGGAAATCCCGCTGCTTTGTGGCCAGTTCCCATAAACACAAGTTGAAAAATGGAACTCAGGGTCGCTAAAATTCACGAAACTGCAGAGTTGAAAATATCTCTCACTGAAAAACGTCTTGAGGAAAGTCAGAGAAAAGGACTTGTAAGCAACGGAGAATGGCAGGAAAGGGATTGGAAGAGGTAGAAAGGACTCGCCATTAAGCACAAGAAAAGGGGCTGAACATTGCCAACATTGCAGTTGGCCAAAAAGGGTGTATGCGTCTTTTTCTGTATATATTCAAGAAAAGGGCATACACTTTTTTAGCCAACCAAACAGGTGCGCACTGGAAATCAGTACTACAAAACATATCACTTCGCATCAGTCAGAAGAGCCTTCCTCATAAAGTGTAAACACCAGAAATGCAGGACAGGGCAAGGAGAAAAGGGAGCCCTGTGAGGCTTATAGTGGAAATGTATATTGCCAATGGTCACTCTGGAGAAGTGTATTGTGTTTACTAAAGCATCTAAAAAATGAGCTACAGAGCACAGGGCACTTGTACTCACGGACGTATATCTTGGGAAAGACAAAAATGGAGAGGACACAGGCACCCCAATGTTTACCGCCTCTCTGTTTCAAAGATCCTCGACTAGGATATAATTTATATGTCTCTGGAGGGAAAAAATGGATAGAGGTGTGGCACTTATGTAGAGTGGAATATTACTCAGCCTGAAAATCAGTGAAATATAGCCAGTTGTAACAACCCCAGAGTAGTTACGTATGATCATTCAAAGTCACATAATTCAAAAAGAAAAAGACAAACAATATTACTAATACATGGAATGTAAACGTGGCTACAAATGACCTGAATTACAAAACAGAATGGGGTCTCAAATTTAGAAGACCAACTTATGTTTGCTTAAGGAAAAAGGAGAGTTGGGGAGCTGCATAAAACCAGAGATTGAAATTAGCACAGATACCGTTCCATAAGCCAAATATGTAATAGAAAAAACCTACTCCCTGGTCAACAAAATGGGCTCAACACGCCATATTCAACACCTACGAATACACCTGACTAGTAAGAATCTTCAAACTCATGGATTTATATGTCTACGGAAGAGAATCAAGAGTGAGTACAGCGGCATGAACGGAGCAGTGAAAATGCGATAAATCCCATTATCAAAATAAATTACAAAAACAAAACACAATGAGAGTGAAATAGAGAGCAATTCTTAAATAATTCATTCAGGGCTTTTGATGCAACCTGGATTTACCACATCTACACCCAGAGCTGAGTGAGACATAAGGTTGGGCACTTCGGGCTGATAGCATTGTTGAGGTTCAATGAGCAAATGCAGACCCTTTGAAGTCATACTGCATGGTACCCATTCCATGGGTCCCAACTCTCCAGGTTTAAGGGATTCTTTCTTCAGCTAAAACATGCATGGGAAACCCACAGTATGGTGCACCGTGTGACCAGGAAAGGTTTTCAAATGCATCTCAGTTTTCGTCCCCTTTTACTCGGGTTCACCATTCCAGAACGTTTACTAACACTCTCCCCACTTGGACAGTCAGTGCCTTTAACCTCCTGTTTGGCACAGTTTGCAATTTCTGCGCAAGATGAACAGGAATAGGGAGAACCAATGAGAGACTAGCAGTAAGTGTCTGCACGGGCAAATTTAATGCTCATTTCCCACCAGGAAGAGGAATTAACCAAAGGATCAGCATGACGTGCCGGAACCAGATTAGGGCCTGAAGCAATCCTGCGGGTTTGCGCACAGCTCACAAGTTGCGAGTTGAAGAATGGAGCTCAGGGGCACTGTAACTCACAAACATGCAGAGTTATAAATGACAGCTATCGTCCAAAAATATATTGAAGGAAAGCTGCGAATACGACTTGTAAGCAGGGCAGAATTGCAGGAAATCGATTTCAGGGGGTACACGGGAATTGCATTTAAAGCATAGGAAAAGAGGCAGAACGTCGACAATGATGCTCTTGGCCAAAAAGGGTGTATGCGTTTTTTCCTGAATTTATTCAGGAAAAAAAGCATATGCGCTTTTTGGCCAACCAAGCAAGCATGTTAAAGAAATCTGCACTACAATGAAGTCTCACTGCCCCCAGGTCAAAAGGGACATCTGAAACAAGTGTAAAATCCACAAAGACAGGACAGGGCAAGGAGAACAGAGAGCCTTGTTATGCTGATGGTCGGGATGTAAATTGCCAACAGCCACTCTGGAGAAGTGTATGGTGTATCCTGGAACACCTGAAAAACAAAGCAACGGAGCCTACGGCACTTCCACTTATGGTCCTATAGCTTAGGGAAATTAAAATCAAAAACACACAGCCACCCCAAAGTGTCGGACGGCTCTGTTTACAAGAACCTCTTCTACGGTACAAGTTAAATATCCCAGAATGTGAAAAATGGATAAAGAAGTTGTGGTACGTACGTACAATGGAATATCACTAAGCAATGAAAGCTATGTCATCAGACCCGTCGCGGCATAATGAGTGGATTCAGGTACGATGATTCTAAGGGAAATAAGTCACACAGAAAATGAAACATCATAAGATATCACTAATACACCGAATGTAATCTTGGCTACACATGAACTGAATTACAAAACAGAACAGGGTCTCAAATTTAGAAAACCAACTTATGTTTGCTTAAGGGGAAAGGTGAGTTGGGGTGCTGCATAAAACCAGAGATAGAAATTAGCACAGATACCATTCCATACGTCAAATACGTAATAGTCCAGACCTACACCTTGCTCAACAAAATGGGCTAAACCCCCTATATTCAACGCCTAGGAATACACCTGACTAGTAAGAATCTTCAAACCCATGGATTTATATGTCTCCATAAGAGAATCAAGCGTGTGTACAGCTGCATGAAGGCAGCAGAAAAAATCCGATAAATCCCATTATCAAAATGAATTACAAAAACAAAACACAATGGCAGTGAAATAGAGAGCAATTCATAAATAATTCATTCAGGGCTTGTGATGCAACCTGGATTTACCTCATCTACACCCAGAGCTGAGTGAGACATAAGGTTGGACACTTTGGGCTGATAGCATTGGTGAGGTTCGATGAGCAACTGCAGATCATTTGAAGCCATACAGCATGGTACCCATTCCATGGGTCCCAAATCTCCAGGTTTAACTGATTCTTCCTTCAGCTACAACATGCATGGGAAACACACAGTATGGTGCACCGTGTGACCGGGAAACGTTTTCAAATGCATCTCAGGTTTCGTCCCCTTTTACTCGGGTTCACAATTCCAGACCCTTTACTAACACTCTCCCCACTTGGAGAGTCAGTGCCTTTAACCTGCTGTTTGGCACAGTTTGCAATTTCTGTGCAAGATGAACAGGAATAGGGAGAACCAATGAGAGACTAGCTGTAGGTTTCTGCACGGGCAAATTTAACGCTCATTTCCAACCAGGAAGAGGAATTAACCAAAGGCTCAGCATGCCGTGCCGGAACCAAATTAGGGCCTGAATCTATCATGCGGGTTTGCGGCCAGCTCACAAGAAAGCGATTTGAAGAAAGGAGCTCAGGGGCACTGTAATTCACAAACCTGCAGAGTTATAAATGACAGCTATCGTCCAAAAATATATTGAAGGAAGGCTGTGAAGAGGACTTGAAAGCGGGGCAGAATTGCAGGAAAACGATTTCATGGGGTAGACTGGAATTGCATTTAAAGCATAGGAAAAGAGGCAGAATGTCGACAATGATGCACTTGGCCAAAAAGTGCGTATGCGTTTTTTACTGAATATATTCAGGAAAAAACGCATACGCCCTTTTTGGCCAACCAAGCAAGCATGTTAAAGAAATCTGCACTACAATGAAGTCTCACTGCCCCCCGGTCAAAAGGGCCATCTGAAAAAAGTGTAAAATCCAGAAATGCAGCACAGGCCATGGAGAACAGGGAGCCTTGTTATGCTGAATGGTGGGATGTAAATTGCCAACAGCCACTCTGGAGAAGTGTATGGTGTTTCCTGAAACACCTAAAAAACAAAGCAACGGAGCCTACGGCACTTCCACTTATGGTCCTATAGCTTAGGGAAATTAAAATCAAAAACACACAGCCACCCCAAAGTGTCAGACGGCTCTGTTTACAAGAACCTCGTCTACGGTACAAGTTAAATATCCCAGAAAGCGAAAAATGGATAAAGAAGTTGTGGTACGTACGTACAATGGAATATCACTCACCAATGAAGTCTATGTCATCTGGCCCGTCTTGGCATAATGATTGGATTCAGGTACGATGATTCTAAGTGAAATAAGTCACACAGAAAATGAAACATCATAAGATATCACTAATACACCGAATGTAATCTTGGCTACACATGAACTGAAATACAAAACAGAACAGGGTCTCAAATTTAGAAAACCAACTTATGTTTGCTTAAGGGGAAAGGTGAGTTGGGGTGCTGCATAAAACCAGAGATAGAAATTAGCACAGATACCATTCCTTACGTCAAATACGTAATAGTCAAGACCTACACCTTGCTCCACAAAATGGGCTAAACACCCTATATTCAACGCCTAGGAATACACCTGACTAGTAAAAATCTTCAAACCCATGGATTTATATGTCTCCATAAGAGAATCAAGCGTGTGTACAGCTACATGAAGGCAGCAGAGAAAATCCGATAAATCCCATTATCAAAATGAATTAAAAAACAAAACACAATGACAGTGAAATAGAGAGCAATTCTTACACAATTCATTCAGGGCTTGTGATGCAACCTGGATTTACCGCATCTACACCCAGAGCTGAGTGAGACATAAGGTTGGACACTTCGGGCTGATAGCATTGGTGAGTTTCGATGAGCAAATGAAGACCATTTGAAGTCATACTGCATGGTACCCATTCCATGGGTCCCAACTCTCCAGGTTTAAACGATTCTTCCTTCAGCTAAAACATACATGGGAATCCCACAGTATGATGCACCGTGTGACCGGGAAACGTTTTCAAATGCTTCTCAGTTTTCGTCCCCTTTTATTCGGGTTCACTATTCCAGACCCTTTACTAACACGCTCCCCACTTGGAGAGTCAGTGCCTTTAACCTCCTGTTTGGCACAGTTTGCAATTTCTGCGCAAGATGAACAGGAAGAGGGAGAACCAATGAGAGACTAGCTGTAGGTGTCTGCACGGGCAAATTTAACGCTCATTTCCCACCAGGAAGAGGAATTAACCAAAGGCTCAGCATGCCATGCCGGAACAAGATTAGGGCCTGAAGCAATCCTGCGGCTTTTCGGCCAGCTCAAATGAAAGTAATTTGAAGAAAGGAGCTCAGGGTCACTGTAATTCAGAAACCTGCAGAGTTATAAATGACAGCTATCGTCCAAAAATATATTGAAGGAAGGCTGCGAAGAGGACTTGAAAGCAGGGCAGAATTGCAGGAAAACGATTTCAGGGGGTAGACTGGAATTGCATTTAAAGCATAGGAAATGAGGCAGAACGTCGACAATGATGCACTTGGCCAAAAAGGGCGTATGCGTTTTTTCCTGAACATATTAAGGAAAAAACGCATACGCCCTTTTTGGACAACCAAGCAAGCATGTTAAAGAAATCTGCACTACAATGAAGTCTCACTGCCCCCCGGTCAAAAGGGCCATCTGAAAAAAGTGTAAAATCCAGAAAGGCAGCACAGGCCATGGAGAACAGCGAGCCTTGTTATGCTGATGTGCGGGATGTAAATTGCCAACAGCCAGTCTGGAAAAATGTATGGTGTTTCCCGGAACATCTAAAAAACAAAGCAACGGAGCCTATGGCACTTCCCCTTATGGTCCTATAGCTTAGGAAAATTAAAATCAAAAACACACAGCCACCCAAAAGTCTCGGGCGGCTCTGTTTACAAGAACCTCGTCTACGGTACAAGTTAAATATCCCAGAATGTGAAAAATGGATAAAGAAGTTGTGGTACGTACGTACAATGGAATATCACACAGCAATGAAATCTATGTCATCAGGCCCGTCGCGGCATAATGAGTGGATTCAGGTACGATGATTCTAAGTGAAATAAGTCACACAGAAAATGAAACATCATAAGATATCACTAATACACGGAATGTAAACTTGGCTACACATGAACTGAATTACAAAACAGAACAGGGTCTCAAATTTAGAAAACCAACTTATGCTTGCTTAAGGGGAAAGGTGAGTTGGGGTGCTGCATAAAACCAGAGATAGAAATTAGCACAGATACCTTTCCATAAGCCAAATATATAATAGTCAAGACTTACCACTTGCTCAACGAAATGGACTAAACAACTCATATTCAACGCCTAGGAATACACCTGACTAGTAAGAATCTTCAAACCCATGGATTTATATGTCTCCGTAAGAGAATGAAGCGTGTGTACAGCGGCATGAATGCAGCAGAGAAAATCCGATAAATCCCATTATCAAAATGAATTACACAAACAAAACCCAAGGACAGTGAAATAGAGAGCAATTCTTAAATAATTCATTCAGGGCTTGTGATGCAACCTGGATTTACCACATCTACACCCAGAGCTGAGTGAGACATAAGGTTGGGCACTTCGAGCTGATAGCATTGGTGAGGTTCGATGAGCAAATGCAGACCCTGTGCAGTCATACAGCATGGTACCCATTCCATGGGTCCCAACTCTCCAAGTTTAAGGGATTCTTCCTTCAGCTAAAACATGCATGGGAAACCCACAGTATGGTGCACCGTGTGACTGGCAAACGTTTTCAAATGATTCTCAGTTTTCGTCCCCTTTTACTCGGGTTCACCATTCCAGACCCTTTACGAACACTCTCCCCACTTGGAGAGTCAGTGCCTTTAACCTCCTGTTGGGCACAGTTTGCAATTTCTGCGCAAGATGAAAAGGAATAGGGAGAACCAATGAGAGACTAGCTCTAGGTGTCTGCACGGGCAAATTTAACGCTCATTTCCCACCAGGAAGAGGAATTAACCAAAGGCTCAGCATGCCGTGCCGAAACCAGATTAGGGCCTGAAGCAATCCTGTGGGTTTGCGGCCAGCTCACAAGATAGCGAGTTGAAGAAATGAGCTCAGGGACACTGTAACTCACAAACATGCAGAGTTATAAATGACAGCTATCGTCCAAAAATATATTGAAGGAAGGCTGCGAAGACGACTTGTAAGTGGGGCAGAATTGCAGGAAAACTATTTCAGGGGGTACACGGGAATTGCATTTAAAGCATAGGAAAAGAGGCAGAACGTCGACAATGATGCTCTTGGCCAAAAAGGGCGTATGCGTTTTTTCCTGAATATATTCACGAAAAAACGCATACCCACTTTTTGGCCAACCAAGCAAGCATGTTAAAGAAATCTGCACTACAATGAAGTCTCACTGCCCCCCGGTCAAAAGGGCCATCTGAAAAAAGTGTAAAATCCAGAAAGGCAACACAGGCCACGGAGAACAGGGAGCCTTGTGATGCTGATGGGCGGGATGTAAATTGCCAACAGCCACTCTGGAGAAGTGTATGGAGTTTCCCGGAACACCGAAAAAACAAAGCAACGGAGCCTACGGCACTTCCACTTATGGTCCTATAGCTTAGGGAAATTAAAATCAAAAACACACAGCCACCCCAAAGTGTCGGACGGCTCTGTTTACAAGAACCTCGTCTACGGTACAAGTTAAATATCCCAGAATGTGAAAAATGGATAAAGAAGTTGTGGTACGTACGTACAATGGAATATCACTCAGCAATGAAATCTATGTCATCAGGCCCGTCGCGGCATAATGAGTGGATTCAGGTTCGATGATTCTAAGTGAAATAAGTCACACAGAAAATGAAACATCATAAGATATCACTACTACACGTAATATAAACTTGGCTACACATGAACTGAATTACAAAACAGAACAGGGTCTCAAATTTAGAAAACCAACTTATGCTTGCTTAAGGGGAAAGGTGAGTTGGGGTGCTGCATAAAACCAGAGATAGAAATTAGCACAGATACCTTTCCATAAGCCAAATATGTAATAGTCAAGACCTACCCCTTGCTCAACGAAATGGACTAAACACCCCATATTCAACGCCTAGGAATACACCTGACTAGTAAGAATCTTCAAACCCATGGATTTATATGTCTCCGTAAGAGAATGAAGCGTGTGTACAGCGGCATGAATGCAGCAGAGAAAATCCGATAAATCCCATTATCAAAATGAATTACACAAACAAAACCCAAGGACAGTGAAATAGAGAGCAATTCTTAAATAATTCATTCAGGGCTTGTGATGCAACCTGGATTTACCACATCTACACCCAGAGCTGAGTGAGACATAAGGTTGGGCACTTCGGGCTGATAGCATTGGTGAGTTTCGATGAGCAAATGCAGACCCTTTGAAGTCATACAGCATGGTACCCATTCCATGGGTCCCAACTCTCCAAGTTTAAGGGATTCTTCCTTCAGCTAAAACATGCATGGGAAACCCACAGTACGGTGCACCGTGTGACTGGCAAACGTTTTCAAATGATTCTCAGTTTTCGTCCCCTTTTACTCGGGTTCACCATTCCAGACCCTTTACGAACACTCTCCCCACTTGGAGAGTCAGTGCCTTTAACCTCCTGTTGGGCACAGTTTGCAATTTCTGCGCAAGATGTAAAGGAATAGGGAGAACGAATGAGAGACTAGCTCTAGGTGTCTGCACGGGCAAATTTAACCCTCATTTCCCACCAGGAAGAGGAATTAACCAAAGGCTCAGCATGCCGTGCCGGAACCAGATTAGGGCCTGAGGCAATCCTGTGGGTTTGCGGCCAGCTCACAAGATAGCGAGTTGAAGAAATGAGCTCAGGGGCACTGTAACACATAAACCTGGAGAGTTATAAATGACAGCTATCGTCCAAAAATATATTGAAGGAAGGCTGCGAAGACGACTTGTAAGTGGGGCAGAATTGCAGGAAAACGATTTCACGGGGTAGACGGGAATTGCATTTAAAGCATAGGAAAAGAGGCAGAACGTCGACAATGATGCTCTTGGCCAAAAAGGGCGTATGCGTTTTTTCCTGAATATATTCAGGAAAAAACGCATACGCCCTTTTTGGCCAACCAAGCAAGCATGTTAAAGAAATCTGCACTACATTGAAGTCTCACTGCCCCCCGGTCAAAAGGGCCATCTGAAAAAAGTGTAAAATCCAGAAAGGCAGCACAGGCCATGGAGAACAGGGAGCCTTGTTATGCTGATGGGCGGGATGTAAATTGCCAACAGCCACCCTGGAGAAGTGTATGGTGTTTCCCGGAACACCGAAAAAACAAAGCTACGGAGCCTACGGCACTTCCACTTATGGTCCTATAGCTTAGGGAAATTAAAATCAAAAACACACAGCAACCCCAAAGTGTCGGACGGCTCTGTTTACAAGAACCTCGTCTACGGTACAAGTTAAATATCCCAGAATGTGAAAAATGGATAAAGAAGTTGTGGTACGTACGTACAATGGAATATCACTCAGCAATGAAATCTATGTCATCAGGCCCGTCGCGGCATAATGAGTGGATTCAGGTACGATGATTCTAAGTGAAATAAGTCACACAGAAAATGAAACATCATAAGATATCACTACTACACGGAATGTAAACTTGGCTACACATGAACTGAATTACAAAACAGAACAGGGTCTCAAATTTAGAAAACCAACTTATGCTTGCTTAAGGGGAAAGGTGAGTTGGGGTGCTGCATAAAACCAGAGATTGAAATTAGCACAGATACCTTTCCATAAGCCAAATATGTAATAGTCAAGTCCTACCCCTTGCTCAACGAAATGGACTAAACACCCCATATTCAACGCCTAGGAATACACCTGACTAGTAAGAATCTTGAAACCCATGGATTTATATGTCTCCGTAATAGAATGAAGCGTGTGTACAGCGGCATGAATGCAGCAGAGAAAATCCGATAAATCCCATTATCAAAATGTATTACACAAACAAAACTCAAAGACAGTGAAATAGAGAGCAATTCTTAAATAATTCATTCAGGGCTTGTGATGCAACCTGGATTTACCACATCTAAACCCAGAGCTGAGTGAGACATAAGTTTGGGCACTTCGGGCTGATAGCATTGGTGAAGTTCGATGAGCAAATGCAGACCCTTTGAAGTCATACTGCATGGTACCCATTCCATGGGTCCCAACACTCCAGGTTTAAGGGATTCTTCCTTCAGCTAAAACATGCATGGGAAACCCACAGTATGGTGCACCGTGTGACCGGCAAACGTTTTCAAATGCATCTCAGTTTTCGTCCCCTTTTACTCGGGTTCACCATTCCAGACCCTTTACTAACACTCTCCCCACATGTAGAGTCAGTGCTTTTAACTTCCTGTTTGGCACAGTTTGCAATTTCTGCGCAAGATGAACAGGAATAGGGAGAACCAATGAGAGACTAGCTGTAGGTGTCTGCACCGGCAAATTAAGTGCTCATTTCCCACCAGGAGGAGGAATTAACCAAAGGCTCAGCATGCCGTGCCGGAACCAGATTAGGGCCTGACAATCGTGCGGGTTTGCCGCCAGCTCAAAAGATAGCGAGTTGAAGAAAGGAGCTCAGGGGCACTGTAACTCACAAACCTGCAGAGTAATAAATGACAGCTATCGTCCAAAAATATATTGAAGGAGGTCTGCAAAGACGACTTGTAAGCGGGACAGATTTGCAGGAAAACGATTTCAGGGGGTAGACGGGAATTGCATTTAAAGCATGGGAAAAGAGGCAGAAAGTCAACAATGATGCTCTTGGCCAAAAAGGGCGTATGCGTTTTTTCCTGAATATATTCAGGAAAAAACGCATACGCCCTTTTTGGCCAACCAAGCAAGCATGTTAAAGAAATCTGCACTACAATGAAGTCTCACTGCCCCCCGGTCAAAAGGGCCATCTGAAAAAAGTGTAAAATCCAGAAATGCAGCACAGGCCATGGAGAACAGGGAGCCTTGTTATGTTGATGGGCGGGATGTAAATTGCCAACAGCCACTCTGCACAAGTGTATGGTGTTTCCTGGAACACCTAAAAAACAAAGCAACGAAGCCTACGGCACTTCCACTTATGGTCCTATAGCTGAAGGAAATTAAAATCAAAAACACACAAACACCCCAAAGTTTCGGACGGCTCTGTTTACAAGAACCTCGTCTTCGGTTCAAGTTAAATATCTCAGAATGTGAAAAATGGATAAAGTAGTAGTGGTACCAACATACAATGGAATATCACGCAGCAATGAAATCTATGTCATCAGGCCCATCGCGGCATAATGAGTGGATTCATGTACAAAGATTCTAAGGGAAATAAGTCACACAGAAAATGAAACATCATAAGATATCACCAATACACGGAATGTAAACTTGGCTGCACATGAACTGAATTACAAAACAGAACAGGGTCTCAAATTTAGAAAAACAACTTATGCTTGCTTAAGGGGAAGGTGAGTTGGGGTGCTGCATTAAACCAGAGATAGAAATTAGCACAGATACCTTTCCATAAGCCAAATATGTAATAGTCAAGACCTACCCCTTGCTCAACGAAATGGACCAAACAACACATATTAAACGCCTAGGAATACACCTGACTAGTAAGAATAATCAAACCCATGGATTTATATGTCTCCATAAGAGAATCAAGCGTGTGTACAGCTGCAGAAGGCAGCAGAGAAAATCCGATAAATCCCATTATCAAAATAAATTGAAAAACAAAACACAATGACAGTGAAATAGAGAGCAATTCTTAAATAATTCATTCAGGGCTTGTGATGCAACCTGGATTTACCTCATCTACACCCAGAGCTGAGTGAGACATAAGGTTGGACACTTCGGGCTGATAGCATTGGTGAGGTTCGATGAGCAAATGAAGACCCTTTGAAGTCATACTGCATGGTACCCATTACATGGGTCCCAACTCTCCAGGTTTAAGCGATTCTTCCTTCAGCTAAAACATGCATGGGAAACCCACAGTATGGTGCACCGTGTGACTGGCAAACGTTTTCAAATGCATCTCAGTTTTCGTCCCCTTTTACTCGGGTTCACCATTCCAGACCCTTTACGAACACTCTCCCCACTTGGAGAGTCAGTGCCTTTAACCTCCTGTTTGGCACAGTTTGCAATTTCTGCGCAAGATGAACAGGAATAGGGAGAACCAATGAGAGACTAGCAGTAAGTGTCTGCACGGGCAAATTTAATGCTCATTTCCCACCAGGAAGAGGAATTAACCAAAGGATCAGCATGCCGTGCCGGAAACAGATTAGGGCCTGAAGCAATCCTGCGGGTTTGCGCCCAGCTCACAAGTTGCGAGTTGAAGAAAGGAGCTCAGGGACACTGTAACTCACAAACATGCAGAGTTATAAATGACAGCTATCGTCCAAAAATATATTGAAGGAAGGCTGCGAAGACGACTTGTAAGCGGGGCAGAATTGCAGGAAAACGATTTCAGGGGGTAGACGGGAATTGCATTTAAAGCATAGGAAAAGAGGCAGAACGTCGACAATGATGCTCTTGGCCAAAAAGGGTGTATGCGTTTTTTCCTGAATTTATTCAGGAAATAAAGCATATGCGCTTTTTGGCCAACCAAGCAAGCATGTTAAAGAAATCTGCACTGCAATGAAGTCTCACTGCCCCCCGGTCAAAAGGGCCATCTGAAAAAAGTGTAAAATCCAGAAAGGCAGCACAGGCCATGGAGAACAGCGAGCCTTGTTATGCTGATGGGCGGGATGTAAATTGCCAACAGCCAGTCTGGAAAAATGTATGGTGTTTCCCGGAACATCTAAAAAACAAAGCAACGGAGCCTATGGCACTTCCCCTTATGGTCCTATAGCTTAGGAAAGTTAAAATCAAAAACACACAGCCACCCCAAAGTGTCGGACGGCTCTGTTTACAAGAACCTCGTCTACGGTACAAGTTAAATATCCCAGAATGTGAAAAATGGATAAAGAAGTTGTGGTACGTACGTACAATGGAATATCACTCAGCAATGAAATCTATGTCATCAGGCCCGTCGCGGCATAATGAGTGGATTCAGGTACGATGATTCTAAGTGAAATAAGTCACACAGAAAATGAAACATCATAAGATATCACTACTACACGGAATGTAAACTTGGCTACACATGAACTGAATTACAAAACAGAACAGGGTCTCAAATTTAGAAAACCAACTTATGCTTGCTTAAGGGGAAAGGTGAGTTGGGGTGCTGCATAAAATCAGAGATAGAAATTAGCACAGATACCTTCACATAAGCCAAATATGTAATAGTCAAGGCCTACCCTTTGCGCAATGAAATGGACTAAATACCCCATATTCAACGCCTAGGAATACACCTGACTGGTAAGAATCTTCAAACCCATGGATTTATATGTCTCCGTTAGGGAATGAAGCGTGTGTACAACAACATGAATGCAGCAGAGAAAATCCGATAAATCCCATTATCAAAATGAATTACAAAAACCAAACACAAGGACAGTGAAATAGAGAGCAATTCTTAAATAATTCATTCAGGCTTGTGATGCAACCTGGATTTACCACATCTACACCCAGAGCTGAGTGTGACATAAGGTTGGGCACTTCGGGCTGATAGCACTGGTGAGGTTCGATGAGCAAATGCAGACCCTTTGAAGACATACTGCATGGTACCCATTCCATGGGTCCCAAATCTCCAGTTATAAGGGATTCTTCCTTCAGCTCAAAACATGCATGGGAAACCCACAGTATGGTGGACCGTGTGACCGGCAAACGTTTTCAAATGCATCTCAGTTTTCCTCCCCTTTTACACGGGTTCACCATTCCAGACCCTTTACTCACACTCTCCCCACTTGGAGAGTCAGTGCCTTTAACCTCCTGTTGGGCACAGTTTGCAATTTCTGCGCAAGATGAACAGGAATAGGGAGAACCAATGAGAGACTAGCTGTAGGTTTCTGTACGGGCAAATTTAACGCTCATTTCCCACCAGGAAGAGGAATTAACCAAAGGCTCAGCATGCCCTGCTGGAACCAGATAAGGGCCTGAAGCAATCCTGCGGGTTTGCGGCCAGCTCACAAGTTAGCGAGATGAAGAAAGGAGTTCAGGGGCACTGTAACTCACAAACCTGCAGAGTTATAAATGACAGCTATCGTCCAAAAATATATTGAAGTAAGTCTGCGAAGAGGACTGGAAAGGGGGGCAGCATTTGAGGAAAACTATTTCAGGGGGTAGACTGGAATTGCACTTAAAGCATAGGAAATGAGGCAGAATGTCGACAATGATGCACTTTGCCAAAAAGGGCGTATGCATTTTTTCCTGAATATATTCAGGAAAAAACGCATACACCCTTGATGGCCAACCAAGCAAGCCTGTAAAGGAAATCTGCACCAAGGGCAGAAAGCTGTTGGGGGGATGGTGGTGTGAAGAGTTGAGAGATTGGGATTGACATGTATACATTTATATGTATAAAATAGATAACCAATAAGAACCTGCTGTATAAAAAATAAGATTAAAAATTAAAAAAAATAAAATTAAAAAGTAAAACAGAAAAAATATTCTTCCCTCCACATACATGTATTTATATGAATAAATTATTTCTATGCTTATATTTGTAAATGCAAAAAAGAGGAATGAAATCTACCTTGAACCAAAAACGAAAAATAGAAAAAACAAACAGAATCCACAAGTTACACAGAGGAAAACCGTATCAGGACACTTGCTCCAGTTGTAAACAATTCTGAAGTTGGTCAGTGGTGGGGAATCATCTCCCATACAGCCAGCAGGCCCCACGCAACAAGCGTCCTCATTGCAAAGCTGGGGGACCGTGCTGAGGCATCTGTGAGTAAACGTGGTCCGAGCCCCAGGCCAGCTGCTGCTGAAATGTTCCCACCCTTCCCAGATAAAACACCTGAATATGTTCAAGGACTTGAAAGCCTAGAGGAAGGGCAATGGAGCCACACGAGTGATTGCATGCCAGCCAACTTGGTGCCTGCAGGCCAGCCAGGATGGTCCTGGCCCTGGGTGCTCTTCTGGAAGCTTTCCATTTCCCTGCCTGAGATACCCCTCCTGTCCCGGCCCCCACTGCTTTCTTCCTTCCTCACGTCTGCCCAGGGAGAAATTCCAGCGCCAGGTATGGGTGACACATCCTCTTCTTTAGCAGGTGGCATCTTGACAACTGCTGCAGAAAGTCCAGCAGAGCCCCACTCACACTGGGCCACCCACAACGCCGTGACCTGTCACTCCCTGCCACCAGCCCAGCCCCGAGACTGCTGACAGGGCAGAGAAAATGGCGTCAGGCACAGCTGCAGGGGTTCTTGCTGCCTGGAGCGGTGTTTATATTGATCTCAAAACAGGCACACCTGGGGAGGGCTGGCCGGCATGGTCAGGCTGCCCAGGTCAGCCAATCATCACCCCTCAGGGTCTCACAGTTGCAGAAAATGGAACTTGCTGAATCGGCCAGGTCCAAGGAACAGGTGTGGGCTCTTGAGAGTCAGGATAGACAATGGGCTGCAGCTCTGGCTTGTATTCTAATCATTTTATCTGGCCCATGAGTGGGAGACAGCTTCAAGAAAACCCTGGCCTAATAAGAGCACCCCAGGAGTCAGGGAGAGGAGGGGTGGGTGGTGGGTGGAGACAGAGGCCTGGTGCCCCGGGTGCAGTGGAAGTCTCTGGAAGACCAGGTGGTGGCAGGCCGTACAGAGTGATGCCCAGGGTCACAGACCTGTCGGAGTTGCTATTTGTTAGTTCAAGTCCTGCTCTGAGGTGCTCTGTGTCAGATCTGAGTGACAGGTGAGCTGAGAGTGCTCTGCAATGAGGGCAATGTGCACGGTTCCTGTGTGCCCTGCCCTGCCACAGTACCTGCAAGTGTAGCTCTGTATCCTGGGAGGGAGCTGACCACGAGAGCCCCATGGGCTGCAGGGGACCTGCCCACGGAACCCCATATCCTGGGATGGGCCTGACCATGAGAGCCCCATGGGCTGGTGTGGAGGTGGGGTACCTGCCCAGGTGAGCTCCATATCCTGAGATTGGCCTGACCACGAGAGCCCCATGGGCTGCCAGGGGCCTGGTAAAGATGTCAGGATCGTCAGTGAAGCCACCGAGTATATACCTCCAGTAGTTCCTAATTCCTACACCCTGCTGGTCATTCTACCAACCACCAGGAGACGGTATTCTGTATTAGTCTTCAATGATGCCTTCTTTTGTATGCCATTAGTCCCAGAGTCACAAGAAATTTTGGCTTGTAAGTGGCAGGACTCAACATACAACTAAAACAATACATCCAGGCCGTCTTGCCCCAAGTGTTCAAAAATTCCCACACCATCTTTGGGGAAAGCTTAGCTAAAGACGTAAAAGTTCTACCTCTGGAAAAGGAAACACTCCTTCAATATGCTGACGACATTCTGATCACCAGCCCTACTAAGGAGGCCTCTGAACTACCAAGCCAATAAAGGATAGAAGTTGTCCAAGAAAAAGCTCAAATATCACAGACTACGGTGACCTGCCTGGGCTTCATTCTCACAGAAGGTCGGAGAAGCTCATCCCAGGAAAGGGAAGAAACAATTTACAGCCTTACCCCTTTCTAAAACTAGAAGACAGCTTAGGGGTTCCTGGGGAGGCCAGAGTTTGCTGCTTCTGGATCCCTAACTACAGTCTACTAGCTGGGCCTCTATATGAAACACTGAAAGGAAAAGATGATGATCCTTTTGAATAGAATCCAGAAGTGGCCTTTCAAGAATGGAAAGAGCAGTCAATTCAGACCCTTGCCCTGGAACTCCCTAATTTAGCTAAAACCTTTGACCTTTACATTACTGGTGAAAGGTGAATTGCCATTGGAGTATTAGTGCAAAACCTGGGACCACTTGAAATGGAACAATGCAAGAATGCCATCCAGGTAGGATAAACTATAGTCACCAAGGGGCTTGGCCCACTGCAACATCTGGCCAACATACTGGCGGTATCTAAAAACCTGGAAATCAGCAGCTCAAAAGGCCACCTCCCTCCTAAGGGAAAAGGACCCCACGTGGTGTTCCTAACCCCCAACCATGCCCTGAAGTTGCAGGGTTTGCTCCGTGGGCACACTGACCTCCAGTGAGGAAGCCCTCCTACTCCAACATCCAGAGAGATATCCGGGGGCAACGGGGCACCATGACGACACATGTGACCATCACTTGACCTGGAGTTTCTCTCATAAAACAACAAGAGTGTGTCACAAAAGAGTAGACTACTGCTTGCAGGACTTACTGCACCCAGAGGGGAGGTAATAATCTTGGCAGGGGAACCGTATATCACGCTGTCACCATAGAAAAGCCTACAGACACCGTGATGATGGTGACCAGTAAGACCGGCTGGACTCCTGTTTACTTCAAAAGGCTGTTGACTCAGTGGCCATCATGGTCCTTCATCACAACTGACCCTGGACTGTCCGGGAGTTGAGCAGGCAGGGTCCTGACACCTGGTGCTGTTTTTACGTTAATTCAGAGGCCTAATTGAAGAAAGTGCAGACTACTAGTCAGAGCATCTAGGCTGGCAGAAACGGTCAGCCTAAAGTGTCTGAACAAATGTGTGGCGGGGTGAAAGTGGACCTCACAGCGTCACTGCACATTTCCTTCCCGGACCCTTAAAGGTCATTAGAATCTATAACACTTCCAATGCTCATGCTCAGGCAGATGAACAGGGAGGCTGGAGGTCTGGGGACAATCAACGTCACCTAGAGGCTGCTGGGGAGAAGTTCTGACCCTCGCCCACGGGTATAAGGGCTCCTAACTCAGCACTCAGCAGTTACAGAAGAAGGGTCTGCACCCTCAGCACTCCAAGAATGAGGAAGAGGACAAAAGGCAGAAGAGGGGTTTGTCCCAGGCAAAGCCCATTAAAAATCCCTGGGAGATAAAAATAGAATCTGGGCAATAAAATAAAGTCTAACCTTTTTTATCCTTTGTGCTTTGTCTAATTTCATGTGCTCCTAGGGTCCCGCATACAGAGGTTCCACACCCGGCACTTCAGACCAGATTTCCTAGTACAGAATGGCTGGGTCGACACATCAGGTCCTGGGGCCCAGTGCAGACTCCGCGATATAGAGCCTGAGCTGCAGCCAACAGGGCCCTCGAGAGCTCTGCCCCCTCCCTCCCACTGAATCTGACAGGATCTCTACACAGCAGCCCAGCCCACAGCCCACGGGGTAGCACATGCTCTCACCTCTCCATTCTCTGATCAAAATATAAAGTTTCCTTTGCTTCTGAACCAAACTCAGTCTCGATCTTTTGGCTCCAATGACACTGGGCGTGGGGACACTTGTTGGGGTCCACTCTGGAGGATCAGTAACAGAAATTGAGAACGTTGTAACTTCAATGAACAGATGTGTGAGCCAAACTGTAATTAACATAGAACAGTGTATAAGGCTCGGGTAAAATAAGATGTTTCTAACACTTCCATTTGATATTTCCATCACTTTATTACAAGCAAGTTCAGTGAAAAGGTTTGTCTTATTTGTCAGGTCAATATTAGAGAAGCGAAGTGATTTCTTTCCAAGGATGTACATCTAATAATCTTGGTTAAACCTTCAATCTTGTTTTAAATGCTTTTCCATTGAAAATGATACCTCTCATTCAGCTCCCCCATTTCTGAGAAGTATAAAATCTTATAATTTATTATTACCAAAGTGGAAAGGTGGGAGGAGGGATAAATTAACAGTTTGGGATTAACACATACACACTGCTATGTATAAAATAGATCGTCAACAAGGAACTACTCTATAGCACAGGGAACTACACTCAATATTTTGCAATAAACTATAAGGGGAAATAATCTGAAAAGAATAGATATTTTTATTGACATCATCTATCAATGACAGTTAAAATGGAACCTAAGGGAAGCCGGTGGTCAGTGCTTCTGACCCTGAAGACTTCAATCATCTAAAGTTTGGACTCTGCCTACTTCCCAAGGCCCTTAATGAACATATGTGTAGCCGTAGCTTAAAAAATTCCCCAGTTTGGGTAGCGGAGAGACACTGATTTTGAAAAAGCCCTGGTGTTCTCCTCACATGAACGGGACACTTCCTACAGCTAAAACATGCCTGTCACACCCAGAGGATGGTATATCGTCTGATCGGGAAGAGTTTGGAAAAGGCATCTCATCTCCTCATCTCCTGGTGCTCGGGTTCACCACTCCGGCGTCTTTACTAACAGTCTCCCCACTTGGAGATGTCAGCACTGTCAACATCCTGTTGCACACAGTTTGGAATTTGTCCAAGGATGAAGCAGAAGGAGGAGGAACAATGAGAGACAAGTCCTAGGTTTTCGGACAGACATATGTCACTCTAATTTCCAATCAGGAAGACGAATTGACCAAAGGCTAGGGTTGCCCATGGAAACAGAATAGGGCTTGAGGAAATCCCGCTGCTTTGTGGCCAGTTCCCATAAACACAAGTTGAAAAATGGAACTCAGGGACACTAAAATTCACGAAACTGCAGAGTTGAAAATATCTATCACTGAAAAATGTCTTGAGGAAAGTCAGAGAAAAGGACTTGTAAGCAACGGAGAATGGCAGGAAAGGGATTGGATGAGGTAGAAAGGACTCGCCATTAAGCACGAGAAAAGGGGCTGAACATTGCCAACATTGCAGTTGGCCAAAAAGGGTGTATGCATCTTTTTCTGTATATATTCAAGAAAAGGGCATACACTTTTTTAGCCAACCAAACAGGTGGGCACTGGAAATCAATACTACAAAACATATCACTTCGCATCAGTCAGAAGAGCCTTCCTCATAAAGTGTAAACACCAGAAATGCAGGACAGGGCAAGGAGAAAAGGGAGCCCTGTGAGGCTTATAGTGGAAATGTATATTGCCAACGGTCACTCTGGAAAAGTGTATTGTGATTACTAAAGCATCTAAAAAATGAGCTACAGAGCACAGGGCACTTGCACTCATGGACGTATATCTTGGGAAAAAGAAAAATCGAGAGGACACAGGCACCCCAATGTTTACCGCCTCTCTGTTTAATATATCCTCGATTAGGATATAATTTATATGTCTCTGGAGGGAAAAAATGGACAGAGGTGTGGCACTTATGTAGAGTGGAATATTACTCAGCCTGAAAATCAATGAAACATGGCCAGTTGTAACAACCCCAGAGGAGTTACGTATGATCATTTGAAGTCACATAATTCAAAAAGACAAAGACATACGATATTACTAATACATGGAATGTAAACGTGGCTACAAATGAACTGAATTACAAAAGAGAACGGGGTCTCAAATTTAGAAAACCAACTTATGCTTGCTTAAGGATCAAGGAGAGTTGGGGTGCTGCATAAAACCAGAGATTGAAATTAGCACAGATACCGTTCCATAAGCCAAATATGTAATAGAGAAAACCTACTTCCTGGTCAACGAAATGGACTCAACACCCCATATTCAGTGCCTAGGAATATACAGGATGAGTAAGAGTCTTAATACCTATGGATTTATATGTCTCCATAAGAGAATCAAGCGTGTGTACAGTGACAAAAACGCAGCAGTGAAAATCAGCTAAATCCCATTATCAAAATAAATTTCAAAAACAAAAAAAATGACAGTGAAATAGAGAGCAATTCTTAAATAATTCATTCAGGGCTTGTGATGCAACCTGGATTTACCTCATCTACACCCAGAGCTGAGTGAGACATAAGGTTGGACACTTCGGGCTGACAGCAGGGATGAGGTTCGATGAGCAAATGCAGACCGTTTGTAGTCATACTGCATAGTACCCATTCCATGGGTCCCAACTCTCCAGGTTTAAGGGATTCTTCCTTCAGCTAAAACATGCATGGGAAACCCACAGTATGGTGCACCGTGTGACCGGAAAACGTTTTCAAATGAATCTCAGTTTTCGTCCCCTTTTACTCGGGTTCACCATTCCAGACCCTTTACTAACACTCTCCCCACTTGGAGAGTCAGTGCCTTTAACCTCCTGTTTGGCACAGTTTGCAATTTCTGCGCAAGATGTACAGGAATAGGGAGAACCAATGAGAGACTAGCTGTAGGTGTCTGCAGGGGCAAATTTAACGCTCATTTCCCACCAGGAAGAGGAATTAACCAAAGGCTCAGCATGCCGTTCCGGAATCAGATTAGGGCCTGAAGCAATCCTCCGGGTTTGTGGCCAGCTCACAAGAAAGCGAGTTGAAGAAAGGAGCTCAGGGACACTATAATTCACAAACCTGCAGAGTTATATTTGACAGCTATCGTCCAAAAATATATTGAAGTTAGGCTGCGAAGATACTTGAAAGCGGGGCAGAATTGCAGGAAAACGATTTCAGGGGGTAGACTGGAATTGCATTTAAAGCATAGGAAAAGAGGCAGAACGTCGACAATGATGCTCTTGGCCAAAAAGGGCGTGTGCGTTTTTTCCTGAATATATTCAGGAAAAAACGCATACGCCCTTTTTAGCCAACCAAGCAAGCATGTTAAAGTAATCTGCACTACAATGAAGTCTCATCTCCCCCATGGTCAAAAGGGCCATCTGAAAAAAGTGTAAAATCCAGAAAGGCAGCACAGGCCATGGAGAACAGGAAGCCTTCTTATGCTGATGGGCGGGATGTAAATTGCCAACAGCCACTCTGGAGAAGTGTATGGTGTTTCCTCAAACACCTAAAAAAAAAAGCAACGGCGCCTACGGCACTTCCACTTATGGTCCTATAGTTTAGGGAAATTAAAATAAAAAAGACGCAGCCACCCCAAATTTTCGAATGGCTCTGTTTACAATATACTCATCTATGGTACAAGTTAAATATCCCAGAAAGCGGAAAATGGATAAAGAAGTTGTGCTACGAACGTACAATGGAATATCACACAGCAATGAAATCTATGTCTTCAGGCCCGTCGCGGCATAACGAGTGGATTCAGGTATGAAGACTCTAAGTGAAATTAGTCACACAGAGAAAGAAACATCATAAGATACCACTAATACACGGAATGTAAACTTGGCTACACATGAACTGAATTACAAAACAGAACAGGGTCTCAAATTTAGCAAACCAACCAATGCTTGCTTAAGGCGAAAGGTGAGTTGGGGTGCTACATAAAACCAGAGATTGAAATTAGCACAGATACCGTTCCATAAGTCAAATATGCAATAGTCAAGACCTACTCCTTGCTCAATAAAATGGACTCAACACCCCAAATTCAACGCCTAGGAATATACCTGACTAGTAAGAATCTTAAAACCCATGGATTTATATGTCTCCATAAGACAATCAAGCGTGTGTACAGCGGTATAAACGCAGCAGTGAAAATCCGATAAATCCCATTATCAAAATGAATTATAAAAACAAAACACAATGACAGTGAAATAGAAAGCAATTCTTAAATAATTCATTCAGGACTTGTGATGCAACCTGGATTTACCATATCTACACACAGAGCTGGGTGAGACATAAGGCTGGACACTTTGAGCTGATAGCATTGGTGAGGTTCGGTGAGCAAATGCAGACCCTTTGAAGTCATACTGCATGATACCCATTCCATGGGTCCCAACTCTCCAGGTTTAAGGGATTCTTCCTTTAGCTAAAACATGCATGGGAAACCCAGAGTATGGTCCCTGTGACTGCGCAACATTTTTAAATGCATGTAAGTTTTCGTCCCCTGATACTCGGGTTGACCATTCTGGACGGTATAATAACACTCTCCCCGCTTGGAGAGTCAGTGCCTTTAACCTCCTGTTTGACACAGTATGCAATTTCTGCGCAAGATGAAAAGGAATAGGGAGAAACAATGAGAGACTAGCTGTAGGTGTCTGCACGGGCAAATTTATGCTCATTTCCCTCCAGGAAGTGGAATTAACCAAAGGCTCAGCATGCCGGGCCGGAACCAGATTAGGGCCTGAAGCAATCCTGCGGTTTTGCGGCCAGCTCACAAGGAAACGAGTTGAAGAAAGGAGCTCAGGGGCACTGTCATTCACAAACCTGCAGAGTTATAAATGCCAACTATCGTCCAGAAATACATTGAAGAAGGCTGCGAAGAGGACTTGACAGCGGGGCAGAATTGCTGGAAAACGATTTCAGGGGGTAGACTGGAATTGCATTTAAAGCATAGAAAAGAGTCATAACGTCGACAATGATGCACTTGGCCAAAAAGGGCGTATGCGTTTTTAACTGAATATATTCAGGAAATAACGCATACGCACTTTTTGGCCAACCAAGCAAGCGTGTAAAGGAAATCTGCACTACAATGAAGTCTCACTGCCCCCCGGTCAAAAGGGCCTTCTGAAAAAAGTGTAAAATCCAGAAAGGCAGGACAGGCCATGGAGAACAGGGAGACTTGTTATGCTGATGGACGGGATATAAATTGCCAACAGCCACTCTGGAGAAGTGTATGGTGTTTCCTGAAACACCTTAAAAGCAAAGCAACGGAGCCTACGGCACTTCCACTTATGGTCCTATAGCTTACGGAATTAAAATAAAAAACACACAGCCACCCCAAAGTTTCGGACGGCTCTGTTTACAAGAACACTGTCTGCGGAACAAGTTAAATATCCCAGAATGTTAAAAATGGATAAAGAAGTTGTGGTACGTACGTACAATGTAATATCACTCAGCAATGAAATCTAGGTCATCAGGCCCGTCGCGGCATAATGAGTGGATTCAGGTACGATGATTCTAAGTGAAATAAGTCACACAGAAAATGAAACATCATAAGATATCACTAATACACGGAATGTAAACTTGGCTACACATGAACTGAATTACAAAACAGAACAGGGTCTCAAATTTAGAAAACCAACTTATGCTTGCTTAAGGGGAAAGGTGAGTTGGGGTGGTGCATCAAACCAGAGATAGAAATTAGCACAGATACCTTTCCATAAGCCAAATATGTCATAGTCAAAACCTACACCTTGCTCAACGAAATGGACTAAACACCCCATATTCAATGCCTAGGAATACACCTGACTAGTAAGAATCTTCAAACCCATGGATTTATATGTCTGCATAAGAGAATCAAGCGTGTGTACAACTGCATGAATGCAGCAGAGAAAATCCGATAAATCCCATTATCAAAATGAATTACAAAAACAAAACACAATGACACTGAAATAGAGAGCAATTCTTAAATAATTCATTCAGGGCTTGTAATGCACCCTGGATTTACCACATCTACACCCAGAGCTGAGTGAGACATAAGGTTGGACACTTCGTGCTGATAGCATTGGTGAGGTTCGATGAGCAAACGCAGACCCTTTGAAGTCATACTGCATGGTACCCATTCCATGGGTCCCAACTTTCCAGGTTTACAGGATTCTTCCTTCACCTAAATCATGCACCTGAATCCCAGAGTATGGTCCACCATGTGACTGGGAAGCGATTTTAAATGCCTCTCAGGTTTCGTCCCTTGGTACTCAGGTTCACCATTCCAGACGCTTTACTAACTCTCTCCCCACTTGGAGAGTCAGTGCCTTTAACCTCCTGTTGGGCACAGTTTGCAATATCTGCGCAAGATGAACAGGAATAGGGAGAACCAATGAGAGACTAGCTGTAGTTGTCTCCACGGGCAAATTTAACGCTCATTTCCCACCAGAAAAAGGAATTTTCCAAACGCTCAGCATGCTGTGCGGAAACCAGATTAGGGCCTGAAGCAATCCTGCGGTTTTGCGGCCAGCTCACAAGAAAGCTAGTTGAAGAAAGGAGCTCAGGGACACTGTAATTAACAAACCTGCAGAGTTATAAATGGCAGGTATCAAACAAAAATATATTGAAGTAAGGCTGCGAAGAGGACTTGAAAGTGGGGCAGAATTCCAGTAATATGATTTCAGGAGGTAGACGGGAAGTGCTCTGAAAGCATAGGAGAAGAGGCAGATTCTCGACAATGATGCACTTGGTCAAAAAGTGCATATGAGTTTTTTCAGGGCCCTCATTAAAGAGGGTAGGGGGCTCCCAGCATGCTTTCGTGGCCAACAGAGGGCCCACATCGCCAAGGCGATGTGAGCCAGCCAGGCAGGAGTGACCTCACATCAGAGGGCCCACCTCACAGAAGGGTAAGGAACCCAGCCAGGATCAGACTCTCACCAGAGTGCCCACATCAGCAAGGGGCTGTGAACCAGACAGGAGTGTCATCACACCCATGGGGCCACATCATCAAAGGTTGAGGTACCCAGGAAATGTGGCCTCAAACCAGAGGACCCACATCACCATGGGTCTCAGAGCGAGGCAGGCAGGATTAACCTCACAACACATGGCCCATTGTATAAAAAAGGTGAGGAATCCAGCAGTTGGAACATCCCAGCAGGCGTCCCAGAGCACCAGGGCTATGGGATCCAGGCAATGATGAACTCACAACAGAGGTCCCTCATCATGAAACTGTGAGGAAACCAGCCGTTGTGACCTCAGAGCACAAGGCCCACATCCCCATGGGGAAGGGAACCAAGCAGGAGTGTCATCACACCACTGGGCACACATCAGAAAATGTGGGGAGCCCAGCAGTTAGGGCCTGACGCCAGAGGGCTCTCATCACCGAGGAGAGGAGGCTCACAGCAGGCTCCAACTGCTACCAGAGGGCCGCCATCGCCAATGCGGGATGTGCCAGCCAGGCAGGAGTGACCTCAGAGCAGAGGGCCCACCACACAAAAGTGTGAGGGACCCAAAGAGGATCAGACTCTCACCACAGGGCCCACATCACCAAGGGAATGGGAACCAGGCTGGAGTGTCCTCACACCAGTGGGGCCTCATCACCGAAATGTGAGTGACCCAGCACACGTGGCTTCAAACCAGAGGACACATATCACCAAGGGGCTGGGAGTGAGGCAGGCAGGAGGAGCCTCAAAACATAGGGACCATAGAATAAAAATGGTGAGGTATCCCGCAGTTGGAACCTCCTAGCAGGCGGCCAGGAGCAGCGAGGCTATGGGATCCAGACCTGACTGAACTCAAAACAGAGTGCCCTCATCATGAAACTGTGAGCAACCCAGCCGTTGGGACCTCAGAGCAGAAGGCCCACATTCCCATGTGGCTGGGAACATGGCATAAGTGTACTCGCACCACAGGGCACACATCAGAGAATTTTGGAAGCCCAGAAGTTAGGGCCTGACGCCAGAGGGCCCTCATTACCAAGGGGAGGAGACTCCAAGCAGGCACCAACTCCCAACAGAGGGCCCATGTCGCCAAGGTGACGTGTGACAGCCAGGCAGGAGTGACCTCACAGCAGAGGGCCTACCTCACAGAAGGGTGAGGAACCCAGCCAGGATAAGACTCTCACCAGAGGGCCCACATCACCAATGGGATCAGAAACAGGCAGGACTGTCTTCACACCAGTGTGGCCACATCATAGAAAGGTGAGGAACCCAGCACATGTGGCCTAAACCAGAGGACCCACATCTCCAAGGGGCTCGGAGTGAGGCAGGCAGGAGGAGCCTCACAACACAGGGCCCATAGAATAAAAAAGCTGAGGAATCCTGCAGTGGGAACCTCCCAGCAGGCGGCCCAGAGCACCAAGTCTATGCGATCCAGGCTGCAGTGAACTCACAGCAGAGGGCCCACATCATGAAACTGTGAGCAACCCAGACATTGGGACCTCAGAGCAGAAGGCCCACATCCCCATGGGGATGGGAACCTCGCAGGAGTGCCCTCGCACCACTTAGCACGTATCAGAAAATGTGGGTACCCAGCAGTTAGGGCCTGACGCAAGAGGGCCCTCATCACCGAGGGGAGGAAGCTCCCAGCAGGCTACAACTGCCACAAGAGGGCCGATGTTGCCCAGGCGGGGTATGCCAACCAGGCAGGAGTGACCTCACAGCAGAGGACCCACCTCACAGAAGGGTGAGGAACCCAAACAGGATCAGACTCTCACCAGAGGGCCCACATCATCAAGGGGATAGGAACCAGGCAGGAGTGTCCTCACACCATTGGGGCCACATCATCAAAAGGTGAGGGACCCAGCACACGTGGCCTCAAACCAGAGGACACACATCACCAAGGGGCTGGGAGTGAGGCAGGCAGGAGGAGTCTCAAAAAAGAGGGCCCATAGAAGAAAAAAGGTGAGGAATCCCGCAGTTGTAACGTCCCAGCAGGTGGCCAGGAGCAGCATGGCTATGGGATCCAGGCCGGAGGGAACTCACACCAGAGGGCCCTCATCATGAAACTGAGCAACCCACCGTTGGGACCTCAGAGCAGAAGGCCCACATTCCCATGGGGTTGTGAACTTGGCAGGAATGTACTCGCACCACAGGGCGCACATCAGAAAATTTTGGGAGCCCAGGAGTTAGGGCCTGATGCCAGAGGGCCCTCATTACCAAGGGGAGGAGACTCCCAGCAGGCACCAACTCCCACCAGATGGCCAACGTCACCAAGGCGGGGTGTGCCAGCTAGGCAGGACTGACCTCAGAGAAGAGGGCCTACCTCACAGAAGTGTGAGTAACACAACCAGGATCAGACTCTCACCGGAGGGCCCACATCACCAAGGAGATGGGAACCAAGCAGGAGTGTCCTCACACCAGTGGGGCCACATCAGCCAAAGGTGAGGAACCCAGCACATGTGGCCTCAAACCAGAGGACACACATCACCAAGGGGCTGGGAGTGAGGCAGGTGTCTGGAGGGGCACATTTAACTCTAATTTCCCACCAGGAAGAGGAATTAACCAAAGGCTCAGAGTGCCGTGCCGGACCCTGATTATGGCCTGAAGCAAACCTGCGGTTCTGTGGCCAGCTTTCAAGGAAACGAGTTAAGAAAGGAAATCACGGGCACTGTAATTCACAAACCTGCAGAGGTATAAATGACAGCTATTGGTAAAAATATATTGAAGTAAGTCTGCAAAGAGGACTTGAAAACGAGGCAGAATTGCAGGAATCATATTTCAGGAGGTAGATTGGAATTGCATTTAAAGCATGTGAAATGCGGCAGATCTTCGACAATGATGCACTTGGACAAAAGTGCATATACATTTTTTCCTGAATATATTCAGGAAAAAACGCATATGCCCTTTTTGGCCAACCAAGCACTCGAGCAATGGAAATCCGCACTACAATGAAGTCTTATTTCCCATTCGTCAAAAGGGCCATCTGAAAAAAGTGTAAAAACCAGAAACACAGGACAGGCCATGGAATAAAGGGAGCCTTGTTATGCTGATGGGTGGGATGTAAATTGCCAACAGACACTCTGGAGATGTTTATGGTGTATCCTAGAACATCTGACAAACAAAGCTACAGACCCTAGGGCACTTCCACTTTTGGCCCTATAGCTTTGGAAAATTAAAATCAAGAAGACACAGCCAACACAAAATTTAGGGCTGCTGTGTATACAAGAACCTCGAGTCCAGTACAAATTAAATATCCCAGAAAGAAAAAAATGGATAAAGGAGTTGTGCTACTTACGTACAATGGAATATCACTCAGCAATGAAATCAATGTCATCAGGACTGTAGCAGCAAATTGAGTGGATTTAAGTATGATGATTCTAAGAGAAATATGTCACACAAAGATAATTATCATAAGATATCACTAATAGAGAGAGTGTAAACTTGGCTACACATAAACTGAATTACAAAACCGAACAGAGTCTCACATTTAGATAAAAACTTATGCTTGCTTAACGGGAAAGTTGAGTTGGGGTGCTGTATAAAACCAGAGATTGAAATGAGCACACATACCGTTCCATAAGTCAAATATGTAATAGACAAGACCTACTCTTTGCTCAATGAAATAGACTCATCCAAGATGTATCACCTCACACCTGTTAGAATGGGCATCATCAGAAAATCTACAAACAACAAATGCTGGAAAGGGTGTGGAGATAAGGAACCCTCTTCCACTACTGTTGGGAATGTAAATTGATACAGTCACTGTGGAGAACATTATGGAGTTTCTTATAAAACTAAGAATAGAATTACCATATGATACAGCAATCCCACTACTGGGCATATACCCAGACAAAACCATAAATCAAAAAGAGACATTCACTGCAATGTTCATTGCATCACTATTTACAATATCCAGGTAATGGAAGCAACCTAAATGCCCACAGACAGACGAATGCATAAAGATGAGGTACATATATAAAATGGAATATTACTAAGCCATAAAAAGGAATGAAATTGGGTCATTTGTAGAGACGTTGATGGATCTAGAGACTGTCATACAGAGTGAAGTAAGTCAGAAATGGAAAAACAAATCTTGTATATTAATGCATATATGTGGAACCTAGAAAAATTGTACAGATGAACCGTTTTGCAAGGCAGAAATAGAGCAACAGATGTAGACAACAAACGTATGGACACCAAGGGGGGAAAGCTGTTAGGGGGTGGTGGTGGGAGGAGTTGAGAGATTGGGATTGGCATGTATACATTTATATGTATAAAATAGATAACCAACAAGAACCTGCTGTATAAAAAATTAAAATAAAATTCAAAATTAAAAAAAGTAAAACAGAAAAAATATTCTTCCCTTCACATACATGTATTTATATGAATAAATTATTTCCATGCTTATATCTGTAAATACAAAAAAGAGGAATAAAATCTACCTTGAACCAAAAATGAAAAAAAGAAAAAAAATACAGAACCCACAAGTTACACAGAGGAAAACCGTATCAGGGCACTTGCTCCAGTTGTAAACAATTCTGAAGTTGGTCAGTGGTGGGGAATCATCTCCCATTCAGCCAGCAGGCCACACGCAACAAGCATCCTCATTGCAAAGTTGGGGGACCGTGCCGAGGCATCTGTGAGTAAACGTGGGCCGAGCCCCAGGCCAGCTGCTGCAGAAATGTTCCCACCTTTCACAGGTAAAACACCTGAATATGTACAAGGATTTGAAAGCCTAGAGGAAGGGCCATGGAGCCACATGAGCGACAGCATGCCAGCCGACTTGGTGCCTGCAGGCCAGCCAGGATGGTCCTGGCCCTGGGTACTCTTCTGGAAGCTTTCCATTTCCCTGCCTGAGATACCCCTGCTGTCCCGGCCCCCACTGATTTCTTCCTTCCTCACCTCTGCCCAGGGAGAAATTCCAGCAGCAGGTATGGGTGACACATCCTCTTCTTTAGCAGGTGGCATCTTGGCAACTGCTGCAGAAAGTCCAGCAGAGCCCCACTCACACTGGGCCACCCACAAAGCCGTGGCCTCTCACTCCCTCCCACCAGCCCAGCCCCGAGACTGCTGACTGGGCAGAGAAAATGGCGTCAGGCACAGCTGCAGGGGTTCTTGCTGCCTGGAGCGGTGTTTATATTGATCTCAACCCAGGCACACCTGGGGAGGACTGGCCGGCACGGTCAGGCTTCCCAGGCCAGCCAATAATCACCCCTCAGGGGCTCACAGTTGCAGAAACTGGAACTTGCTGAATCGGCCAGGTCCAAGGAACAGGTGTGGGCTCCTGAGAGTCAGGATAGACAAGGGACTGCAGCTCTGGCTTGTTTTCTAATTATATTATCTGGCCCATGAGTGGGAGACAACTTCAAGAAAACCCTCTCCTAATGAGAGGAACCCAGGAGTCAGGGAGAGGAGGGGTGTGTGGTGGGTGGAGACAGAGGCCTGGTGCCCCGGGTGCAGTGGAAGTCTCTGGAAGACCAGGTGGAGGGAGGCCACACAGAGTGATGCCCAGGGTCACAGACCTGTCAGAGCTGCTGTTTGTTAGTTCAAGTCCTGCTCTGAGGTGCTCTGTGTCAGATCTGAGTGACAGGTGAGCTGGGAGTGCTCTGCAATGAGGGCGATGTGCACGGTTCCTGTGTGCCCAGCCCTACCACGGTAACTGCAAGGGTAGCTCTGTATCCTGAGAGGGGCCTGACCACGAGAGCCCCGTGGTCTGGAGTGGGGGGTAGGGTCCCTGCTCAGGTGATCTCCATATCCTGGGATTGGCCTGATATCGAGAGCCCCATGGGCTGCTGGAATCCTGGTAAAAGATGTCAGGACAGTCAGTGAAGCCACCGAGGATAGACCTCCAGTAGTTCCTAAATCCTACACCCTGCTGGTCATTCTACCAACCACCAGGACATGGTATTCTGTATTAGTCTTCAATGATGCCTTCTTTTGTATTCCATTAGTGTCAGAGTCACAAGAAATTTTGGCTTGTGAGTGGCAGGTCTCAACATACAACTAAAACAATACTTCTGGGCCGTCTTGCCCCAAGGGTTCAAAAATTCCCACACCATCTTTGGGGAAAGCTCAGCTAAAGACCTAAAAGTCCTACCACTGGAAAAAGAAACACTCCTTCAATATGCAGACGACATTCTGAACACCAGCCCTACTAAGGAGACCTCTGAACTACCAAGCCAATAAAGGATACAACTTGTCCAAGAAAAAGCTCAAATATCACAGACTACGGTGACCTGCCTGGGCTTCATTCTCACAGAAGGTCGGAGAAGCCCATCCCAGGAAAGGGAAGAAACAATTTACAGCCTTACCCATATCTAAAACTAGAAGACAGCTTAGGGGTTCCTGGGGAGGCCACGGTTTGCTGCTTCTGGATCCCTAACTACAGTCTACTAGCTGGGCCTCTATATGAAACACTGAAAGGAAAAGATGATGATCCTTTTGAATAGAATCCAGAAGTGGCCTTTCAAGAATGGAAAGAGCAGTCAATTCAGACCCTTGCCCTGGAACTCCCTAATTTAGCTAAACCCTTTGACCTTTACATTCCTGGTGAACGGTGAATCGCCATTGGAGTATTAGTGCAAAAACTGGGACCACTTGAAATGGAACAATGCAAGAATGCCATCCAGGTAGGATAAACTATAGTCACCAAGGGGCTTGGCCCACTGCCACATCTGGCCAAGATACTGGCGGTATCTAAAATCCTGGAAATCAGCAGCCCAAAAGGCCACCTCCCTCCTAAGGGAAAAGGACCCCAAGTGGTGTTCCTAACACCCAATGATGCCCTGAAGTTGCAGGGTTTGCTCTGTGGGCACACTGACCTCGAGTGAGGAGGCCTTCCAACTCCAAACTCCAGAGAGATAATCGGGGGCAATGGGGCACCATGACGACTCAAGTGACCATCACTTGACCTGGAGTTTCTCTCATAAAACAACAAGAGTGTGTCCCAAAAGAGTAGACTACTGCTTGCAGGACTTACTGCCCCCAGAGCGGACCTAATAATCCTGGCGGGGGAACCGTATATCACGCTGTCACCATAGAAAAGCCTACAGACACTGTGATAATGTTGGCCAATAAGACCGGCTGGACTCCTGTTTACTTCAAAAGGCTGTTGACTCAGTGGCCATCATGGTCCTTCATCACCCATGACCCTGGACTGTCTGGGAGTTGAGCGGACAGGGTCCTGACACCTGGTGCTCTTTTTACGTTAATTCAGGGGCCTAATTGAAGAAAGTGCAGACTACTGGTCAGAGCATCTAGGCTGGCAGAAACGGTCAGCCTAAGGTGGCCGAACAAATGCGGGGCGGGGTGAAACTGGACCTCACAGCATCACTGCACATCTCCTTCCTGGACCCTTAAAGGTCATTAGAATCTATAACACTTCCAATACTGGTGCTCAGGCAGACTAGCAGGAAGGCAGGAGGCCTGGGGACAATCAACGTCACCTGGAGGCTGCTGGGGAGAAGTTCTGACCCTCGCCCACGGGTATGAGGGCTCCTAACTCAGCACTCAGCAGTTACAGAAGAAGGGTCTGCACCCCCAGCACTCCAAGAATGAGGAAGGGGACAAAAGGCAGAAGAGGGGCTTGTCCCAGGCAAAGCCCATTAAAAATCCCTGGGAGATAAAAATAGAATCTGGGCAATAAAATAAAGTCTAACCTTTTTTATCCTTTGTGCTTTGTCTAATTTCACGTGCTCCTAGGGTCCCGCATACAGAGGTTCCACACCCGGCACTTCAGACCAGATTTTCTAGTGCAGAATGGCTGGGTCGACACCTCAGCTCCTGGGGCACAGTGCACACTCCGTGACATAGAGCCTGAGCTGCAGCCAACCGGGCCCTCAAGAGCTCCGCCCCCTCCCTCTGACTGACTCTGACAGGATCTCTACACAGCAGCCCAGCCCACAGCCCACGGGGTAGCACATGCTCTCACCTCTGCATTCTCTGATCAAAATATAAAGTTTCCTTTGCTTCTGAACCAAACTCAGACTCGATCTGTTGGCTCCAATGACACTGGGCAGGGGGACACTTGTTGGGGTCCACTCTGGAGGATCAGTAACAGAAATTGAGAACATTGTAACTTCAATGAACAGATGTGTGAGCCAAACTGTAATTAACATAGAACAGTGTATAAGGCTCGGGTAAAATAAGATGTTTCTAACACTTCCATTTGATATTTCCATCACTTTATTATAAGCAAGTTCAGTGAAAAGGTTTGTCTTATTTGTCAGGTCAATATTAGAGAAATGAAGTGATTTCTTTCCAAGGATGTACATCTAATAATCTTGGTTAAGGCTTCAATCTTGTTTTAAATGCTTTTCCATTGAAAATGATACCTCTCTTTCAGCTCCCCCATTTCTGAGAAGTATAAAGTCTTATAATTTATTATTACCAAAGGGGAAAGGTGAGAGGAGGGATAAATTAACAGTTTGGGATTAACACATACACACTGCTATGTATAAAATCGATCATCAACAAGGAACTGCTGTATAGCACAGGGAACTACACTCAATATTTTGCAATAACCTATAAGGGGAAATAATCTGAAAAAGAATAGATATTTTTATTGACATCATCTATCAATGACAGTTAAAATGGAACCTAAGGGAAGCCGCTGGTGAGTGCTTCTGACCAGGAAGACTTCAATCATCTAAAGTTTGGACTCTGTCTACTTCCCAAGGTCCTTAATGAACATATGTGTAGCCGTAGCTTAAAAAATTCCCCAGTTTGGGTTGCGGAGAGACAGTGATTTTGAAAAAGCCCTGGTGTTCTCCTCACATGAATGGGACCCTTCCTACAGCTAAAGCATGCCTGTCACACCCAGAGGATGGTATACCGTCTGATTGGGAAGAGTTTGGAAAAGGCATCTCATCTCCTCATTTCCTGGTGCTCGGGTTCACCCTTCCAGCGTCTTTACTAACAGTCTCCCCACTTGGAGATGTCAGCACTGTCAACATCCTGTTGCATACAGTTTGGAATTTGTCCAGAGGATGAAGCAGAAGGAGGAGGAACAATGAGAGACAAGTCCTAGGTGTTCGGACAGGCACATGTCACTCTAATTTCCAATCAGGAAGACGAATTGACCAAAGGCTAGGGTTGCCCATGGAAACAGAATAGGGCTTGAGGAAATCCCGCTGCTTTGTGGCCAGTTCCCATAAACACAAGTTGAAAAATGGAGCTCAGTGGCACTAAAATTCACGAAACTGCAGAGTTGAAAATATCTATCACTGAAAAATGTCTTGAGGAAAGTCAGAGAAAAGGACTTGTAAGCAACGGAGAATGGCAGGAAAGGGATTGGAAGAGGTAGAAAGGACTCGCCATTAAGCACGAGAAAAGGGGCTGAACATTGCCAACATTGCAGTTGGCCAAAAAGGGTGTATGCGTCTTTTTCTGTATATATTCAAGAAAAGGGCATACACTTTTTTAGCCAACCAAACAGGTGGGCACTGGAAATCAATACTACAAAACATATCACTTCGCATCAGTCAGAAGAGCCATCCTCATAAAGTGTAAACACCAGAAATGCAGGACAGGGCAAGGAGAAAAGGGAGCCCTGTGAGGCTTATAGTGGAAACGTATATTGCCAACGGTCACTCTGGAGAAGTGTATTGTGTTTAATAAAGCATCTGAAAAATGAGCTACAGAGCACAGGGCACTTGCACTCATGGACGTATATCTTGGGAAAAACAAAAATCGAGAGGACACAGGCACCCCAATGTATACCGCCTAATTGTTTAAAAGATCCTCGACCAGGATATAACTTAAATGTCTCTGGAGGGAAAAAATGGATACAGATGTGGTGCTTATGTAGAGTGGAATATGACTCAGCCTGGAAATCAATGCAATATGGCCACTTGTAACAACTCCAGAGGAGTTACGTATGATCATTCAAAGTCACAGAATTCAAAAAGAAAAAGACATACTATATCACTAATACATGGAATGTAAGCTTGGCTACACATGAACTGAATTACAAAACAGAACAGGGTCTCAAATATAGAAAACCAACTTATTCTTGCTTAAGGATAAAGGTGAGTTGGGGTGCTGCATAAAACCAGAGATTGAAATTAGCACAGATACTGTTCCATAAGCCAAATATGTAATAGTCAAGACCTACTGCTTGCTCAACAAAATGGACTCAGAACCCCATATTCAACGCCTAGGAATATACCTGACTAGTAAGAATATTAAAACCCATGGATTTATATGTCTTCATAAGAGAATCAAGTGTGTGTACAATGGCATGAACGCAGCAGTGAAAATAAGATATATCCCATTATCAAAATAAATTTCAAAAACAAAACACAATGACAGTGAAATAGAGAGCAATTCTTAAATAATGCATTCAGGGCTTGTGATGCAACCTGGATTTACCACATCTACACCCAGAGCTGGGTGAGACATAAGGCTGGACACTTCGGGCTGATAGCATTGGTGAGGTTCGTTGAGCAAATGCAGACACTTTGAAGTCATACTGCATGGTACCCATTCGAATGATCGCAACTCTCCAGGTTTAAAGGATTCTTCTTTCATCTAAAATATGCATGGGTAACCCAGAGTATGGTCCAACATGTGACCAGGAAACGTTTTAAAATGAATCTCATGTTTCATCCCCTGGTACTCGGTTTCACCATTTCAGACGCTTTACTAACACTCTCCCCACTTGGAGAGTCAGTGCCTTTAACCTCCTGTTGGGCACAGTTTGCAATTTCTGCGCAAGATGAACAGGAATAGGGAGAACCATTGAGAGACTAGCTGTAGGTGCCTGCACGGGCAAATGGAATGCTCATTTCCCACCAGGAAGAGGAATTAACCAAAGGCTCAGCGTGCCCTTCCGGAAACAGATTAGGGCCTGAAGCAATCCTGCGGTTTTGCGGCCAGCTCACAAGAAAGCGAGTTGAAGAAAGGAGCTCAGGGGCACTGTAATTCAAAAACCTGCAGAGTTATGAATGGCAGCTATCGTCCAAAAATATATTGAAGGAAGGCTGCGAAGACAACTTGTAAGCGGGACAGATTTGCAGGAAAACGATTTCAGGGGGTAGACGGGAATTGCATTTAAAGCATAGGAAAAGAGGCAGAACGTCGACAATGATGCTCTTGGCCAAAAAGGGCGTATGCGTTTTTTCCTGAATATATTCAGGAAAAAACGCATACGCCCTTTTTGGCCAACCAAGCAAGCATGTTAAAGAAATCTGCACTACAATGAAGTCTCACTGCCCCCCTGTCAAAAGGGCCATCTGAAAAAAGTGTAAAATCCAGAAAGGCAACACAGGCCATGGAGAACAGGGAGCCTTGTTATGCTGATGGGCGGGATGTAAATTGCCAACAGCCACTCTGGAGAAGTGTATGGTGTTTCCCGGAACACCGAAAAAACAAAGCTACGGAGCCTACGGCACTTCCACTTATGGTCCTATAGCTTAGGGAAATTAAAATCAAAAACACACAGCCACCCCAAAGTGTCGGACGGCTCTGTTTACAAGAACCTCGTCTACGGTACAAGTTAAATATCCCAGAATGTGAAAAATGGATAAAGAAGTTGTGGTACGTACGTACAATGGAATATCACTCAGCAATGAAATCTATGTCATCAGGCCTGTCGCGGCATAATGAGTGGATTCAGGTACGATGATTCTAAGTGAAATAAGTCACACAGAAAATGAAACATCATAAGATATCACTAATACACGGAATGTAAACTTGGCTACACATGAACTGAATTACAAAACAGAACAGGGTCTCAAATTTAGAAAACCAACTTATGCTTGCTTAAGGGGAAAGGTGAGTTGGGGTGCTGCATAAAACCAGAGATAGAAATTAGCACAGATACCTTTCCATAAGCCAAATATGTAATAGTCAAGACCTACCCCTTGCTCAACGAAATGGACTAAACACCCCATATTCAACGCCTAGGAATACACCTGACTAGTAAGAATCTTCAAACCCATGGATTTATATGTCTCCGTAAGAGAATGAAGCGTGTGTACAGCGGCATGAATGCAGCAGAGAAAATCCGATAAATCCCATTATCAAAATGAATTACACAAACAAAACCCAAGGACAGTGAAATAGAGAGCAATTCTTAAATAATTCATTCAGGGCTTGTGATGCAACCTGGATTTACCACATCTACACCCAGAGCTGAGTGAGACATAAGGTTGGGCACTTCGGGCTGATAGCATTGGTGAGGTTCGATGAGCAAATGCAGACCCTTTGAAGTCATACAGCATGGTACCCATTCCATGGGTCCCAACTCTCCAAGTTTAAGGGATTCTTCCTTCAGCTAAACCATGCATGGGAAACCCACAGTATGGTGCACCGTGTGACTGGCAAACGTTTTCAAATGCATCTCAGTTTTCGTCCCCTTTTACTCGGGTTCACCATTCCAGACCCTTTACGAACACTCTCCCCACTTGGAGTGTCAGTGCCTTTAACCTCCTGTTGGGCAGAGTTTGCAATTTCTGCGCAAGATGAAAAGGAATAGGGAGAACGAATGAGAGACTAGCTCTAGGTATCTGCACGGGGAAATTTAACGCTCATTTCGCACCAGGAAGAGGAATTAACCAAAGGCTCAGCATGCCGTGCCGGAACCAGATTAAGGCCTGAAGCAATGCTGCGGGTTTGCGGCCAGCTCACAAGATAGCGAGTTGAAGAAAGGAGCTCATGGGCACTGTAACTCACAAACCTGCAGAGCTATAAATGACAGCTATCGTCCAAAAATATATTGAAGGAAGGCTGCGAAGACGACTTGTAAGCGGGGCAGAATTGCAGGAAAACGATTTCAGGGGGTAGACGGGAATTGCATTTAAAGCACAGGAAAAGAGGCAGAACGTCGACAATGATGCTCCTGGCCAAAACGGGCGTATGCGTTTTCTCCTGAATATATTCATGAAAAAACGCATACGCCCTTTTTGGCCAACCAAGCAAGCATGTTAAAGAAATCTGCACTACAATGAAGTCTCACTGCCCCCCGGTCAAAAGGGCCATCTGAAAAAATGTAAAATCCAGAAAGGCAGCACAGGCCATGGAGAACAGGGAGCCTTGTTATGCTGATGGGCGGGATGTAAATTGCCAACAGCCACTCTGGAGAAGTGTATGGTGTTTCCCGGAACACCGAAAAAACAAAGCTACGGAGCCTACGGCACTTCCACTTATGGTCCTATAGCTTAGGGAAATTAAAATCAAAAACACACAGCCACCCCAAAGTGTCGGACGGCTCTGTTTACAAGAACCTCGTCTACGGTACAAGTTAAATATCCCAGAATGTGAAAAATGGAGAAAGAAGTTGTGGTACGTACGTACAATGGAATATCACTCAGCAATGAAATCTATGTCATCAGGCCCATCGCGGCATAATGAGTGGATTCAGGTACGATGATTCTAAGTGAAATAAGTCACACAGAAAATGAAACATCATAAGATATCTCTAATACACGGAATGTAATCTTGGCTACACATGAACTGAATTACAAAACAGAACAGGGTCTCAAATTTAGAAAACCAACTTATGCTTCATTAAGGGGAAAGGTGAGTTGGGGTGCTGCATAAAACCAGAGATAGAAATTAGCAAAGATACCTTTCCATAAGTCAAATATGTAATAGTCAAGACCTACCCCTTGCTCAACGAAATGGACTAAACACCCCATATTCAACGCCTAGGAATACACCTGACTAGTAAGAATCTTCAAACCCATGGATTTATATGTCTCCATAAGAGAAAGAAGCCTTTGTACAGTAGCATGAATACAGCAGAGAAAATCCGATAAATCCCATTATCAAAATGAATTACAAAAACAAAACACAAGGACAGTGAAATAGAGAGCAATTCTTAAATAATTCATTCAGGGCTTGTGATGCAACCTGGATTTACCACATCTACACCCAGAGCTGAGTGAGACATAAGGTTGGGCACTTCGGGCTGATAGCATTGGTGAGGTTCGATGAGCAAATGCAGACCCTTCGAAGTCATACAGCATGGTACCCATTCCATGGGTCCCAACTCTCCAAGTTTAATGGATTCTTCCTTCAGCTAAAACATGCATGGGAAACCCACAGTATGGTGCACCGTGTGACCGACAAACGTTTTCAAATGCATCTCAGTTTTTGTACCATTTTACTTGGGTTCACCATTCCAGACCCTTTACTAACACTCTCACCACTTGGAGAGTAGGTGCCTTTAACCTCCTGTTGGTCACAGTTTGCAAATTCTGCGCAAGATGAAAAGGAATAGGGAGAACCAATGAGAGACTAGCTGTAGGTGTCTGCACGGGCAAATGGAACGCTCATTTCCCACCAGGAAGAGGAAATAACCAAAGGCCCAGCATGCCCTGCTGGAACCAGATTAGGGCCTGAAGCAATCCTGTGGTTTTGCGGCCAACTCACAGGAAAGCGTGTTGAAGAAAGCAGCTCAGGGGCACTGTAATTCACAAACCTGCAGAGTTATAAATGACAGCTATCGTCCAAAATATATTGAAGTATGTCTGCGAAGAGGACTTAGAATTTGGGCAGAAATTCAGGAAAACGATTTCGGGGGTAGACTGGAATTGCACTTAACGCCTAGGGAAAGACGGAGAACGGCGACAATGATGCACTTGGCCAAAAAGGTTGTATGCGTTTTTTCCTGAATATAATCAGGAAAAAACGCATACGCCCTTTTTGGCCAACCAAGCAAGCGTGTAAAGAAATCTGCACTACAATGAAGTCTCTCTGCCCCCCGGTCAAAAGGGCCATCTGAAAAAAGTGTAAAATCCAGAAAGGCAGGACAGGCCATGGAGAAGAGGGAGCATTGTTATCCTGATGGGCGGGATGTGAATTGCCAACAGCCACTCTGGAGAAGTGTATGGTATTTCCTGAAACACATAAGAAACAAAGCAACACAGCCTATGGCACTTCCACTTATGGTCCTATAGCTTAGGGAAATTAAAATCAAAACCACACAGGCACCCCAAAGTTTGGAACGGCTCTGTTTACAAGAACCTCGTCTACGGTACAAGTTAAATATCCCAGAGGGTGAAAAATGGATAAAGAAGTTGTGGTTCTTACGTACAATGGAATATCACTCAGCAATGAAATCTATGTCATCAGGCCAGTAGCGGCATAATGAGTGGATTCAGGTACGATGATTCTACGTGCAATAGGTCACACAGAAAAAGAAACATCATAAGGTATCACTAATACACGGAATGTAATCTTGGCTACACATGAACTGAATTACAAAACAGAACAGTGTCTCAAATTTAGAAAACCAACTTATGCTTGCTTTTTGGGAAAGGTGAGTTCAGGTGCTGCATAAAAACAGAGATTGCAATTCGCACTGATACAGTTCCATAAGCCAAATATGTAATAGACAAGACCTACTGCTTGCTCAACGAAATGGGCTCAACACCCCATATTCAACGCCTAGAAATATACCTGCCTAGCAAGAATCTTGAAACCCATGGATTTATATGTGTCCGAAAGAGAATCCAGCGTGTGTTCAGTGGCCTAAAGGCAACAGTGAAAATCCGATAAATCATATTATCAAAATAAATTTCAAAAACAAAACACAATGACAGTGAAATAGAGAGCAATTCTTAAATAATTCACTCAGGGCTTCTGATGCAACCTGGATTTACCACATGTACACCCAGTGCTGGGGAGACATAAGGCCGGACACTTCGCCCTGATAGCATTGTTGAGGTTCGGTGAGCAATTGCAGACCCTTTGAAGTCATACTGCATGGTACCCATTCCAAGGGTCCCAACTCTCCAGGTTTAAGGGATTCTTCCTTCCGCTACATCATGTATGGGAAACCCAGAGTATGGTCCACCATGTGATTGGGAAACGTTTTCAAATGCATCTCAGTTTTCTTCCCTTTATACTCGGGTTCACCATTCCAGACGCTTAACTAACACTCTCCCCACTTGGAGAGTCAGTGCCTTTAACCTCCTGCTTGTCACAGTTTGCAATTTCTGCGCAAGATGAACAGGAATAGGGAGAACCAATGAGAGACTAGCTGTAGGTGTCTGCACGGGCAATTTAATGCTCATTTCTCACCAGGAAGTGGAATTAACCAAAGGCTCAGAATGCCCTGCCAGAACCAGATTAGGGCCTGAAGCAATACTGCGGGTGTGCAGGCAGCTCACAAGATAGCGAGTTGAACAAAGGAGCTCAGGGGCACTGTAATTCACAAACCTGCAGAGTTATAAATGACAGCTATCGTCCAAAAATATATTGAAGGAAGGCTGCGAAGAGGACTTGAAAGCGGGGCAGAATTCCAGGAAAACGATTTCAGGAGGTAGACGGGAAGTGCACTGAAAGCATAGGAGAAGAGGCAGAACCTCGACAATGATGCACTTGTTCAAAAAGTGCATATGCGTTTTTTCCAAGGCCCTCCTTAAAGAGGGTAGGGGGCTCCCAGCAAGCTTCAGTGGCCAACAGAGGGCCCACATCGCCAAGGTGACGTGAGCCAGCCAGGCAGGAGTGACCTCACATCAGAGGGCCCACCTCACAGAAGGGTAAGGGACCCAGCCATTATCAGACTCTCACCAGAGGGCCCACATCAGCAAGGGGCTGGGAACCAGGCAGGAGTGTCTTCACACCCGTGGGGCCACATCATTGCAAGTTGAGGTACCCAGCACATGTGGCCTCAAACCAGAGGACCCACATCTCCATGGGTCTCGGAGCGAGGCAGGCAGGATGAACCTCAAAACACGTGGCCCATTGTATAAAAAAGGTGAGGAATCCAGCAGTTGGAACATCCCAGCAGGCGGCCCAGAGCACCGAGGCTATGGGATCCAGGCAATGATGAACTTACAACAGAGGGCCCTCATCATGAAACTGTGAGCAACCTAGCCATTGTGACCTCAGAGCACAAGGCCCACATCCCCATGGGGAAGCGAACCAAGCAGGAGTGTCATCGCACCAGTGGGCACACATCAGAAAATGTGGGGAGCCCAGCAGTTAGGGCCTGACGCCAGAGGGCCCTCATCACCGAGGAGAGGAGGCTCCCAGCAGGCTCCAACTGCTACAAGAGGGCCAACGTCGCCAATGCGGGGTGTGCCAGCCAGGCAGGAGTGACCTCAGAGCAGAGGGCCAACCTCAAAAAAGTGTGAGGAACCCAAAGAGGATTAGACTCTCACCAGAGGGCCCACATCACCAAGAGGATCAGAACCAGGCAGGACTGTCTTCACACCAGGGTGACCACATCATAGAAAGGTGAGGAACCCAGCACATGTGGCCTAAACCAGAAGACCCACATCTCCAAGGGGCTCGGAGTGAGGCATGCAGGAGTAGCCTCACAACACAGGGCCCATAGAATAAAAAAGCTGAGGAATCCTGCAGTGGGAACCTCCCAGCAGGCGGCCCAGAGCACCGAGTCTATGCGATCCAGGCTGCAGTGAACTCACAGCAGAGGGCCCATATCATGAAACTGTGAGCAACCCAGCCATTGGGACCTCACAGCAGAAGGCCCACATCCCCATGGGGTTGGGAACATGGCAAGAGTGTCCTCGCACCACTTAGCACGTATCAGAAAAAGTGGGTACCCAGCAGTTACGGCCTGACGCTAGAGAGCCCTCATCACCGAGGGGAGGTGGCTCCCAGCAGGCTCCAACTGCCACAAGAGGGCCGATGTCGCCAAGGCGGGGTGTGCCAGCCAGTCAGTAGTGACCTCACAGCAGAGGGCCCACCTCACAGAAGGGTGAGGAACCCAGCCAGGATCAGACTCTCACCAGAGGGCCCACATCACCAAGGGGATAGAAACCAGGCAGGAGTGTCCTCACACCAGCGGGGCCACATCATCGAAAGGTGAGGGACCCAGCACACGTGGCCTCAAACCAGAGGACACACATCACCAAGGGGCTGGGAGTGAGTCAGGCAGGAGGAGTCTCCAAACATAGGGCTCATAGAAGAAAAAAGGTGAGGAATCCCGCAGTTGGAACCTCCCCGCAGGCGGCCAGGAGCAGCGAGGCTATGGGATCCAGGCCGGAGTGAACTCACACCAGAGGGCCCTCATCATGAAACTGAGCCACCCACCGTTGGGACCTCAGAGCAGAAGGCCCATATTCCCATGGGGTTGGAAACCTGGCAGGAGTGTACTCACACCACAGGGCGCACATCAGAAAATTTTGGGAGCCCAGGAGTTAGAGCCTGACGCCAGAGGGCCCTCATTACCGAGGGGAGGAGACTCCCAGCAGGCACCAACTCCCACCTGAGGGCCCACGTCGCCAAGGTGACGTGTGCCAGTCAGGCAGGAGTGACCTCACAGCAGAGGGCCTACCTCACAGAAGGGTGAGGAAACCAGCCAGGATAAGACTCTCACCAGAGAGCCCACATCACCAAGGGGACCGGAACAAGGCAGGAGTGTCCTCACACCAGTGTGGCCACATTATAGAAAGGTGACGAACCCAGCACATGTGGCCTAAACCAGAGGACCCACATTTCCAAGGTGCTCCGAGTGAGGCAGGCAGGAGTAGCCTAACAACACAGGGCCCACAGAATAAAAAATGTGAGGAATCCAGCAGTAGGAACCCCCCAGCAGGTGGCCCAGAGTACGGAGCCTATGGGATCCAGGCCACAGTGAACTCACAGCAGAGGGCTCACATCATGACACTGTGAGCAATCCAGCTGGTGGGACCTCAGAGCAGAAGGCCCACATCCCCATGGGGATGGGAACGTGGCAGGAGTGTACTCGCACGACAGGGCACATATCAGAAAATTTTGGGAGCCCATGAGTTAGGGCCTGACGCCAGAGGGCCCTCATTACCGAGGGGAGGAGACTCCCAGCAGGCACCAACTCCCAACTGAGGACCCACATTGCCAAGGTGATGTGTGCCAGCCAGGCAGGAGTGACCTCACAGCAGAGGGCCCACCTCCCAGAAGGGTGAGGAATCCAGCCAGGATCAGACTCTCACCAGAGGGCCCCCATCACCAAGGGGATGGGAACCAGGCAGGAGTGTCCTCACACCAGTGGGGCCACATCAATAAAGGTGAGGAAACCGGCACATGTGGCCTCAAACCAGAGGACCCACATCACAAAGGGGCTGGGAGTGAGTCAGGAAGGAGGAGCATGAAAACACAGGACCCAAAGAATAAAAATGGTAAGGAATCCAGCAGTAGGAACCTCCCAGCAGGCGGCTCAGAGCACAGAGTCTATGGGATCTAGGCCTGAGTGAACTAACACCAGAGAGCCAACATCCTGAAACTGTGAACAACACAGGTGTTGGGACCATAGAGCAGAAGGCACATGGGGATGGGAACCTGGCAGGAGTGCCCTCACACCACTTAGCACGTATCAGAAAATGTGGGTAACCAGCAGTTAGGGCCTGATGCCAGAGGGCCTCATCACTGAGGGGAGGAGGCTCCCAGCGGGCTCCAACTGCCACCAGAGGGCCGACGTCGCCAAGGCGGGGTGTGTCAGCCAGGCAGGAGTGACCTCAGAGAAGAGGGCCCACCTCACAGAAGTGTGAGGAGCCCAACCAGGATCAGACTCTCACTGGAGGGCTCACATCACCAAGGGGATGGGAACCAGGCAGGAGTGTCCGCACACCAGTGGGGCCACATCTGCGAAAGGTGAGGAACCCAGCACATGTGGCCTCAAACCAGAGGACACACATCACCAAGGGGCTGGGAGTGAGGCAGGTGTCTGGAGGGGCACATTTAACTCTAATTTCCCACCAGGAAGAGGAATTAACCAAAGGCTCAGAGTGCCGTGCAGGACTCTGATTACGGCCTGAAGCAAACCTGCGGTTCTGTGGCCAGCTTTCAAGGAAACGAGTTAAGAAAGGAAATCACAGGCACTGTAATTCACAAACCAGCAGAGTTATAAATGACAGCTATTGGCAAAAATATATTGAAGTAAGTCTGCACAGAGGACTTGAAAACGAGGCAGAATTGCAGGAATCATATTTCAGGAGGTAGATTGGAATTGCATTTAAAGCATGTGAAAAGCGGCAGATCTTTGACAGTGATGCACTTGGACAAAAAGTGCGTATACATTTTTTCCTGAATATATTCAGGAAAAAACGCATATGCCCTTTGTGGCCAACCAAGAATTCGAGCAATGGAAATCCGCACTACAATGAACTCTCATTTCCCATTCGTCAAAAGAGTCATCTGAAAAAAGTGTAAAACCCAGAAACACAGGACAGGCCATGGAGAACAGGGAGCCTTGTTATGCTGATGGACGGGATGTAAATTGCCAACAGACACTCTGGTGATGTTTATGGTGTATGCTGAAACATCTAAAAAACAAAGCTACAGAGCCTAGGGCACTTCCACTTTTGGCCCTATAGCTTAGGAAAATTAAAATCAACAAGACACAGCCAACACAATATCCAGGGCTGCTGTGTTTACAAGAACCTTGAGTCCAGTACAAATTAAATATCCCAGAAAGAAAAAAATGGATAAAGGAGTTGTCCTACTTACGTACAACGGAATATCACTCAGCAATGAAATCAATGTCATCAGGCCTGTAGCAGCAAATTGAGTGGATTTAAGTATGATGATTCTAAGAGAAATATGTCACACAGAGAAACATAATTATCATAAGATATCACAAATAGAGGGAGTGTAAACTTGGCTACACATAAACTGAATTACAAAACCGAACAGAGTCTCACATTTAGATAAAAACTTATGCTTGCTTAAGGGGAAAGTTGAGTTGGGGTGCTGTATAAAACCAGAGATTGAAATGAGCACACATACCGTTCCATACGCCAAATATGTAATAGACAAGACCTACTCTTTGCTCAACGAAATAGACTAATCCATGGTGTATCACCTCACACCTGTTAGAATGGGCATCATCAGAAAATCTACAAACAACAAATGCTGGAAAGGGTGCGGAGATAAGGAAACCTCTTCCACTATTGTTGGGAATGTAAATTGATGCAGTCACTGTGGAGAACATTATGGAGTTTCTTATAAAACTAAGAATAGAATTACCATATAATACAGCAATCCCACTACTGGGCATATACCCAGACAAAACCATAAAACGAAAAGAGACATTCACCGCAATGTTCATTGCATCACTATTTACAATATCCAGGTAATGGAAGCAACCTAAATGCCCACAGACAGACGAATGCATAAAGATGAGGTACATATATAAAATGGAATATTACTAAGCCATAAAAAGGAATGAAACTGGGTCATTTGTAGAGACGTTGATGGATCTAGAGACTGTCATACAGAGTGAAGTAAGTCAGAAAGAGAAAAACAAATCCTGTATATAAATGCATATATGTGGAACCTAGAAAAGTTGTACAGATGAAGCGTTTTGCAAGGCAGAAATAGAGCAACAGATGTAGACAACAAACGTATGGACACCAAGGGGGGAAAGCTGTTAGGGGGGTGGTGGTGGGAGTTGAGAGATTGGGATTGACATGTATACATTTCTATGTATAAAATAGGTAACCAAAAAGAACCTGCTGTATAAAAAAATAAAATAAAATTCAAAATTACAAAAAGTAAAACAGAAAAAATATTCTTCCCTTCATATACATGTATTTATATGAATAAATTATTTCCATGCTTATATCTGTAAATACAAAAAAGAGGAATAAAATCTACCTTGAACCAAAAACGAAAAAAAGAAAAAAAAACGGAACCCACCAGTTACACAGAGGAAAACCGTATCAGGGCCCTTGCTCCAGTTGTAAACAATTCTGAAGTTGGTCAGTGGTGGGGAATCATCTCCCATTCAGCCAGCATGCCCCACACAACAAGCGTCCTCATTGCAAAGCTGGGGGCCCGTGCCGAGGCATCTGTGAGTAAACGTGGGCCGAGCCCCAGGCCAGCTGCTGCTGAAATGTTCCCACCCTTCCCAGGTAAAACACCTGAATATGTACAAGGACTTGAAAGCCTAGAGGAAGGGCCATGGAGCCACATGAGCGACAGCATGCCAGCCGACTTGGTGCCTGCAGGCCAGACAGGATGGTCCTGGCCCTGGGTGCTCTTCTGGAAGCTTTCCATTTCCCTGCCTGAGATACCCCTCCTGTCCCGGCCCCCACTGCTTTCTTCCTTACTCACCTCTGCCCAGGGAGAAATTCCAGCGGCAGGTATGTGTGGCACATCCTCTTCTTTAGCAGGTGGCATCTTGGCAACTGCTGCAGAAAGTCCAGCAGAGCCCCACTCACACTGGGCAACCCACAAAGCCGTGGCCTCTCACTCCCTCCCACCAGTCCAGCCCCGAGACTGCTGACAGGGCAGAAAATGGCGTCAGGCACAGCTGCAGGTGCTCTTGCTGCCTGGAGCGGTGTTTATATTGATCTCAACCCAGGCACACCTTGGGAGGGATGGCCGGCATGGTCAGGCTTCCCAGGCCAGCCAATAATCACCCCTCAGGGGCTCACAGTTGCAGAAACTGGAACTTGCTGAATCGGCCAGGTCCAAGGAACAGGTGTGGGCTCCTGGAGTCAGGATAGACAAGGGCCTGCAGCTCTGGCTTGTTTTCTAATTATATTATCTGGCCCATGAGTGGGAGACAACTTCAAGAAAACCATCTCCTAATGAGAAGTACCCAGGAGTCAGGGAGAGCAGGGGTGGGTGGTGGGTGGAGACAGAGGCCTGGTGCCCCGGGTGCAGTGGAAATCTCTGGAAGACCAGGTGGAGGGAGGCCACACAGAGTGATACCCAGGGTCACAGACCTGTCGGAGCTGCTGTTTGTTAGTTCAAGTCCTGCTCTGAGGTGCTCTGTGTCAGATCTGAGTGACAGGTGAGCTGAGAGTGCTCTGCAATGAGGGCGATGTGCATGGCTCCTGTGTGCCCAGCCCTGCCACGGTACCTGAAAGGGTAGCTCTGTATCCTGGGAGGGGCCTGACCACGAGAGCCCCATGGGCTGCAGGGGAACCTGCCCAGGGAGCCCCATATCCTGGGAGGGGCCTGAACACGAGAGCCCCGTGGGCTGGGGTGGGGGTGGGGTACCTGCCCAGGTGAGCTCCATATCCTGGGATTGGCCTGACCTTGAGAGCCCCATGGGCTGCTGGAGTCCTGGTAAAAGATGTCAGGACAGTCAGTGAAGCCACCGAGGATATACCTCCAGTAGTTCCTAAACCCTACACCCTGCTGGTCATTCTACTAACCACCAGGACATGGTATTCTATATTAGTCTTCAATGAAGCCTTCTTTTGTATTCTATTAGTCCCAGAGTCACAAGAAATTTTGGCTTGTGAGTGGCAGGACTCAACATACAACTAAAACAATACTTCCGGGCCGTCTTGCCCCAAGGGTTCAAAAATTCCCACACCATCTTTGGGGAAAGCTCAGCTAAAGACCTAAAAGTTCTACCTCTGGAAAAGGAAACACTCCTTCAATATGCAGACGACATTCTGATCGCCAGCCCTACTAAGGAGACCTCTGAACTACCAAGCCAATAAAGGATACAAGTTGTCCAAGAAAAAGCTCAAATATCACAGACTATGGTGACCTGCGTGGGCTGCATTCTCACAGAAGGTCGGAGAAGCCCATCCCAGGAAAGGGAAGAAACGATTTACAGCCTTACCCATTTCTAAAACTAGAAGACAGCTTAGGGGTTCCTGGGGAGGCCAGGGTTTGCTGCTTCTGGATCCCTAACTACAGTCTACTAGCTGGGCCTCTATATGAAACACTGAAAGAAAAAGATGATGATCCTTTTGAATAGAATCCAGAAGTGGCCTTTCAAGAATGGAAAGAGCAGTCAATTCAGACCCTTGCCCTGGAACTCCCTAATTTAGCTAAACCCTTTGACCTTTACATTCCTAGTGAAATTTGAATGGCCATTGGAGTATTAGTGCAAAACCTGGGACCACTTGAAATGGAACAATGCAAGAATGCCATCCAGGTAGGATAAACTACGGTCACCAAGGGGCTTGGCCCACCGCCACATCTGGCCAAGATACTGGCAGTATCTGAAAACCTGGAAATCAGCAGCCCAAAAGGCCACCTCCCTCCTAAGGGAAAAGGACCCCACGTGGTGATCCTAACCCCCAACCATGCCCTGAAGTTGCAGGGTTTGCTCCGTGGGCACACTGACCTTGAGTGAGGAGGTCCTCCAACTCCAACCTCCAGAGAGATAACTGGGGCAAAGTGGCACCATGACGACTCATGTGACCATCACTTGACCTGGAGTTTCTCTCATAAAACAACAAGAGTGTGTCCCAAAAGAGTAGACTACTGCTTGCAGGACTTACTGCACCCAGAGGGGAGGTAATAATCTTGGCAGGGGAACCGTATATCACGCTGTCACCATAGAAAAGCCTACAGACACTGTGATGATGGTGACCAATAAGACCGGCTGGACTCCTGTTTGCTTCAAAAGGCTGTTGACTCAGTGGCCATCATGGTCCTTCATCACCACTGACCCTGGACTGTCTGGGAGTTGAGCAGTCAGGGTGCTGACACCTGGTGCTGTTTTTACGTTAATTCAGGGGCCTAACTGAAGAAAGCACAGACTACTGGTCAGAGCATCTAGGCTGGCAGAAACGGTCAGCCTAAGGTGGCTGAACAAATGTGCGGCGGGGTGAAACTGGACCTCACAGCGTCACTGCACATCTCCTTCCTGGACCCTTAAAGGTCATTAGAATCTATAACACTACCAATACTTGTGCTCAGGCGGACGAGCAGGGAGGCAGGAGGCCTGCGGACAATCAACGTCACCTGGAGGCTGCTGGGGAGAAGATCAGACCCTCTCCCACGGGTATGAGGGCTCCTAACTCAGCACTCAGCAGTTACAGATGAAGGGTCTGCACCCTCAGCACTCTAAGAATGAGGAAGGGGACAAAATGCAGAAGAGGGGTTTGTCCCAGGCAAAGCCCCTTAAAAATCCCTGGGAGATAAAAATAGAATCTGGGCAATAAAATAAAGTCTAACCTTTTTTATCCTTTGTGCTTTGTCTAATTTCACGTGCTCCTAGGGTCCCGCATACAGAGGTTCAACAGCCGGCACTTCAGACCAGATTTCCTAGTGCAGAATGGCTGGGTCGACACTTCAGCTCCTGGAGCACAGTGCAGACTCCGCGATATAGAGCCTGAGCTGCAGCCAACCGGGCCCTCGAGAGCTCTGCCCCCTCCCTCCCACTGACTCTGACAGGATCTCTACACAGCAGCCCAGCCCACAGCCCACGGGGTAGCACATGCTCTCACCTCTGCATTCTCTGATCAAAATATAAAGTTTCCTTTGCTTCTGAACCAAACTCAGTCTCGATCTGTTGGCTCCAATGACACTGGGCAGGGGGACACTTGTTGGGGTCCACTCTGGAGGATCAGTAACAGAAATTGAGAACATTGTAACTTCAATGAACAGATGTGTGAGCCAAACTGTAATTAACATAGAACAGTGTATAAGGCTCGGGTAAAATAAGATGTTTCTAACACTTCCATTTGATATTTCCATCACTTTATTATAAGCAAGTTCAGTGAAAGGTTTGTCTTATTTGTCAGGTCAATACTAGAGAAACGAAGTGATTTCTTTCCAAGGATGTACATCTAATAATCTTGGTTAAAGCTTCAATCTTGTTTTAAATGCTTTTCCATTGAAAATGATACCTCTCTTTCAGCTCCCCCATTTCTGAGAAGTATAAAATCTTATAATTTATTATTACCAAAGGGGAAAGGTGGGAGGAGGGATAAATTAACAGTTTGGGATTAACACATACACACTGCTATGTATAAAATCGATCATTAACAAGGAACTACTGTACAGCACAGGGAACCACACTCAATATTTTGCAATAACCTATAAGGGGAAATAATCTGAAAAAAGAATAGATATTTTTATTGACATCATCTATTAATGACAGTTAAAATGGAACCTAAGGGAAACCGGTGGTGAGTGCTTCTGACCCTGAAGACGTCAATCATCTAAAGTTTGGACTCTGCCTACTTCCCAAGGCCCTTAATGAACATATGTGTAGCCGTAGCTTAAAAAATTCCCCAGTTTGGGTTGTGGAGAGACACTGATTTTGAAAAAGCCCTGGTGTTCTCCTCACATGAATGGGACACTTCCTACAGCTAAAATATGCCTGTCACACCCAGAAGGTGGTATACCGTCTGATCGGGAAGAGTTTGGAAAAGGCATCTCATCTCCTCATCTCCTGGTGCTCGGGTTCACCCCTCCAGCGTCTTTACGAACAGTCTCCCCACTTGGAGATGTCAGCACTGTCAACATCCTGTTGCATACAGTTTGGAATTTGTCCAGAGGATGAAGCAGAAGGAGGAGGAACAATGAGAGACAAGTCCTAGGTGTTCGGACAGGCACATGTCATTCTAATTTCCAATCAGGAAGACGAATTGACTAAAAGCTAGGGTTGCCCATGGAAACAGAATAGGGCTTGAAGAAATCCCGCTGCTTTGTGGCCAGTTCCCATAAACACAAGTTGAAAAATGGAACTCAGGGTCGCTAAAATTCACGAAACTGCAGAGTTGAAAATATCTCTCACTGAAAAATGTCTTGAGGAAAGTCAGAGAAAAGGACTTGTAAGCAACGGAGAATGGCAGGAAAGGGATTGGAAGAGGTAGAAAGGACTCGCCATTAAGCACAAGAAAAGGGGCTGAACATTGCCAACATTGCAGTTGGCCAAAAAGGGTGTATGCGTCTTTTTCTGTATATATTCAAGAAAAGGGCATACACTTTTTTAGCCAACCAAACAGGTGCGCACTGGAAATCAGTACTACAAAACATATCACTTCGCATCAGTCAGAAGAGCCTTCCTCATAAAGTGTAAACACCAGAAATGCAGGACAGGGCAAGGAGAAAAGGGAGCCCTGTGAGGCTTATAGTGGAAATGTATATTGCCAATGGTCACTCTTGAGAAGTGTATTGTGTTTACTAAAGCATCTAAAAAATGAGCTACAGAGCACAGGGCACTTGCACTCATGGACGTATATCTTGGGAAAGACAAAAATGGAGAGGACACAGGCACCCCAATGTTTACCGCCTCTCTGTTTCAAAGATCCTCGACTAGGATATAATTTATATGTCTCTGGAGGGAAAAAATGGATAGAGGTGTGGCACTTATGTAGAGTGGAATATTACTCAGCCTGAAAATCAGTGAAATATGGCCCGTTGTAACAACCCCAGAGTAGTTACGTATGATCATTCAAAGTCACATAATTCAAAAAGAAAAAGACAAACAATATTACTAATACATGGAATGTAAACGTGGCTACAAATGACCTGAATTACAAAACAGAATGGGGTCTCAAATTTAGAAGACCAACTTATGTTTGCTTAAGGAAAAAGGAGAGTTGGGGAGCTGCATAAAACCAGAGATTGAAATTAGCACAGATACCGTTCCATAAGCCAAATATGTAATAGAAAAAACCTACTCCCTGGTCAACAAAATGGGCTCAACACGCCATATTCAACACCTACGAATACACCTGACTAGTAAGAATCTTCAAACTCATGGATTTATATGTCTCCGGAAGAGAATCAAGAGTGAGTACAGCGGCATGAACGGAGCAGTGAAAATGCGATAAATCCCATTATCAAAATAAATTACAAAAACAAAACACAATGAGAGTGAAATAGAGAGCAATTCTTAAATAATTCATTCAGGGCTTGTGATGCAACCTGGATTTACCACATCTACACCCAGAGCTGAGTGAGACATAAGGTTGGGCACTTCGGGCTGATAGCATTGTTGAGGTTCAATGAGCAAATGCAGACCCTTTGAAGTCATACTGCATGGTACCCATTCCATGGGTCCCAACTCTCCAGGTTTAAGGGATTCTTTCTTCAGCTAAAACATGCATGGGAAACCCACAGTATGGTGCACCGTGTGACCAGGAAAGGTTTTCAAATGCATCTCAGTTTTCGTCCCCTTTTACTCGGGTTCACCATTCCAGAACGTTTACTAACACTCTCCCCACTTGGAGAGTCAGTGCCTTTAACCTCCTGTTTGGCACAGTTTGCAATTTCTGCGCAAGATGAACAGGAATAGGGAGAACCAATGAGAGACTAGCAGTAAGTGTCTGCACGGGCAAATTTAATGCTCATTTCCCACCAGGAAGAGGAATTAACCAAAGGATCAGCATGCCGTGCCGGAACCAGATTAGGGCCTGAAGCAATCCTGCGGGTTTGGCCCAGCTCACAAGTTGCGAGTTGAAGAATGGAGCTCAGGGGCACTGTAACTCACAAACATGCAGAGTTATAAATGACAGCTATCGTCCAAAAATATATTGAAGGAAAGCTGCGAATACGACTTGTAAGCAGGGCAGAATTGCAGGAAATCGATTTCAGGGGGTACACGGGAATTGCATTTAAAGCATAGGAAAAGAGGCAGAACGTCGACAATGATGCTCTTGGCCAAAAAGGGTGTATGCGTTTTTTCCTGAATTTATTCAGGAAAAAAAGCATATGCGCTTTTTGCCCAACCAAGCAAGCATGTTAAAGAAATCTACAGTACAATGAAGTCTCACTGCCCCCAGGTCAAAAGGGACATCTGAAACAAGTGTAAAATCCACAAAGACAGGACAGGGCAAGGAGAACAGAGAGCCTTGTTATGCTGATGGTCGGGAGGTAAATTGCCAACAGCCACTCTGGAGAAGTGTATGGTGTATCCTGGAACCCCTGAAAAACAAAGCAACGGAGCCTACGGCACTTCCACTTATGGTCCTATAGCTTAGGGAAATTAAAATCAAAAACACACAGCCACCCCAAAGTGTCGGACGGCTCTGTTTACAAGAACCTCTTCTACGGTACAAGTTAAATATCCCAGAATGTGAAAAATGGATAAAGAAGTTGTGGTACGTACGTACAATGGAATATCACTCAGCAATGAAAGCTATGTCATCAGACCCGTCGCGGCATAATGAGTGGATTCAGGTACGATGATTCTAAGTGAAATAAGTCACACAGAAAATGAAACATCATAAGATATCACTAATACATGGAATGTAAACTTTGCTACACATGAACTGAATTATAAAACAGAACAGGGTCTCAAATTTAGAAAACCAACTTATGCTTGCTTAAGGGGAAAGGTGAGTTGGGGTGCTGCATAAAACCAGAGATAGAAATTAGCACAGATACCTTTCCAAAAGCCAAATATGTAATAGCCCAGACCTACCCCTTGCTCAACGAAATGGACTAAACACCCCATATTCAACGCCTAGGAATACACCTGACTAGTAAGAATCTTCAAACCCATGGATTCATATGCCTCCGTAGGAGAATGAAGCGTGTGTACAGCGGCATGAATGCAGCAGAGAAAATCCGATAAATCCCATTGTCAAAATGAATTACAAAAACAAAACCCAAGGACAGTGAAATAGAGAGCAATTCTTAAATAATTCATTCAGGGCTTGTGATGCAACCTGGATTTACCACATATACACCCAGAGCTGAGTGACACATAAGGTTGGACACTTTGGGCTGATAGCATTGTTGAGGTTCGATAAGCAAATGCAGACCCTTTGAAGTCATACTGCATGGTAGCCATTCCATGGGTCCCAACTCTCCAGGTTTAAGGGATACTTCCTTCAGCTAAAACATGCATGGGAAACACATATTATGGTGCACCATGTGACGGGGAAACGTTTTCAAATGCATCTCAGTTTTCGTCTCGTTTTACTTGGGTACACCATTCCAGACCCTTTAATAACACTCTCCCCACTTGGAGAGTCTGTACCTTTAACCTCCTGTTTGGCACAGTTTGCAATTTCTGCGCAAAATGAACAGGAATAGGGAGAACCAATGAGAGACTAGCTGTAGGTGTCTGCACGGGCAAATTTAACGCTCATTTCCAACCAGGAAGAGGAATTAACCAAAGGCTCAGCATGCCGTGCCGGAACCAAATTAGGGCCTGAATCTATCATGCGGGTTTGCGGCCAGCTCACAAGAAAGCGATTTGAAGAAAGGAGCTCAGGGGCACTGTAATTCACAAACCTGCAGAGTTATAAATGACAGCTATCGTCCAAAAATATATTGAAGGAAGGCTGTGAAGAGGACTTGAAAGCGGGGCAGAATTGCAGGAAAACGATTTCAGGGGGTAGACTGGAATTGCATTTAAAGCATAGGAAAAGAGGCAGAATGTCGACAATGATGCACTTGGCCAAAAAGTGCGTATGCGTTTTTTACTGAATATATTCAGGAAAAAATGCATACGCCCTTTTTGGCCAACCAAGCAAGCATGTTAAAGAAATCTGCACTACAATGAAGTCTCACTGCCCCCCGGTCAAAAGGGCCATCTGAAAAAAGTGTAAAATCCAGAAATGCAGCACAGGCCATGGAGAACAGGGAGCCTTGTTATGCTGATGGGTGGGATGTAAATTGCCAACAGCCACTCTGGAGAAGTGTATGGTGTTTCCTGAAACACCTAAAAAACAAAGCAACGGAGCCTACGGCACTTCCACTTATGGTCCTATAGCTTAGGGAAATTAAAATCAAAAACACACAGCCACCCCAAAGTTTCAGACAGCTCTGTTTACAAGAACCTCGTCCACGGTACAAGTTAAATATCCCAGAAAGCGAAAAATGGATAAAGAAGTTGTGGTACGTACGTACAGTGGAATATCACTCACCAATGAAGTCTATGTCATCTGGCCCGTCTTGGCATAATGATTGGATTCAGGTACGATGATTCTAAGTGAAATAAGTCACACAGAAAATGAAACATCATAAGATATCACTAATACACCGAATGTAATCTTGGCTACACATGAACTGAATTACAAAACAGAACATGGTCTCAAATTTAGAAAACCAACTTATGTTTGCTTAAGGGGAAAGGTGAGTTGGGGTGCTGCATAAAACCAGAGATAGAAATTAGCACAGATACCATTCCATACGTCAAATACGTAATAGTCAAGAACTACACCTTGCTCAACAAAATGGGCTAAACCCCCTATATTCAACGCCTAGGAATACACCTGACTAGTAAGAATCTTCAAACCCATGGATTTATATGTCTCCATAAGAGAATCAAGCGTGTGTACAGCTGCATGAAGGCAGCAGAAAAAATCCGATAAATCCCATTATCAAAATGAATTACAAAAACAAAACACAATGACAGTGAAATAGAGAGCAATTCATAAATAATTCATTCAGGGCTTGTGATGCAACCTGGATTTACCTCATCTACACCCAGAGCTGAGTGAGACATAAGGTTGGACACTTTGGGCTGATAGCATTGGTGAGGTTCGATGAGCAACTGCAGATCATTTGAAGCCATACTGCATGGTACCCATTCCATGGGTCCCAAATCTCCAGGTTTAAGTGATTCTTCCTTCAGCTACAACATGCATGGGAAACACACAGTATGGTGCACCGTGTGACCGGGAAACGTTTTCAAATGCATCTCAGGTTTCGTCCCCTTTTACTCGGGTTCACAATTCTAGACCCTTTACTATCACTCTCCCCACTTGGAGAGTCAGTGCCTTTAACCTGCTGTTTGGCACAGTTTGCAATTTCTGTGCAAGATGAACAGGAATAGGGAGAACCAATGAGAGACTAGCTGTAGGTGTCTGCACGGGCAAATTTAATGCTCATTTCGCACCAGGAAGAGGAATTATCCAAAGGCTCAACATGCCGTGCCTGAAACAGATTAGGGCCTGACAATCGTGCGGGTTTGCAGCCAGCTCACAAGATAGCGAGTTGAAGAAAGGAGCTCAGGGGCACTGTAACTCACAAACCTGCAGAGTAATAAATGACAGCTATCGTCCAAAAATATATTGAAGGACGTCTGCAAAGACGACTTGTAAGCGGGACAGATTTGCAGGAAAACGATTTCAGGGGGTAGACGGGAATTGCATTTAAAGCATAGGAAAAGAGGCAGAACGTCAACAATGATGCTCTTGGCCAAAAAGGGCGTATGCGTTTTTTCCTGAATATATTCAGGAAAAAACGCATACGCCCTTTTTGGCCAACCAAGCAAGCATGTTAAAGAAATCTGCACTACAATGAAGTCTCATTGCTCCCCGGGCAAAAGGGCCATATGAAAAATGTGTAAAGTCCAGAAAGGCAGCACAGGCAATGGAGAACAGGGAGCCTTGTTATGCTGATGGGCGGGATGTAAATTGCCAACAGCCACTCTGGAGAAGTGTATGGTGTTTTCCGGAACACCTAAAAAACAAAGCAACGGAGCCTACGGCATTTCCACTTATGGTCCTACAGTTTAGGGACATTAAAATGAAAAACACACAGCCACCCCAAAGTGTCGGACGGCTCTATTTACAAGAACCTCGTCTACAGTACAAGGTAAATATCCCAGAATGTGAAAAATGGATAAAGAAGTTGTGGTATATACGTACAATGGAATATCACTCAGCAATGAAATCTATATCATCAGGCCCGTCGCGGCATAATGAGTGGATTCAGGTACGATGATTCTAAGTGAAATAAGTCACACAGAAAATGAAACATCATAAGATATCACTAATACACGGAATGTAAACTTGGCTACACATGAACTGAATTACAAAACAGAACAGGGTCTCAAATTTAGAAAACCAACTTATGCTTGCTTAAGGGGAAAGGTGAGTTGGCGTGCTGCATAAAACCAGAGATAGAAATTAGCACAGATAACTTTCCATAAGCCAAATATGTCATAGTCAAGACCCACCACTTGCTCAACGAAATGGACTAAACACCACATATTCAACACCTAGGAATACACCTGACTAGTAAGAATCTTCAAACCCATGGATTCATATGCCTCCATAAGAGAATGAAGCGTGTGTACAGCGGCATGAATGCAGCAGAGAAAATCCGATAAATCCCATTGTCAAAATGAATTACAAAAACAAAACCCAAGGACAGTGAAATAGAGAGCAATTCTTAATTAATTCATTCAGGGCTTGTGATGCAACCTGGATTTACCACATATACACCCAGAGCTGAGTGAGACATAAGGTTGGACACTTTGGGCTGATAGCATTGGTGAGGTTCGATAAGCAAATGCAGACCCTTTGCAGTCATACTGCATGGTAGCCATTCCATGGGTCCCAACTGCCAGGTTTAAGGGATTCTTCCTTCAGCTAAAATATGCATGGGAAACCTACATTATGGTGCACCATGTGACGGGGAAACGTTTTCAAATGCATCTCAGTTTTCGTCTCGTTTTACTTGGGTACACCATTCCAGACCCTTTAATAACACTCTCCACCTTGGAGAGTCTGTACTTTTAACCTCCTGTTTGGCACAGTTTGCAATTTCTGCGCAAGATGAACAGGAATAGGGAGAACCAATGAGAGACTAGCTGTAGGTGTCTGCACGGGCAAATTTAATGCTCATTTCGCACCAGGAAGAGGAATTAACCAAAGGCTCAACATGCCGTGCCTGAACCAGATTAGGGCCTGACAATCGTGCGGGTTTGCAGCCAGCTCACAAGATAGCGAGTTGAAGAAAGGAGCTCAGGGGCACTGTAACTCACAAACCTGCAGAGTAATAAATGACAGCTATCGTCCAAAAATATATTGAAGGAGGTCTGCAAAGACGACTTGTAAGCGGGACAGATTTGCAGGAAAACGATTTCAGTGGGTAGACGGGAATTGCATTTAAAGCATAGGAAAAGAGGCAGAACGTCAACAATGATGCTCTTGGCCAAAAAGGGCGTATGCGTTTTTTTCCTGAATATATTCAGGAATAAACGCATACGCCCTTTTTGGCCAACCAAGCAAGCATGTTAAAGAAATCTGCACTACAATGAAGTCTCACTGCCCCCCGGTCAAAAGGGCCATCTGAAAAAAGTGTAAAATCCAGAAAGGCAGCACAGGCCATGGAGAACAGGGAGCCTTGTTATGCTGATGGGCGGGATGTAAATTGCCAACAGCCACCCTGGAGAAGTGTATGGTGTTTCCCGGAACACCGAAAAAACAAAGCTACGGAGCCTACGGCACTTCCACTTATGGTCCTATAGCTTAGGGAAATTAAAATCAAAAACACACAGCCACCCCAAAGTGTCGGACGGCTCTGTTTACAAGAACCTCGTCTACGGTACAAGTTAAATATCCCAGAATGTGAAAAATGGATAAAGAAGTTGTGGTACGTACGTACAATGGAATATCACTCAGCAATGAAATCTATGTCATCAGGCCCATCGCGGCATAATGAGTGGATTTAGGTACGATGATTCTAAGTGAAATAAGTCACACAGAAACTGAAACATCATAAGATATCACTAATACACGGAATGTAAACTTGGCTACACATGAACTGAATTGCAAAACAGAACAGGGTCTCAAATTTAGAAAACCAACTTATGCTTGCTTAAGGGGAAAGGTGAGTTGGGGTGCTGCATAAAACCAGAGATAGAAATTAGCACAGATACCTTTCCATAAGCCAAATATGTAATAGTCAAGACCTACCCCTTGCTCAACGAAATGGACTAAACACCCCATATTCAACGCCTAGGAATACACCTGAGTAGTAAGAATCTTCAAACCCATGGATTTATATGTCTCCGTAAGAGAATGAAGCGTGTGTACAGCGGCATGAATGCAGCAGAGAAAATCCGATAAATCCCATTATCAAAATGAATTACACAAACAAAACCCAAGGACAGTGAAATAGAGAGCAATTCTTAAATAATTCATTCAGGGCTTGTGATGCAACCTGGATTTACCACATCTACACCCAGAGCTGAGTGAGACATAAGGTTGGGCACTTCGGGCTGATAGCATTGGTGAGGTTCGATGAGCAAATGCAGACCCTTTGAAGTCATACAGCATGGTACCCATTCCATGGGTCCCAACTCTCCAAGTTTAAGGGATTCTTCCTTCAGCTAAAACATGCATGGGAAACCCACAGTATGGTGCAGCGTGTGATTGGGAAACGTTTTCAAATGCATCTCAGATTTGTCCCCTTTTACTCGGGTTCACAATTCCAGACTCTTTACTAAAACTCTCCCCACTTGGAGAGTCAGTGCCTTTAACCTCCTGTTTGGGACAGTTTGCAATTTCTGCGCAAGATGAACAGGAATAGGGAGAACCAATGAGAGACTAGCTGTAGGTGTCTGCAGGGGCAAATTTAACGCCCATTTCCCACCAGGAAGGGGAATTAACCAAAGGCTCAGCAGGCCGTGCCGGAACAAGATTAGGGCCTGAAGCAATCCTGCGGGTTTGCGGCCAGCTCACAAGAAAGCGATTTTAAGAAAGGAGCTCAGGGGCACTGTAATTCACAAACCTGCAGAGTTATAAATGACAGCTATCGTGCAAAAATATATTGAAGGAAGGCTGCGAAGAGGACTTGAAAGCGGGGCAGAATTGCAGGAAAACGATTTCAGGGGGTAGACTGGAATTGCATTTAAAGCATAGGAAAAGAGGCAGAACGTCGACAATGATGCACTTGGCCAAAAAGGGCGTATGCGTTTTTTCCTGAATATATTCAGGAAAATATATATTCAGGAAAAAACGCATACGCCCTTTTTGGCCAACCAAGCAAGCATGTTAAAGAAATCTGCACTACAATGAAGTCTCACTGCCCCCCGGTCAAAAGGGCCATGTGAAAAAAGTGTAAAATCCAGAAATGCAGCACAGGCCATGGAGAACAGGGAGCCTTGTTAGGCTGATGGGTGGGATGTAAATTGCCAACAGCCACTCTGGAGAAGTGTATGGTGTTTCCTGAAACACCGAAAAAACAAAGCAACGGAGCCTACGGCACTTCCACTTATGGTCCTATAGATTAGGGAAATTAAAATCAAAAACACACAGCCACGCCAAAGTTTCAGATGGCTCTGTTTACAAGAACCTCGTCTACAGTACAAGTTAAATATCCCAGAAAGCGAAAAATGAATAAAGAAGTTGTGGTACGTACGTACAATGGAATATCAGTCACCAATGAAATGTATGTCATCTGGCCCGTCGTGGCATAATGAGTGGATTCTGGTACGATGATTCTAAGTGAAAAAAGTCACACAGAAAATGAAACATCATAAGATATCACTAATACACCGAATGTAATCTTGGCTACACATGAACTGAATTACAAAACAGAACAGGGTCTCAAATTTAGAAAACCAACTAATGTTTGCTTAAGGGGAAAGTTGAGTTGGGGTGCTGCATAAAACGAGAGATAGAAATTAGCACAGATACCATTCCATACGTCAAATATGTAATAGTCAAGACCTACACCTTGCTCAACGAAATGGGCTAAACACCCTATATTCAAAGCCTAGGAATAAACCTGACTACTAAGACTCTTCAAACCCATGGATTTACATGTCTCCATAAGAGAATCAAGCGTGTGTACAGCTGCATGAAGGCAGCAGAGAAAATCCGATAAATCCTATTATCAAAATGAATTACAAAAACAAAACACAATGACAGTGAAATAGAGAGCAATTCTTAAATTATTCATTCAGGGCTTGTGATGCAACCTGGATTTACCTCATCTACACCCAGAGCTGATTGAGACATAAGGTTGGACACTTCGGGGTGATACCACTGGTGAGGTTCGATGAGCAAATGCAGACCATTTGAAGTCATACTGCATGGTACCCATTCCATGGGTCCCAACTCTCCAGGTTTAAGCGATTCTTCCTTCAGCTAAAGCATGCATGGGAAGCCCACAGTATGGTGCACCGTGTGACCAGGAAACGTTTTCAAAGGCATCTCAATTTTCGTCCCCTTTTACTCGGGTTCACAATTCCAGACCCTTTTCTAACACTCTCCAGACTTGGAGAGTCAGTGCCTTTAACCTCCAGTTTGGCACAGTTTGCAATTTCTGCGCAAGATGAACAGGAATAGGGAGAACCAATGAGAGACTAGCTGTAGGTGTCTGCACGGGCAAATTTAACGCTCATTTCCCACCAGGAAGAGGAATTAACCGAAGGCTCAGCATGCTGTGCCGGAACCAGATTAGGGCCTGAAGCAATCCTGAGGGTTTGCGGCCAGCTCACAAGAAAGCGATTTGAAGAAAGGAGCTCAGGGGCACTGTAATTCAAAACCTGCAGTGTTGTAAATGACAGCTATCGTCCAAAAATATATTGAAGGAAGGCTGCGAAGAGGACTTGAATGCGGGGCAGAATTTCAGGAAAACGATTTCATGGGGTAGACTGGAATTGCATTTAAAGCATAGGAAAAGAGGCAGAACGTCGACAATGATGCACTTGGCCAAAAAGAGCGTATGCGTTTTTTCCTGAATATATTCAGGAAAAAACGCATACGCTCTTTTTGGCCAACCAAGCAACCATGTTAAAGAAATCTGCACTACAATGAAGTCTCACTGCCCCCCGGTCAAAAGGGCCATCTGAAAAAAGTGTAAAATCCAGAAATGCAGCACAGGCCTTGGAGAACAGGGAGCCTTGTTATGCTGATGGGTGGGATGTAAATTGCCAACAGCCACTCTGGAGAAGTGTATGGTGTTTCCTGAAACACCTAAAAAACAAAGCAACGGAGCCTACGGCACTTCCACTTATGGTCCTATAGCTTAGAGAAATTAAAATCAAAAACACACAGCCACGCCAAAGTTTCAGACGGCTCTGTTTACAAGAACCTCGTCTACGGTACAAGTTAAATATCCCAGAAAGCGAAAAATGGATAAAGAAGTTGTGGTACATACGTACAATGGAATATCACTCACCAATGAAGTCTATGTCATCTGGCCCGTCGTGGCATAATGAGTGGATTCAGGTACGATGATTCTAAGTGAAATAAGTCACACAGAAAATGAAACATCATAATATATCACTAATACACCGAATGTAATCTTGGCTACACATGAACTGAATTACAAAACAGAACAGGGTCTCAAATTTAGAAAACCAACTTATGTTTGCTTAAGGGGAAAGGTGAGTTGGGGTGCTGCATAAAACCAGAGATAGAAATTAGCACAGATACCATTCCATACGTCAAATATGTAATAGTCAAGACCTACCCCTTGCTCAACGAAATGGGCTAAACACCCTATATTCAACGCCTAGGAATACACCTGACTAGTAAGAATCTTCAAACCCATGGATTTATATGTCTCCATAAGAGAATCAAGCATGTGTACAGCTGCATGAAGGCAGCAGAGAAAATCCGATAAATCCTATTATCAAAATGAATTACAAAACAAAACACAATGACAGTGAAATAGAGAGCAATTCTTAAATAATTCATTCAGGGCTTGTGATGCAACCTGGATTTACCTCATCTAAACCCAGAGCTGAGTGAGACATAAGGTTGGACACTTCGGGCTGATAGCATTGGTGAGGTTTGATGAGCAAATGCAGACCATTTGAAGTCATACTACATGGTACCCATTCCATGGGTCCCAACTCTCCAGGTTTAAGCGATTCTTCCTTCAGCTAAAGCATGCATGGGAAGCCCACAGTATGGTGCACCGTGTGACCGGGAAACATTTTCAAATGCATCTCAGTTTTGTCCCCGTTTACTCGGGTTCAGAATTCCAGACCCTTTACAAACACTCTCCCCACTTGGAGAGTCAGTGCCTTTAACCTGCTGTTTGGCACAGTTTGCAATTTCTGCGCAAGAGGAATAGGAATAGGAAGAACCAATGAGAGACTAGCTGTAGGTGTCTGCACGGGCAAATTTAACGCTCATTTCCAACCAGGAAGAGGAATTAACCAAACGCTCAGCATGCCGTGCCGGAACCAGATTAGGGCCTGAAGCAATCCTGCGGGTTTGCGGCCAGCTCAAAAGAAAGCGATTTGAAGAAAGGAGCTCAGGGGCACTGTAATTCACAAACCTGCAGAGTTATAAATGACAGCTATCGTCCAAAAATATATTGAAGGAAGGCTGCGAAGAGGACTTGAAAGCGGGGCAAAATTGCAGGAAAACGATTTCAGGGGTTAGACTGGAATTGCATTTAAAGCATAGGAAAAGAGGCAGAACGTCGACAATGATGCACTTGGCCAAAAAGGGCGTATGCGTTTTTTTCCGGAATATACGCATACGCCCTTTTTGGCCAACCAAGCAAGCATGTTAAAGAAATCTGCACTACAATGAAGTCTCACTGCCCCCCGGTCAAAAGGGCCATCTGAAAAAAGTGTAAAATCCAGAAAGGCAGCACAGGCCATGGAGAACAGGGAGCCTTGTTATGCTCATGGGTGGGATGTAAATTGCCAACAGCCACTCTGGAGAAGTGTATTGTGTTTTCTGAAACACCTAAAAAACAAAGCAACGGAGCCTACGGCACTTCCACTTATGGTCCTATAGCTTAGGGAAATTAAAATCAAAAACACACAGCCACCCCAAAGTTTCAGACGGCTCTGTTTACAAGAACCTCGTCTACGGTACAAGTTAAATATCCCAGAAAGCGAAAAATGGATAAAGAAGTTGTGGTACGTACGTACAATGGAATATCACTCACCAATGAAATCTATGTCATCTGGCCCGTCGTGGCATAATGAGTGGATTCAGGTACGATGATTCTAAGAGAAATAAGTCACACAGAAAATGAAACATCATAAGTTATCTCTAATACACCAAATGTAATCTTGGCTACACATGAACTGAATTACAAAACAGAACAGGGTCTCAAATTTAGAAAACCAACTTATGTTTGCTTAAGGGGAAAGGTGAGTTGGGGTGCTGCATAAAACCAGAGATAGAAATTAGCACATATACCTTTCCATACGTCAAATATGTAATAGTGAAGACCTACCCCTTGCTCAACGAAATGGGCTAAACACCCTATATTCAACGCTTAGGAATACACCTGACTAGTAAGAATCTTAAAACCCATGGCTTTATATGTCTCCATAAGAGAATAAAGCATGTGTACAGCTGCATGAAGGCAGCAGAGAAAATCCGATAAATCCTATTATCAAAATGAATTACAAAAACAAAACACAATGACTGTGAAATAGAGAGCAATTCTTAAATAATTCATTCAGGGCTTGTGATGCAACCTGGATTTACCTCATCTAAACTCAGAGCTGAGTGAGACATAAGGTTGGACACTTCGGGCTGATAGCATTGGTGAGGTTCGATGAGCAAATGCAGACCATTTGAAGTCATACAACATGGTACCCATTCCATGGGTCCCAACTCTCAAGGTTTAAGCGATTCTTCCTTCAGCTAAAGCATGCATGGGAAGCCCACAGTATGCTGCACCGTGTGACCGGGAAACATTTTCAAATGCATCTCAGTTTTTATCCCCTTTTACTCGGGTTCACAATTCCAGACCTTTTACTAACACTCTCCCCACTTGGAGAGTCAGTGTCTTTAACCTCCTGTTTGGCAGAGTTTGCAATTTCTGCGCAAGATGAACAGGAATAGGGAGAACCAATGAGAGACTAGCTGTAGGTGTCTGCACAGGCAAATTTAATGCTCATTTCCATCCAGGAAGAGGAATTAACCAAACGCTCAGCATGCCGTGCCGGAACCAGATTAGGGCCTGAAGCAATCCTGCGGGTTTGCGGCCAGCTCAAAAGAAAGCGATTTGAAGAAAGGAATTCAGGGGCACTGTAATTCACAAACCTGCAGAGTTATAAATGACAGCTATCGTCCAAAAATTTACTGAAAGAAGGCTGGGAAGAGGACTTGAAAGCGGGGCAAAATTGCAGGAAAACGATTTCAGGGGGTAGACTGGAATTGCATTTAAAGCATAGGAAAAGAGGCAGAACGTCGACAATGATGCACTTGGCCAAAAAGGGCGTATGCGTTTTTTCCTGAATATATTCAGGAAAAAACGCATTCGCACTTTTTGGCCAACCAAGCAAGCATGTTAAAGAAATCTGCACTACAATGAAGTCTCACTGCCCCCCTGTCAAAAGGGCCATCTGAAAAAAGTGTAAAATCCAGAAAGGCAGCACAGGCCATGGAGAACAGTGAGCCTTGTTATGCTCATGGGTGGGATGTAAATTGCCAAGAGCCACTCTGGAGAAGTGTATTGTGTTTCCTGAAACACCTAAAAAACAAAGCAACGGAGCCTACGGCACTTCCACTTATGGTCCAATAGCTTAGGGAAATTAAAATCAAAAACACACAGCCACCCCAAAGTTTCAGACGGCGCTGTTTACAAGAACCTCGTCTACGGTACAAGTTAAATATCCCAGAAAGCGAAAAATGGATAAAGAAGTTGTGGTACGTACGTACAATGGAATATCACTCACCAATGAAATCTATGTCATCTGGCCCGTCGTGGCATAATGAGTGGATTCAGGTACGATGATTCTAAGAGAAATAAGTCACACAGAAAATGAAACATCATAAGTTATCTCTAATACACCGAATGTAATCTTGGCTACACATGAACTGAATTACAAAACAGAACAGGGTCTCAAATTTAGAAAACCAACTTATGTTTGCTTAAGGGGAAAGGTGAGTTGGGGTGCTGCATAAAACCAGAGATAGAAATTAGCACAGATACCATTCCATACGTCAAATATGTAATAGTCAAGACCTACCCCTTGCTCAACGAAATGGGCTAAACACCCTATATTCAACGCCTAGGAATACACCTGACTAGTAAGAATCTTCAAACCCATGGATTTATATGTCTCCATAAGAGAATCAAGCGTGTGTACAGCTGCATGAAGGCAGCAGAGAAAATCCGATAAATCCCATTATCAAAATGAATTACAAAAACAAAACACAATGACAGTGAAATAGAGAGCAATTCTTAAATAATTCATTCAGGGCTTGTGATGCAACCTGGATTTACCTCATCTAAACCCAGAGCTGAGTGAGACATAAGGTTGGATACTTCGGGCTGATAGCGTTGGTGAGGTTCGATGAGCAAATGCAGACCATTTGAAGTCATACTGCATGGTACCTATTCCATGGGTCCTTACTCTCCAGGTTTAAGCGATTCTTCCTTCAGCTAAAACATGCATAGGAAACCCACAGTATGGTGCACCGTGTGACCGGGAAACGTTTTCAAATGCATCTCAGTTTTCGTCCCCTTTTACTCGGGTTCACAATTCCAGACCCTTTACGAACACTCTCCCCACTTGGAGAGTCAGTGCCTTTAACCTCCTGTTGGGCACAGTTTGCAATTTCTGCGCAAGATGAACAGGAATAGGGAGAACCAATGAGAGACTAGCTGTAGGTGTCTGCATGGGCAAATTTAACGCTCATTTCCAACCAGGAAGAGGAATTAACCAAACGCTCAGCATGCTGTGCCGGAACCAGATTAGGGCCTGAAGCAATCCTGCGGGTTTGCGGCCAGCTCACAAGAAAGCGATTTGAAGAAAGGAGCTCCGGGGCACTGTAATTCAAAACCTGCAGTGTTATAAATGACAGCTATTGTCCAAAAATATATTGAAGGAAGGCTGCGAAGAGGACTTGAAAGCAGGGCAGAATTGCAGGAAAACGATTTCAGGGGGTAGACTGGAATTGCATTTAAAGCATAGGAAAAGAGGCAGAACGTCGACAATGATGCACTTGGCCAAAAAGGGCGTATGCGTTTTATCCTGAATATATTCAGGAAAAAGCGCATACGCCCTTTTTGGCCAACCAAGCAAGCATGTTAAAGAAATCTGCACTACAATGAAGTCTCACTGCCCCCCTGTCAAAAGGGCCATCTTAAAAAAGTGTAAAATCCAGAAAGGCAGCACAGGCCATGGAGAACAGTGAGCCTTGTTATGCTCATTGGTGGGATGTAAATTGCCAAGAGCCACTCTGGAGAAGTGTATTGTGTTTCCTGAAACACCTAAAAAACCAAGCAACGGAGCCTACTGCACTTCCACTTATGGTCCAATAGCTTAGGGAAATTAAAATCAAAAACACACAGCCACCCCAAAGTTTCAGACGGCGCTGTTTACAAGAACCTCGTCTACGGTACAAGTTAAATATCCCAGAAAGCGAAAAATGGATAAAGAAGTTGTGGTACGTACGTACAATGGAATATCACTCACCAATGAAATCTATGTCATCTGGCCCGTCGTTGCATAATGAGTGGATTCAGGTACGATGATTCTAAGAGAAATAAGTCACACAGAAAATGAAACATCATAAGTTATCTCTAATACACCGAATGTAATCTTGGCTACACATGAACTGAATTACAAAACAGAACAGGGTCTCAAATTTAGAAAACCAACTTATGTTTGCTTAAGGGGAAAGGTGAGTTGGGGTGCTGCATAAAACCAGAGATAGAAATTAGCACAGATACCATTCCATACGTCAAATATGTAATAGTCAAGACCTACCCCTTGCTCAACGAAATGGGCTAAACACCCTATATTCAACGCCTAGGAATACACCTGACTAGTAAGAATCTTCAAACCCATGGATTTATATGTCTCCATAAGAGAATCAAGCGTGTGTACAGCTGCATGAAGGCAGCAGAGAAAATCCGATAAATCCCATTATCAAAATGAATTACAAAAACAAAACACAATGACAGTGAAATAGAGAGCAATTCTTAAATAATTCATTCAGGGCTTGTGATGCAACCTGGATTTACCTCATCTAAACCCAGAGCTGAGTGAGACATAAGGTTGGATACTTCGGGCTGATAGCGTTGGTGAGGTTCGATGAGCAAATGCAGACCATTTGAAGTCATACTGCTTGGTACCCATTCCATGGGTCCTTACTCTCCAGGTTTAAGCGATTCTTCCTTCAGCTAAAACATGCATAGGAAACCCACAGTATGGTGCACCGTGTGACCGGGAAACGTTTTCAAATGCATCTCAGTTTTCGTCCCCTTTTACTCGGGTTCACAATTCCAGACCCTTTACGAACACTCTCCCCACTTGGAGAGTCAGTGCCTTTAACCTCCTGTTGGGCACAGTTTGCAATTTCTGCGCAAGATGAACAGGAATAGGGAGAACCAATGAGAGACTAGCTGTAGGTGTCTGCATGGGTAAATTTAACGCTCATTTCCAACCAGGAAGAGGAATTAACCAAACGCTCAGCATGCTGTGCCGGAACCAGATTAGGGCCTGAAGCAATCCTGCGGGTTTGCGGCCAGCTCACAAGAAAGCGATTTGAAGAAAGGAGCTCCGGGGCACTGTAATTCAAAACCTGCAGTGTTATAAATGACAGCTATTGTCCAAAAATATATTGAAGGAAGGCTGCGAAGAGGACTTGAAAGCAGGACAGAATTGCAGGAAAACGATTTCAGGGGGTAGACTGGAATTGCATTTAAAGCATAGGAAAAGAGGCAGAACGTCGACAATGATGCACTTGGCCAAAAAGGGCGTATGCGTTTTTTCCTGAATATATTCAGGAAAAAGCGCATATGCCCTTTTTGGCCAACCAAGCAAGCATGTTAAAGAAATCTGCACTACAATGAAGTCTCACTGCCCCCCGGTCAAAAGGGCCATCTGAAAAAAGTGTAAAATCCAGAAATGCAGCACAGGCCATGGAGAACTGGGAGCCTTGTTATGCTGATGGGTGGGATGTAAACTGCCAACAGCCACTCTGGAGAAGTGTATGGTGTTTCCTGAAACACCTAAAATACAAAGCAACGGAGCCTACGGCACTTCCACTTATGGTCCTATAGCTTAGGGAAATTAAAATCAAAAACACACAGCCACCCCAAAGTTTCAGACGGCTCTGTTTACAAGAACCTCGTCTACGGTACAAGTTAAATATCCCAGAAAGCGAAAAATGGATAAAGAAGTTGTGGTACGTACGTACAATGGAATATCACTCACCAATGAAATCTATGTCATCTGGCCCGTCGTGGCATAATGAGTGGATTCAGGTACGATGATTCTAAGAGAAATAAGTCACACAGAAAATGAAACATCATAAGTTAACTCTAATATACCGAATGTAATCTTGGCTACACATGAACTGAATTACAAAACAGAACAGGGTCTCAAATTTAGAAAACCAACTTATGCTTGCTTAAGGGGAAAGGTGAGTTGGGGTGCTGCATAAAACCAGAGATAGAAATTAGCACAGATACCTTTCCATAAGCCAAATATGTAATAGTCAAGACCTACCCCTTGCTCAACAAAATGGACTAAACACCCCATATTCAACGCCTAGGAATACACCTGACTAGTAAGAATCTTCAAACCCATGGATTTATATGTCTCCGTAAGAGAATGAAGCGTGTGTACAGCGGCATGAATGCAGCAGAGAAAATCCGATAAATCCCATTATCAAAATGAATTACACAAACAAAACCCAAGGACAGTGAAATAGAGAGCAATTCTTAAATAATTCATTCAGGGCTTGTGATGCAACCTGGATTTACCTCATCTACACCCAGAGCTGAGTGAGACATAAGGTTGGACACTTCGGGCTGATAGCATTGGTGAGGTTCGATGAGCAAATGCAGACCATTTGAAGTCATACTGCATGGTACCCATTCCATGGGTCCCAACTCTCCGGGTTTAAGCTATACTTCCTTCAGCTAACGCATGCATGGAAGCCCACACTATGGTGCACTGTGTGACCAGGAAACGTTTTCAAATGCATCTCAGTTTTCGTCCCCTTTTACTCGGGTTCACAATTCCAGACCCTTTACTAACACTCTCCCCACTTGGAGAGTCAGTGCCTTTAACCTCCTGTTTGGCACAGTTTGCAATTTCTGCGCAAGATGAACAGGAATAGGGAGAACCAATGAGAGACTAGATGTAGGTGTCAGCACGGGCAAATTTAACGCTCATTTCCAACCAGGAAGAGGAATTAACCAAACGCTCAGCATGCCGTGCCGGAACCAGATTAGGGCCTGAAGCAATCCTGCGGGTTTGCGGCCAGCTCACAAGAAAGCGATTTGAAGAAAGGAGCTCAGGGGCACTGTAACTCACAAACCTGCAGAGTTATAAATGACAGCTATCGTCCAAAAATATATTGAAGGAAGGCTGCGAAGAGGACTTGAAAGCGGGGCAGAATTGCAGGAAAACGATTTCAGGGGGTAGACTGGAATTGCATTTAAAGCATAGGAAAAGAGGCAGAACTTCGACAATGATGCACTTGGCCAAAAAGGGCGTATGCGTTTTTTCCTGAATATATTCAGGAAAAAACGCATACGCCCTTTATGGCCAAGCAAGAAAGCATGTTACATAAATCTGCACTACAATGAAGTCTCACTGCCCCCTGGTCAAAAGGGCCATCTGAAAAAAGTGTAAAATCCAGAAATGCAGCACAGGCCATGGAGAACAGGCAGCCTTGTTATGCTGATTGGTGGGATGTAAATTGCCAACAGCCACTCTGGAGAAGTGTATGGTGTTTCCTGAAACACCTAAAAAACAAAGAAACGGAGCCTACGGCACTTCCACTTATGGTCCTATAGCTTAGGGAAATTAAAATCAAAAACATACAGCCACCCCAAAGTTTCAGACGGCTCTGTTTACAAGAACCTCATCTACGGTACAAGTTAAATATCCCAGAAAGCGAAAAATCGATAAAGAAGTTGTGGTACGTACGTACAATGGAATATCACTCAGCAATGAAATCTATGTCATCAGGCCCGTCGCAGCATAATGAGTGGATTCAAGTACGATGATTCTAATTGAACTAAGTCACACAGAAAATGAAACATCATAAGATATCACTACTACACGGAATGTAAACTTGGCTACACATCAACTGAATTACAAAACCGAACAGGGTCTCAAATTTAGAAAACCAACTTATGCTTGCTTAAGGGGAAAGGTGAGTTGGGGTGCTGCATAAAACCAGAGATAGAAATTAGCACAGATACCTTTCCATAAGCCAAATATGTAATAGTCAAGACCTACCCCTTGCTCAACGAAATGGACTAAACACCCCATATTCAACGCCTAGGAATACACATGACTAGTAAGAATCTTCAAACCCATGGATTTATATGTCTCCATAAGAGAATGAAGCGTGTGTACAGAGGCATGAATGCAGCAGAGAAAATCCGATAAATCCCATTATCAAAATGAATTACACAAACAAAACCCAAGGACAGTGAAATAGAGAGCAATTCTTAAATAATTCATTCAGGGCTTGTGATGCAACCTGGATTTACCACATCTACACCCAGAGCTGAGTGAGACATAAGGTTGGGCACTTCGGGCTGATAGCATTGGTGAGGTTCGATGAGCAAATGCAGACCCTTTGAAGTCATACTGCATGGTACCCATTCCATGGGTCCCAACTCTCCAAGTTTAAGGGATTCTTCCTTCAGCTAAAACATGCATGGGAAACCCACAGTATGGTGCACCGTGTGACTGGCAAACGTTTTCAAATGCATCTCAGTTTTCGTCCCCTTTTACTCGGGTTCACCATTCCAGACCCTTTACGAACACTCTCCCCACTTGGAGAGTCAGTGCCTTTAACCTCCTGTTGGGCACAGTTTGCAATTTCTGCGCAAGATGAAAAGGAATAGGGAGAACGAATGAGAGACTAGCTCTAGGTGTCTGCACGGGCAAATTTAACGCTCATTTCCCACCAGGAAGAGGAATTAACCAAAGGCTCAGCATGCCGTGCCGGAACCAGATTAGGGCCTGAGGCAATCCTGTGGGTTTGCGGCCAGCTCACAAGATAGCGAGTTGAAGAAATGAGCTCAGGGGCACTGTAACTCACAAACCTGCAGAGTTATAAATGACAGCTATCGTCCAAAAATATATTGAAGGAAGGCTGCGAAGACGACTTTTAAGTGGGGCAGAATTGCAGGAAAACGATTTCAGGGGGTAGACGGAAATTGCATTTAAAGAATAGGAAAAGAGGCAGAACGTCGACAATGATGCTCTTGGCCAAAAAGGGCGTATGCGTTTTTTCCTGAATATATTCAGGAAAAAACGCATACGCCCTTTTTGGCCAACCAAGCAAGCATGTTAAAGAAATCTGCACTACAATGAAGTCTCACTGCCCCCCGGTCAGAAGGGCCATCTGAAAAAAGTGTAAAATCCAGAAAGGCAGCACAGGCCATGGAGAACAGGGAGCCTTGTTATGCTGATGGGCGGGATGTAAATTGCCAACAGCCACTCTGGAGAAGTGTATGGTGTTTCCCGGAACACCGAAAAAACAAAGCTACGGAGCCTACGGCACTTCCACTTATGGTCCTATAGCTTAGGGAAATTAAAATCAAAAACACACAGCCACCCCAAAGTGTCGGACGGCTCTGTTTACAAGAACCTCGTCTACGGTACAAGTTAAATATCCCAGAATGTGAAAAATGGATAAAGAAGTTGTGGTACGTATGTACAATGGAATATCACTCAGCAATGAAATCTATGTCATCAGGCCCGTCGCGGCATAATGAGTGGATTCAGGTACGATGATTCTAAGTGAAATAAGTCACACAGAAAAGGAAACATCATAAGATATCACTAATACACGGAATGTAAACTTGGCTACACATGAAATGAATTACAAAACAGAACAGGGTCTCAAATTTAGAAAACCAACTTATGCTTGCTTAAGGGGAAAGGTGAGTTGGGGTGCTGCATAAAACCAGAGATAGAAATTAGCACAGATACCTTTCCATAAGCCAAATATGTAATAGTCAAGACCTACCCCTTGCTCAACGAAATGGACTAAACACCCCATATTCAACGCCTAAGAATACACATGACTAGTAAGAATCTTCAAACCCATGGATTTATATGTTTCGGTTAGAGAAAGAAGCCCTTGTACAGTAGTATGAATGCAGCAGAGAAAATCCGATAAATCCCATTATCAAAATGAATTACAAAAACAAAACACAAGGACAGTGAAATAGAGAGCAATTCTTAAATAATTCATTCAGGGCTTGTGAAGCAACCTGGATTTACCTCATCTAAACTCAGAGCTGAGTGAGACATAAGGTTGGACACTTCGGGCTGATAGCATTGGTGAGGTTCGATAAGCAAATGCAGACCATTAGAAGTCATATTGCATGGTACCCATTCCATGGGTCCCAACTCTCCAGGTTTAAGCGATTCTTCCTTCAGCTAAAGCATGCATGGGAAACCCACAGTATGGTGCACCGTGTGACCGGGAAACGTTTTCAAATGCATCTCAGTTTTTGTCCCCTTTTACTCGGGTTCACCATTCCAGACCCTTTACTAACACTCTCCGCACTTGGAGAGTCAGTGCCTTTAACCTCCTGCTTGGCACAGTTTGCAATTTCTGCGCAAGATGAACAGGAATAGGGAGAACCAATGAGAGACTAGCTGTAGGTGTCTGCACGGGCAAATTTAACGCTCATTTCCAACCAGGAAGAGGAATTAACCAAAGGCTCAGCATGCCGTGCCTGAACCAGATTAAGGCCTGAAGGAATCCTGCGGCTTTTCGGACAGCTCAAAAGAAAGCAATTTGAAGAACGGAGCTCAGGGGCACTGTAATTCACAAACCTGCAAAGTTATAAATGACAGCTATCGTCCAAAAATATATTGAAGGAAGGCTGCGAAGAGGACTTGAAAGCGGGGCAGAATTGCAGGAAAACGATTTCAGGGGGTAGACTGGAATTGCATTTAAAGCATAGGAAAAGAGGCAGAACGTCGACAATGATGCTCTTGGCCAAAAAGGGCGTATGCGTTTTTTCCTGAATATATTCAGGAAAAAACGCATACGCCCTTTTTGGCCAACCAAGCAAGCATGTTAAAGAAATCTGCACTACAATGAAGTCTCACTGCCCCCCGGTCAAAAGGGCCATCTGAAAAAAGTGTAAAATCCAGAAATGCAGGACAAGTCATGGAGAACAGGGAGCCTTGTTATGCTGATGGTCAGGATGTAATTTGCCAACAGCCACTCTGGAGAAGTGTATGGTGTTTCCTGAAACACGTAGGAAACAAAGCAACACAGCCTATGGCACTTCCACATATGGTCCTATAGCATAGGGAAATTAAAATAAAACACACACAGCCACCCCAAAGTTTGGGACGGCTCTGTTTACAAGAACCTCGTCTATGGTACAAGTTAAATATCCGAGAAAGCAAAAAATGGATAAAGAAGTTGTGGTACGTACGTACAATGCAATATCACTCAGCAATTAAATCTACGTCACCAGGCCCGTAGAGGCATAATGAGTGGATTCAGGTAGGATGATTCTACGAGAGATAAGTCACACAGAAAAAGAAACATTATAAGATATCACTAATACACGGAATGTAAACTTGGCTACACATGAACTGAATTACAAAGCAGAACAGGGTCTCAAATTCAGAAAACCAACTTATGCTTGCTTATGGGGAAAGGTGAGTTGGGGTGCTGCATAAAACCAGAGATTGCAATTAGCACAGATACCTTTCCATAAGCCAAATATATAATAGACAAGACCTACTCCTTGCTAAACGAAATGGGCTCAACACCCCATATTCAACGCTTGGGAATATACCTGACAAGTAAGAATCTTAAAACCCATGGATTTATATGTCTCCATAAGGAAATCAAGCATGTGTACAGCAGCCTAAACGCAGCAGTGAAAATCCGATAAATCCCATTATCAAAATAAATTTCAAAAACAAAACACAATGAGAGTGAAATAGAGAGCAATTCTTAAATAATTCATTCAGGGCTTGTGATGCAACCTGGAATTACCACATCTACACCCAGAGCTGGGTGAGACATAAGGCTGGACATTTCGGGCTGATAACATTGGTGAGGTTCAGTGAGCAAACGCAGACCCTTTGAAGTCACACTGCATGGTACCCATTCCATGGGTCCCAACTCTCCAGGTTTAAGGGATTCTTCCTTCAGCTAAAACATGCATGGGAAACCCAGAGTATGGTCCACCGTGTGATTGGGAAACGTTTTCAAATGCATCTCAGGTTTCGTCCCCTGGTACTCGGGCTCATGGTTCCAGACGCTTTACTAACACTCTCCCCACTTGGAGAGTCAGTGCCTTTAACCTCCTGTTTGGCACAGTTTGCAATTTCTGTGCAAGATGAACAGGAATAGGGAGAACCAATGAGAGACTAGCTGTAGGTGTCTGCACGGGCAAATGGAACGCTCATTTCCCACCAGGAAGAGTAATTAACCAAAGGCTCAGCATGCCCTGCCCGAGCCAGATTAGGGCCTGAACCAATCCAGCGGTTTTGCGGCCAGCTCACAAGAAAGCGAGTTGAAGAAAGGAGCTCAGGGGCACTGTAATTCACAAACCTGCAGAGTTATGAATGACAGCTATCGTCCAAAAATGTATTGAAATAAGTCTTCGAAGAGGACTTGAAAGTGGGGCAGAATTTCAGGAAAACGATTTCAGGGGGTAGACTGGAATTGCACTTAAAGCATAGGAAAAGAGGCCGAATGTCGACAATGATGCACTTGGCCAAAAAGGGCGTATGCGTTTTTTCCTGAATATATTCAGGAAAAAACGCATATGCCCTTTTTGGCCAACCAAGCAAGCCTGTAAAGAAATCTGCACTACAATGAAGTCTCACTGCCCCCAGGTCACAAGGGCTATCTGAAAAAAGTGTAAAATCCAGAAAGGCAGGACAGGTCATGGAGAACAGGGAGCCTTGTTATGCTGATGGGCGGGATGTAAATTGCCAACAGCCACTCTGGAGAAGTGTATGGTGTTTCCTGAAACACGTAGGAAACAAAGCAACACAGCCTATGGCACTTTCACTTATGGTCCTGTAGCTTAGGGAAATTAAAATCAAAAACACACAGCCACCCCAAAGTTTGGGACGGCTCTGTTTACAAGAACCTCGTCTACGGTACAAGTTAAATATCCGAGAAAGCAAAAAATGGATAAAGAAGTTGTGGTACGTACGTACAATGGAATATCACTCAGCAATGAAATCTATGTCATCAGGCCCGTAGCGGCATAATGAGTGGATTCAGGTACAATGATTCTACGAGAAATAAGTCACACAGAAAAAGAAACATCATAAGATATCACTAATACACGGAATGTAAACTTGGCTACACATGAACTGAATTACAAAACAGAACAGGGTCTCAAATTTAGAAAACCAACTTATGCTTGCCTATGGGGAAAGGTGAGTTGGGGTGCTGCATATAACCAGAGATTGAAATTAGCACAGAGAGAACACCTACTGAAGGCTGGCAGAAGACCTCAGACCTCCCAAAAAGCAAGAAACTCCCCTCGTACCTGGGTAGGGCAAAAGAAAAAACAGAGACAAAAGAATAAGGAGGGAACCTGCAGCAGTGGGAGGGAGCTGTGAAGGAGGAAAAGTTTCCACACACTAGGAAGCCCCTCCGGGGGCGGAGACCGCGGGAGGCGGAGGGGGGAGCTTCGGGACCGTGGAGTAGTGCACAGCGAGGGGTGCGGAGGGCAAAGCGGGGAGATTCCCGCACAGAGGATCGGTGCCCACCGGCACTCACCAGCCCGAGAGGCTTGTCTGCTCACCCGCCGGGGCGGGCGGGGCTGCGAGCTGTGGCTCGGGTTTCGGTTTTGGACGGAGCTCAGGTAGAGGACTGGGGTTCGCGGCTTGAACATAGCCTAAAGGGGTTAGTGCACCACGACTAGCTGGGAGGGAGTTCGGGGAAAAGCCTGCACCTGCCGAAGAGGCAAGAGACTTTTTCTTCCCTCTTTGTTTCCTGGTGCGCGAGGAGAGAGGTTTAAGAGCGCTGCTTAAAGGAACTCCAGAGACGGGTGCGAGCCGCGGCTAAAAGCGCGAACCCCAGAGACGGGCGCGAGCCGCGGCTAAAAGCGCGAACCCCAGAGACGGGCGCGAGCCGTGGCTAAAAGCGCGGACCCCAGAAACGGGCGGGAGACGCTAAGGCTGCTGCTGCCGCCACCAAGGGGCCTGTGTGCGAGCACAGGTCACTCTCCACACCCCTCTTCCGCGGAGCCTGTGCAGCCCGCCACTGCCAGGTTCCCGGGAACCAGGGACAACTTCCCCGGGAGAACGCACGGCGGGCCTCAGGCTGGTGCAACGTCACACCGGCCTCTGCCGCAACGTCACGCCGCCTCTGACGCCGCAGGCCCGCCCCGCACGCAGTGCCCCTCCTCCCCCCCCCCCTGGCCTGAGTGAGCCAGAGCCCCCGAATCAGCGGCTCCTTTAACCCTGTCCTGTCTGAGCAAAAAACAGACGCCCTCCAGCGACCTACACGCAGAGGCAGGGCCAAATCTAAAGCTGAGCTCCTTCCTGTAAGCTGTGAGAACAAAGAAGAGAAAGGGAAATCTCTCCCAGCAGCCTCAGAAGCAGCGGATTAAAGCTCCACAATCAACTTGATATACCCTGCATCTGTGGAATACCTGAATAGACAAGGAATGATCCCAAATTGAAGAGGTGGAATTTAGGAGCGAGATCTATGATTTTTTTCCCTTCTCCTCTTTTTGTGAATGTGTACGTGTATGCTTCTGTGTGAGACCGTGCCTGTATACTCTTGCTTCCACCATTTGTCCTAGGGCTCTATCTGTCCATGGTTTTTTAAAAAACTTTTTTTCTCAATAATTAATTTTAATTGTAATAACTTTATTATACTTTACCTTCGTTCTTTCTTTCTTTCTTTCCTTCCTTCCTTCCCTCCTTTAGACAACGAATCACCCCAAATTGAGGAGGTGGTCTCTGAGAGCAAGATTTATGATTTTTCCCCCTTTACCTCTTTTTGTGAAGGTGTATGTGTATGCTTCTGTGTAAGATTTTCTCTGTATAGCTTTGCTTCCAACATTTGTCCTAAGGTTCTATCCGTCCCCTTTTTTTTTTCTAAATATTTTTTAATTCAAATAACTATATTATACTTTATTTTATTTTTACTTATCTTCTTTCTTTCTGTCTTTTTTCCTTCTTTCCCTCCTTCCTTCCTTCCTTCCTTCCTCCCTCCCTCCCTCCTTTCTTTCCTTCTTTGCTTCTTTCTTCCTTCCTTCCTTTCCTCCTTTCCTTCTTTCTTTCCTCATACTTCTACTAATTCTCTCTACTTTTTCTCCCTTTTATTCTGAGCCGTGTGGATGAAAGGCTCTTGGTGCTCCAGCCAGGAGTCAGGGCTCTGCCTCTGAGGTAGGAGAGCCAACTTCAGGGCACTGGTCAACAAGAGGCCACCCAGCTCCACATAATATTAAATGGTGGAAATCTCCCAGTGACCTCCATCTTAACACCAGCACCCAGCTTCACTCAACGACCAGCAAGCCACAGTGCTAGACAACCTATGCCAAACAACTAGCAAAAGAGGAACACAACCCCACCCATTAGCAGAGAGGCTGCCGAAAATCATAATAAGGCCACAGACACCCCAAAACACACCACCAGAAGTGAACCTGCCCACTAAAGAGACAAGATCCAGCCTCATCCACCAGAACACAGGCACTAGTCCCCTCCACCAGGAAGCCTACACAACCCACTGAAACAACCTTATCCACTGGAGACAGACATCAAAAACAACGGGAACACGTACGTGCAGCCTGCAAAAAGGAGACCCCAAACACAGTAAGATAAGCAAAATGAGAAGACAGAAAAACACACAGCAGATGAAGGAGCAAGATAAAAATGCACCAGACCTAACAAATGAAGAAGAAATAGGCAGTCTACCTGAAAAAGAATTCAGAATAATGATAGTAAGGATGATCCGAAATCTTGGAAGTAGAATGGACAAAATGCAAGAAACAGTTAACAAGGACCTAGAAGAAATAAAGATGAAACAAGCAATGATGAACAATGCAATAAATGAAATTAAAAGTACTCTAGATGGGATCAATAACAGAATAACTGAGGCAGAAGAACGGATAAGTGACCTGGAAGATAAAATAGTGGAAATAACTACTGCAGAGCAGAATAAAGAAAAAAGAATGAAAAGAACTGAGGACAGTCTCAGAGACCTCTGGGACAACATTAAACGCAACAACATTCGAATTATAGGGGTTCCAGAAGAAGAAGAGAAAAAGAAAGGGACTGAGAAAATATTTGAAGAGATTATAGTTGAAAACTTCCCTAATATGGGAAAGGAAATAGTTAATCAAGTCCAGGAAGTACAGAGAGTCCCATACAGGATAAATATAAGGAGAAATACGCCAAGACACATATTAATCAAACTGTCAAAAATTAAATACAAAGAAAGCATATTAAAAGCAGCAAGGGAAAAACAGCAAATAACACACAAGGGAATCCCCATAAGGTTAACAGCTGATCTCTCAGCAGAAACCCTACAAGCCAGAAGGGAGTGGCAGGACATACTGAAAGTGATGTAGGAAAAAAACCTGCAACCAAGACTACTCTACCCAGCAAGGATCTCATTCAGATTTGATGGAGAAATTAAAACCTTTACAGACAAGCAAAAGCTGAGAGAGTTCAGCACCACCAAACCAGCTTTACAACAAATGCTAAAGGAACTTCTCTAGACAAGGAACACAAGAGAAGGAAAAGACCTATAATAACGAACCCAAAACAATATAGAAAATGGGAATAGGAACATACATATCGATAATTACCTTAAATGTAAATGGACTGGGGGACCTTGAAGATGGCGGAAGAGTAAGACGCGGAGATCGCCTTCCTCCCCACGGATACACCAGAAATACATCTACACGTGGAACAACTCCTACAGAACACCTACTGAAGGCTGGCAGAAGACCTCAGACCTCCCAAAAGGCAAGAAACTCCCCACGTACCTGGGTAGGGCAAAAGAAAAAAAGAAAAAACAGAGACAAAAGAATAAGGACGGCACCTGCGCCAGTGGGAGGGAGCTGTGAAGGAGGAAAAGTTTCCACACACTAGGAAGCCCCTCCGCGGGCGGAGACTGCGGGAGGCGGAGGGGGGGGCTTCGGGACCGAGGAGTAGTGCACAGCGACGGGTGCGGAGGGCAAAGCGGGGAGATTCCCGCACAGAGGATCGGTGCCGACCGGCACTCACCAGCCCGAGAGGCTTGTCTGCTCACCCGCCCGGGCGGGCGGGGCTGCGAGCTGAAGCTCGGGTTTCGGTTTTGGACGGAGCGCAGGGAGAGGACTGGGGTTGGCGGCTTGAACATAGCCTGAAGGGGTTAGTGCACCACGACTAGCCGGGAGGGAGTTCGGGGAAAAGCCTGCACCTGCCGAAGAGGCAAGAGACTTTTTCTTCCCTCTTTGTTTCCTGGTGCGCGAGGAGAGGGGTTTAAGAGCGCTGCTTAAAGGAACTCCAGAGACAGGCGCGAGCTGCGGCTAAAAGCGCGAACCCCAGAGACGGGCGCGAGCCGCGGCAAAAAGCGCGAACCCCAGAGATGGGCGCGAGCCGCGGCTAAAAGCGCGGACCCCAGAGACGGGCGGGAGACGCTAAGGCTGCTGCTGCCGCCACCAAGGGGCCTGTGTGCGAGCACAGGTCACTCTCCACACCCCTCTTCTGCGGAGCCTGTGCAGCCCGCCACTGCCAGGTTCCCGGGAACCAGGGACAACTTCCCCGGGAGAACGCACGGCGGGCCTCAGGCTGGTGCAACGTCACGCCGGCCTCTGCCGCAACGTCACGCCGCCTCTGACGCCGCAGGCCCGCCCCGCACGCAGTGCCCCTCCTTCCCCCCCCTCACCCCCGGCCTGAGTAAGCCTGAGCCCCCGAATCAGCGGCTCCTTTAACCCCGTCCTGTCTGAGCAAAAAACAGACGCCCTCCAGCGACCTACACGCAGAGGCAGGGCCAAATCCAAAGCTGAGCTCCTGTGAGCTGTGAGAACAAAGAAGAGAAAGGGAAATCTTTCCCAGCAGCCTCAGAAGCAGAGGATTAAAGCTCCACAATCAACTTGATATACCCTGCATCTGTGGAATACCTGAATAGACAAGGAATGATCCCAAATTGAAGAGGTGGAATTTAGGAGCGAGATCTATGATTTTTTTCCCTTCTCCTCTTTTTGTGAATATGTACGTGTATGCTTATGTGTGACATCTTGTCTGTATACTCTTGCTTCCACCATTTGTCCTAGGGCTCTATCCGTCCATGGTTTTTAAAAAAAAAAATTTTTTTTCTCAATAATTAATTTTAATTGTAATAACTTTATTATACTTTACCGTCGTTCCTTCTTTCTTTCTTTCTTTCTTTCCGTCCTTCCCTCCTTTAGACAACGAATCACCCCAAATTGAGGAGGTGGTCTCTGAGAGCAAGATTTATGACTTTTCCCCCTTTACCTCTTTTTGTGAAGGTGTATGTGTATGCTTCTGTATAAGATTTTCTCTGTATAGCTTTGCTTCCAACATTTGTCCTAAGGTTCTATCCGTCCCTCTTTTTTTTTTTTTCTAAATATTTTTTAATTCAATAACTATATTATACTTTATTTTATTTTTACTGTATCTTCTTTCTTTCTGTCTTTTTTCCTTCTTTCCCTCCTTCCTTCCTTCCTTCCTTCCTCCCTCCCTCCCTCCTTTCTTTCCTTCTTTGCTTCTTTCTTCCTTCCTTCCTTTCCTCCTTTCCTTCTTTCTTTCCTCATACTTCTACTAATTCTCTCTACTTTTTCTCCCTTTTATTCTGAGCCGTGTGGATGAAAGGCTCTTGGTGCTCCAGCCAGGAGTCAGGGCTCTGCCTCTGAGGTAGGAGAGCCAACTTCAGGACACTGGTCAACAAGAGACCTCCCAGCTCCCCATAATATTAAACGGTGGAAATCTCCCAGTGACCTCCATCTTAACACCAGCACCCAGCTTCACTCAACGACCAGCAAGCCACAGTGCTAGACAACCTATGCCAAACAACTAGCAAAAGAGGAACACAACCCCACCCATTAGCAGAGAGGCTGCCTAAAATCATAATAAGGCCACAGACACCCCAAAACACACCACCAGACGTGAACCTGCCCACTAGAGAGACAAGATCCAGCCTCATCCACCACAACACAGGCACTAGTCCCCTCCACCAGGAAGCCTACACAACCCACTGAAACAACCTTGGCCACTGAAGACAGACATCAAAAACAACGGGAACTACGAACGTGCAGCCTGCAAAAAGGAGACCCCAAACACAGTAAGATAAGCAAAATGAGAAGACAGAAAAACACACAGCAGATGAAGGAGCAAGATAAAAATGCACCAGACCTAACAAATGAAGAGGAAATAGGCAGTCTACCTGAAAAAGAATTCAGAATAATGATAGTAAGGATGATCCGAAATCTTGGAAGTAGAATGGACAAAATGCAAGAAGCAGTTAACAAGGACCTAGAAGAAATAAAGATGAAACAAGCAATGATGAACAACGCAATAAATGAAATTAAAAGTACTCTAGATGGGATCAATAACAGAATAACTGAGGCAGAAGAACGGATAAGTGACCTGGAAGATAAAATAGTGGAAATAACTACTGCAGAGCAGAATAAAGAAAAAAGAATGAAAAGAACTGAGGACAGTCTCAGAGACCTCTGGGACAACATTAAACGCAACAACATTCGAATTATAGGGGTTCCAGAAGAAGAAGAGAAAAAGAAAGGGACTGAGAAAATATTTGAAGAGATTATAGTTGAAAACTTCCCTAATATGGGAAAGGAAATAGTTAATCAAGTCCAGGAAGCACAGAGAGTCCCATACAGGATAAATACAAGGAGAAATACGCCAAGACACATATTAATCAAACTGTCAAAAATTAAATACAAAGAAAGCATATTAAAAGCAGCAAGGGAAAAACAGCAAATAACACACAAGGGAATCCCCATAAGGTTAACAGCTGATCTCTCAGCAGAAACCCTACAAGCCAGAAGGGAGTGGCAGGACATACTGAAAGTGATGAAGGAGAAAAACCTGCAACCAAGGCTACTCTACCCAGCAAGGATCTCATTCAGATTTGATGGAGAAATTAAAACCTTTACAGACAAGCAAAAGCTGAGAGAGTTTAGCACCACCAAACCAGCTTTACAGCAAATGCTAAAGGAACTTCTCTAGACAAGGAACACAAGAGAAGGAAAAGACCTATAATAACGAACCCAAAACAATATAGAAAATGGGAATAGGAACATACATATCGATAATTACCTTAAATGTAAATGGACTAAATGCTCCCACCAAAAGACACAGATTGGCTGAATGGATACAAAAACAAGACCCTTATATATGCTGTCTACAAGAGACCCACTTCAGACCTAGAGACACATACAGACTGAAAATAAGGGGATGGAAAAAGATATTCCATGCAAATGGAAACCAAAAGAAAGCTGGAGTAGCAATTCTCATATCAGACAAAATAGACTTTAAAATAAGGACTATTACAAGAGACAAAGAAGGACACTACATAATGATCAAGGGATCGATCCAAGAAGAAGATATAACAATTGTAAATATTTATGCACCCAACATAGGAGCACCTCAATACATAAGGCAAATACTAACAGCCATAAAAGGGGAGATCGACAGTAACACATTCATAGTAGGGGACTTTAACACCCCACTTTCACCCATGGACAGATCATCCAAAATGAAAATAAATAAGGAAACACAAGCTTTAAATGATACATTAAACAAGATGGACTTAATTGATATTTATAGGACACTCCATCCAAAAACAACAGAATACACATTTTTCTCAAGTGCTCATGGAACATTCTCCAGGATAGACCATATCTTGGGTCACAAATCAAGCCTTGGTAAATTTAAGAAAATTGAAATTGTATCAAGTATCTTTTCTGACCACAACACCATGAGACTAGATATCAATTACAGGAAAAGATCTGTAAAAAATACAAACACATGGAAGCTAAACAATACACTACTTAATAATGAAGTGATCACTGAAGAAATCAAAGAGGAAATAAAAAAATACCTAGAAACAAATGACAATGGAGACACAACGACCCAAAACCTATGGGATGCAGCAAAAGCAGTTCTAAGGGGGAAGTTTATAGCAATACAAGCCCACCTTAAGAAGCAGGAAACATCTCGAATAAACAACCTAACCTTGCACCTCAAGCAATTAGAGAAAGAAGAACAAAAAAACCCCAAAGCTAGCAGAAGGAAAGAAATCATAAAAATCAGATCAGAAATAAATGAAAAAGAAATGAAGGAAACGATAGCAAAGATCAATAAAACTAAAAGCTGGTTCTTTGAGAAGATAAACAAAATAGATAAACCACTAGCCAGACTCATCAAGAAAAAAAGGGAGAAGACTCAAATCAATAGAGTTAGAAATGAAAAAGGAGAAGTAACAACTGACACTGCAGAAATAAAAAAAATCATAAGAGATTACTACAAGCAACTCTATGCCAATAAAATGGACAATCTGGAAGAAATGGACAAATTCTTAGAAATGCACAACCTGCCAAGACTGAATCAGGAAGAAATAGAAAATATGAACAGACCAATCACAAGCACTGAAATTGAAACTGTGATTAAAAATCTTCCAACAAACAAAAGCCCAGGACCAGATGGCTTCACAGGTGAATTCTATCAAACGTTTAGAGAAGAGCTAACACCTCTCCTTCTCAAACTCTTCCAAAATATAGCAGAGGGAGGAACACTCCCAAATTCCTTCTACGAGGCCACCATCACCTTGATACCAAAACCAGACAAGGATGTCACAAAGAAAGAAAACTACAGGCCAATATCACTGATGAACATAGATGCAAAAATCCTCAACAAAATACTAGCAAACAGAATCCAACAGCACATTAAAAGGATCATACACCATGATCAAGTGGGGTTTATTCCAGGAATGCAAGGATTCTTCAATATACGCAAATCTATCAATGTGATAAACCATATTAACAAATTGAAAGAGAAAAACCATATGATCATCTCAATAGATGCAGAGAAAGCTTTTGACAAAATTCAACACCCATTTATGCTAAAAACCCTGCAGAAAGTAGGCATAGAGGGAACTTTCCTCAACATAATAAAGGCCATATATGACAAGCCCACAGCAAACATCATCCTCAATGGTGAAAAACTGAAAGCATTTCCACTAAGATCAGGAACAAGACAAGGTTGCCCACTCTCACCACTCTTATTCAACATAGTTTTGGAAGTTTTAGCCACAGCAATCAGAGAAGAAAAGGAAATAAAAGGAATCCAAATCGGAAAAGAAGAAGTAAAGCTGTCACTGTTTGCAGATGACATGATACTATACATAGAGAATCCTAAAGATGCTACCAGAAAACTACTAGAGCTAATCAATGAATTTGGTAAAGTAGCAGGATACAAAGTTAATGCACAGAAATCTCTGGCATTCCTATATACTAATGATGAAAAATCTGAAAGTGAAATCAAGAAAACACTCCCATTTACCATTGCAACAAAAAGAATAAAATATCTAGGAATAAACCTACCTAAGGAGACGAAAGACCTGTATGCAGAAAATTATAAGACACTGATGAAAGAAATTAAAGATGATACAAATAGATGGAGAGATATACCATGTTCTTGGATGGGAAGAATCAACCTTGTGAAAATGACTCTACTACCCAAAGCAATCTACAGATTCAATGCAATCCCTATCAAACTACCACTGGCATTTTTCACAGAACTAGAACAAAAAATTTTGCAATTTGTATGGAAACACAAAAGACCCCGAATAGCCAAAGCAATCTTGAGAACGAAAAAAGGAGCTGGAGGAATCAGGCTCCCTGACTTCAGACTATACTACAAAGGTACAGTAATCAAGACAGTATGGTACTGGCACAAAAACAGAAATATAGATCAATGGAACAGGATAGAAAGCCCAGCGATAAACCCACGCACATATGGACACCTTATCTTTGATAAAGGTGGCAGGAATGTACAGTGGAGAAAGGACAGCCTCTTCAATAAATGGTGCTGGGAAAACTGGACAGGTACATGTAAAAGTATGAGATTAGATCACTCCCTAACACCATACACAAAAATAAGCTCAAAATGGATTAAAGACCTAAATGTAAGGCCAGAAACTATCAAACTCTTAGAGGAAAACATAGGCAGAACACTCTATGACATAAATCACAGCAAGATCCTTTCTGACCCACCTCCTAGAGTAATGGAAATAAAAACAAAAATAAACAAATGGGACCTAATGAAACTGCAAAGCTTTTGCACAGCAAAGGAAACCATAATCAAGACCAAAAGACAATCCTCAGAATGGGAGAAAATATTTGCAAATGACAAAGGATTAATCTCCAAAATTTACAAGCAGCTCATGCAGCTCAATAACAAAAAAACAAACAACCCAATCCAAAAATGGGCAGAAGACCTAAATAGACATTTCTCCAAAGAAGATATACAGAATGCCAACAAACACATGAAAGAATGCTCAACATCATTAATCATTAGAGAAATGCAAATCAAAACTACAATGAGATATCATCTCACACCAGTCAGAATGGCCATCATCAAAAAATCTAGAAACAATTAATGCTGGAGAGGGTGCGGAGAAAAGGGAACACTCTTGCACTGCTGGTGGGAATGTGAATTGGTTCAGCCACTATGGAGAACAGTATGGAGGTTCCTTAAAAAACAACAAATAGAATTACCATATGAACCAGCAATCCCACTACTGGGCATATACCCTGAGAAAACCAAAATTCAAAAAGAGTCATGTACCAAAATGTTCATTGCAGTTCTATTTACAATAGCCCGGAGATGGAAACAACCTAAGCGCCCATCATCGGATGAATGGATAAAGAAGATGTGGCACATATATACAATGGAATATTACTCAGCCATAAAAAGAAATGAAATTGAGCTATTTGTAATGAGATGGATAGACCTAGAGTCTGTCATACAGAGTGAAGTAAGTCAGAAAGAAAAAGACAAATACCATATGCTAACACATATATATGGAATTTAAGGGGAAAAAAAGTCATGAAGAACCTAGGGGTAAGAGAGGAATAAAGACACAGACCTACTGGAGAACGGACTTGAGAATATGGGGAGGGGGAAGGGTGAGCTTTGACAGGGCGAGAGAGAGTCATGGACATATACACACTAACAAATGTAGTAAGGTAGATAGCTAGGGGGAAGCAGTCGCAAGGCATAGGGATATTAGCTCGGTGCTTTGGGAAAGCCTGGAGGGGTGGGATAGGGAGAGTGGGAGGGAGGGAGACGCAAGAGGGAAGACATATGGGAACATATGTATATGTATAACTGATTCACTTTGTTATAAAGCAGAAACTAACACACCATTGTAAAGCAATTATACCCCAATAAAGACTTTAAAAAAAAAAAGAAATTAGCACAGATACCGTTCCATAAGCCAAATATATAATAGAAAAGACCTACTCCTTGCTCAACGAAATGGACTCAACACCCGATATTCAATGCCTCGGAATATACCTGACAAGTAAGAATCTTAAAACCCATGGATTTATATGTCTCCATAAGGAAATCAAGCGTGTGTACAGCGGCCTAAACACAGCAGTGAATATCCGATAAATCCCATTATCAAAATAAATTTCAAAAACAAAACACAATGACAGTGAAATAGAGAGCAATTCTTAAATAATTCATTCAGGGCTTGTGATGCAACCGGGATTTACCACAACTACACCCAGAGCTGGGTGAGACATAAGGCTGGACACTTCGGGCTGATAGCATTGGTGAGGTTCGGTGAGCAAATGCAGACCCTTTGAAGTCATACTGCATGGTACCCATTCCATGGGTCCCAACTCTCCAGGTTTAAGGGATTCTTCCTTCAGCTAAAACATGCATGGGAATCCCAGAGTATGGTCCACCGTGTGATTGGGAAACGTTGTCAAATGCATCTCAGGTTTCGTCCCCTGGTACGCGGGTTCAACATTTCAGATGCTTTACTAACACTCTCCCCACTTGGAGAGTCAGTGCCTTTAACCTCCTGTTTGGCACAGTTTGCAATTTCTGCGCAAGATGAACAGCAATAGGGAGAACCAATGAGGGACTAGCTGTAGATGTCTGCACGGGCAAACGTAACGCTCATTTCCCACCAGGAAGAGGAATTAACCAAAGGCTCAGCGTGCCCTGCCGGAAACAGATTAGGGCCTGAAGCAATCCTGTGGTTTTGCGGTCAGCTCACAAGAAAGCGATTTGAAGAAAGGAGCTCAGGGGCACTGTAATTCACAAACCTGCAGAGTTATGAATGACAGCTATCGTCCAAAAATGTATTGAAGTAAGTCTTCGAAGAGGACTTGAAAGCGGGGCAGAATTTCAGGAAAACGATTTCAGGGGGTAGACTGGAATTGCACTTAAAGCATAGGAAAAGAGGCAGAATGTCCACAATGATGCACCTGGCCAAAAAGGGTGTATGCGTTTTTTCCTGAATATATTCAGGAAAAAACGCATACGCCATTTTTTGGCCAACCAAGCTAGCATGTAATGGAAATCTGCACTACAATGAAGTCTCACTGCCCCCCGGTCAAAAGGGCCAATTGAAAACAGTGTAAAATCCAGAAATGCAGGACAGGTCATGGAGAACAGGGAGCCTTGTTATGCTGATGGGCGAGATGTAAATTGCCAACAGCCACTCTGGAGAAGTGTATGGTGTTTCCTGAAACACGTAGGAAACAAAGCAACACAGCCTATGGCACTTCCACTTATGTTCTTATAGCTTACGGAAATTAAAATAAAAAACACACAGCCACCCCAAAGTTTGGGACGGCTCTGTTTACAAGAACCTCCTCTACGGTACAAGTTAAATATCCGAGAAAGCAAAAAATGGATAAAGAAGTTGTGGTGCGCATGTACAATGGAATATCACTCAGCAATGAAATCTACGTCACCAGGCCGGTAGCGGCATGATGAGTGGATTCAGGTAGGATGATTCTACGAGAAATAAGTCACACAGAAAAAGAAACATCATAAGCTATCACTAATACACGGAATGTAAACTTGGCTACACATGAACTGAGTTACAAAAGAGAACAGGGTCTCAAATTTAGAAAACCAACTTATGCTTGCTTATGGGGAAAGGTGAGTTGGGGTGCTGCATAAAACCAGAGATTGAAGTTAGCACAGATACCGTTCCATAAGCCAAATATATAAGAGACAAGACCTACTCCTTGCTCAACGAAATGGACTCAAAACCCCACATTCAACGCCTGGGAATATACCTGACAAGTAAGAATCTTAAAACCCATGGATTTATATGTCTCCATAAGGAAATCAACTGTGTGTACAGTGGCCTAAACGCAGCAGTGAAAATCCGATAAATCCGATTATCAAAATAAATTTCAAAAACAAAACACAATGACAGTGAAATAGAGAACAATTCTTAAATAATTCATTCAGGGCTTGTGATGCAACCTGGATTTACCACATCTAGACCCAGAGCTGGGTGAGACATAAGGCTGGATACTTCGGGCTGATAGCATTGGTGAGGTTCGGTGAGCAAACACAGACCCTTTGAAGTCACACTGCATGGTACCCATTCCATGGGTCCCAGCTCTCCATGTTTAAGGGATTCTTTCTTCAGGTAAAACATGCATGGGAAACCCAGAGTATGGTCCACCGTGTGATTGGGAAACGTTTTCAAGTGCCTCTCATGTTTCGTCCCCTGGTACTCGGGTTCACCATTCCAGAAGCTTTGCTAACACTCTCCCCACTTGGAGAGTCAGTGCCTTTAACGTCCTGTTTGGCACAGTTTGCAATTTCTGCACAAGATGAACAGGAATAGGGAGAACCAATGAGAGACTAGCTCTAGGTGTCTGCACGGGCAAGTGTAACGCTCATTTCCCACTAGGAAGAGGAATTAACCAAAGGCTCAGCGTGCCCTGCCGGAAACAGATTAGGGCCTGAAGCAATCCTGCGGTTTTGCGGCAAGCTCACAAGACAGCGATTTGAAGAAAGGAGCTCAGGGGCACTGTAATTCACAAACCTGCAGAGTTATGAATGACAGCTATCATTCAAAAATGTATTGAAGTAAGTCTTCGAAGAGGAGTTGAAAGTGGGGCAGAATTTCAGGAAAACGATTTGAGGGGGTGGACTGGAATTGCACTTAAAGCATAGGAAAAGAGGCAGAATGTCGACAATGATGCACTTGGCCAAAAAGGGCGTATGCGTTTTTTCCTGAATATATTCAGGAAAAAACGCATACACACTTTTTGGCCAACCAAGCAAGCGTGTAAAGGAAATCTTCACTATAATGAAGTCTCACTGCCCCCTGGTCAAAAGGGCCACCTGAAAAAAGTGTAAAATCCAGAAAGGCAGGACAGGTCATGGAGAACAGGGAGCCTTGTTATGCTGATGGGCGGGATGTAAATTGCCAGCAGCCACTCTGCAGAAGAGTTTGGTGTTTCCTGAAACACGTAGGACACAAAGCAACACAGCCTATGGCACTTCCACTTATGGTCCTATAGCTTAGGGAAATTAAAATCAAAAACACACAGCCACCCCAAAGTTTGGGATGGCTCTGTTTATAAGAACCTCCTCTATGGTACAAGTTAAATATCCGAGAAAGCAAAAAATGGATAAAGAAGTTGTGGTACGTACGTACAATGGAATATCACTCAGCAATGAAATCTATGTCATCAGGCCTGTTGCAGCATAATGAGTGGATGCAGCTACGATGATTCTAAGTGAAATTAGTCACACAGAGAAAGAAACATCATAAGATATCAGTAATAGACGGTATGTAAACTTGGCTACACATGAACTGAATTACAAAACAGAACAGGGTCTCAAATTTAGAAAACCAACTTATGCTTGCTTAAGCGGAAATGTGAGTTGGGGTGCTGCATAAAACCAGAGATTGAAATTACCACAGATACCCTTCCATAAGCCAAATACATTAGAGTCAAGGCCTACTCCTTGCTCAACGAAATGGACTCAACACCACACATTCAACGCCTAGGAATACACCTGACTAGTAAGAATCTTACAACCCATGGATTTATATGTCTACGTAAGAGAATCAAGCGTGTGTACAGCGGAATAAATGCAGCAGTGAAAATCCGATAAATCCAGTTATCAAAATGAATTACAAAAACAAAACACAATGACAGTGAAATAGAGAGCAATTCTTAAATAATTCATTCAGGGCTTGTGATGCAACCTGGATTTACCACATCTACACCCAGAGCTTGGTGAGACATAAGGCCGGACCCTTCAGGCTGATAGCATTGGTGAGGTTCGGTGAGCAAATGCAGACCCTTTGTAGTCATACTGCATGGTACCCATTCCATTGGTCCCAACTCTCCAGGTTTAAGGGATTCTTCCTTCAGCTAAAACATGCATGGGAAACCCAGAGTATCGTCCACCGTGTGACCGGTAAACATTTTTAAATGCATCTCAGTTTTCGTCCCCTGGTACTCGGGTTTACCATTCCAGACACTTTACTAACACTCTCCCCACTTGGAGAGTCAGTGCCTTTAACCTCCTGTTTGGCACAGTTTGCAATTTCTGTGCAACATGAACAGGAATAGGGAGAACCAATGAGAGACTAGCTGTAGGTATCTGCACGGGCAAATTTAACGCTCATTTCCCACTAGGAAGAGGAAATAGCCAAAGGCTCAGCATGCCGTGCCAGAACCAGATTAGGGCCTGAAGCAATCCTGCGGTTTTGTGGCCAGCTCACAAGAAAGCGAGTTGAAGAAAGGAGCTCAGAGCCACTGCCATTCACAAATCTGCAGAGTTATAAATGACAGCTATCGTCCAAAAATATCTGAAGTAAGGCTGCGAAGAGGACTTGAAAGCGGGGCAGAATTCCAGGAATACGATTTCAGGAGGTAAACGGGAAGTCCTTTGAAAGCATATTAAAGAGGCAGAACCTCGACAATGATGCCCTTGGTCTAAAGGGCATATCCGGTTTTTCCAGGGCCCTCATTAAAGAGGGTAGGAGGCTCCCAGCATGCTTCAGTGGCCAACAGAGGGCCCACCTCGCCAAGGCGACGTGAGCCAACCAGGCAGGAATGACCTCACATCAGAGGGCCCACCTCACAGAAGGTTAAAGTACCCAGCCAGGATCAGACTCTCACCAGAGTGCCCACATCAGCTAGGGGCTGGGAACCAGGCAGGAGTGTCTTCACACCCATGGGGCCACATCATCGAAAGTTGAGGTACCCAACACATGTTGTCTCAAACCAGAGGACCCACATCACCATGGATCTCGGATTGAGTCAGGCAGGAGTAGCCTCACAACACAGGGCCAATAGAATAAAAAAGCTGAGGAATCCTGCAGTGGGAACCTCCCAGCAGGTGGCCCAGAGCACCGAGTCTATGCGATCCAGGCCACAGTGAACTCACAGCAGAGGGCCCACATCATGAAACTGTGAGCAACCCAGCCATTGTGACCTCAGAGGAGAAGGTCCACATTCCCATGGGGTTGGGAACATGGCACGAGTGTCCTCACACCACTTAGCATGTATCAGAAAATGTGGGTACCCAGCAGTTAGGGCCTGACGCCAGAGGGCCCTCATCACCGAGGGGAGGAGGCTCCCAGCAGGCTCCAACTGACACAAGAGGGCCGACGTTGCAAAGGCGGGGTGTGCCAGCCAGGCAGGAGTGACCTCACAGCAGAGGGCCCACCTCACAGAAGGGTGAGGAACCCAGCCAGGATCACACTCTCATCAGAGGACCCACATCACCAAGGGGATAGGAACCAGGCAGGAGTGTCCTCACACCAGTGGGGCCACATAATTGAAAGGTGAGGGACCCAGCACACGTAGACTCAAACCAGAGCACACACTTCACCATGGGGCCTGGAGTGAAGCAGGCAGGAGGAGTCTCAAAACAGAGGGCCCATAGAAGAAAAAAGGTGAGGAATCCCGCAGTTGGAACCTCCCTGCAGTCGGCCAGCAGCAGCGAGGCTATGGGATCCAGGCCGGAGTGAACTCACACCAGAGGGCCCTCATCATGAAACTGAGCAACCCAATGTTGGGACCTCAGAGCAGAAGGCCAACATTCCCATGGGGTTGGGAACCTGGCAGGAGTGTACTCGCACCACAGGGTGCACCTCAGAAAATTTTGGGAGCTCAGGAGTTAGGGCCTGACGCCAGCGGTCCCTCATTACCGAGGGGAGGAGACCCTCAGCAGGCACCAACTCCCAACTGAGGGCCCATGTATCCAAGGTGACGTGTGCCAGTCAGGCAGGAGTGACCTCACAGCAGAGGGCCTACCTCACAGAAGAGTGAGGAACCCAGCCAGCATAAGACTCTCACCAGAGAACCCACATCACCAAGGGGATCGGAAAAAGGCAGGAGTGTCCTCACACCAGTGGGGCCACATTATACAAAGGTGAGGAACCCAGCACATGTGGCCTAAACCAGAGGACCCACATTTCCAAGGGGCTCCGAGTGAGGCAGGCAGGAGTAGCCTAAAAACACAGGGCCCACAGAATAAAAAATGTGAGGAATCCAGCAGTTTGAACCTCCCAGCAGGTGGCCCAGATCATGGAGTCTATGGGACCCAGGCCACAGTGAACTCACAGCAGAGGGCCCACATCATGAAACTGTGAGCAACCCAGCCGGTGGGACCTCAGAGCAGAAGGCCCACATCCCCATGGGGATGGGAACCTGGCAGGAGTGTCCTCGCACAACTTAGAACATATCAGAAAATGGGGGAACCCAGCAGTTAGGGCCTGACGCCAGAGGGCCCTCATCACCGAGGAGAGGAGGCTACCAGCAGGCTCCAAATGCCACCAGAGGGCCGACGTCACCAAGGCAACGGGAGCAAGCCAGGCAGGAGTTACCTCACAGCAGAGGGCTCACCTCACAGGAGTGTGAGGAACCCAACCAGGATCAGACTCTAACCAGAGGGCCCACATCACCAAGGGGATGGAAACCAGGCAGGAGTGCCCTCACACCAGTGGGGCCACATCAGCAAAAGGTGAGGAACACAGCACATGTGGCCTCAAACAAGGGGACACACATCACGAAAGGGCTGGGAGTGAGGCATGCAGGAGGAGACTCAAAACAGAGGGCCCATGGAATAAAAAAGGTGAGGAACCCCGCAGTTGGAAGCTCCAAGCAGGTGGCCCAGAGCACCGAGGCTATGGGATCCATGCCGGAGTGAACTCACAGTAGACGGCCCACATTCTGACACTGTGAGCAACACAGCCGTTGGGACCTCACAGCAGAAAGCCCACATCCCCATGGGGATGGGACCCTGGCAGGAGTGTACTCGCATGACAGGCCGCACATCAGAAAATTTTGGGAGCCCATGAGCTAGGGCCTGACGCCAGTGGGTCCTCATTACCGAGGGGAGGAGACTCCCAGCAGGCACCAACTCCCAAGTGAGGGCGCACATCGCCAAGGTGACGTGTGCCAGCCAGGCAGGAGTGACCTCACAGCAGAGGGCCCACCTCCCAGAAGTGTGAGGAATCCAGCCAGGATCAGACTCTCACCAGAGGGCCCCCATCACCAAGGGGATGGGAACCAGGCAGGAGTGTCCTCACACCAGTGGGGCCACATCAATAAAAGTGAGGAAACTGGCACAGGTGGCCTCAAACCAGAAGACCTACATCACAAATGGGCTGGGAGTGAGTCAGGAAGGAGGAGCGTGAAAACACAGGACCCAAAGAATAAAAAAGGTAAGGAATCCAGCAGTAGGAACCTCCCAGCAGGCGGCTCAGAGCACAGAGTCTATGGGATCTAGGCCTGAGTGAACTAACACCAGAGAGCCAACATCATGAAACGGTGAACAACACAGTTGTTGGGACCTTAGAGCAGAAGGCCCACATGCCCATGGGAATGGGAACCTGGCAGGAGTGCCCTCGCACCACTTAGCACGTATCAGAAAATGTGGGAACCCAGCAGTTAGGGCCTGATGCCAGAGGGCCTCATCACCTAGGGGAGGAGGCTCCCAGCAGGCTCCAACTGCCACCAGAGGGCCGACGTCGCCAAGGTGGGGTGTGCCAGCCAGGCAAGAATGACCTCAGAGAAGAGGGCCCACCTCACAGAAGTGTGAGGTACCCAACCAGGATCAGACTCTCGCCGGAGGGACCACATCACCAAGGGGATGGGAAGCAGGCAGGAGTGTCCTCACACCAGTGGGGCCACATCATCAAAAGATGAGGAACCCATCACATGTGGCCTCAAACCAGAGGACACATCACCAAGGGGCTGGGAGTGAGGCAGGTGTCTGGAGGAGCACATTTAACTCTAATTTCCCACCAGGAAGAGGAATTAACCAAAGGCTCAGAGTGCCGTGCCACACCCTGATTACGGCCTGAAGCAAACCTGTGGTTTTGTGGCCAGCTTTCAAGGAAGCGAGTTAAGAAAGGAAATCACGGGCGCTGTAATTCACAAACCCACAGAGTTATAAATGACAGCTATTGGCAAAAATATATTGAAGTAAGTCTGCAAAGAGGACTTGAAAACGAGGCAGAATTGCAGGAATCATATATCAGGAGGTAGATTGGAATTGCGTTTAAAGCATGTGAAAAGCGGCAGATCTTTGACAGTGATGCACTTGGACAAAAAGTGCGTATACATTTTTTCCTGAATATATTCAGAAAAAACGCATATGCACTTTTTGGCCAACCAAGCACTCCAGCAATGGAAATCCACACTACATTGAAGTCTCATTTCCCATTCGTCAAAAGGGCCATCTGAAAAAAGTGTAAAAACCAGAAACACAGGACAGGCCATGGAGAACAGGGAGCCTTGTTATGCTGATGGGCGGCATGTAAATTGCCAACAGACACTCTGGAGATGTTTATGGTGTATCCTGAAACATCTGAAAAACAAAGCTACAGAGCCTAGGGCACTTCCACTTTTGCCCCTATAGCTTAGGAAATTTAAAATCAACAAGACACAGCCAACACAAAATTTAGGGCTGCTGTGTTTACAAGAACCTCCAGTCCAGTACAAATTAAATATCCCAGAAAGAAAAAAATGGATAAAGAAGTTGTGCTACCTACGTACAACGGAATATCACTCAGCAATGAAATCAATGTCATCAGGCCTGTAGCAGCAAATTGAGTGGATTTAGGTATGATGATTCTAAGAGAAATATGTCACACACAGAAAGATAATTATCATAAGATATCACTAATAGAGGGAGTGTAAACTTGGCTACACATAAACTAAATTACAAAACCGAACAGAGTCTCACATTTAGATAAAAAACTTATGCATCCTTAAGGGGAAAGTTGAGTTGGGGTGCTGTATAAAACCAGAGATTGAAATTAGCACACATACCGTTCCATACGCCAAATATGTAATAGACAAGACCTACTCTTTTCTCAACAAAATAGACTCCTCCATGGTGTATCACCTCACACCTGTTAGAATGGGCATCATCAGAAAATCTACAAACAACAAATGTTGGAATGGGTGTGGAGATAAGGAACCTTCTTCCACTATTTTTGGGAATGTAAATTGATACAGTCACTGTGGAGAACGTTATGGAGTTTCTTATAAAACTAAGAATAGAATTACCATATGATACAGCAATCCCAGTACTGGGCATATACCCAGACAAAACCATAAAACGAAAAGAGACATTCACCGCAATGTTCATTGCATCACTATTTACAATATCCAGGTAATGCAAGCAACCTAAATGTCCACAGACAGAAGAATGCATAAAGATGTGGTACAAGTATAAAATGGAATATTACTAAGCCATAAAAAGGAATGAAATTGGGTCATTTGTAGAGACGTTGATGGATCTAGAGACTGTCATACAGAGTGAAGTAAGTCAGAAAGAGAAAAACAAATCTTGTGTATTAATGCATATATGTGGAACCTAGAAAAATTGTACAGATGAACCGTTTTGCAAGGCAAAAATACAGCAACAGATGTAGACAACAAACGTATGGACACCAAGGGGGGAAAGCTGTTGGGGGTGGAGGTGGAAGGAGTTGACATATTGGGATTGGCATGTATACATTTATATGTATAAAAGAGATAACCACAAAGAACCTGCTTTATAAAAAAATAAAATAAAATTCAAAGTTAAAAAAATAAAATTAAAATAATTAAAACAGAAAAAATATTCTTCCCTTCACATACATGTATTTATATGAATAAATTATTTCCATGCTTATATCTGTAAATACAAAAAAGAGGAATAAAATCTACCTTGAACCAAAAATGAAAAAAAGAAAAAAAAACAGAACCTACAAGTTACACAGAGGAAAACCGTATCAGGGCACTTGCTCCAGTTGTAAACAATTCTGAAGTTGGTCAGTGGTGGGGAATCATCTCCCATTCAGCCAGCAGGCCCTACGCAACAAGCGTCCTCATTGCAAAGCTGGGGGACCGTGTCGAGGCATCTGTGAGTAAACGTGGGCTGAGCCCCAGGCCAGCTGCTGCTGAAATGTTCCCACCCTTCCCAGGTAAAACACCTGAATATGTACAAGGACTTGAAAGCCTAGAGGAAGGGCCATGGAGCCACATGAGTGACAGCATGCCAGCCGACTTGGTGCCTGCAGGCCAGCCAGGATGGTCCTGGCCCTGGGTACTCTTCTGGAAGCTTTCCATTTCCCTGCCTGAGATACCCCTGCTGTCCCGGCCCCCACTGCATTCTTCCTTCCTCACCTCTGCCCAGGGAGAAATTCAAGCGGCAGGTATGGGTGACACATCCTCTTCTTTAGGAGGTGGCATCTTGGCAACTGCTGCAGAAAGTCCAGCAGAGCCCCACTCACACTGGGCCACCCACAAAGCCGTGGCATCTCACTCCCTCCCACCAGCCCAGCCCCGAGACTGCTGACTGGGCAGAGAAAATGGCGTCAGGCACAGCTGCAGGGGCTCTTGCTGCCTGGAGCGGTGTTTATATTGATCTCAACCCAGGCACACCTGGGGAGGACTGGTCGGCATGGTAAGGCTTCCCAGGCCAGCCAATAATCACCCCTCAGGGGCTCACAGTTGCCGAAAATGGAACTTTCTGAATCGGCCAGGTCCAAGGAACAGGTGTGGGCTCCTGAGAGTCAGGATGGACAAGGGGCTGCAGCTCTGGCTTGTTTTCTAATTATATTATCTGGCCCATGAGTGGGAGACAACTTCAAGAAAACCCTCTCCTAATGAGAGGAACCCAGGAGTCAGGGAGAGGAGGGGTGTGTGGTGGGTGGAGACAGAGGCCTGGTGCCCCGGGTGCAGTGGAAGTCTCTGGAAGACCAGGTGGAGGGAGGCCACACAGAGTGATGCCCAGGGTCACAGACCTGTCGGAGCTGCTGTTTGTTAGTTCAAGTCCTGCTCTGAGGTGCTCTGTGTCAGATCTGAGTGACAGGTGAGCTGGGAGTGCTCTGCAATGAGGGCGATGTGCACGGTTCCTCTGTGCCCAGCCCTGCCACCATAACTGCAAGGGTAGCTCTGTATCCTGAGAGGGGTCTGACCACGAAAGCCCCGTGGTCTGGGGTGGGGGTAGGGTACCTGCGCAGGTGATCTCCATATCCTGGGATTGGCCTGATCTCGAGAGCCCCATGGGCTGCTGGAGTCCTGGTAAAGGATGTCAGGACAGTCAGTGAAGCCACCAAGGATATACCTCCAGTAGTTCCTAAAACCTACACCCTGCTGGTCATTCTACCAACCACCAGGACATGGTATTCTGTATTAGTCTTCAATGATGCCTTCTTTTGTATTCCGTTAGTGTCAGAGTCACAAGAAATTTTGGCTTGTGAGTGGCAGGACTCAACATACAACTAAAACAATACTTCTGGGCCGTCTTGCCCCAAGGGTTCAAAAATTCCCACACCATCTTTGGGGAAAGCTCAGCTAAAGACCTAAAAGTTCTACCACTGGAAAAGAAACACTCCTTCAATATGCAGACGACATTCTGATCGCCAGCCCTACTAAGGAGACCTCTGAACTACCAAGCCAATAAAGGATACAAGTTGTCCAAGAAAAAGCTCAAATATCACAGACTACGGCGACCTGCCTGGGCTTCATTCTCACAGAAGGTCGGAGAAGCCCATCCCAGGAAAGGGAAGAAACAATTACAGCTTTACCCATATCTAAAACTAGAAGACAGCTTAGGGGTCCCCAGGGAGGCCAGGGTTTGCTGCTTCTGGATCCCTAACTACAGTCTACTAGCTGGACCTCTATATGAAACACTGAAAGGAAAAGATGATGATCCTTTTGAATAGAATCCAGAAGTGGCCTTTCAAGAATGGAAAGAGCAGTCAATTCAGACCCTTGCCCTGGAACTCCCTAATTTAGCTAAACCCTTTGATCTTTACATTCCTGGTGAAAAGGGAATCGCCATTGGAGTATTAGTGCAAAAACTGGGACCACTTGAAATGGAACAATGCAAGAATGCCATCCAGGTAGGATAAACTACAGTCACCAAGGGACTTGGCCCACTGCCACATCTGGCCAAGATACTGGCGGTATCTAAAAACCTGGAAATCAGCAGCACAAAAGGCCACCTCCCTCCTAAGGGAAAAGGACCCCACGTGGTGATCCTAACCCCCAACCATGCCCTGAAGTTGCAGGGTTTGCTCCGTGGGCACACTGACCTCGAATGAGGTGGCCCTCCAACTCCAACCTCCAGAGAGATAACCGGGAGCAACGGGGCACCATGACGACTCATGTGACCATCACTTGACCTGGAGTTTCTCTCATAAAACAACAAAAGTGTGTCCCAAAAGAGTAGACTACTGCTTGCAGGACTTACTGCACCCAGAGCGGACCTAATAATCTTGGCAGGGGAAAAGTATATCACGCTGTCAGCATAGAAAAGCCTACAGACACTGTGATAATGGTGGCCAATAAGACCGGCTGGACTCCTGTTTACTTCAAAAGGCTGTTGACTCAGTGGCCATCATGATCCTTCATCACCACTGACGCTGGATTGTCTGGGAGTTGAGCGGACAGGGTCCTGACACCTGGTGCTGTTTTTACGTTAATCCAGGGGCCTAATTGAAGAAAGCGCAGACTACTGGTCGGAGCATCTAGGCTGGCAGAAACGGTCAGCCTAAGGTGGCCGAACAAATGTGGGGCGGGGTGAAACTGGACCTCACAGCGTCACTGCACATCTCCTTCCTGGACCCTTAAAGGTCATTAGAATCTATAACACTTCCAATACTGGTGCTCAGGCGGACGAGCAGGGAGGCAGGAGCCCTGGGGACAATCAACGTCACCTGGAGGCTGCTGGGAAGTTCTGACCCTCGCCCACAGGTATGAGGGCTCCTAACTCAGCACTCAGCAGTTACAGAAGAAGGGTCTGCACCCTCAGCACTCCAAGAATGAGGAAGGGGACAAAATGCAGAAGAGGGGTTTGTCCCAGGCAAAGCCCCTTAAAAATCCCTGGGAGATAAAAATAGAATCTGGGCAATAAAATAAAGTCTAACCTTTTTTATCCTTTGTGCTTTGTCTAATTTCACGTGCTCCTAGGGTCCCGCATACAGAGGTTCCACACCCGGCACTTCAGACCAGATTTTCTAGTGCAGAATGGCTGGGTCGACACCTCAGATCCTGGGGCACAGTGCACACTCCGTGATATAGAGCCTGAGCTGCAGCCAGCCGGGCCCTCAAGAGCTCCGCCCCCTCCCTCCCACTGACTCTGACAGGATCTCTACACAGCAGCCCAGCCCACAGCCCACGGGGTAGCACATGCTCTCACCTCTCCATTCTCTGATCAAAATATAAAGTTTCCTTTGCTTCTGAACCAAACTCAGTCTCGATCTTTTGGCTCCAATGACACTGGGCAGGGGGACACTTGTTGGGATCCACTCTGGAGGATCAGTAACAGAAATTGAGAACATTGTAACTTCAATGAACAGATGTGTGAGCCAAACTGTAATTAACATAGAACAGTGTATAAGGCTCGGTTAAAATAAAATGTTTCTAACACTTCCATTTGATATTTCCATCACTTTATTATAAGCAAGTTCAGTGAAAAGGTTTGTCTTATTTGTCAGGTCAATATTAGAGAAACGAAGTGATTTCTTTCCAAGGATGTACATCTAGTAATCTTGGTTAAAGCTTCAATCTTGTTTTAAATGCTTTTCCATTGAAAATGATACCTCTCTTTCAGCTCCCCCATTTATGAGAAGTATAAAGTCTTATAATTTATTATTACCAAAGGGGAAAGGTGAGAGGAGGGATAAATTAACAGTTTGAGATTAACACATACACACTGCTATGTATAAAATCGATCATCAACAAGGAACTACTGTATAACACCAGGAACTACACTCAATATTTTACAATAACCTATAAGGGGAAATAATCTGAAAAAGAATAGATATTTTTATTGACATCATCTATCAATGACAGTTAAAATGGAACCTAAGGGAAGCCGGTGGTGAGTGCTTCTGACCCTGAAGACTTCAGTCATCTAAAGTTTGGACTCTGCCTACTTCCCAAGGCCCTTAATGAACATATGTGTAGCCGTAGCTTAAAAAATTCCCCAGTTTGGGTTGTGGAGAGACACTGATTTTGTAAAAGCCCTGGTGTTCTCCTCATATGAATGGGACACTTTCTACAGCTAAAACATGCCTGTCACACCCAGAGGATGGTATAACATCTGATCGGGAAGAGTTTGGAAAAGGCATCTCATCTCCTCATCTCCTGGTGCTCGGGTTCACCCCTCCAGCGTCTTTACGAACAGTCTCCCCACTTGGAGATGTCAGCACTGTCAACATCTTGTTGCAGACAGTTTGGAATTTGTCCAGAGGATGAAGCAGAAGGTGGAGGAACAATGAGAGACAAGTCTTAGGTGTTCGGACAGGCACATGTCACTCTTATTTCCAATCAGGAAGACGAATTGACCAAAGGCTAGGGTTGCCCATGGAAACAGAATAGGGCTTGAGGAAATCCCGCTGCTTTGTGGCCAGTTCCCATAAACACAAGTTGAAAAATGGAACTCAGGGACACTAAAATTCACGAAACTGCAGAGTTGAAAATATCTGTCACTGAAAAATGTCTTGAGGAAAGTCAGAGAAAAGGATGTGTAAGCAACGGAGAATGGCAGGAAAGGGATTGGAAGAGGTAGAAAGGACTCGCCATTAAGCACAAGAAAAGGGGCTGAACATTGCCAACATTGCAGTTGGCCAAAAAGGGTTTATGCGTCTTTTTCTGTATATATTCAAGAAAAGGGCATACACTTTTTTAGCCAACCAAACAGGTGGGCACTGGAAATCAATACTACAAAACATATCACTTCGCATCAGTCAGAAGAGCCTTCCTCATAAAGTGTAAACACCAGAAATGCAGGACAGGGCAAGGAGAAAAGGGAGCCCTGTGAGGCTTATACTGGAAATGTATATTGCCAACGGTCACTCTGGAGAAGTGTATTGTGTTTACTAAAGCATCTAAAAAATGAGCTACAGAGCACAGGGCACTTGCACTCATGGACGTATATCTTGGGAAAAACAAAAATCGAGAGGACACAGGCACCCCAATGTACACCGCCTCACTGTTTAAAAGATCCTCGACTAGGATATAACTTAAATGTCTCTGGAGGGAAAAAATGGATACAGATGTGGTGCTTATGTAGAGTGGAATATGACTCAGCCTGGAAATCAATGAAATATGGCCACTTGTAACAACTCCAGAGGAGTTACGTATGATCATTCAAAGTCAGAGAATTCAAAAACAAAAAGACATACTATATCACTAATACATGGAATGTAAACTTGGCTACACATGAACTGAATTACAAAACAGAACAGGGTCTCAAATATAGAAAACCAACTTATTCTTGCTTAAGGATAAAGGTGAGTTGGGGTGCTGCATAAAACCAGAGATTGAAATTAGCACAGATACAGTTCCATAAGCCAAATATGTAATAGTCAAGACCTACAACTTGCTCAACAAAATGGACTCAACACCCCATATTCAACGCCTAGGAATATACCTGACTAATAAGAATCTTCAAACCCATGGTTTTATATGTCTCTGTAAGAGAATCAAGCGTGTGTACAGTGGCATGAACACATCAGTGAAAATACGATAAATCCCATTATCAAAATAAATTACAGAAACAAAAAACACAATGACAGTGAAATAGAGAGCAATTCTTAAATAACTCATTCAGTGCCTGTGATGCAACCTGGATTTACCACATCTACACCCAGAGCTGAGTGAGACATAAGGCTGGACACCAGGCTGATAGCATTGGTGAGGTTCGGTGAGCAAATTCAGACCCCTTGAAGTACCCATTCCATGGGTCCCAACTCTCCAGGTTTAAGGGATTCTTCCTTCAGCTAAAACATGCCTGGGAAACCCACAGTATAGTGCACCGTGTGACTGGCAAACGTTTTCCAATGCATCTCAGGTTTCGTCCCCTTTTACACGGGTTCACCATTCCAGATGCTTTACTAACACTCTCCCCACTTGGAGAGTCAGTGCCTTTAAACTCCTGTTTGGCACAGTTTGCAATTTCTGCGCAAGATGAACAGGAATAGGGAGAACCAATGAGAGACTAGCTGTAGGTGTCTGCCCGGGCAAATGTAATGCTCATTTCCCACCAGGAAGAGGAATTATCCAAATTCACAAACTTGCAGAGTTATAAATGACAGCTATCGTCCAAATATATATTGAAGGAAGTCAGCGAAGAGGACTTGAAAGTGGGGCAGAAATTCAGGAAAACGATTTCAGTGGGTAGACTGGAATTGCATTTAAAGCATAGGAAAAGAGGCAGAAGGTCGACAATGGTGCACTTGGCCAAAAAGTACGTATGCGTTTTTTCCTGAAAATATTCAGGAAAAAACGCATACGCACTTTTTGGCCAACCAAGCAAGCATGTTAAAGAAATCTGCACTACAGTGAAGTCTCACAGCCCCCCAGTCAAAAGGGCCATCTGAAAAAAGTGTAAAATCCAGAAAGGCAGCACAGGCCATGGAGAACAGAGAGCCGTGTTATGCTGATGGACGGGATGTAAATTGCCAACAGCCACTCTGGAGAAGTGTATAGTGTTTCCTCAAACACCTAAAAAACAAAGCAATGGAGCCTACGGAACTTCCACTTATGGTCCTATAGCTTAGGGAAATTAAAATCAAAATCACACAGCCACCCCAAAGTTTCCAACGGCTCTGTTTACAAGAACCTTGTCTATGGTACAAGTTAAATATCCCAGAATGAAAAAATGGATCAAGAAGTTGTGGTATGTACGTACAATGGAATATCACTCACCAATGAAATCTATGTCATCAGGTCCGTCGTGGCATAATGAGTGGATTCAGGTACGATGATTCTAAGTGAAATAAGACACATAGAAAATGAAAAATCATAAGATATCACTAATACACGGAACATAAACTTGGCTACACATGAACTGAATTACAAAACAGAACAGGGTCTCAAATTTAGAAAACCAACTTATGCTTGCTTATAGGGAAAGGTGAGTTGGGGTGCTGCATAAAACCAGAGATTGAAATTAGCACAGATAATGTTCCATAAGCCAAATATATAATAGACAAGACCTACACCTTGCTCAACGAAATGGACTCAACACCCCATATTCAACGCCTGGGAATATACCTGACAAGTAAGAAACTTAAGACCCATGGATTTATATGTCTCCATAAGGAAGTCAAGCGTGTGTACAGTGGCCTAAATGCAGCAGTGAAAATCCGATAAATCCCATTAACAAAATAAATTTCAAAAACAAAACACAATGACAGTGAAATAGAGAGCAATTCTTAAATAATTCATTCAGGGCTTGTGATGCAACCTGGATTTACCACATCTACACCCAGAGCTGGTTGAGACATAAGGCTGGACACATCGGGCTCATAGCATTGGTGAGGTTTGGTGAGCAAACGCAGACCCTTTGAAGTCATATTGCATGGTAGCCATTCCATGGGTCCCAACTCTCCAGGTTTAAGGGATTCTTCCTTCAGCTAAAACATGCATGTGAAACCCAGAGTATGGTCCGCCGTGTGATTGGGAAACGTTTTCAAATGCATCTCAGGTTTCGTCCCCTGGTACTCGGGTTCACCGTTCCAGACGCTTGACTAACACTCTCCCCACTTGGAGAGTCAGTGCCTTTAACCTCCTGTTTGGCACAGTTTGCAATTTCTGCGCAAGATGAACAGGAATAGGGAGAACCAATGAGAGACTAGCTGTAGGTGTCTGCACGGGCAAATGAAACGCTCATTTCCCACCAGGAAGAGGAATTAACCAAAGGCTCAGCATTCCCTGCCGGAACCAGGTTAGGGCCTGAAGCAATCCTGCGGTTTTGCGGCCAGCTCACAAGAAAGCGAGTTGAAGAAAGGAGCTCAGGGGCACTGTAATTCACAAACCTGCAGAGATATGAATGACAGCTATCATCCAAAAATGTATTGAAGTAAGTCTTCGAAGAGGACTTGAAAGCGGGGCAGAATTTCAGGAAAAGGATTTCAGGGGGTAGACTAGAATTGCACTTAAAGCATAGGATAAGAGGCAGAATGTCGACAATGATGCACTTGGACAAAAAGTGCATATGCGTTTTTTCCTGAATATATTCAGGTAAAAACGCATACGCACTTTTTGGCCAACCAAGCAAGCGTGTAAAGGAAATCTCCACTACAATGAAGTCTCACTGCCCCCAGGTCCAAAGGGCCATCTGAATCAAGTGTAAAATCCAGAAAGGTAGGACAGGTCATGGAGAAGAGGGAGCCTTGTTATGCTGATGGGCGGGATGTAAATTGCCAACAGCCACACTGGAGAAGTGTATGGTGTTTCCTGAAACACGGAGGAAACAAAGCAACACAGCCTATGGCACTTCCACTTAGAGTCCTATAGCTTAGGGAAATTTAAATCAAAAACACACAGCTACCCCAAAATTTGGGACGGCTCTGTTTACAAGAACCTCGTCTACGGTACAAGATAAATTTCCGAGAAAACATAAAATGGATAAAGAAATTGTGGTACGTACGAACAATGGAATATCACTCAGCAATGAAATCTACGTCATCAGGCCCGTAGCGGCATAATGAGTGGATTCACATACGACGATTCTACGAGAAATAAGTCATACAGAAATAGAAACATCATAAGATATCACTAATACACGTAACGTAAACTTGGCTACACATGAACTGAATTACAAACAGAACAGGGTCTCAAATTTAGAAAGCCAACTTATGCTTGCTTATGGGGAAAGGTGAGTTGGGGTGCTGCATAAAACCAGAGATTGAAATTAGAACAGATACCGTTCCATAAACCAAATATATAATAGACAAGACCTACTCCTTGCTCAACGAAATGGACTCAACACCCCATATTCAACGCCTGGGAATATACCTGACAAGTAAGAATCTTAAGACACATGGATTTATATGTCTCCATAAGGAAATCAAGCGTGTGTACAGCGGCCTAAACGCAGCAGTGAAAATCCGGTAAATCCCAGTATCAAAATAAATTGCAAAAACAAAACACAATGACAGTGAAATAGAGAGCAATTCTTAGAGAGCAATTCTCAAATAATTCATACAGGGCTTGTGATGACACCTGGATTTACCACATCTACACCCAGAGCTGGGTGTGACATAAGGCTGGACACTTCGGGCTGATAGCATTGGTGAGGTTCGGTGAGCAAACGCAGACCATTTGAAGTCATACTGCATGGTACCAATTCCATGGGTCCCAACTCTCCAGGTTTAAGGGATTCTTCCTTCAGTTAAAACATGCATGGGAAGCCCAGAATACGGTCCCCCGTGTGATTGGGAAACGTTTTCAAATGCATCTCACTTTTGGAGCCCAGGGACTCGGCTTCACCATTCCAGACGCTTTACTAACACTCTCCCCACTTGGAGAGTCAGTGCCTTTAACCTCCTGTTTGGCACAGTTTGCAATTTCTGCACAAGATGAACAGGAATAGGTAGAACCAATGAGAGACTAGCTGTAGGTGTCTGCACGGGCAAATGGAACGCTCATTTCCCACCAGGAAGAGGAATTAACCAAAGACTCAGCATGCCCGGCCGGAAACAGATTAGGGCCTGAACCAATCCTGCGGTTTTGCGGCCAGCTCACAAGAAAGCGAGTTGAAGAAAGGAGCTCAGGGGCACTGTAATTCACAAACATACAGAGTTATGAATGACAGCTATCGTCCCAAAATGTATTGAAGTAAGTCTTAAAAGAGGACTTGAAAGCGGGGCAGAATTTCAGGAAAACGATTTCAGGGGGTTGACTGGAATTGCACTTAGAGCATAGGAAAAGAGGCAGAATGTCGACAATGATGCACTTGGCCAAAAAGGGCGTATGCGTTTTTTCCTGAATATATTCAGGAAAAAACGCATACGCCGTTTTTGTCCAACCTAGCAAGCATATAAAGGAAATCTGCACTACAAGGAAGCCTCACTGCCCCCCCGCTCGGTCTAAAGGGCCATCTGAAAATAGTGTAAAATCCAGAAAGGCAGGACAGGTCTTGGAGAACAGGGAGCCTTGTTATGCTGATGGGAGGGATGTAAATTGCCAACAGTCACTATGGAGAAGTGTATGGTGTTTCCTGAAACACGGAGGAAACAAAGCAACACAGCCTATGGCACTTCCACTTAGGGTCCTATAGCTTAGGGAAATTAAAATAAAAAACACACAGCCACCCCAAAGTTTGGGACGGCTCTGTTTACAAGAACCTCGTCTACGGTACAAGTTAAATATCCGAGAAAGCAAAAAATGGATAAAGAAATTGTGGTACGCACGTACAATGGAATATCACTCAGCAATGAAATCTACGTCATCAGGCCTGTAGCGGCATAATGACTGGAATCAGGTACGACGATTCTACGAGAAATATGTCACACAGAAAAAGAAACATCATAAGGTATCACTAATACACGGAATGTAAACTTGTCTACACATGAACTGAATTACAAAACAGAACAGGGTCTCAAATTTAGAAAACCAACTTATGCCTGCTTATGGGGAAAGGTGAGTTGGGGTGCTGCATAAAACCAGAGATTGAAATTAGCACAGATACCGTTCCATAAGCCAAATATATAAGAGACAAGACCTACTCCTGGCTCAACGAAATGGACTCAACACCCCATATTCAACGCCTGGGAATATACCTGACAAGTAAGAATCTTAAAACCCATGGATTTATATGTCTCCATAAGGAAATCAAGTGTGTGTACAGTGGCCTAAACGCAGCAGTGAAAATCCGATAAATCCCATTATCAAAATAAATTTCAAAAACAAAACACAATGCCAGTGAAATAGAGAGCAATTCTTAAATAATTCATTCAGGGCTTGTGATGCAACTTGGATTTACGACATCTACACCCAGAGCTGGGTGAGACATAAGGCTGGACACTTCGGGCTCATAGCATTGGTGAGGTTCGGTGAGCAAACGCAGACCCTTTGAAGTCATACTGCATGGTACCCATTCTATGGGTCCCCACTCTCCAGGTGTAAGGGATTCTTCCTTCAGCTAAAACATGCATGGGAAAGCCAGAGTATGGTCCACCGTGTGTTTGGGAAACGTTTTCAAATGCATCTCAGTTTTCGTCCCGTGGTACTCGTTTTCACCATTCCAGACGCTTTACTAACACTCTCCCCACTTGGAGAGTCAGTGCCTTTAACCTCTTCTTTGGCACAGTTTGCAATTTCTACGCAAGAGGAACAGGAATAGGGAGAACCAATGAGAGTCTAGCTGTAGGTGTCTGCACAGGCAAATGGAACGCTCATTTACCACCAGGAAGTGGAATTAACCAAAGGCTCAGCATGCCCTGCCGGAAACACATTAGGGCCTGAAGGAATCCTGCGGTTTTGCGGCCAGCTCACAAGAAAGCGAGTTGAAGAAAGGAGCTCAGGGCCACTGTAATTCACAAACCTGCAGAGTTATGAATGACAGCTCTCATCCACAAATGTATTGAAGAAAGTCTTGGAAGAGGACTTGAAAGCGGGGCAGAATTTCAGGAAAACGATTTCAGGGGGTAGACTGGAATTGCACTTAAAGCATAGGAAAAGAGGCAGAATGTCGACAATGATACACTTGGCCAAAAAGGGCGTATGCGTTTTTTCCTGAATATATTCAGGATAAAATGCATACGCCCTTTATGGCCAACCAAGCAAGCGTGTAAAGGAAATGTGCACTACAATGAAGTCTCACTGCCCCCCGGTCAAAAGGGCCATCTGAAAAAAGTGTAAAATCCAGAAAGGCAGGACAGGTCATGGAGAACAGGGAGCCTTGTTATGCTGATGGGCGGGATGTAATTTGCCAACAGCCACTCTGGAGAACTGTATGGTGTTTCCTGAAACACGTAGGAAACAAAGCAACACAGCCTATGGCACTTCCACTTATGGTCCTATAGCTTACGAAAATTAAAATCAAAAACACACAGCCACCCCAAAGTTTGGGACGGCTCTGTTTACAAGAACCTCGTCTACGGTACAAGTTAAATATCCGAGAAAGCAAAAAATGGATAAAGAAGTTGTGGTACGCACGTAGAATGTAATATCACTCAGCAATGAAATCTACATCATCAGGCCCGTAGTGGCATAATGAGTGGATTCAGGTACGACGATTCTACGAGAAATAAGTCACACAGAAATAGAAACATCATAAGTTATCACTAATACACGGAATGTAAACTTGGCTACACATGAACTGAATTACAAAACAGAACAGGGTCTCAAATTTAGAAAACCCACTTATGCTTGCTTATGGGGAAAGGTGAGTTGGGGTGCTGCATAAAACCAGAGATTGAAATTAGCACAGATACCGTTCCATAAGCCAAATATATAAAAGACCAAACCTACTCCTTGCTCAACTAAATGGACTCAACACCCCATATTCAACGCCTGGGAATATACCTGTGAAGCAAGAATCTTAAAACCCATGTATTTATATGTCTCCATAAGGAAATCAAGCATGTGTACAGTGGCCTAAACACAGCAGTGAAAATCTGATAAATCCCATTATCAAAATAAATTTCAAAAACAAAACACAATGACAGTGAAATAGAGAGCAATTCTTAGAGAGCAATTCTCAAATAATTCATTCTGGGCTTGTGATGCAACCTGGATTTACCACATCTACACCCAGAGCTGGGTGTGACATAAGGCTGGACATTTCGGGCTGATAGCATTGGTGAGGTTCGGTGAGCAAACGCAGACCCTTTGAAGTCATACTGCATGGTACCCATTCCATGGGTCCCAACTCTCCAGGTTTAAGGGATTCTTCCTTCAGTTAAAACATGCATGGGAAGCCCAGAGTACCGTCCCCCGTGTGATTGAGAAACGTTTTCAAATGCATCTCAGTTTTCGAGCCCAGGGACTCGGCTTCACCATTCCAGACGCTTTACTAACACTCTCCCCACTTGGAGAGTCAGTGCCTTTAACCTCCTGTTTGGCACAGTTTGCAATTTCTGCGCAAGGTGAACAGGAATAGGGAGAACCAATGAGAGACTAGCTGTAGGTGTCTGCACGGGCAAATGGAACGCTCATTTCCCATCAGGAAGAGGAATTAACCAAAGGCTCTGCATGCCCTGCCGGAAACAGATTAGGGCCTGAAGCAATCCTGCGGTTATGGGGGCAGCTCACAAGAAAGCGAGTTGAAGAAAGGAGCTCAGGGGCACTGTAATTCAGAAACCTGCAGAGTTATGAATGACAGCTATCGTCCAAAAATGTATTGAAGTAAGTCTTCGAAGAGGACTTGAAAGCGGGACAGAATTTCAGGAAAACGATTTCAGGGGGTAGACTGGAATTGCATTTAAAGCATAGGAAAAGAGTCAGAATGTCGACAATGATGCACTTGGCCAAAAAGGGCGTATGCGTTTTTTCCTGAATATATTCAGGAAAAAACGCATACGCGCTTTTTGGCCAACCAAGCAAGCCTGTAAATGAAATCTGCAATACAATGAAGTCTCACTGCCCCCTGGTCAAAAGGGCCATCTGATAAAAGTGTAAAATCCAGAAAGGCAGGACAGGTCTTGGAGAACAGGGAGCCTTGTTATGCTGATGGGAGGGATGTAAATTGCCAACAGTCACTATGGAGAAGTGTATGGTGTTTCCTGAAACACGTAGGAAACAAAGCAACACAGCCTATGGCACTTCCACTTAGGGTCCTATAGCTTAGGGAAATTAAAATAAAAAACACACAGCCACCCCAAAGTTTGGGACGGCTCTGTTTACAAGAACCTCATCTACGGTACAAGTTAAATATCCGAGAAAGCAAAAAATGGATAAAGAAGTTGTGGTACGCACGTACAATGGAATATCACTCAGCAATGAAATCTACGTCATCAGGCCTGTAGCGGCATAATGACTGGAATCAGGTACGACGATTCTACGAGAAATAAGTCACACAGAAAAAGAAACATCATAAGGTATCACTAATACACGGAATGTAAACTTGTCTACACATGAACTGAATTACAAAACAGAACAGGGTCTCAAATTTAGAAAACCAACTTAGGCCTGCTTATGGGGAAAGGTGAGTTGGGGTGCTGCATAAAACCAGAGATTGAAATTAGCACAGATACCGTTCCATAAGCCAAATATATAAGAGACAAGACCTACTCCTGGCTCAACGAAATGGACCCAACACCCCATATTCAACGCCTGGGAATATACCTGACAAGTAAGAATCTTAAAACCCATGGATTTATATGTCTCCATAAGGAAATCAAGTGTGTGTACAGTGGCCTAAACGCAGCAGTGAAAATCCGATAAATCCCATTATCAAAATAAATTTCAAAAACAAAACACAATGCCAGTGAAATAGAGAGCAATTCTTAAATAATTCATTCAGGGCTTGTGATGCAACCTGGATTTACCACATCTACACCCAGAGCTGGGTGAGACATAAGGCTGGACACTTTGGGCTCATAGCATTGGTGAGGTTCGGTGAGCAAACGCAGACCCTTTGAAGTCATACTGCATGGTACCCATTCTATGGGTCCCAACTCTCCAGGTGTAAGGGATTCTTCCTTCAGCTAAAACATGCATGGGAAACCCAGAGTATGGTCCACCGTGTGTTTGGGAAACGTTTTCAAATGCATCTCAGTTTTCGTCCCGTGGTACTCGTGTTCACCATTCCAGACGCTTTACTAACACTCTCCCCACTTGGAGAGTCAGTGCCTTTAACCTCTTCTTTGGCACAGTTTGCAATTTCTACGCAAGAGGAACAGGAATAGGGAGAACCAATGAGAGTCTAGCTGTAGGTGTCTGCACAGGCAAATGGAACGCTCATTTACCACCAGGAAGTGGAATTAACCAAAGGCTCAGCATGCCCTGCCGGAAGCACATTAGGGCCTGAAGGAATCCTGCGGTTTTGCGGCCAGCTCACAAGAAAGCGAGTTGAAGAAAGGAGCTCAGGGCCACTGTAATTCACAAACCTGCAGAGTTATGAATGACAGCTCTCATCCACAAATGTATTGAAGAAAGTCTTGGAAGAGGACTTGAAAGCGGGGCAGAATTTCAGGAAAACGATTTCAGGGGGTAGACAGGAATTGCACTTAAAGCATAGGAAAAGAGGCAGAATGTCGACAATGATACACTTGGCCAAAAAGGGCGTATGCGTTTTTTCCTGAATATATTCAGGATAAAATGCATACGCCCTTTATGGCCAACCAAGCAAGCGTGTAAAGGAAATGTGCACTACAATGAAGTCTCACTGCCCCCCGGTCAAAAGGGCCATCTGAAAAAAGTGTAAAATCCAGAAAGGCAGGACAGGTCATGGAGAACAGGGAGCCTTGTTATGCTGATGGGCGGGATGTAATTTGCCAACAGCCACTCTGGAGAACTGTATGGTGTTTCCTGAAACACGTAGGAAACAAAGCAACACAGCCTATGGCACTTCCACTTATGGTCCTATAGCTTACGAAAATTAAAATCAAAAACACACAGCCACCCCAAAGTTTGGGACGGCTCTGTTTACAAGAACCTCGTCTACGGTACAAGTTAAATATCCGAGAAAGCAAAAAATGGATAAAGAAGTTGTGGTACGCACCTAGTATGTAATATCACTCAGCAATAAAATCTACATCATCAGGCCCGTAGTGGCATAATGAGTGGATTCAGGTACGACGATTCTACGAGAAATAAGTCACACAGAAATAGAAACATCATAAGTTATCACTAATACACGGAATGTAAACTTGGCTACACATGAACTGAATTACAAAACAGAACAGGGTCTCAAATTTAGAAAACCCACTTATGCTTGCTTATGGGGAAAGGTGAGTTGGGGTGCTGCATAAAACCAGAGAATGAAATTAGCACAGATACCGTTCCATAAGCCAAATATATAATAAACAAAACCTACTCCTTGCTCAACGAAATGGACTGAACAGCCCATATTCAACGCCTGGGAATATACCTGACAAGTAATAATCTTAAAACCCATGGATTTATATGTCTCCATAAGGAAATCAAGCATGTGTACAGCGGCCTAAACGCAGCAGTGAAAATCCGATAAATCCCATTATCAAAATAAATTTCAAAAACAAAACACAATGACAGTGAAATAGAGAGCAATTCTTAAATAATTCATTCAGGGCTTGTGATGCAACCTGCATTTACCACATCTACACCCAGAGCTGGGTGAGACATAAGGCTGGACACTTCGGGCTAATAGCATTGGTGAGGTTCGGTGAGCAAACGCAGACCCTTTGAAGTCATACTCCATGGTACGCATTCCATGGGTCCCAACTCTCCAGGTTTAAGGGATTCTTCCTTCAGCTAAAACATGCATGGGAAACACAGTGTATGGTCCACCATGTGGTTGGGAAACGTTTTCAAATGCATCTCAGTTTTCGTCCCCTGGTACTCGGGTTCACCATTCCAGACGCTTTACTAACACTCTCCCCACTTGGAGAGTCAGTGCCTTTAACCTCTTCTTTGGCACAGTTTGCAATTTCTGCGCAAGATGAACAGGAATAGGGAGAACCAATGAGGGACTAGCTGTAGGTATCTGCACGGGCAAATGGAACGCTCATTTCCCACCAGGAAGAGTAATTAACCAAAGGCTCAGCATGCCCGGCCGGAAACAGATTAGGGCCTGAAGGAATCCTGTGGCATTGCGGCCAGCTCACAAGAAAGCGAGTTGAAGAAAGGAGCTCAGAGGCACTGTAATTCACAAACATGCAGAGTTATGAATGACAGCTATCGTCCAAAAATGTATTGAAGTAAGTCTTCGAAGAGGACTTGAAAGCGCGGCAGAATTTCAGGAAAACGATTTCAGGGGGTAGACTAGAATTGCACTTAAAGCATAGGAAAAGAGGCAGAATGTCGACAATGATGCACTTGGACAAAAAGGGCGTATGCGTTTTTTCCTGAATATATTCAGGAAAAAACGCATACACACTTTTTGGCCAACCAAGCAAGCGTGTAAAGGAAATCTGCACTATAACGAAGTCTCACTGCCCCCCGGGCAAAAGGGCCATCTGAAAAAAGTGTAAAATCCAGAAAGGCAGGACACGTCATGGAGAACAGGGAGCCTTGTTATGCTGATGGGCAGGATGTAAATTGCCAACAGCCACTCTGGAGAACTGTATGGTGTTTCCTGAAACACGTAGGAAACAAAGCAACACAGCCTATGGCACTTCCACTTATGGTCCTATAGCTTAGGGAAACTAAAATCAAAAACACACAGCCACCCCAAAGTTTGGGACGGCTCTGTTTACAAGAACCTCGTCTACGGTACAAGTTAATTATCCGAGAAAGCAGAAAATGGATAAAGAAATTGTGGTACGCACGTACAATGGAATATCACTCAGCAATGAAATCTACGTCATCAGGCCCGTAGCGGCATAATGAGTGTATTCAGGTATGATGATTCTACGAGAAATAAGTCACACAGAAAAAGAAACATCATAAGATATCACTAATACACGGAATGTAAACTTGGCTACACATGAACTGAATTACAAAACAAAACAAGGTCTGAAATTTAGAAACCCAACTTATGCTTGCTTATGGGGAAACGTGAGCTGGGGTGCTGCATAAAACCAGAGATTGAAATTAGCACAGATACCGTTCCATAAGCCAAATATATAAAAGACCAAACCTACTCCTTGCTCAACTAAATGGACTCAACACCCCATATTCAACGGCTGGGAATATACCTGTCAAGCAAGAATCTTAAAACCCATGGATTTATATGTCTCCATAAGGAAATCAAGCATGTGTACAGCGACCTAAACACAGTAGTGAAAATCCGATAAATCCCATTATCAAAATAAATTTCAAAAACAAAACACAATGACAGTGAAATAGAGAGCAATTCTTAGAGAGCAATTCTCAAATAATTCATTAAGGGCTTGTGATGCAACCTGGAATTACCACATCTACACCCAGAGCTGGGTGTGACATAAGGCTGGACACTTCGGGCTGATAGCATTGGTGAGGTTCGGTGAGCAAACGCAGACCCTTTGAAGTCATACTGCATGGTACCCATTCCATGGGTCCCAACTCTCCAGGTGTAAGGGATTCTTCCTTCAGTTAAAACATGCATGGCAAGCCCAGAGTACGGTCCCCCGTGTGATTGAGAAACGTTTTGAAATGCATCTCAGTTTTCGAGCCCAGGGACTCGGCTTCACCATTCCAGACGCTTTACTAACACTCTCCCCACTTGGAGAGTCAGTGCCTTTAACCTCCTGTTTGGCACAGTTTGCAATTTCTGCGCAAGGTGAACAGGAATAGGGAGAACCAATGAGAGACTAGCTGTAGGTGTCTGCACGGGCAAATGGAACGCTCATTTCCCATCAGGAAGAGGAATTAACCAAAGGCTCTGCATGCCCGGCCGGAAACAGATTAGGGCCTGAAGCAATCCTGCGGTTTTGGGGGCAGCTCACAAGAAAGCGAGTTAAAGAAAGGAGCTCAGGGGCACTGTAATTCAGAAACCTGCAGAGTTATGAATGACAGCTATCGTCCAAAAATGTATTGAAGTAAGTCTTCGAAGAGGACTTGAAAGCGGGACAGAATTTCAGGAAAACGATTTCAGGGGGTAGACTGGAATTGCACTTAAAGCATAGGAAAAGAGTCAGAATGTCGACAATGATGCACTTGGCTAAAAGGGCATATGCGTTTTTTCCTGAATATATTCAGGAAAAAACGCATACGTGCTTTTTGGCCAACCAAGCAAGCCTGTAAATGAAATCTGCAATACAATGAAGTCTCACTGCCCCCTGGTCAAAAGGGCCATTTGAAAAAAGTGTAAAATCCAGAAACGCAGGACAGGTCTTGGAGAAGAGGGAGCCTTGTTATGCTGATGGGAGGGATGTAAATTGCCAACAGTCACTATGGAGAAGTGTATGGTGTTTCCTGAAACACGTAGGAAACAAAGCAACACAGCCTATGGCACTTCCACTTAGGGTCCTATAGCTTAGGGAAATTAAAATAAAAAACACACAGCCACCCCAAAGTTTGGGACGGCTCTGTTTACAAGAACCTCGTCTACGGTACAAGTTAAATATCCGAGAAAGCAAAAAATGGATAAAGAAATTGTGGTACGCACGTACAATGGAATATCACTCAGCAATGAAGTCTACGTCATCAGGCCTGTAGCGGCATAATGACTGGAATCAGGTACGACGATTCTACGAGAAATAAGTCACACAGAAAAAGAAATATCATAAGGTATCACTAATACACGGAATGTAAACTTGTCTACACATGAACTGAATTACAAAACAGAACAGGGTCTCAAATTTAGAAAACCAACTTATGCCTGCTTATGGGGAAAGGTGAGTTGGGGTGCTGCATAAAACCAGAGATTGAAATTAGCACAGATACCGTTCCATAAGCCAAATATATAAGAGACAAGACCTACTCCTGGCTCAACGAAATGGACTCAACACCCCATATTCAACGCCTGGGAATATACCTGACAAGTAAGAATCTTAAAACCCATGGACTTATATGTCTCCATAAGGAAATCAAGTGTATGTACAGTGGCCTAAACGCAGCAGTGAAAATCCGATAAATCCCATTATCAAAATAAATTTCAAAAACAAAACACAATGCCAGTGAAATAGAGAGCAATTCTTAAATAATTCATTCAGGGCTTGTGATGCAACCTGCATTTACCACATCTACACCCGGAGCTGAGTGAGACATAAGGCTGGACACTTCGGGCTCATAGCATTGGTGAGGTTCGGTGAGCAAACGCAGACCCTTTGAAGTCATACTGCATGGTACCCATTCTATGGGTCCCAACTCTCCAGGTGTAAGGGATTCTTCCTTCAGCTAAAACATGCATGGGAAACCCAGAGTATGGTCCACCGTGTGTTTGGGAAACGTTTTCAAATGCATCTCAGTTTTCGTCCCGTGGTACTCGTTTTCACCATTCCAGACGCTTTACTAACACTCTCCCCACTTGGAGAGTCAGTGCCTTTAACCTCTTCTTTGGCACAGTTTGCAATTTCTACGCAAGAGGAACAGGAATAGGGAGAACCAATGAGAGTCTAGCTGTAGGTGTCTGCACAGGCAAATGGAACGCTCATTTACCACCAGGAAGTGGAATTAACCAAAGGCTCAGCATGCCCTGCCGGAAACACATTAGGGCCTGAAGGAATCCTGCGGTTTTGCGGCCAGCTCACAAGAAAGCGAGTTGAAGAAAGGAGCTCAGGGCCACTGTAATTCACAAACCTGCAGAGTTATGAATGACAGCTCTCATCCACAAATGTATTGAAAAAAGTCTTGGAAGAGGACTTGAAAGCGGGGCAGAATTTCAGGAAAACGATTTCAGGGGGTAGACTGGAATTGCACTTAAAGCATAGGAAAAGAGGCAGAATGTCGACAATGATACACTTGGCCAAAAAGGGCGTATGCGTTTTTTCCTGAATATATTCAGGATAAAACGCATACGCCCTTTATGTCCAACCAAGCAAGCGTGTAAAGGAAATGTGCACTACAATGAAGTCTCACTGCCCCCCGGTCAAAAGGGCCATCTGAAAAAAGTGTAAAATCCAGGAAGGCAGGACAGGTCATGGAGAACAGGGAGCCTTGTTATGCTGATGGGCGGGATGTAATTTGCCAACAGCCACTCTGGAGAAGTGTATGGTGTTTCCTGAAACACGTAGGAAACAAAGCAACACAGCCTATGGCACTTCCACTTATGGTCCTATAGCTTAGGGAAATTAAAATCAAAAACACACAGCCACCCCAAAGTTTGGGACGGCTCTGTTTACAAGAACCTCGTCTACGGTACAAGTTAAATATCCGAGAAAGCAAAAAATGGGTAAAGAAGTTGTGGTACGCACGTAGAATGTAATATCACTCAGCAATGAAATCTACATCATCAGGCCCGTAGTGGCATAATGAGTGGATTCAGGTACGACGATTCTACGAGAAATAACTCACACAGAAATAGAAACATCATAAGTTATCACTAATACACGGAATGTAAACTTGGCTACACATGAACTGAATTACAAAACAGAACAGGGTCTCAAATTTAGAAAACCAACTTATGCTTGCTTATGGGGAAAGGTGAGTTGGGGTGCTGCATAAAACCAGAGATTGAAATTAGCACAGATACCGTTCCATAAGCCAAATATATAATAGACAAGACCTACTCCTTGCTCAATGAAATGGACTCAACAGCCCATATTCAGCGCCTGGGAATATACCTGACAAGTAATAATCTTAAAACCCATGGATTTATATGTCTCCATAAGGAAATCAAGCATGTGTACAGCGGCCTAAACGCAGCAGTGAAAATCCGATAAATCCCATTATCAAAATAAATTTCAAAAACAAAACACAATGACAGTGAAATAGAGAGCAATTCTTAAATAATTCATTCAGGGCTTGTGATGCAACCTGCATTTACCACATCTACACCCAGAGCTGGGTGAGACATAAGGCTGGACACTTCGGGCTGATAGCATTGGTGAGGTTCGGTGAGCAAACGCAGACCCTTTGAAGTCATACTCCATGGTACGCATTCCATGGGTCCCAACTCTCCAGGTTTAAGGGATTCTTCCTTCAGCTAAAATATGCATGGGAAACAAAGTGTATGGTCCACCATGTGGTTGGGAAACGTTTTCAAATGCATCTCAGTTTTCGTCCCCTGGTACTCGGGTTCACCATTCCAGACGCTTTACTAACACTCTCCCCACTTGGAGAGTCAGTGCCTTTACCCTCCTGTTTGGCACACTTTGCAATTTCTGCGCAAGATGAACAGGAATAGGGAGAACCAATGAGAGACTAGCTGTATGTGTCTGCACGGGCAAATGGAACGCTCATTTCCCACCAGGAAGAGTAATTAACCAAAGGCTCAGCATTCCCGGCCGGAAACAGATTAGGGCCTGAAGCAATCCTGCGGCATTGCGGCCAGCTCACAAGAAAGCGAGTTGAAGAAAGGAGCTCAGAGGCACTGTAATTCACAAACATGCAGAGTTATGAATGACAGCTATTGTCCAAGAATGTATTGAAGTAAGTCTTCGAAGAGGACTTGAAAGCGCGGCAGAATTTCAGGAAAATGATTTCAGGGGGTAGACTAGAATTGCACTTAAAGCATAGGAAAAGAGGCAGAATGTCGACAATGATGCACTTGGACAAAAAGGGCGTATGCGTTTTTTCCTGAATATATTCATGAAAAAACGCATACGCACTTTTTGGCCAACGAAGCAAGCGTGTAAAGAAATCTGCACTACAATGAAGTCTCACTGCCCCCTGGTCAAAAGGGCCATCTGAAAAACGTGTAAAATCCAGAAAGGCAGGACAGGTCATGGAGAACAGGGAGCCTTGTTATGCTGATGGGCGGGATGTAAATTGCCAACAGCCACTCTGGAGAACTGTATGGTGTTTCCTGAAACACGTAGGAAACAAAGCAACACAGCCTATGGCACTTCCACTTATGGTCCTATAGCTTAGGGAAATTAAAATCAAAAACACACAGCCACCCCAAAGTTTGGGACGGCTCTGTTTACAAGAACCTCGTCTACGGAAAAAGTTAGATATCCGAGACAGCAAAAAATGGATAAAGAAGTTGTGGTACGCACGTACAATGGAATATCACTCAGCAATGATATCTACGTCATCAGGACGGTAGCGGCATAATCAGTGGATTCAGGTACGATGATTCTACGAGAAATATGTCACACAGAAAAAGAAACATCATAAGATATCAGTAATACACGGAATATGAACTTGGCTACACATGAACTGAATTACAAAACAGAACAGGATCTCAAATTTAGAAAACACACTTATGCTTGCTTATGGGGAAAGGTGAGTTGGGGTGCTGCATAAAACCAGAGATTGAAATTAGCACAGATACCGTTCCATAAGCCAAATATGTAATAGAAAAAACCTACTTCCTGGTCAACGAAATGGACTCAACACCCCATATTCAGTGCCTAGGAATATACAGGATGAGTAAGAGTCTTAATACCTATGGATTTATATGTCTCCATAAGAGAATCAAGCGTGTGTACAGTGACAAAAACGCAGCAGTGAAAATCAGCTAAATCCCATTATCAAAATAAATTTCAAAAACAAAAAAAATGACAGTGAAATAGAGAGCAATTCTTAAATAATTCATTCAGGGCTTGTGATGCAACCTGGATTTACCTCATCTACACCCAGAGCTGAGTGAGACATAAGGTTGGAGACTTCGGGCTGACAGCATGGATGAGGTTCGATGAGCAAATGCAGACCATTTGTAGTCATACTGCATAGTACCCATTCCATGGGTCCCAACTCTCCAGGTTTAAGGGATTCTTCCTTCAGCTAAAACATGCATGGGAAACCCACAGTATGGTGCACTGTGTGACCGGAAAACGTTTTCAAATGAATCTCAGTTTTCGTCCCCTTTTACTCGGGTTCACCATTCCAGACCCTTTACTAACACTCTCCCCACTTGGAGAGTCAGTGCCTTTAACCTCCTGTTTGGCACAGTTTGCAATTTCTGCGCAAGATGTACAGGAATAGGGAGAACCAATGAGAGACTAGCTGTAGGTGTCTGCAGGGGCAAATTTAACGCTCATTTCCCACCAGGAAGAGGAATTAACCAAAGGCTCGGCATGCCGTTCCGGAATCAGATTAGGGCCTGAAGCAATCCTCCGGGTTTGTGGCCAGCTCACAAGAAAGCGATTTGAAGAAAGGAGCTCAGGGGCACTGTAATTCAAAAACCTGCAGAGTTATGAATGACAGCTATCGTCCAAAAATATATTGAAGGAAGGCTGCGAAGAGGACTTGAAAGCGGGGCAGAATTGCAGGAAAACGATTTCAGGGGGTAGACTGGAATTGCATTTAAAGCATACGGAAAGAGGCAGAACGTCGTCAGTGATGCACTTGGCCAAAAAGGGGGTATACGTATTTTCCTGAATATATTCAGGAAAAAACGCATATGCCCTTTTTGGCCAACCAAGCAAGCATGTTAAAGAAATCTGCACTACAGTGAAGTCTCACTGCCCCCCGGTCAAAAGGGCCATCTGAAAAAAGTGTAAAATTCAGAAAGGAAGCACAGGCCATGGAGAATAGGGAGCCTTGTTATGCTGATGGGCGGGATGTAAATTGCCAAGAGCCACTCTGGAGAAGTGTATGGTGTTTCCTCAAACACCTAAAAAACAAAGCAACGGAGCCTCCGGCACTTCCACTTATGGTCCTATAGCTTAGGGAAATTAAAATCAGAAACACACAGCCACCCCAATGTTTCAGACGGCTCTGTTTACAAGAATCTCGTCTACGGTACAAGTTAAATATCGCAGAAAGCAAAAAATGGATAAAGAAGTGGTGGTACGTATGTACAATGGAATATCAATCTCCAATGAAATCTATGTCATCAGGCCCGTCGCGGCATAATGAGTGGATTCAGGTACGATGATTCTAAGTGAAATAAGTGACACAGAAAATGAAACATCATAAGATATCACTAATATACGGAATGTAATCTTGGCTACACATGAACAGAATTACAAAACAGAACAGGGTCTCAAATTTAGAAAACCAACTTATGTTTGCTTAAGGGGAAAGGTGAGTTGGGGTGCTGTATAAAACCAGAGATAGAAATTAGCACAGATACCATTCCATATGTCAAATATATAATAGTCAAGACCTACACTTTCTCAACGAGATGGACTAAACACCCTATATTCAAAGCCTAGCAATACACCTGACTAGTAAGAATCTTCAAACCCATAGATTTATATGTCTCCATAAGAGAATCAAGCGTGTGTACAGCTGCATGAAGGCAGCAGAAAAAATCCGATAAACCCTATTATCAAAATGAATTACAAAAACAAAACACAATGACAGTGAAATAGAGAGCAATTCTTAAATAATTCAATCAGGGCTTGTGATGCAACCTGGATTTACCTCAACTAAACCCAGAGCTGAGTGAGACATAAGGTTGGACACTTCGGGCTGATAGCATTGGTGAGGCTCGATGAGCAAATGCAGACCATTTGAAGTCATACTACATGGTACCCATTCCATGGGTCTCAACTCTCCAGGTTTAAGCGATTCTTCCTTCAGCTAAAACATGCATGGGAAACCCACAGTATGGTGCACTGTGTGACCGGGAAACGTTTTCAAATGCATCTCAGTTTTTGTCCCCTTTTACTTGGGTTCACAATTCCAGATCCTTTACTAACACTCTCCCCACTTGGAGAGTCAGTGACTTTAACCTGCTGATTGGCACAGTTTGCAATTTCTGAGCAAGATGAACAGGAATAGGGAGAACCAATGAGAGACTAGCTGTAGGTGTCTGCACGGGCAAATTTAACGCTCATTTCCAACCAGGAAGAGGAATTAACCAAAGGCTCAGCATGCCGTGCCGGAACCATATTAGGGCCTGAAGCAATCCTGCGGGTTTGCGGCCAGCTCACAAGAAAGCAATTTGAAGAAAGGAGCTCAGGGGCACTGTAATTCACACAACTGCAGAGTTATAAATGACAGCTATCGTCAAAAAATATATTGAAGGAAGGCTGCGAAGAGGACTTGAAAGCGGGGCAGAATTGCAGGAAAACGATTTCAGGGGGTAGACTGCAATTGCATTTAAAGTATAGGAAAAGAGGCAGAACGTCGAAAATGATGCACTTGGCCAAAAAGGGCGTATGCGTTTTTTCCTGAATATATTCAGGAAAAAATGTATACGCCCTTTATGGCCAACCAAGCAAGCATGTTAAAGAAATCTGCACTACAATGAAGTCTCACTGCTCCCCGGTCAAAAGGTCCATCTGAAAAAGTGTATAATCCAGAAAGGCAGCACAGGCCATGGAGAACAGGGAGCCTTGTTATGCTTATGGGTGTGATGTTAATTGCCAACAGGCACTCTGGAGAAGTGTATGGTGTTTCCTGAAACACCTAAAACACAAAGCAACGGAGCCTACGGCACTTCCACTTATGGTCCTATAGCTTAGGGAAATTAAAATCAAAAACACACAGCCACCCCAAAGTTTCATACGGCTCTGTTTTCAAGAACCTCGTCTACGGTACAATTTAAATATCGCAGAAAGCAAAAAATGGATAAAGACGTTGTGGTACGTATGTGCAATAGAATATCACTCTCCAATGAAATCTATGTCATCAGGCCCATCGCGGCATAATGAGTGGATTTATGTACGATGATTCTAAGTGAAATAAGTCACACAGAAAATGAAACATCATAAGATATCACTAATACACGGAATGTAATCTTGGCTACACATGAACTGAATTACAAAACAGAACAGGGTCTCAAATTTAGAAAACCAACATATGTTTGCTTAAGGGGAAAGGTGAGTTGGGTGCTGCATAAAACCAGAGATAGAAATTAGCACAGATACCATTCCATACGTCAAATATGTAATAGTCAAGACCTACCCCTTGCTCAAGGAAATGGGCTAAACACCCTATATTCAACGACTAGGAATACACCTGATTAGAAAGAATTTTCAAACCCATGGATTTATATGTCTCCATAAGAGAATCAAGCGTGTGTACAGCTGCATGAAGGCAGCAGAGAAAATCCGGTAAATCCCATTATCAAAATGAATTACAAAAACAAAACACAATGACAGTGAAATAGAGAGCAATTCTTAAATAATTCATTCAGGGCTTGTGATGCAACCTGGATTTACCTCATCTACACCCAGAGCTGAGTGAGACATAATGTTGAACACTTTGGGCTGATAGCATTGGTGAGGTTCGTTGAGCAAATGCAGACAATTTGAAGTCATACTGCATGGTTCCCATTCCATTGGTCCCAACTCTCCAGGTTTAAGCTATTCTTCCTTCAGCTAAAACATGCATGGGAAACCCACAGTATGGTGCACTGTGTGACCGGGAAACGTTTTCAAATGCATCTCAGTTTTCCTCCCCTTTTACTCGGGTTCACAATTCCAGACCATTTACTAACACTCTCCCCACTTGGAGAGTCAGTGCCTTTAACCTGCTGTTTGGCACAGTTTGCAATTTCTGCACATGATGAACAGGAATAGGTAGAACCAATGAGAGACTAGCTGTAGGTGTCTACAGGGGCAAATTTAACGCTCATTTCCCACCAGGAAGAGGAATTAACCAAAGGCTCAGCATGCCGTGCCGGAACCATATTAGGGCCTGAAGCAATCCTGCGGGTTTGCGGCTAGCTCACAAGAAAGCGATTTGAAGAAAGGAGCTCAGGGGCACTGTAATTCACAAACCTGCAGTGTTATAAATGACAGCTATCGTCCAAAAATATATTGAAGGAAGGCTGCGAAGAGGACTTGAAAGCGGCGCAGAATTGCAGGAAAACGATTTCAGGGGGTAGACTGGAATTGCATTTAAAGCATAGGAAAAGAGGCAGAACGTCGACAATGATGCACTTGGCCAAAAGGGCGTATGCGTTTTTTCCTGAATATATTCAGGAAAAAACGCATACGCCCTTTTTGGCCAACCAAGCAAGCATGTTAAAGAAATCTGCACTACAATGAAGTCTCACTGCCCCCCGGTCAAAAGGGCCATCTGAAAAAAGTGTAAAATCCAGAAAGGCAGCACAGGCCATGGAGAACAGCGAGCCTTGTTATGCTTATGGGCGGGATGTAAATTGCTAACAGCCACTCTGGAGAAGTGTATGGTGTTTCCCGGAACACCGAAAAAACAAAGCTACGGAGCCTACGGCACTTCCACTTATGGTCCTATAGCTTAGGGAAATTAAAATCAAAAACACACAGCCACCCCAAAGTGTCGGACGGCTCTGTTTACAAGAACCTCGTCTACAGTACAAGTTAAATATCCCAGAATGTGAAAAATGGATAAAGAAGTTGTGGTACGTACGTACAATGGAATATCACTCAGCAATGAAATCTATGTCATCAGGCCCGTCACGGCATAATGAGTGGATTCAGGTACGATGATTCTAAGTGAAATAAGTCACACAGAAAATGAAACATCATAAGATATCACTAATACACGGAATGTAAACTTGGCTACACATGAACTGAATTACAAAACAGAACAGGGTCTCAAATTTAGAAAACCAACTTATGCTTGCTTAAGGGGAAAGGTGAGTTGGGGTGCTGCATAAAACCAGAGATAGAAATTAGCACAGATACCTTTCCATAAGCCAAATATGTAATAGTCAAGACCTACCCCTTGCTCAACGAAATGGACTAAACACCCCATATTCAACGCCTAGGAATACACCTGAATAGTAAGAATCTTCAAACCCATGGATTTATATGTCTCCGTAAGAGAATGAAGCGTGTGTACAGCGGCATGAATGCAGCAGAGAAAATCCGATAAATCCCATTATCAAAATGAATTACACAAACAAAACCCAAGGACAGTGAAATAGAGAGCAATTCTTAAATAATTCATTCAGGTCTTGTGATGCAACCTGGATTTACCACATCTACACCCAGAGCTGAGTGAGACATAAGGTTGGGCACTTCGGGCTGATAGCATTGGTGAGGTTCGATGAGCAAATGCAGACCCTTTGAAGTCATACAGCATGGTACCCATTCCATGGGTCCCAACTCTCCAAGTTTAAGGGATTCTTCCTTCAGCTAAAACATGCATGGGAAACCCACAGTATGGTGCACCGTGTGGCTGGCAAACGTTTTCAAATGCATCTCAGTTTTCGTCCCCTTTTATTCGGGTTCACCATTCCAGACCCTTTACGAACACTCTCCCCACTTGGAGAGTCAGTGCCTTTAACCTCCTGTTGGGCACAGTTTGCAATTTCTGCGCAAGATGAAAAGGAATAGGGAGAACCAATGAGAGACTAGCTCTAGGTGTCTGCACGGGCAAATTTAACCCTCATTTCCCACCAGGAAGAGGAATTAACCAAAGGCTCAGCATGCCGTGCCGGAACCAGATTAGGGCCTGAGGCAATCTTGTGGGTTTGCAGCCAGCTCACAAGATAGCGAGTTGAAGAAATGAGCTCAGGGGCACTGTAACTCACAAACCTGCAGAGTTATAAATGACAGCTATCGTCCAAAAATATATTGAAGGAAGGCTGCGAAGACGACTTGTAATTGGGGCAGAATTGCAGGAAAACGATTTCAGGGGGTAGACGGGAATTGCATTTAAAGCATAGGAAAAGAGGCAGAACGTCGACAATGATGCTCTTGGCCAAAAAGGGCGTATGCGTCTTTTCCTGAACATATTAAGGAAAAAACGCATACGCCCTTTTTGGCCAACCAAGCAAGCATGTTAAAGAAATCTGCACTACAATGAAGTCTCACTGCCCCCCGGTCAAAAGGGCCATCTGAAAAAATTGTAAAATCCAGAAAGGCAGCACAGGCCATGGAGAACAGGGAGCCTTGTTATGCTGATGGGCGGGATGTAAATTGCCAACAGCCAGTCTGGAAAAATGTATGGTGTTTCCCGGAACATCTAAAAAACAAAGCAACGGAGCCTATGGCACTTCCCCTTACGGTCCTATAGCTTAGGAAAATTAAAATCAAAAACACACAGCCACCCAAAATCTCGGGCGGCTCTGTTTACAAGAACCTCGTCTACGGTACAAGTTAAATATCCCAGAATGTGAAAAATGGATAAAGAAGTTGTGGTACGTACGTACAATGGAATATCACACAGCAATGAAATCTATGTCATCAGGCCCGTCGCGGCATAATGAGTGGGTTCAGGTACGATGATTCTAAGTGAAATAAGTCACACAGAAAATGAAACATCATAAGATATCACTAATACACGGAATGTAAACTTGGCTACACATGAACTGAATTACAAAACAGAACAGGGTCTCAAATTTAGAAAACCAACTTATGCTTGCTTAAGGGGAAAGGTGAGTTGGGGTGCTGCATAAAACCAGAGATAGAAATTAGCACAGATACCTTTCCATAAGCCAAATATGTAATAGTCAAGACCTACCCCTTGCTCAAAGAAATGGGCTAAACACCCTATATTCAACGCCTAGGAATACACCTGACTAGTAAGAATCTTCAAACCCATGGATTTATATGTCTCCGTAAGAGAATGAAGCGTGTGTACAGCGGCATGAATGCAGCAGAGAAAATCCGATAAATCCCATTATCAAAATGAATTACACAAACAAAACCCAAGGACAGTGAAATAGAGAGCAATTCTTAAATAATTCATTCAGGGCTTGTGATGCAACCTGGATTTACCACATCTACACCCAGAGCTGAGTGAGACATAAGGTTGGGCACTTCGGGCTGATAGCATTGGTGAGGTTCGATGAGCAAATGCAGACCCTTTGAAGTCATACAGCATGGTACCCATTCCATGGGTCCCAACTCTCCAAGTTTAAGGGATTCTTCCTTCAGCTAAAACATGCATGGGAAACCCACAGTACGGTGCACCTTGTGACTGGCAAACGTTTTCAAATGCATCTCAGTTTTCGTCCCCTTTTACTCGGGTTCACCATTCCAGACCCTTTACGAACACTCTCCCCACTTGGAGAGTCAGTGCCTTTAACCTCCTGTTGGGCACAGTTTGCAATTTCTGCGCAAGATGAAAAGGAATAGGGAGAACCAATGAGAGACTAGCTCTAGGTGTCTGCACGGGCAAATTTAACGCTCATTTCCCACCAGGAAGAGGAATTCACCAAAGGCTCAGCATGCCGTGCCGGAACAAGATTAGGGCCTGAAGCAATCCTGTGGGTTTGCGGCCAGCTCACAAGATAGCGAGTTGAAGAAAGGAGCTCAGGGGCACTGTAACTCACAAACCTGCAGAGTTATAAATGACAGCTATCGTCCAAAAATATATTGAAGGAAGGCTGCGAAGACGACTTGTAAGTGGGGCAGAATTGCAGGAAAACTATTTCAGGGGGTACACGGGAATTGCATTTAAAGCATAGGAAAAGAGGCAGAACGTCGACAATGATGCTCTTGGCCAAAAAGGGCGTATGCGTTTTTTCCTGAATATATTCAGGAAAAAACGCATACGCCCTTTTTGGCCAACCAAGCAAGCATGTTAAAGAAATCTGCACTACAATGAAGTCTCACTGCCCCCCGGTCAAAAGGGCCATCTGAAAAAAGTGTAAAATCCAGAAAGGCAACACAGGCCACGGAGAACAGGGAGCCTTGTTATGCTGATGGGCAGGATGTAAATTGCCAACAGCCACTCTGGAGAAGTGTATGGTGTTTCCCGGAACACCGAAAAAACAAAGCTACGGAGCCTACGGCACTTCCACTTATGGTCCTATAGCTTAGGGAAATTAAAATCAAAAGCACACAGCCACCCCAAAGTGTCGGACGGCTCTGTTTACAAGAACCTCGTCTACGGTACAAGTTAAATATCCCAGAATGTGAAAAATGGATAAAGAAGTTGTGGTACGTACGTACAATGGAATATCACTCAGCAATGAAATCTATGTCATCAGGCCCGTCGCGGCATAATGAGTGGATTCAGGTACGATGATTCTAAGTGAAATAAGTCACACAGAAACTGAAACATCATAAGATATCACTAATACACGTAATGTAAACTTGGCTACACATGAACTGAATTACAAAACAGAACAGGGTCTCAAATTTAGAAAACCAACTTATGCTTGCTTAAGGGGAAAGGTGAGTTGGGGTGCTGCATAAAACCAGAGATAGAAATTAGCACAGATACCTTTCCATAAGCCAAATATGTAATAGTCAAGACCTACCCCTTGCTCAACGAAATGGACTAAACACCCCATATTCAACGCGTAGGAATACACCTGACTAGTAAGAATCTTCAAACCCATGGATTTATATGTCTCCGTAAGAGAATGATGCGTGTGTACAGCGGCATGAATGCAGCAGAGAAAATCCGATAAATCCCATTATCAAAATGAATTACACAAACAAAACCCAAGGACAGTGAAATAGAGAGCAATTCTTAAATAATTCATTCAGGGCTTGTGATGCAACCTGGATTTACCACATCTACACCCAGAGCTGAGTGAGACATAAGGTTGGGCACTTCGGGCTGATAGCATTGGTGAGGTTCGATGAGCAAATGCAGACCCTGTGAAGTCATACAGCATGGTACCCATTCCATGGGTCCCAACTCTCCAAGTTTAAGGGATTCTTCCTTCAGCTAAAACATGCATGGGAAACCAACAGTATGCTGCACCGTGTGACTGGCAAACGTTTTCAAATGATTCTCAGTTTTCGTCCCCTTTTACTCGGGTTCACCATTCCAGACCCTTTATGAACACCCTCCCCACTTGGAGAGTCAGTGCCTTTAACCTCCTGTTGGGCACAGTTTGCAATTTCTGCGCAAGATGAAAAGGAATAGGGAGAACGAATGAGAGACTAGCTCTAGGTGTCTGCACGGGCAAATTTAACGCTCATTTCCCACCAGGAAGAGGAATTAACCAAAGGCTCAGCATGCCGTGCCGGAACCAGATTAGGGCCTGAGGCAATCCTGTGGGTTTGCGGCCAGCTCACAAGATAGCGAGTTGAAGAAATGAGCTCAGGGGCACTGTAACTCACAAACCTGCAGAGTTATAAATGACAGCTATCGTCCAAAAATATATTGAAAGAAGGCTGCGAAGACGACTTGTAAGTGGGGCAGAATTGCAGGAAAACTATTTCAGGGGGTACACGGGAATTGCATTTAAAGCATAGGAAAAGAGGCAGAACGTCGACAATGATGCTCTTGGCCAAAAAGGGCGTATGCGTTTTTTCCTGAATATATTCAGGAAAAAACGCATACGCCCTTTTTGGCCAACCAAGCAAGCATGTTAAAGAAATCTGCACTACAATGAAGTCTCACTGCCCCCCGGTCAAAAGGGCCATCTGAAAAAAGTGTAAAATCCAGAAAGGCAGCACAGGCCATGGAGAACAGGGAGCCTTGTTATGCTGATGGGCGGGATGTAAATTGCCAACAGCCACCCTGGAGAAGTGTATGGTGTTTCCCGGAACACCGAAAAAACAAAGCTACGGAGCCTACGGCACTTCCACTTATGGTCCTATAGCTTAGGGAAATTAAAATCAAAAACACACAGCCACCCCAAAGTGTCGGACGGCTCTGTTTACAAGAACCTCGTCTACGGTACAAGTTAAATATCCCAGAATGTGAAAAATGGATAAAGAAGTTGTGGTACGTACGTACAATGGAATATCACTCAGCAATGAAATCTATGTCATCAGGCCCGTCGCGGCATAATGAGTGGATTCAGGTACGATGATTCTAAGTGAAATAAGTCACACAGAAAATGAAACATCATAAGATATCACTACTACACGGAATGTAAATTTGGCTACACATGAACTGAATTACAAAACAGAACAGGGTCTCAAATTTAGAAAACCAACTTATGCTTGCTTAAGGGGAAAGGTGAGTTGGGGTGCTGCATAAAACCAGAGATAGAAATTAGCACAGATAACTTTCCATAAGCCAAATATGTAATAGTCAAGTCCTACCCCTTGCTCAACGAAATGGACTAAACACCCCATATTCAACGCCTAGGAATACACCTGACTAGTAAGAATCTTCAAACCCATGGATTTATATGTCTCCGTAAGAGAATGAAGCGTGTGTACAGCGGCATGAATGCAACAGAGAAAATCCGATAAATCCCATTATCAAAATGAATTACACAAACAAAACCCAAGGACAGTGAAATAGAGAGCAATTCTTAAATAATTCATTCAGGGCTTGTGATGCAACCTGGATTTACCACATCTACACCCAGAGCTGAGTGAGACATAAGGTTGGGCACTTCGGGCTGATAGCATTGGTGAGGTTCGATGAGCAAATGCAGACCCTTTGAAGTCATACAGGATGGTACCCATTCCATGGGTCCCAACTCTCCAAGTTTAAGGGATTCTTCCTTCAGCTAAAACATGCATGGGAAACCCACAGTACGGTGCACCGTGTGACTGGGAAACGTTTTCAAATGATTGTCAGTTTTCCTCCCCTTTTACTCGGGTTCACCATTCCAGACCCTTTACGAACACTCTCCCCACTTGGAGAGTCAGTGCCTTTAACCTCCTGTTGGGCACAGTTTGCAATTTCTGCGCAAGATGTAAAGGAATAGGGAGAACGAATGAGAGACTAGCTCTAGGTGTCGGCACGGGCAAATTTAACGCTCATTTCCCACCAGGAAGAGGAATTAACCAAAGGCTCAGCATGCCGTGCCGGAACCAGATTAGGGCCTGAGGCAATCCTGTGGGTTTGCGGCCAGCTCACAAGATAGCGAGTTGAAGAAAGGAGCTCAGGGGCACTGTAACTCACAAACCTGCAGAGTTATAAATGACAGCTATCGTCCAAAAATATATTGAAGGAAGGCTGCGAAGACGACTTGTAAGTGGGGCAGAATCGCAGGAAAACGATTTCAGGGGGTAGACGGGAATTGCATTTAAAGCATAGGAAAAGAGGCAGAACGTCGACAATGATGCTCTTGGCCAAAACGGGCGTATGCGTTTTCTCCTGAATATATTCAGGAAAAAACGCATACGCCCTTTTTGGCCAACCAAGCAAGCATGTTAAAGAAATCTGCACTACAATGAAGTCTCACTGCCCCCCGGTCAAAAGGGCCATCTGAAAAAAGTGTAAAATCCAGAAAGGCAGCACCGGCCATGGAGAACAGGGAGCCTTGTTATGCTGATGGGCGGGATGTAAATTGCCAACAGCCACCCTGGAGAAGTGTATGGTGTTTCCCGGAACACCGAAAAAACAAAGCTATGGAGCCTACGGCATTTCCACTTATGGTCCTATAGCTTAGGGAAATTAAAATCAAAAACACACAGCCACCCCAAAGTGTCGGACGGCTCTGTTTACAAGAACCTCGTCTACGGTACAAGTTAAATATCCCAGAATGTGAAAAATGGATAAAGAAGTTGTGGTACGTACGTACAATGGAATATCACTCAGCAATGAAATCTATGTCATCAGGCCCGTCGCGGCATAATGAGTGGATTCAGGTACGATGATTCTAAGTGAAATAAGTCACACAGAAAATGAAACATCATAAGATATCACTACTACACGGAATGTAAATTTGGCTACACATGAACTGAATTACAAAACAGAACAGGGTCTCAAATTTAGAAAACCAACTTATGCTTGCTTAAGGGGAAAGGTGAGTTGGGGTGCTGCATAAAACCAGAGATAGAAATTAGCACAGATACCTTTCCATAAGCCAAATATGTAATAGTCAAGTCCTACCCCTTGCTCAACGAAATGGACTAAACACCCCATATTCAACGCCTAGGAATACACCTGACTAGTAAGAATCTTCAAACCCATGGATTTATATGTCTCCGTAAGAGAATGAAGCGTGTGTACAGCGGCATGAATGCAGCAGAGAAAATCCGATAAATCCCATTATCAAAATGAATTACACAAACAAAACCCAAGGACAGTGAAATAGAGAGCAATTCTTAAATAATTCATTCAGGGCTTGTGATGCAACCTGTACTTACCACATGTACACCCAGAGCTGAGTGAGACATAAGGTTGGGCACTTCGGGCTGATAGCATTGGTGAGGTTCGATGAGCAAATGCAGACCCTTTGAAGTCATACAGCATGGTACCCATTCCATGGGTCCCAACTCTCCAAGTTTAAGGGATTCTTCCTTCAGCTAAAACATGCATGGGAAACCCAAAGTATGGTGCACCGTGTGACTGGCAAACGTTTTCAAATGCATCTCAGTTTTCGTCCCCTTTTACTCGGGTTCACCATTCCAGACCCTTTACGAACACTCTCCCCACTTGGATAGTCAGTGCCTTTAACCTCCTGTTGGGCACAGTTTGCAATTTCTGCGCAAGATGAAAAGGAATAGGGAGAACGAATGAGAGACTAGCTCTAGGTGTCTGCACGGGCAAATTTAACGCTCATTTCCCACCAGGAAGAGGAATTAACCAAAGGCTCAGCATGCCGTGCCGGAACCAGATTAGGGCCTGAGGCAATCCTGTGGGTTTGCGGCCAGCTCACAAGATAGCGAGTTGAAGAAATGAGCTCAGGGGCACTGTAACTCACAAACCTGCAGAGTTATAAATGACAGCTATCGTCCAAAAATATATTGAAGGAAGGCTGCGAAGACGACTTGTAAGTGGGGCAGAATTGCAGGAGAACGATTTCAGGGGGTAGACGGGAATTGCATTTAAAGCATAGGAAAAGAGGCAGAACGTCGACAATGATGCTCTTGGCCAAAAAGGGCGTATGCGTTTTTTCCTGAATATATTCAGGAAAAAACGCATACGCCCTTTTTGGCCAACCAAGCAAGCATGTTAAAGAAATCTGCACTACAATGAAGTCTCACTGCCCCCCGGTCAAAAGGGCCATCTGAAAAAAGTGTAAAATCCAGAAAGTCAGCACAGGCCATGGAGAACAGGGAGCCTTATTATGCTGATGGGCGGGATGTAAATTGCCAACAGCCACCCTGGAGAAGTGTACGGTGTTTCCCGGAACACCGAAAAAACAAAGCTACGGAGCCTACGGCACTTCCACTTATGGTCCTATAGCTTAGCGAAATTAAAATCAAAAACACACAGCCACCCCAAAGTGTCGGACGGCTCTGTTTACAAGAACCTCGTCTACGGTACAAGTTAAATATCCCAGAATGTGAAAAATGGATAAAGAAGTTGTGGTACGTACGTACAATGGAATATCACTCAGCAATGAAATCTATGTCATCAGGCCCGTCGCGGCATAATGAGTGGATTCAGGTACGATGATTCTAAGTGAAATAAGTCACACAGAAAATGAAACATCATAAGATATCACTACTACACGGAATGTAAACTTGGCTACACATGAACTGAATTACAAAACAGAACAGGGTCTCAAATTTAGAAAAGCAACTTATGCTTGCTTAAGGGGAAAGGTGAGTTGGGGTGCTGCATAAAACCAGAGATTGAAATTAGCACAGATACCTTTCCATAAGCCAAATATGTAATAGTCAAGTCCTACCCCTTGCTCAACGAAATGGACTAAACACCCCATATTCAACGCCTAGGAATACACCTGACTAGTAAGAATCTTCAAACCCATGGATTTATATGTCTCCGTAAGAGAATGAAGCGTGTGTACAGCGGCATGAATGCAGCAGAGAAAATCCGATAAATCCCATTATCAAAATGAATTACACAAACAAAACCCAAGGACAGTGAAATAGAGAGCAATTCTTAAATAATTCATTCAGGGCTTGTGATGCAACCTGGATTTACCACATCTACACCCAGAGCTGAGTGAGACATAAGTTTGTGCACTTCGGGCTGATAGCATTGGTGAGGTTCGATGAGCAAATGCAGACCCTTTGAAGTCATACAGCATGGTACCCATTCCATGGGTCCCAACTCTCCAAGTTTAAGGGATTCTTCCTTCAGCTAAAACATGCATGGGAAACCCACAGTATGCTGCACCGTGTGACTGGCAAACGTTTTCAAATACATCTCAGTTTTCGTCCCCTTTTACTCGGGTTCACCATTCCAGACCCTTTACGAACACTCTCCCCACTTGGAGAGTCAGTGCCTTTAACCTCCTGTTGGGCACAGTTTGCAATTTCTGCGAAAGATGAAAAGGAATAAGGAGAATGAATGAGAGACTAGCTCTAGGTGTCTGCACGGGCAAATTTAACGCTCATTTCTCACCAGGAAGAGGAATTAACCAAAGGCTCAGCATGCCGTGCCGGAACCAGATTAGGGCCTGAGGCAATCCTGTGGGTTTGCGGCCAGCTCACAAGATAGCGAGTTGAAGAAATGAGCTCAGGGGCACTGTAACTCACAAACCTGCAGAGTTATAAATGACAGCTATCGTCCAAAAATATATTGAAGGAAGGCTGCGAAGACTACTTGTAAGCGGGACAGATTTGCAGGAAAACGATTTCAGGGGGTAGACGGGAATTGAATTTAAAGCATAGGAAAAGAGGCAGAACGTCGACAATGATGCTCTTGGCCAAAAAGTGCGTATGCGTTTTTTCCTGAATATATTCAGGAAAAAACGCATACGCCCTTTTTGGCCAACCAAGCAAGCATGTTAAAGAAATCTGCACTACAATGAAGTCTCACTGCCCCCCGGTCAAAAGGGCCATCTGAAAAAAGTGTAAAATCCAGAAAGGCAGCACAGGCCATGGAGAACAGGGAGCCTTGTTATGCTGATGGGCGGGGTGTAAATTGCCAACAGCCACCCTGGAGAAGTGTATGGTGTTTCCCGGAACACCGAAAAAACAAAGCTACGGAGCCTACGGCACTTCCACTTATGGTCCTATAGCTTAGGGAAATTAAAATCAAAAACACACAGCCACCCCAAAGTGTCGGACGGCTCTGTTTACAAGAACCTCATCTACGGTACAAGTTAAATATCCCAGAATGTGAAAAATGGATAAAGAAGTTGTGGTACGTACGTACAATGGAATATCACTCAGCAATGAAATCTATGTCATCAGGCCCGTCGCGGCATAATGAGTGGATTCAGGTACGATGATTCTAAGGGAAATAAGTCACACAGAAAATGAAACATCATAAGATATCACTACTACACGGAATGTAAACTTGGCTACACATGAACTGAATTACAAAACAGAACAGGGTCTCAAATTTAGAAAACCAACTTATGCTTGCTTAAGGGGAAAGGTGAGTTGGGGTGCTGCATAAAACCAGAGATTGAAATTAGCACAGATACCTTTCCATAAGCCAAATATGTAATAGTCAAGTCCTACCCCTTGCTCAACGAAATGGACTAAACACCCCATATTCAACGCCTAGGAATACACCTGACTAGTAAGAATCTTCAAACCCATGGATTTATATGTCTCCGTAAGAGAATGAAGCGTGTGTACAGCGGCATGAATGCAGCAGAGAAAATCCGATAAATCCCATTATCAAAATGAATTACACAAACAAAACCCAAGGACAGTGAGATAGAGAGCAATTCTTAAATAATTCATTCAGGGCTTGTGATGCAACCTGGATTTACCACATCTACACCCAGAGCTGAGTGAGACATAAGGTTGGGCACTTCGGGCTGATAGCATTGGTGAGGTTCGATGAGCAAATGCAGACCCTTTGAAGTCATACAGCATGGTACCCATTCCATGGGTCCCAACTCTCCAAGTTTAAGGGATTCTTCCTTCAGCTAAAACATGCATGGGAAACCCACAGTATGGTGCACCGTGTGAGTGGCAAAAGTTTTCAAATACATCTCAGTTTTCGTCCCCTTTTACTCGGGTTCACCATTCCAGACCCTTTACGAACACTCTCCCCACTTGGATAGTCAGTGCCTTTAACCTCCTGTTGGGCACAGTTTGCAATTTCTGCGCAAGATGAAAAGGAATAAGGAGAACGAATGAGAGACTAGCTCTAGGTGTCTGCACGGGCAAATTTAACGCTCATTTCCCACCAGGAAGAGGAATTAACCAAAGGCTCAGCATGCCGTGCCGGAACCAGATTAGGGCCTGAGGCAATCCTGTGGGTTTGCGGCCAGCTCACAAGATAGCGAGTTGAAGAAATGAGCTCAGGGGCACTGTAACTCACAAACCTGCAGAGTTATAAATGACAGCTATCGTCGTAAAATATATTGAAGGAAGGCTGCGAAGACGACTTGTAAGTGGGGCAGTATCGCAGGAAAACGATTTCAGGGGGTAGACGGGAATTGCATTTAAAGCATAGGAAAAGAGGCAGAACGTCAACAATGATACTCTTGGCCAAAAAGGGCGTATGCGTTTTCTCCTGAATATATTCAGGAAAAAACGCATACGCCCTTTTTGGCCAACCAAGCATGCATGTTAAAGAAATGTGCATTTCAATGAAGTCTCACTGCCCCCCGGTCAAAAGGGCCATCTGAAAAAAGTGTAAAATCCAGAAAGGCAGCACAGGCCATGGAGAACAGGGAGCCTTGTTATGCTGATGGGCGGGATGTAAATTGCCAACAGCCACTCTGGAGAAGTGTATGGTGTTTCCCGGAACACCGAAAAAACAAAGCTACAGAGCCTACGGCACTTCCACTTATGGTCCTATAGCTTAGGGAAATTAAAATCAAAAACACACAGCCACCCCAAAGTGTCGGACGGCTCTGTTTACAAGAACCTCGTCTACGGTACAAGTTAAATATCCCAGAATGTGAAAAATGGATAAAGAAGTTGTGGTACGTACGTACAATGGAATATCACTCAGCAATGAAATCTATGTCATCAGGCCCGTCGCGGCATAATGAGTGAATTCAGGTACGATGATTCTAAGTGAAATAAGTCACACAGAAAATGAAACATCATAAGATATCACTAATACACGGAATGTAAATTTGGCTACACATGAACTGAATTACAAAACAGAACAGGGTCTCAAATTTAGAAAACCAACTTATGCTTGCTTTAGGGGAAAGGTGAGTTGGGGTGCTGCATAAAACCAGAGATATAAATTAGCACAGATACCTTTCCATAAGCCAAATATGTAATAGTCAAGACCTACCCCTTGCTCAACGAAATGGACTAAACACCCCATATTCAACGCCTAGGAATACACCTGACTAGTAAGAATCTTCAAACCCATGGATTTATATGTCTCCGTAAGAGAATGAAGCGTGTGTACAGCGGCATGAATGCAGCAGAGAAAATCCGATAAATCCCATTATCAAAATGAATTACACAAACAAAACCCAAGGACAGTGAAATAGAGAGCAATTCTTAAATAATTCATTCAGGGCTTGTGATGCAACCTGGATTTACCACATCTACACCCAGAGCTGAGTGAGACATAAGGTTGGGCACTTTGGGCTGATAGCATTGGTGAGGTTTGATGAGCAAATGCAGACCCTTTGAAGTCATACAGCATGGTACCCATTCCATAGGTCCCAACTCTCCAAGTTTAAGGGATTCTTCCTTCAGCTAAAACATGCATGGGAAACCCACAGTATGGTGCACCGTGTGACCCCGAAACGTTTTCAAATGCATCTCAGGTTTTGTCCTCTTTTACTCGGGTTCACCATTCCAGACTCTTTACGAACACTCTCCCCACTTGGAGAGTCAGTGCCTTTAACCTCCTGTTTGGCACAGTGTGCAATTTCTGCGCAAGATGAACAGGAATAGGGAGAACCAATGAAAGACTACCTGTAGGTGTCTGCACGGGCAAATTTAACGCTCATTTCCCACCAGGAAGAGGAATTAACCAAAGGCTCAGCATGCCCTGCCGGAACAAGATTAGGGCCTGAAGCAATCCTGCGGCTTTTCGGCCAGCTCAAATGAAAGTAATTTGAAGAAAGGAGCTCAGGGTCACTGTAATTCAGAAACCTGCAGAGTTATAAATGACAACTATCGTCCAAAAATATATTGAAGGAAGGCTGCGAAGAGGACTTGAAAGCGGGGCAGAATTGCAGGAAAACGATTTCAGGGGGTAGACTGGAATTGCATTTAAAGCATAGGAAAAGAGGCAGAACGTCGACAATGATGCACTTGGCCAAAAAGGGCGTATGCGTTTTTTCCTGAACATATTAAGGAAAAAACGCAAACGCCCTTTTTGGCCAACCAAGCAAGCATGTTAAAGAAATCTGCACTACAATGAAGTCTCACTGCCCCCCGGTCAAAAGGGCCATCTGAAAAAAGTGTAAAATCCAGAAAGGCAGCACAGGCCATGGAGAACAGCGAGCCTTGTTATGCTGATGGGCGGGATGTAAATTGCCAACAGCCAGTCTGGAAAAATGTATGGTGTTTCCCGGAACATCTAAAAAACAAAGCAACGGAGCCTATGGCACTTCCCCTTATGGTCCTATAGCTTAGGAAAATTAAAATCAAAAACACACAGCCACCCAAAAGTCTCGGGCGGCTCTGTTTACAAGAACCTCGTCTACGGTACAAGTTAAATATCCCAGAATGTGAAAAATGGATAAAGAAGTTGTGGTACGTACGTACAATGGAATATCACACAGCAATGAAATCTATGTCATCAGGCCCGTCGCGGCATAATGAGTGGATTCAGGTACGATGATTCTAAGTGAAATAAGTCACACAGAAAATGAAACATCATAAGATATCACTAATACACGGAATGTAAACTTGGCTACACATGAACTGAATTACAAAACAGAACAGGGTCTCAAATTTAGAAAACCAACTTATGCTTGCTTAAGGGGAAAGGTGAGTTGGGGTGCTTCATAAAACCAGAGATAGAAATTAGCACAGATACCTTTCCATAAGCCAAATATGTAATAGTCAAGACCTACCCCTTGCTCAACGAAATGGGCTAAACACACTATATTCAACGCCTAGGAATACACCTGACTAGTAAGAATCTTCAAACCCATGGATTTATATGTCTCCGTAAGAGAATGAAGCGTGTGTACAGCGGCATGAATGCAGCAGAGAAAATCCGATAAATCCCATTATCAAAATGAATTACACAAACAAAACCCAAGGACAGTGAGATAGAGAGCAATTCTTAAATAATTCATTCAGGGCTTGTGATGCAACCTGGATTTACCACATCTACACCCAGAGCTGAGTGAGACATAAGGTTGGGCACTTCGGGCTGATAGCATTGGTGAGGTTCGATGAGCAAATGCAGACCCTTTGAAGTCATACAGCATGGTACCCATTCCATGGGTCCCAACTCTCCAAGTTTAAGGGATTCTTCCTTCAGCTAAAACATGCATGGGAAACCCACAGTACGGTGCACCGTGTGACTGGCAAACGTTTTCAAATGCATCTCAGTTTTCGTCCCCTTTTACTCGGGTTCACCATTCCAGACCCTTTACGAACACTCTCCCCACTTGGAGAGTCAGTGCCTTTAAACTCCTGTTGGGCACAGTTTGCAATTTCTGCGCAAGATGAAAAGGAATAGGGAGAACCAATGAGAGACTAGCTCTAGGTGTCTGCACGGGCAAATTTAACGCTCATTTCCCACCAGGAAGAGGAATTAACCAAAGGCTCAGCATGCCGTGCCGGAACCAGATTAGGGCCTGAAGCAATCCTGTGGGTTTGCGGCCAGCTCACAAGATAGCGATTTGAAGAAAGGAGCTCAGGGGCACTGTAACTCACAAACCTGCAGAGTTATAAATGACAGCTATCGTCCAAAAATATATTGAAGGAAGGCTGCGAAGACGACTTGTAAGTGGGGCAGAATCGCAGGAAAACGATTTCAGGGGGTAGACGGGAATTGCATTTAAAGCATAGGAAAAGAGGCAGAACGTCGACAATGATGCTCTTGGCCAAAACGGGCGTATGCGTTTTCTCCTGAATATATTCAGGAAAAAACGCATACGCCCTTTTTGGCCAACCAAGCAAGCATGTTAAAGAAATCTGCACTACAATGAAGTCTCACTGCCCCCCGGTCAAAAGGGCCATCTGAAAAAAGTGTAAAATCCAGAAAGGCAGCACCGGCCATGGAGAACAGGGAGCCTTGTTATGCTGATGGGCGGGATGTAAATTGCCAACAGCCACCCTGGAGAAGTGTATGGTGTTTCCCGGAACACCGAAAAAACAAAGCTATGGAGCCTACGGCATTTCCACTTATGGTCCTATAGCTTAGGGAAATTAAAATCAAAAACACACAGCCACCCCAAAGTGTCGGACGGCTCTGTTTACAAGAACCTCGTCTACGGTACAAGTTAAATATCCCAGAATGTGAAAAATGGATAAAGAAGTTGTGGTACGTACGTACAATGGAATATCACTCAGCAATGAAATCTATGTCATCAGGCCCGTCGCGGCATAATGAGTGGATTCAGGTACGATGATTCTAAGTGAAATAAGTCACACAGAAAATGAAACATCATAAGATATCACTACTACACGGAATGTAAATTTGGCTACACATGAACTGAATTACAAAACAGAACAGGGTCTCAAATTTAGAAAACCAACTTATGCTTGCTTAAGGGGAAAGGTGAGTTGGGGTGCTGCATAAAACCAGAGATAGAAATTAGCACAGATACCTTTCCATAAGCCAAATATGTAATAGTCAAGTCCTACCCCTTGCTCAACGAAATGGACTAAACACCCCATATTCAACGCCTAGGAATACACCTGACTAGTAAGAATCTTCAAACCCATGGATTTATATGTCTCCGTAAGAGAATGAAGCGTGTGTACAGCGGCATGAATGCAGCAGAGAAAATCCGATAAATCCCATTATCAAAATGAATTACACAAACAAAACCCAAGGACAGTGAAATAGAGAGCAATTCTTAAATAATTCATTCAGGGCTTGTGATGCAACCTGTACTTACCACATGTACACCCAGAGCTGAGTGAGACATAAGGTTGGGCACTTCGGGCTGATAGCATTGGTGAGGTTCGATGAGCAAATGCAGACCCTTTGAAGTCATACAGCATGGTACCCATTCCATGGGTCCCAACTCTCCAAGTTTAAGGGATTCTTCCTTCAGCTAAAACATGCATGGGAAACCCAAAGTATGGTGCACCGTGTGACTGGCAAACGTTTTCAAATGCATCTCAGTTTTCGTCCCCTTTTACTCGGGTTCACCATTCCAGACCCTTTACGAACACTCTCCCCACTTGGATAGTCAGTGCCTTTAACCTCCTGTTGGGCACAGTTTGCAATTTCTGCGCAAGATGAAAAGGAATAGGGAGAACGAATGAGAGACTAGCTCTAGGTGTCTGCACGGGCAAATTTAACGCTCATTTCCCACCAGGAAGAGGAATTAACGAAAGGCTCAGCATGCCGTGCCGGAACCAGATTAGGGCCTGAGGCAATCCTGTGGGTTTGCGGCCAGCTCACAAGATAGCGAGTTGAAGAAATGAGCTCAGGGGCACTGTAACTCACAAACCTGCAGAGTTATAAATGACAGCTATCGTCCAAAAATATATTGAAGGAAGGCTGCGAAGACGACTTGTAAGTGGGGCAGAATTGCAGGAGAACGATTTCAGGGGGTAGACGGGAATTGCATTTAAAGCATAGGAAAAGAGGCAGAACGTCGACAATGATGCTCTTGGCCAAAAAGGGCGTATGCGTTTTTTCCTGAATATATTCAGGAAAAAACGCATACGCCCTTTTTGGCCAACCAAGCAAGCATGTTAAAGAAATCTGCACTACAATGAAGTCTCACTGCCCCCCGGTCAAAAGGGCCATCTGAAAAAAGTGTAAAATCCAGAAAGGCAGCACAGGCCATGGAGAACAGGGAGCCTTATTATGCTGATGGGCGGGATGTAAATTGCCAACAGCCACCCTGGAGAAGTGTACGGTGTTTCCCGGAACACCGAAAAAACAAAGCTACGGAGCCTACGGCACTTCCACTTATGGTCCTATAGCTTAGCGAAATTAAAATCAAAAACACACAGCCACCCCAAAGTGTCGGACGGCTCTGTTTACAAGAACCTCGTCTACGGTACAAGTTAAATATCCCAGAATGTGAAAAATGGATAAAGAAGTTGTGGTACGTACGTACAATGGAATATCACTCAGCAATGAAATCTATGTCATCAGGCCCGTCGCGGCATAATGAGTGGATTCAGGTACGATGATTCTAAGTGAAATAAGTCACACAGAAAATGAAACATCATAAGATATCACTACTACACGGAATGTAAACTTGGCTACACATGAACTGAATTACAAAACAGAACAGGGTCTCAAATTTAGAAAAGCAACTTATGCTTGCTTAAGGGGAAAGGTGAGTTGGGGTGCTGCATAAAACCAGAGATTGAAATTAGCACAGATACCTTTCCATAAGCCAAATATGTAATAGTCAAGTCCTACCCCTTGCTCAACGAAATGGACTAAACACCCCATATTCAACGCCTAGGAATACACCTGACTAGTAAGAATCTTCAAACCCATGGATTTATATGTCTCCGTAAGAGAATGAAGCGTGTGTACAGCGGCATGAATGCAGCAGAGAAAATCCGATAAATCCCATTATCAAAATGAATTACACAAACAAAACCCAAGGACAGTGAAATAGAGAGCAATTCTTAAATAATTCATTCAGGGCTTGTGATGCAACCTGGATTTACCACATCTACACCCAGAGCTGAGTGAGACATAAGTTTGTGCACTTCGGGCTGATAGCATTGGTGAGGTTCGATGAGCAAATGCAGACCCTTTGAAGTCATACAGCATGGTACCCATTCCATGGGTCCCAACTCTCCAAGTTTAAGGGATTCTTCCTTCAGCTAAAACATGCATGGGAAACCCACAGTATGCTGCACCGTGTGACTGGCAAACGTTTTCAAATACATCTCAGTTTTCGTCCCCTTTTACTCGGGTTCACCATTCCAGACCCTTTACGAACACTCTCCCCACTTGGAGAGTCAGTGCCTTTAACCTCCTGTTGGGCACAGTTTGCAATTTCTGCGAAAGATGAAAAGGAATAAGGAGAATGAATGAGAGACTAGCTCTAGGTGTCTGCACGGGCAAATTTAACGCTCATTTCTCACCAGGAAGAGGAATTAACCAAAGGCTCAGCATGCAGTGCCGGAACCAGATTAGGGCCTGAGGCAATCCTGTGGGTTTGCGGCCAGCTCACAAGATAGCGAGTTGAAGAAATGAGCTCAGGGGCACTGTAACTCACAAACCTGCAGAGTTATAAATGACAGCTATCGTCCAAAAATATATTGAAGGAAGGCTGCGAAGACTACTTGTAAGCGGGACAGATTTGCAGGAAAACGATTTCAGGGGGTAGACGGGAATTGCATTTAAAGCATAGGAAAAGAGGCAGAACGTCGACAATGATGCTCTTGGCCAAAAAGTGCGTATGCGTTTTTTCCTGAATATATTCAGGAAAAAACGCATACGCACTTTTTGGCCAACCAAGCAAGCATGTTAAAGAAATCTGCACTACAATGAAGTCTCACTGCCCCCCGGTCAAAAGGGCCATCTGAAAAAAGTGTAAAATCCAGAAAGGCAGCACAGGCCATGGAGAACAGGGAGCATTGTTATGCTGATGGGCGGGGTGTAAATTGCCAACAGCCACCCTGGAGAAGTGTATGGTGTTTCCCGGAACACCGAAAAAACAAAGCTACGGAGCCTACGGCACTTCCACTTATGGTCCTATAGCTTAGGGAAATTAAAATCAAAAACACACAGCCACCCCAAAGTGTCGGACGGCTCTGTTTACAAGAACCTCGTCTACGGTACAAGTTAAATATCCCAGAATGTGAAAAATGGATAAAGAAGTTGTGGTACGTACGTACAATGGAATATCACTCAGCAATGAAATCTATGTCATCAGGCCCGTCGCGGCATAATGAGTGGATTCAGGTACGATGATTCTAAGGGAAATAAGTCACACAGAAAATGAAACATCATAAGATATCACTACTACACGGAATGTAAACTTGGCTACACATGAACTGAATTACAAAACAGAACAGGGTCTCAAATTTAGAAAACCAACTTATGCTTGCTTAAGGGGAAAGGTGAGTTGGGGTGCTGCATAAAACCAGAGATTGAAATTAGCACAGATACCTTTCCATAAGCCAAATATGTAATAGTCAAGTCCTACCCCTTGCTCAATGAAATGGACTAAACACCCCATATTCAACGCCTAGGAATACACCTGACTAGTAAGAATCTTCAAACCCATGGATTTATATGTCTCCGTAAAAGAATGAAGCGTGTGTACAGCGGCATGAATGCAGCAGAGAAAATCCGATAAATCCCATTATCAAAATGAATTACACAAACAAAACCCAAGGACAGTGAGATAGAGAGCAATTCTTAAATAATTCATTCAGGGCTTGTGATGCAACCTGGATTTACCACATCTACACCCAGAGCTGAGTGAGACATAAGGTTGGGCACTTCGGGCTGATAGCATTGGTGAGGTTCGATGAGCAAATGCAGACCCTTTGAAGTCATACAGCATGGTACCCATTCCATGGGTCCCAACTCTCCAAGTTTAAGGGATTCTTCCTTCAGCTAAAACATGCATGGGAAACCCACAGTATGGTGCACCGTGTGAGTGGCAAAAGTTTTCAAATACATCTCAGTTTTCGTCCCCTTTTACTCGGGTTCACCATTCCAGACCCTTTACGAACACTCTCCCCACTTGGAGAGTCAGTGCCTTTAACCTCCTGTTGGGCACAGTTTGCAATTTCTGCGCAAGATGAAAAGGAATAAGGAGAACGAATGAGAGACTAGCTCTAGGTGTCTGCACGGGCAAATTTAACGCTCATTTCCCACCAGGAAGAGGAATTAACCAAAGGCTCAGCGTGCCGTGCCGGAACCAGATTAGGGCCTGAGGCAATCCTGTGGGTTTGCGGCCAGCTCACAAGATAGCGAGTTGAAGAAATGAGCTCAGGGGCACTGTAACTCACAAACCTGCAGAGTTATAAATGACAGTTATCGTCCAAAAATATATTGAATGAAGGCTGCGAAGACGACTTGTAAGTGGGGCAGAATCGCAGGAAAACGATTTCAGGGGGTAGACGGGAATTGCATTTAAAGCATAGGAAAAGAGGCAGAACGTCGACAATGATGCTCTTGGCCAAAAAGGGCGTATGCGTTTTCTCCTGAATATATTCAGGAAAAAACGCATACGCCCTTTTTGGCCAACCAAGCATGCATGTTAAAGAAATGTGCATTTCAATGAAGTCTCACTGCCCCCCGGTCAAAAGGGCCATCTGAAAAAAGTGTAAAATCCAGAAAGGCAGCACAGGCCATGGAGAACAGGGAGCCTTGTTATGCTGATGGGCGGGATGTTAATTGCCAACAGCCACTCTGGAGAAGTGTATGGTGTTTCCCGGAACACCGAAAAAACAAAGCTACAGAGCCTACGGCACTTCCACTTATGGTCCTATAGCTTAGGGAAATTAAAATCAAAAACACACAGCCACCCCAAAGTGTCGGACGGCTCTGTTTACAAGAACCTCGTCTACGGTACAAGTTAAATATCCCAGAATGTGAAAAATGGATAAAGAAGTTGTGGTACGTACGTACAATGGAATATCACTCAGCAATGAAATCTATGTCATCAGGCCCGTCGCGGCATAATGAGTGAATTCAGGTACGATGATTCTAAGTGAAATAAGTCACACAGAAAATGAAACATCATAAGATATCACTAATACACGGAATGTAAATTTGGCTACACATGAACTGAATTACAAAACAGAACAGGGTCTCAAATTTAGAAAACCAACTTATGCTTGCTTTAGGGGAAAGGTGAGTTGGGGTGCTGCATAAAACCAGAGATATAAATTAGCACAGATACCTTTCCATAAGCCAAATATGTAATAGTCAAGACCTACCCCTTGCTCAACGAAATGGACTAAACACCCCATATTCAACGCCTAGGAATACACCTGACTAGTAAGAATCTTCAAACCCATGGATTTATATGTCTCCGTAAGAGAATGAAGCGTGTGTACAGCGGCATGAATGCAGCAGAGAAAATCCGATAAATCCCATTATCAAAATGAATTACACAAACAAAACCCAAGGACAGTGAAATAGAGAGCAATTCTTAAATAATTCATTCAGGGCTTGTGATGCAACCTGGACTTACCACATGTACACCCAGAGCTGAGTGAGACATAAGGTTGGGCACTTTGGGCTGATAGCATTGGTGAGGTTTGATGAGCAAATGCAGACCCTTTGAAGTCATACAGCATGGTACCCATTCCATAGGTCCCAACTCTCCAAGTTTAAGGGATTCTTCCTTCAGCTAAAACATGCATGGGAAACCCACAGTATGGTGCACCGTGTGACCCCGAAACGTTTTCAAATGCATCTCAGGTTTTGTCCTCTTTTACTCGGGTTCACCATTCCAGACTCTTTACGAACACTCTCCCCACTTGGAGAGTCAGTGCCTTTAACCTCCTGTTTGGCACAGTGTGCAATTTCTGCGCAAGATGAACAGGAAGAGGGAGAACCAATGAAAGACTACCTGTAGGTGTCTGCACGGGCAAATTTAACGCTCATTTCCCACCAGGAAGAGGAATTAACCAAAGGCTCAGCATGCCCTGCCGGAACAAGATTAGGGCCTGAAGCAATCCTGCGGCTTTTCGGCCAGCTCAAATGAAAGTAATTTGAAGAAAGGAGCTCAGGGTCACTGTAATTCAGAAACCTGCAGAGTTATAAATGACAACTATCGTCCAAAAATATATTGAAGGAAGGCTGCGAAGAGGACTTGAAAGCGGGGCAGAATTGCAGGAAAACGATTTCAGGGGGTAGACTGGAATTGCATTTAAAGCATAGGAAAAGAGGCAGAACGTCGACAATGATGCACTTGGCCAAAAAGGGCGTATGCGTTTTTTCCTGAACATATTAAGGAAAAAACGCAAACGCCCTTTTTGGCCAACCAAGCAAGCATGTTAAAGAAATCTGCACTACAATGAAGTCTCACTGCCCCCCGGTCAAAAGGGCCATCTGAAAAAAGTGTAAAATCCAGAAAGGCAGCACAGGCCATGGAGAACAGCGAGCCTTGTTATGCTGATGGGCGGGATGTAAATTGCCAACAGCCAGTCTGGAAAAATGTATGGTGTTTCCCGGAACATCTAAAAAACAAAGCAACGGAGCCTATGGCACTTCCCCTTATGGTCCTATAGCTTAGGAAAATTAAAATCAAAAACACACAGCCACCCAAAAGTCTCGGGCGGCTCTGTTTACAAGAACCTCGTCTACGGTACAAGTTAAATATCCCAGAATGTGAAAAATGGATAAAGAAGTTGTGGTACGTACGTACAATGGAATATCACACAGCAATGAAATCTATGTCATCAGGCCCGTCGCGGCATAATGAGTGGATTCAGGTACGATGATTCTAAGTGAAATAAGTCACACAGAAAATGAAACATCATAAGATATCACTAATACACGGAATGTAAACTTGGCTACACATGAACTGAATTACAAAACAGAACAGGGTCTCAAATTTAGAAAACCAACTTATGCTTGCTTAAGGGGAAAGGTGAGTTGGGGTGCTGCATAAAACCAGAGATAGAAATTAGCACAGATACCTTTCCATAAGCCAAATATGTAATAGTCAAGACCTACCCCTTGCTCAACGAAATGGGCTAAACACACTATATTCAACGCCTAGGAATACACCTGACTAGTAAGAATCTTCAAACCCATGGATTTATATGTCTCCGTAAGAGAATGAAGCGTGTGTACAGCGGCATGAATGCAGCAGAGAAAATCCGATAAATCCCATTATCAAAATGAATTACACAAACAAAACCCAAGGACAGTGAAATAGAGAGCAATTCTTAAATAATTCATTCAGGGCTTGTGATGCAACCTGGATTTACCACATGTACACCCAGAGCTGACTGAGACATAAGGTTGGGCACTTCGGGCTGATAGCATTGGTGAGGTTCGATGAGCAAATGCAGACCCTTTGAAGTCATACAGCATGGTACCCATTCCATGGGTCCCAACTCTCTAAGTTTAAGAGATTCTTCCTTCAGCTAAAACATGCATGGGAAACCCACAGTATGGTGCACCGTGTGACTGGCAAACGTTTTCAAATGCATCTCAGTTTTCGTCCCCTTTTACTCGGGTTCACCATTCCAGATCCTTTACGAACACTCTCCCCACTTGGAGAGTCAGTGCCTTTAACCTCCTGTTGGGCACAGTTTGCAATTTCTGCGCAAGATGAAAAGGAATAGGGAGAACCAATGAGAGACTAGCTCTAGGTGTCTGCACGGGCAAATTTAACGCTCATTTCCCACCAGGAAGAGGAATTAACCAAAGGCTCAGCATGCCGTGCCGGAACCAGATTAGGGCCTGAGGCAATCCTGTGGGTTTGCGGCCAGCTCACAAGATAGCGAGTTGAAGAAATGAGCTCAGGGGCACTGTAACTCACAAACCTGCAGAGTTATAAATGACAGCTATCGTCCAAAAATATATTGAAGGAAGGCTGCGAAGACGACTTGTAAGTGGGGCAGAATCGCAGGTAAACGTTTTCAGGGGGTAGACGGGAATTGCATTTAAAGCATAGGAAAAGAGGCAGAACGTCGACAATGATGCTCTTGGCCAAAAAGTGCGTATGCGTTTTCTCCTGAATATATATATTCAGGAAAAAACGCATACGCCCTTTTTGGCCAACCAAGCAAGCACGTTAAAGAAATCTGCACTACAATGAAGTCTCACTGCCCCCCGGTCAAAAGGGCCATCTGAAAAAAGTGTAAAATCCAGAAAGGCAGCACAGGCCATGGAGAACAGGGAGCCTTGTTATGCTGATGGGCGGGATGTAAATTGCCAACAGCCACCCTGGAGAAGTGTATGGTGTTTCCCGGAACACCGAAAAAACAAAGCTACAGAGCCTACGGCACTTCCACTTATGGTCCTATTGCTTAGGGAAATTAAAATAAAAAACACACAGCCACCCCAAAGTGTCGGACGGCTCTGTTTACAAGAACCTCATCTACGGTACAAGTTAAATATCCCAGAATGTGAAAAATGGATAAAGAAGTTGTGGTACGTACGTACAATGGAATATCAGTCACCAAGGAAAGCTATGTCATCTGGCCCGTCGTGGTGTAATGAGTGGATTCAGGTACGATGATTCTAAGTGAAATAAGTCACACAGAAAATGAAACATCATAAGATATCACTAACACACCGAATGTAATCTTGGCTACACATGAACTGAATTACAAAACAGAACAGGGTCTCAAATTTAGAAAACCAACTTATGTTTGCTTAAGGGGAAAGGTGAGTTGGGGTGCTGCATAAAACCAGACATAGAAATTAGCACAGATACCATTCCATACGTCAAATATGTAATAGCCAAGACCTACCCCTTGCTCAACGAAATGGGCTAAACACCCTATATTCAACGCCTAGGAATACACCTGACTAGTAAGAATCTTCAAACCCATGGATTTATATGTCTCCATAAGAGAATCAAGCGTGTGTACAGCTGCATGAATGCAGCAGAGAAAATCCGATAAATCCTATTATCAAAATGAATTACAAAAACAAAACACAATGACAGTGAAATAGAGAGCAATTCTTAAATAATTCATTCAGGGCTTGTGATGCAACCTGGATTTACCTCATCTACACCCAGAGCTGAGTGAGACATAAAGTTGGACACTTCGGGCTGATAGCATTGGTGAGGTTCGATGAGCAAATGCAGACCATTTGAAGTCATACTGCATGGTACCCATTCCATGGGTCCCAACTCTCCAGGTTTAAGCGATTCTTCCTTCAGCTAAAACATGCATGGGAAACCCACAGTATGGTGCACCGTGTGACCGGGAAACGTTTTCAAATGCATCTCAGTTTTCGTCCCCTTTTACTCGGGTTCACAATTCCAGACCCTTTACTAACACTCTCCCCACTTGGAGAGTCAGTGCCTTTAACCTCCTGTTTGGCACAGTTTGCAATTTCTGCGCAAGATGAACAGGAATAGGGAGAACCAATGAGAGACTAGCTGTAGGTGTCTGCACGGGCAAATTTAACGCTCATTTCCCACCAGGAAGAGGAATTAACCGAAGGCTCAGCATGCTGTGCCGGAACCAGATTAGGGCCTGAAGCAATCCTGAGGGTTTGCGGCCAGCTCACAAGAAAGCGATTTGAAGAAAGGAGCTCCGGGGCACTGTAATTCAAAACCTGCAGTGTTGTAAATGACAGCTATCGTCCAAAAATATATTGAAGGAAGGCTGCGAAGAGGACTTGAAAGTGGGGCAGAATTTCAGGAAAACGATTTCATGGGGTAGACTGGAATTGCATTTAAAGCATAGGAAAAGAGGCAGAACGTCTACAATGATGCACTTGGCCAAAAAGAGCGTATGCGTTTTTTCCTGAATATATTCAGGAAAAAACGCATACGCTCTTTTTGGCCAACCAAGCAACCATGTTAAAGAAATCTGCACTACAATGAAGTCTCACTGCCCCCCGGTCAAAAGGGCCATCTGAAAAAAGTGTAAAATCCAGAAATGCAGCACAGGCCATGGAGAACAGGGAGCCTTGTTATGCTCATGGGTGGGATGTAAATTGCCAACAGCCACTCTGGAGAAGTGTATGGTGTTTCCTGAAACACCTAAAAAACAAAGCAACGGAGCCTACGGCACTTCCACTTATGGTCCTATAGCTTAGGGAAATTAAAATCAAAAACACACAGCCACGCCAAAGTTTCAGACGGCTCTGTTTACAAGAACCTCGTCTACGGTACAAGTTAAATATCCCAGAAAGCGAAAAATGGATAAAGAAGTTGTGGTACGTACGTACAATGGAATATCACTCACCAATGAAGTCTATGTCATCTGGCCCATCGTGGCATAATGAGTGGATTCAGGTACGATGATTCTAAGTGAAATAAGTCACACAGAAAATGAAACATCATAAGATATCACTAATACACCGAATGTAATCTTGGCTACACATGAACTGAATTACAAAACAGAACAGGGTCTCAAATTTAGAAAACCAACTTATGTTTGCTTAAGGGGAAAGTTGAGTTGGGGTGCTGCATAAAACCAGAGATAGAAATTAGCACAGATACCATTCCATACGTCAAATATGTAATAGTCAAGACCTACCCCTTGCTCAACGAAATGGGCTAAACACCCTATATTCAACGCCTAGCAATACACCTGACTAGTAAGAATCTTCAAACCCATGGATTTATATGTCTCCATAAGAGAATCAAGCATGTGTACAGCTGCATGAAGGCAGCAGAGAAAATCCGATAAATCCTATTATCAAAATGAATTACAAAAACAAAACACAATGACAGTGAAATAGAGAGCAATTCTTAAATAATTCATTCAGGGCTTGTGATGCAACCTGGATTTACCTCATCTAAACCCAGAGCTGAGTGAGACCTAAGGTTGGACACTTCGGGCTGATAGCATTGGTGAGGTTCGATGAGCAAATGCAGACCATTTGAAGTCATACTACATGGTACCCATTCCATGGGTCCCAACTCTCCAGGTTTAAGCGATTCTTCCTTCAGGTAAAGCATGCATGGGAAGCCCACAGTATGGTGCACCGTGTGACCGGGAAACATTTTCAAATGCATCTCAGTTTTTGTCCCCGTTTACTTGGGTTCAGAATTCCAGACCCTTTACAAACACTCTCCCCACTTGGAGAGTCAGTGCCTTTAACCTGCTGTTTGGCACAGTTTGCAATTTCTGCGCAAGAGGAATAGGAATAGGAAGAACCAATGAGAGACTAGCTGTAGGTTTCTGCACGGGCAAATTTAACGCTCATTTCCAACCAGGAAGAGGAATTAACCAAACGCTCAGCATGCCGTGCCGGAACCAGATTAGGGCCTGAAGCAATCCTGCGGGTTTGCGGCCAGCTCAAAAGAAAGCGATTTGAAGAAAGGAGCTCAGGGGCACTGTAATTCACAAACCTGCAGAGTTATAAATGACAGCTATCGTCCAAAAATATATTGAAGGAAGGCTGCGAAGAGGACTTGAAAGCGGGGCAAAATTGCAGGAAAACGATTTCAGGGGTTAGACTGGAATTGCATTTAAAGCATAGGAAAAGAGGCAGAACGTCGACAATGATGCACTTGGCCAAAAAGGGCGTATGCGTTTTTTCCGGAATATACGCATACGCCCTTTTTGGCCAACCAAGCAAGCATGTTAAAGAAATCTGCACTACAATGAAGTCTCACTGCCCCCCGGTCAAAAGGGCCATCTGAAAAAAGTGTAAAATCCAGAAAGGCAGCACAGGCCATGGAGAACAGGGAGCCTTGTTATGCTCATGGGTGGGATGTAAATTGCCAACAGCCACTCTGGAGAAGTGTATGGTGTTTCCTGAAACACCTAAAAAACAAAGCAACGGAGCCTACGGCACTTCCACTTATGGTCCTATAGCTTAGGGAAATTAAAATAAAAAACACACAGCCACCCCAAAGTTTCAGACGGCTCTGTTTACAAGAACCTCGTCTACGGTACAAGTTAAATATCCCAGAAAGCGAAAAATGGATAAAGAAGTTGTGGTACGTACGTACAATGGAATATCACTCACCAATGAAATCTATGTCATCTGGCCCGTCGTGGCATAATGAGTGGATTCAGGTACGATGATTCTAAGAGAAATAAGTCACACAGAAAATGAAACATCATAAGTTATCTCTAATACACCGAATGTAATCTTAGCTACACATGAACTGAATTACAAAACAGAACAGGGTCTCAAATTTAGAAAACCATCTTATGTTTGCTTAAGGGGAAAGGTGAGTTGGGGTGCTGCATAAAACCAGAGATAGAAATTAGCACAGATACCATTCCATACGTCAAATATGTAATAGTCAAGACCTACCCCTTGCTCAACGAAATGGGCTAAACACCCTATATTCAACGCCTAGGAATACACCTGACTAGTAAGAATCTTCAAACCCATGGATTTATATGTCTCCATAAGAGAATCAAGCGTGTGTACAGCTGCATGAAGGTAGCAGAGAAAATCCGATAAATACTATTATCAAAATGAATTACAAAAACAAAACACAATGACAGTGAAATAGAGAGCAATTCTTAAATAATTCATTCAGGGCTTGTGATGCAACCTGGATTTACCTCATCTACACCCAGAGCTGAGTGAGACATAAAGTTGGACACTTCGGGCTGATAGCATTGGTGAGGTTCGAAGAGCAAACGCAGACCATTTGAAGTCATACTGCATGGTACCCATTCCATGGGTCCCAACTCTCCAGGTTTAAGCGATTCTTCCTTCAGCTAAAACATGCATGGGAAACCCACAGTATGGTGCACCGTGTGACCGGGAAACGTTTTCAAATGCATCTCAGTTTTCGTCCCCTTTTACTCGGGTTCACAATTCCAGACCCTTTACTAACACTCTACCCACTTGGAGAGTCAGTGCCTTTAACCTGCTGTTTGGCACAGTTTGCAATTTCTGCGCAAGATGAACAGGAATAGGGAGAACCAATGAGAGACTAGCTGTAGGTGTCTGCACGGGCAAATTTAACGCTCATTTCCCACCAGGAAGAGGAATTAACCGAAGGCTCAGCATGCTGTGCCGGAACCAGATTAGGGCCTGAAGCAATCCTGAGGGTTTGCGGCCAGCTCACAAGAAAGCGATTTGAAGAAAGGAGCTCCGGGGCACTGTAATTCAAAACCTGCAGTGTTGTAAATGACAGCTATCGTCCAAAAATATATTGAAGGAAGGCTGCGAAGAGGACTTGAAAGCGGGGCAGAATTTCAGGAAAACGATTTCATGGGGTAGACTGGAATTGCATTTAAAGCATAGGAAAAGAGGCAGAACGTCGACAATGATGCACTTTGCCAAAAAGAGCGTATGCGTTTTTTCCTGAATATATTCAGGAAAAAACGCATACGCTCTTTTTGGCCAACCAAGCAACCATGTTAAAGAAATCTGCACTACAATGAAGTCTCACTGCCCCCCGGTCAAAAGGGCCATCTGAAAAAAGTGTAAAATCCAGAAATGCAGCACAGGCCATGGAGAACAGGGAGCCTTGTTATGCTCATGGGTGGGATGTAAATTGCCAACAGCCACTCTGGAGAAGTGTATGGTGTTTCCTGAAACACCTAAAAAACAAAGCAACGGAGCCTACGGCACTTCCACTTATGGTCCTATAGCTTAGGGAAATTAAAATCAAAAACACACAGCCACGCCAAAGTTTCAGACGGCTCTGTTTACAAGAACCTCGTCTACGGTACAAGTTAAATATCCCAGAAAGCGAAAAATGGATAAAGAAGTTGTGGTACGTACGTACAATGGAATATCACTCACCAATGAAGTCTATGTCATCTGGCCCATCGTGGCATAATGAGTGGATTCAGGTACGATGATTCTAAGTGAAATAAGTCACACAGAAAATGAAACATCATAAGATATCACTAATACACCGAATGTAATCTTGGCTACACATGAACTGAATTACAAAACAGAACAGGGTCTCAAATTTAGAAAACCAACTTATGTTTGCTTAAGGGGAAAGGTGAGTTGGGGTGCTGCATAAAACCAGAGATAGAAATTAGCACAGATACCATTCCATACGTCAAATATGTAATAGTCAAGACCTACCCCTTGCTCAACGAAATGGGCTAAACACCCTATATTCAACGCCTAGCAATACACCTGACTAGTAAGAATCTTCAAACCCATGGATTTATATGTCTCCATAAGAGAATCAAGCATGTGTACAGCTGCATGAAGGCAGCAGAGAAAATCCGATAAATCCTATTATCAAAATGAATTACAAAAACAAAACACAATGACAGTGAAATAGAGAGCAATTCTTAAATAATTCATTCAGGGCTTGTGATGCAACCTGGATTTACCTCATCTAAACCCAGAGCTGAGTGAGACCTAAGGTTGGACACTTCGGGCTGATAGCATTGGTGAGGTTCGATGAGCAAATGCAGACCATTTGAAGTCATACTACATGGTACCCATTCCATGGGTCCCAACTCTCCAGGTTTAAGCGATTCTTCCTTCAGGTAAAGCATGCATGGGAAGCCCACAGTATGGTGCACCGTGTGACCGGGAAACATTTTCAAATGCATCTCAGTTTTTGTCCCCGTTTACTTGGGTTCAGAATTCCAGACCCTTTACAAACACTCTCCCCACTTGGAGAGTCAGTGCCTTTAACCTGCTGTTTGGCACAGTTTGCAATTTCTGCGCAAGAGGAATAGGAATAGGAAGAACCAATGAGAGACTAGCTGTAGGTTTCTGCACGGGCAAATTTAACGCTCATTTCCAACCAGGAAGAGGAATTAACCAAACGCTCAGCATGCCGTGCCGGAACCAGATTAGGGCCTGAAGCAATCCTGCGGGTTTGCGGCCAGCTCAAAAGAAAGCGATTTGAAGAAAGGAGCTCAGGGGCACTGTAATTCACAAACCTGCAGAGTTATAAATGACAGCTATCGTCCAAAAATATATTGAAGGAAGGCTGCGAAGAGGACTTGAAAGCGGGGCAAAATTGCAGGAAAACGATTTCAGGGGTTAGACTGGAATTGCATTTAAAGCATAGGAAAAGAGGCAGAACGTCGACAATGATGCACTTGGCCAAAAAGGGCGTATGCGTTTTTTCCGGAATATACGCATACGCCCTTTTTGGCCAACCAAGCAAGCATGTTAAAGAAATCTGCACTACAATGAAGTCTCACTGCCCCCCGGTCAAAAGGGCCATCTGAAAAAAGTGTAAAATCCAGAAAGGCAGCACAGGCCATGGAGAACAGGGAGCCTTGTTATGCTCATGGGTGGGATGTAAATTGCCAACAGCCACTCTGGAGAAGTGTATGGTGTTTCCTGAAACACCTAAAAAACAAAGCAACGGAGCCTACGGCACTTCCACTTATGGTCCTATAGCTTAGGGAAATTAAAATCAAAAACACACAGCCACCCCAAAGTTTCAGACGGCTCTGTTTACAAGAACCTCGTCTACGGTACAAGTTAAATATCCCAGAAAGCGAAAAATGGATAAAGAAGTTGTGGTACGTACGTACAATGGAATATCACTCACCAATGAAATCTATGTCATCTGGCCCGTCGTGGCATAATGAGTGGATTCAGGTACGATGATTCTAAGAGAAATAAGTCACACAGAAAATGAAACATCATAAGTTATCTCTAATACACCGAATGTAATCTTAGCTACACATGAACTGAATTACAAAACAGAACAGGGTCTCAAATTTAGAAAACCATCTTATGTTTGCTTAAGGGGAAAGGTGAGTTGGGGTGCTGCATAAAACCAGAGATAGAAATTAGCACAGATACCATTCCATACGTCAAATATGTAATAGTCAAGACCTACCCCTTGCTCAACGAAATGGGCTAAACACCCTATATTCAACGCCTAGGAATACACCTGACTGGTAAGAATCTTCAAACCCATGGATTTATATGTCTCCATAAGAGAATCAAGCGTGTGTACAGCTGCATGAAGGTAGCAGAGAAAATCCGATAAATACTATTATCAAAATGAATTACAAAAACAAAACACAATGACAGTGAAATAGAGAGCAATTCTTAAATAATTCATTCAGGGCTTGTGATGCAACCTGGATTTACCTCATCTACACCCAGAGCTGAGTGAGACATAAAGTTGGACACTTCGGGCTGATAGCATTGGTGAGGTTCGAAGAGCAAACGCAGACCATTTGAAGTCATACTGCATGGTACCCATTCCATGGGTCCCAACTCTCCAGGTTTAAGCGATTCTTCCTTCAGCTAAAACATGCATGGGAAACCCACAGTATGGTGCACCGTGTGACCGGGAAACGTTTTCAAATGCATCTCAGTTTTCGTCCCCTTTTACTCGGGTTCACAATTCCAGACCCTTTACTAACACTCTACCCACTTGGAGAGTCAGTGCCTTTAACCTGCTGTTTGGCACAGTTTGCAATTTCTGCGCAAGATGAACAGGAATAGGGAGAACCAATGAGAGACTAGCTGTAGGTGTCTGCACGGGCAAATTTAACGCTCATTTCCCACCAGGAAGAGGAATTAACCAAACGCTCAGCATGCCGTGCCGGAACCAGATTAGGGCCTGAAGCAACCCTGCGAGTTTGCGGCCAGCTCACAAGAAAGCGATTTGAAGAAAGGAGCTCCGGGGCACTCTAATTCACAAACCTGCAGAGTTATAAATGACAGCTATCGTCCAAAAATATATTGAAGGAAGCCTGCGAAGAGGACTTGAAAGCGGGGCAGAATTGCAGGAAAACGATTTCAGGGGGTAGACTGGAATTGCATTTAAAGCATAGGAAAAGAGGCAGAACGTCGACAATGATGCACTTGGCCAAAAAGGGCGTATGCGTTTTTTCCTGAATATATTCAGGAAAAAACGCATACGCCCTTTTTGGCCAACCAAGCAAGCATGTTAAAGAAATCTGCACTACAATGAAGTCTCACTGCCCCCCGGTCAAAAGGGCCATCTGAAAAAAGTGTAAAATCCAGAAAGGCAGCACAGGCCATGGAGAACAGGGAGCCTTGTTTTGCTGATGGGCGGGATGTAAATTGCCAACAGCCACTCTGGAGAAGTGTATGGTGTTTCCTGAAACACCTAAAAAACAAAGCAACAGAGCCTACGGCACTTCCACTTATGGTCCTATAGCTTAGGGAAATTTAAATCAAAAACACACAGCCAAGCCAAAGTTTCAGATGGCTCTGTTTACAAGAACCTCTTCTACGGTACAAGTTAAATATCCCAGAAAGCGAAAAATGGATAAAGAAGTTGTGGTACGTACGTACAATGGAATATCAGTCACCAAGGAAAGCTATGTCATCTGGCCCGTCGTGGTGTAATGAGTGGATTCAGGTACGATGATTCTAAGTGAAATAAGTCACACAGAAAATGAAACATCATAAGATATCACTAACACACCGAATGTAATCTTGGCTACACATGAACTGAATTACAAAACAGAACAGGGTCTCAAATTTAGAAAACCAACTTATGTTTGCTTAAGGGGAAAGGTGAGTTGGGGTGCTGCATAAAACCAGAGATAGAAATTAGCACAGATACCATTCCATACGTCAAATATGTAATAGTCAAGACCTACACCTTGCTCAACGAAATGGGCTAAACACCCTATATTCAACGCCTAGGAATACACCTGACTAGTAAGAATCTTCAAACCCATGGATTTATATGTCTCCATAAGAGAATCAAGCATGTGTACAGCTGCATGAAGGCAGCAGAGAAAATCCGATAAATCCTATTATCAAAATGAATTACAAAAACAAAACACAATGACAGTGAAATAGAGAACAATTCTTAAATAATTCATTCAGGGCTTGTGATGCAACCTGGATTTACCTCATCTACACCCAGAGCTGAGTGAGACATAAGGTTGGACACTTCGGGGTGATACCACTGGTGAGGTTCGATGAGCAAATGCAGACCATTTGAAGTCATACTGCATGGTACCCATTCCATGGGTCCCAACTCTCCAGGTTTAAGCGATTCTTCCTTCAGCTAAAGCATGCATGGGAAGCCCACAGTATGGTGCACCGTGTGACCAGGAAACGTTTTCAAAGGCATCTCAATTTTCGTCCCCTTTTACTCTGGTTCACAATTCCAGACCCTTTTCTAACACTCTCCAGACTTGGAGAGTCAGTGCCTTTAACCTCCTGTTTGGCACAGTTTGCAATTTCTGCGCAAGATGAACAGGAATAGGGAGAACCAATGAGAGACTAGCTGTAGGTGTCTGCACGGGCAAATTTAACGCACATTTCCCACCAGAAAGACGAATTAACCAAAGGCTCAGCATGCCGTGCCGGAACAAGATTAGGGCCTGAAGCAATCCTGCGGGTTTGCGGCCAGCTCACAAGAAAGCGATTTGAAGAAAGGAGCTCAGGGGCACTGTAATTCACAAACCTGCAGAGTTATAAATGACAGCTATCGTCCAAAAATATATTGAAGGAAGACTGCGAAGAGGACTTGAAAGCGGGGCAGAATTGCAGGAAAACGATTTCAGGGGGTAGACTGGAATTGCATTTAAAGCATAGGAAAAGAGGCAGGACGTCGACAATGATGCACTTGACCAAAAAGGGCGTATGCGTTTTTTCCTGAATATATTCAGGAAAAAACGCATACGCACTTTTTGGCCAACCAAGCAAGCATGTTAAAGAAATCTGCACTACAATGAAGTCTCACTGCCCCCCGGTCAAAAGGGCCATGTGAAAAAAGTGTAAAATCCAGAAATGCAGCACAGGCCATGGAGAACAGGGAGCCTTGTTATGCTGATGGGTGGGATGTAAATTGCCAACAGCCACTCTGGAGAAGTGTATGGTGTTTCCTGAAACACCTAAAAAACAAAGCAACGGAGCCTACGGCACTTCCACTTATGGTCCTATAGCTTAGGGAAATTAAAATCAAAAACACACAGCCACCCCAAAGTTTCAGACGGCTCTGTTTACAAGAACCTCGTCTGCGGTACAAGTTAAATATCCCAGAAAGCGAAAAATGGATAAAGAAGTTGTGGTACGTACGTACAATGGAATATCAGTCACCAAGGAAATCTATGTCATCATGCCCGTCGTGGCATAATGAGTGGATTCAGGTACGATGATTCTAAGTGAAATAAGTCACACAGAAAATGAAACATCATAAGTTATCTCTAATACACCGAATGTAATCTTGGCTACACATGAACTGAATTACAAAACAGAACAGGGTCTCAAATTTAGAAAACCAACTTATGTTTGCTTAAGGGGAAAGGTGAGTTGGGGTGCTGCATAAAACCAGAGATAGAAATTAGCACAGATACCATTCCATACGTCAAATATGTAATAGTCAAGACCTACCCCTTGCTCAACGAAATGGGCTAAACACCCTATATTCAACGCCTAGGAATACACCTGACTAGTAAGAATCTTCAAACCCATGGATTTATATGTCTCCATAAGAGAATCAAGCGTGTGTACAGCTGCATGAATGCAGCAGAGAAAATCCGATAAATCCTATTATCAAAATGAATTACAAAAACAAAACACAATGACAGTGAAATAGAGAGCAATTCTTAAATAATTCATTCAGGGCTTGTGATGCAACCTGGATTTACCTCATCTACACCCAGAGCTGAGTGAGACATAAAGTTGGACACTTCGGGCTGATAGCATTGGTGAGGTTCGATGAGCAAATGCAGACCATTTGAAGTCATACTGCATGGTACCCATTCCATGGGTCCCAACTCTCCAGGTTTAAGCGATGCTTCCTTCAGCTAAAACATGCATGGGAAACCCACAGTATGGTGCACCGTGTGACCGGGAAACGTTTTCAAATGCATCTCAGTTTTCGTCCCCTTTTACTCGGGTTCACAATTCCAGACCCTTTACAAACACTCTCCCCACTTGGAGAGTCAGTGCCTTTAACCTGCTGTTTGGCACAGTTTGCAATTTCTGCGCAAGATGAACAGGAATAGGGAGAAACAATGAGAGACTAGCTGTAGTTGTCTGCACGGGCAAAATTAACGCTCATTTCAAACCAGGAAGAGGAATTAACCAAACGCTCAGCATGCCGTGCCGGAACCAGATTAGGGACTGAAGCAATCCTGCGGGTTTGCGGCCAGCTCACAAGAAAGCGATTTGAAGAAAGGAGCTCAGGGGCACTGTAAGTCACAAACCTGCAGAGTTATAAATGACAGCTATCGTCCAAAAATATATTGAAGGAAGGCTGCGAAGAGGACTTGAAAGCGGGGCAGAATTTCAGGAAAACGATTTCAGGGGGTAGACTGGAATTGCATTTAAAGCATAGGAAAAGAGGCAGAACGTCGACAATGATGCACTTGGCCAAAAAGGGCGTATGCGTTTTTTCCTGAATATATTCAGGAAAAAACGCATACGCCCTTTTTGGCCAACCAAGCAAGCATGTTAAAGAAATCTGCACTACAATGAAGTCTCACTGCCCCCCGGTCAAAAGGGCCATCTGAAAAAAGTGTAAAATCCAGAAATGCAGCACACGCCATGGAGAACAGGGAGCCTTGTTATGCTGATGGGTTGGATGTAAATTGCCAACAGCCACTCTGCAGAAGTGTATGGTGTTTCCTGAAACACGAAAAAACAAAGCAACGGAGCCTACGGCACTTCCACTTATGGTCCTATAGCTTAGGGAAATTAAAATAAAAAACACACAGCCACCCAAAAGTTTCAGACGGCTCTGTTTACAAGAACCTCTTCTATGGTACAAGTTAAATATCCCAGAAAGCGAAAAATGGATAAAGAATTTGTGGTACGTACGTACAATGGAATATCACTCACCAATGAAATCTATGTCATCTGGCCCGTCGTGGCATAATGAGTGGATTCAGGTACGATGATTCTAAGAGAAATAAGTCACACAGAAAATGAAACATCATAAGATATCACTAATACACCGAATGTAATCTTGGCTACACATGAACTGAATTACAAAACAGAACAGGGTCTCAATTTAGAAAACCAACTTATGTTTGCTTAAGGGGAAAGGTGAGTTGGGGTGCTGCATAAAACCAGAGATAGAAATTAGCACAGATACTATTCCATACGTCATATATGTAATAGTCAAGGGGGCTTCCCTGGTGGCGCACTGGTTGAGAGACCGCCTGCCGATGCAGGGGACGCGGGTTCGTGCCCCGGTCTTAGAGGATCCCACATGCCGTGGAGCTACTGGTCCCGTCAGTCATGGCTGTTGAGCCTGCGCGTCCGGAGCCTGTGCTCCGCAACGGGAGAGGCTACAACACTGAGAGGCCCGCGTACAGCAAAAAAAAAAAAAAAAAATATGTAATAGTCAAGACCTACCCCTTGCTCAACGAAATGGGCTAAACACCCTATATTCAACGCCTAGGAATACACCTGACTAGTAAGAAGCTTCAAACCCATGGATTTATATGTCTCCATAAGAGAATCAAGCGTGTGTACAGCTGCATGAATGCAGCAGAGAAAATCCGATAAATCCTATTATCAAAATGAATTACAAAAACAAAACACAATGACAGTGAAATAGAGAGCAATTCTTAAATAATTCATTCAGGGCTTGTGATGCAACCTGGATTTACCTCATCTACACCCAGAGCTGAGTGAGACATAAAGTTGGACACTTCGGGCTGATAGCATTGGTGAGGTTCGATGAGCAAATGCAGACCATTTGAAGTCATACTGCATGGTACCCATTCCATGGGTCCCAACTCTCCAGGTTTAAGCGATTCTTCCTTCAGCTAAAGCATGCATGGGAAGCCCACAGTATGGTGCACCGTGTGACCAGGAAACGTTTTCAAAGGCATCTCAATTTTCGTCCCCTTTTACTCTGGTTCACAATTCCAGACCCTTTTCTAACACTCTCCAGACTTGGAGAGTCAGTGCCTTTAACCTCCTGTTTGGCACAGTTTGCAATTTCTGCGCAAGATGAACAGGAATAGGGAGAACCAATGAGAGACTAGCTGTAGGTGTCTGCACGGGCAAATTTAACGCACATTTCCCACCAGAAAGACGAATTAACCAAAGGCTCAGCATGCCGTGCCGGAACAAGATTAGGGCCTGAAGCAATCCTGCGGGTTTGCGGCCAGCTCACAAGAAAGCGATTTGAAGAAAGGAGCTCAGGGGCACTGTAATTCACAAACCTGCAGAGTTATAAATGACAGCTATCGTCCAAAAATATATTGAAGGAAGACTGCGAAGAGGACTTGAAAGCGGGGCAGAATTGCAGGAAAACGATTTCAGGGGGTAGACTGGAATTGCATTTAAAGCATAGGAAAAGAGGCAGGACGTCGACAATGATGCACTTGACCAAAAAGGGCGTATGCGTTTTTTCCTGAATATATTCAGGAAAAAACGCATACGCCCTTTTTGGCCAACCAAGCAAGCATGTTAAAGAAATCTGCACTACAATGAAGTCTCACTGCCCCCCGGTCAAAAGGGCCATGTGAAAAAAGTGTAAAATCCAGAAATGCAGCACAGGCCATGGAGAACAGGGAGCCTTGTTATGCTGATGGGTGGGATGTAAATTGCCAACAGCCACTCTGGAGAAGTGTATGGTGTTTCCTGAAACACCTAAAAAACAAAGCAACGGAGCCTACGGCACTTCCACTTATGGTCCTATAGCTTAGGGAAATTAAAATCAAAAACACACAGCCACCCCAAAGTTTCAGACGGCTCTGTTTACAAGAACCTCGTCTGCGGTACAAGTTAAATATCCCAGAAAGCGAAAAATGGATAAAGAAGTTGTGGTACGTACGTACAATGGAATATCAGTCACCAAGGAAATCTATGTCATCATGCCCGTCGTGGCATAATGAGTGGATTCAGGTACGATGATTCTAAGTGAAATAAGTCACACAGAAAATGAAACATCATAAGTTATCTCTAATACACCGAATGTAATCTTGGCTACACATGAACTGAATTACAAAACAGAACAGGGTCTCAAATTTAGAAAACCAACTTATGTTTGCTTAAGGGGAAAGGTGAGTTGGGGTGCTGCATAAAACCAGAGATAGAAATTAGCACAGATACCATTCCATACGTCAAATATGTAATAGTCAAGACCTACCCCTTGCTCAACGAAATGGGCTAAACACCCTATATTCAACGCCTAGGAATACACCTGACTAGTAAGAATCTTCAAACCCATGGATTTATATGTCTCCATAAGAGAATCAAGCGTGTGTACAGCTGCATGAATGCAGCAGAGAAAATCCGATAAATCCTATTATCAAAATGAATTACAAAAACAAAACACAATGACAGTGAAATAGAGAGCAATTCTTAAATAATTCATTCAGGGCTTGTGATGCAACCTGGATTTACCTCATCTACACCCAGAGCTGAGTGAGACATAAAGTTGGACACTTCGGGCTGATAGCATTGGTGAGGTTCGATGAGCAAATGCAGACCATTTGAAGTCATACTGCATGGTACCCATTCCATGGGTCCCAACTCTCCAGGTTTAAGCGATGCTTCCTTCAGCTAAAACATGCATGGGAAACCCACAGTATGGTGCACCGTGTGACCGGGAAACGTTTTCAAATGCATCTCAGTTTTCGTCCCCTTTTACTCGGGTTCACAATTCCAGACCCTTTACAAACACTCTCCCCACTTGGAGAGTCAGTGCCTTTAACCTGCTGTTTGGCACAGTTTGCAATTTCTGCGCAAGATGAACAGGAATAGGGAGAAACAATGAGAGACTAGCTGTAGTTGTCTGCACGGGCAAAATTAACGCTCATTTCAAACCAGGAAGAGGAATTAACCAAACGCTCAGCATGCCGTGCCGGAACCAGATTAGGGACTGAAGCAATCCTGCGGGTTTGCGGCCAGCTCACAAGAAAGCGATTTGAAGAAAGGAGCTCAGGGGCACTGTAAGTCACAAACCTGCAGAGTTATAAATGACAGCTATCGTCCAAAAATATATTGAAGGAAGGCTGCGAAGAGGACTTGAAAGCGGGGCAGAATTTCAGGAAAACGATTTCAGGGGGTAGACTGGAATTGCATTTAAAGCATAGGAAAAGAGGCAGAACGTCGACAATGATGCACTTGGCCAAAAAGGGCGTATGCGTTTTTTCCTGAATATATTCAGGAAAAAACGCATACGCCCTTTTTGGCCAACCAAGCAAGCATGTTAAAGAAATCTGCACTACAATGAAGTCTCACTGCCCCCCGGTCAAAAGGGCCATCTGAAAAAAGTGTAAAATCCAGAAATGCAGCACACGCCATGGAGAACAGGGAGCCTTGTTATGCTGATGGGTTGGATGTAAATTGCCAACAGCCACTCTGCAGAAGTGTATGGTGTTTCCTGAAACACGAAAAAACAAAGCAACGGAGCCTACGGCACTTCCACTTATGGTCCTATAGCTTAGGGAAATTAAAATAAAAAACACACAGCCACCCAAAAGTTTCAGACGGCTCTGTTTACAAGAACCTCTTCTATGGTACAAGTTAAATATCCCAGAAAGCGAAAAATGGATAAAGAATTTGTGGTACGTACGTACAATGGAATATCACTCACCAATGAAATCTATGTCATCTGGCCCGTCGTGGCATAATGAGTGGATTCAGGTACGATGATTCTAAGAGAAATAAGTCACACAGAAAATGAAACATCATAAGATATCACTAATACACCGAATGTAATCTTGGCTACACATGAACTGAATTACAAAACAGAACAGGGTCTCAATTTAGAAAACCAACTTATGTTTGCTTAAGGGGAAAGGTGAGTTGGGGTGCTGCATAAAACCAGAGATAGAAATTAGCACAGATACTATTCCATACGTCATATATGTAATAGTCAAGGGGGCTTCCCTGGTGGCGCACTGGTTGAGAGACCGCCTGCCGATGCAGGGGACGCGGGTTCGTGCCCCGGTCCGAGAGGATCCCACATGCCGTGGAGCTACTGGTCCCGTCAGTCATGGCTGTTGAGCCTGCGCGTCCGGAGCCTGTGCTCCGCAACGGGAGAGGCTACAACACTGAGAGGCCCGCGTACAGCAAAAAAAAAAAAAAAAAAATATGTAATAATCAAGACCTACCCCTTGCTCAACGAAATGGGCTAAACACCCTATATTCAACGCCTAGGAATACACCTGACTAGTAAGAAGCTTCAAACCCATGGATTTATATGTCTCCATAAGAGAATCAAGCGTGTGTACAGCTGCATGAATGCAGCAGAGAAAATCCGATAAATCCTATTATCAAAATGAATTACAAAAACAAAACACAATGACAGTGAAATAGAGAGCAATTCTTAAATAATTCATTCAGGGCTTGTGATGCAACCTGGATTTACCTCATCTACACCCAGAGCTGAGTGAGACATAAAGTTGGACACTTCGGGCTGATAGCATTGGTGAGGTTCGATGAGCAAATGCAGACCATTTGAAGTCATACTGCATGGTACCCATTCCATGGGTCCCAACTCTCCAGGTTTAAGCGATGCTTCCTTCAGCTAAAACATGCATGGGAAACCCACAGTATGGTGCACCGTGTGACCGGGAAACGTTTTCAAATGCATCTCAGTTTTCGTCCCCTTTTACTCGGGTTCACAATTCCAGACCCTTTACAAACACTCTCCCCACTTGGAGAGTCAGTGCCTTTAACCTGCTGTTTGGCACAGTTTGCAATTTCTGCGCAAGATGAACAGGAATAGGGAGAAACAATGAGAGACTAGCTGTAGTTGTCTGCACGGGCAAAATTAACGCTCATTTCAAACCAGGAAGAGGAATTAACCAAACGCTCAGCATGCCGTGCCGGAACCAGATTAGGGACTGAAGCAATCCTGCGGGTTTGCGGCCAGCTCACAAGAAAGCGATTTGAAGAAAGGAGCTCAGGGGCACTGTAAGTCACAAACCTGCAGAGTTATAAATGACAGCTATCGTCCAAAAATATATTGAAGGAAGGCTGCGAAGAGGACTTGAAAGCGGGGCAGAATTTCAGGAAAACGATTTCAGGGGGTAGACTGGAATTGCATTTAAAGCATAGGAAAAGAGGCAGAACGTCGACAATGATGCACTTGGCCAAAAAGGGCGTATGCGTTTTTTCCTGAATATATTCAGGACAAAACGCATACGCCCTTTTTGGCCAACCAAGCAAGCATGTTAAAGAAATCTGCACTACAATGAAGTCTCACTGCCCCCCGGTCAAAAGGGCCATCTGAAAAAAGTGTAAAATCCAGAAATGCAGCACACGCCATGGAGAACAGGGAGCCTTGTTATGCTGATGGGTGGGATGTAAATTGCCAACAGCCACTCTGCAGAAGTGTATGGTGTTTCCTGAAACACCAAAAAACAAAGCAACGGAGCCTACGGCACTTCCACTTATGGTCCTATAGCTTAGGGAAATTAAAATAAAAAACACACAGCCACCCAAAAGTTTCAGACGGCTCTGTTTACAAGAACCTCTTCTATGGTACAAGTTAAATATCCCAGAAAGCGAAAAATGGATAAAGAATTTGTGGTACGTACGTACAATGGAATATCACTCACCAATGAAATCTATGTCATCTGGCCCGTCGTGGCATAATGAGTGGATTCAGGTACGATGATTCTAAGAGAAATAAGTCACACAGAAAATGAAACATCATAAGATATCACTAATACACCGAATGTAATCTTGGCTACACATGAACTGAATTACAAAACAGAACAGGGTCTCAATTTAGAAAACCAACTTATGTTTGCTTAAGGGGAAAGGTGAGTTGGGGTGCTGCATAAAACCAGAGATAGAAATTAGCACAGATACTATTCCATACGTCATATATGTAATAGTCAAGGGGGCTTCCCTGGTGGCGCACTGGTTGAGAGACCGCCTGCCGATGCAGGGGACGCGGGTTCGTGCCCCGGTCCGAGAGGATCCCACGTGCCGTGGAGCTACTGGTCCCGTCAGTCATGGCTGTTGAGCCTGCGCGTCCGGAGCCTGTGCTCCGCAACGGGAGAGGCTACAACACTGAGAGGCCCGCGTACAGCAAAAAAAAAAAAAAAAAATATGTAATAGTCAAGACCTACCCCTTGCTCAACGAAATGGGCTAAACACCCTATATTCAACGCCTAGGAATACACCTGACTAGTAAGAAGCTTCAAACCCATGGATTTATATGTCTCCATAAGAGAATCAAGCGTGTGTACAGCTGCATGAATGCAGCAGAGAAAATCCGATAAATCCTATTATCAAAATGAATTACAAAAACAAAACACAATGACAGTGAAATAGAGAGCAATTCTTAAATAATTCATTCAGGGCTTGTGATGCAACCTGGATTTACCTCATCTACACCCAGAGCTGAGTGAGACATAAACTTGGACACTTCGGGCTGATAGCATTGGTGAAGTTCGATGAGCAAATGCAGACCATTTGAAGTCATACTGCATGGTACCCATTCCATGGGTCCCAACTCTCCAGGTTTAAGCGATTCTTCCTTCAGCTAAAACATGCATGGGAAGCCCACAGTATGGTGCACCGTGTGACCGGGAAACATTTTCAAATGCATCTCAGTTTTTGTCCCCGTTTACTCGGGTTCAGAATTCCAGACCCTTTACAAACACTCTCCCCACTTGGAGAGTCAGTGCCTTTAACCTGCTGTTTGGCACAGTTTGCAATATCTGCGCAAGAGGAATAGGAATAGGAAGAACCAATGAGAGACTAGCTGTAGGTTTCTGCACGGGCAAATTTAACGCTCATTTCCAACCAGGAAGAGGAATTAACCAAACGCTCAGCATGCCGTGCCGGAACCAGATTAGGGCCTGAAGCAATCCTGCGGGTTTGCGGCCAGCTCAAAAGAAAGCGATTTGAAGAAAGGAGCTCAGGGGCACTGTAAGTCACAAACCTGCAGAGCTATAAATGACAGCTATCGTCCAAAAATATATTGAAGGAAGGCTGCGAAGAGGACTTGAAAGCGGGGCAGAATTTCAGGAAAACGATTTCAGGGGGTAGACTGGAATTGCATTTAAAGCATAGGAAAAGAGGCAGAACGTCGACAATGATGCACTTGGCCAAAAAGGGCGTATGCGTTTTTTCCTGAATATATTCAGGAAAAAACGCATACGCACTTTTTGGCCAACCAAGCAAGCATGTTAAAGAAATCTGCACTACAATGAAGTCTCACTGCCCCCCGGTCAAAAGGGCCATCTGAAAAAAGTGTAAAATCCAGAAAGGCGGCACAGGCCATGGAGAACAGGGAGCCTTGTTATGCTGATGGGCGGGATGTAAATTGCCAACAGCCACTCTGGAGAAGTGTATGGTGTTTCCTGAAACACCTAAGAAACAAAGCAACGGAGCCTACGGCACTTCCACTTATGGTCCTATAGCTTAGGGAAATTAAAATAAAAAACACACAGCCACCCCAAGGTTTCAGACGGCTCTGTTTACAAGAACCTCGTCTACGGTACAAGTTAAATATCCCAGAAAGCGAAAAATGGATAAAGAAGTTGTGGTACGTACGTACAATGGAATATCACTCACCAATGAAATCTATGTCATCTGGCCCGTCGTGGCATAATGAGTGGATTCAGGTACGATGATTCTAAGAGAAATAAGTCACACAGAAAATGAAACATCATAAGTTATCTCTAATACACCGAATGTAATCTTGGCTACACATGAACTGAATTACAAAACAGAACAGGGTCTCAAATTTAGAAAACCAACTTATGTTTGCTTAAGGGGAAAGGTGAGTTGGGGTGCTGCATAAAACCAGAGATAGAAATTAGCACAGATACCATTCCATACGTCAAATATGTAATAGTCAAGACCTACCCCTCGCTCAACGAAATGGGCTAAACACCCTATATTCAACGCCTAGGAATACACCTGACTAGTAAGAATCTTCAAACCCATGGATTTATATGTCTCCATAAAAGAATCAAGCATGTGTACAGCTGCATGAAGGCAGCAGAGAAAATCCGATAAATCCTATTATCAAAATGAATTACAAAAACAAAACACAATGACAGTGAAATAGAGAGCAATTCTTAAATAATTCATTCAGGGCTTGTGATGCAACCTGGATTTACCTCATCTAAACCCAGAGCTGAGTGAGACGTAAGGTTGGACACTTCGGGCTGATAGCATTGGTGAGGTTCGATGAGCAAATGCAGACCATTTGAAGTCATACTACATGGTACCCATTCCATGGGTCCCAACTCTCCAGGTTTAAGCGATTCTTCCTTCAGGTAAAGCATGCATGGGAAGCCCACAGTATGGTGCACCGTGTGACCGGGAAACGTTTTCAAATGCATCTCAGTTTTTGTCCCCGTTTACTCGGGTTCAGAATTCCAGACCCTTTACAAACACTCTCCCCACTTGGAGAGTCAGTGCCTTTAACCTGCTGTTTGGCACAGTTTGCAATTTCTGCGCAAGAGGAATAGGAATAGGAAGAACCAATGAGAGACTAGCTGTAGGTTTCTGCACGGGCAAATTTAACGCTCATTTCCAACCAGGAAGAGGAATTAACCAAACGCTCAGCATGCCGTGCCGGAACCAGATTAGGGCCTGAAGCAATCCTGCGGGTTTGCGGCCAGCTCAAAAGAAAGCGATTTGAAGAAAGGAGCTCAGGGGCACTGTAATTCACAAACCTGCAGAGTTATAAATGACAGCTATCGTCCAAAAATATATTGAAGGAAGGCTGCGAAGAGGACTTGAAAGCGGGGCAAAATTGCAGGAAAACGATTTCAGGGGTTAGACTGGAATTGCATTTAAAGCATAGGAAAAGAGGCAGAACGTCGACAATGATGCACTTGGCCAAAAAGGGCGTATGCGTTTTTTCCGGAATATACGCATACGCCCTTTTTGGCCAACCAAGCAAGCATGTTAAAGAAATCTGCACTACAATGAAGTCTCACTGCCCCCCGGTCAAAAGGGCCATCTGAAAAAAGTGTAAAATCCAGAAAGGCAGCACAGGCCATGGAGAACAGGGAGCCTTGTTATGCTCATGGGTGGGATGTAAATTGCCAACAGCCACTCTGGAGAAGTGTATGGTGTTTCCTGAAACACCTAAAAAACAAAGCAACGGAGCCTACGGCACTTCCACTTATGGTCCTATAGCTTAGGGAAATTAAAATAAAAAACACACAGCCACCCCAAAGTTTCAGACGGCTCTGTTTACAAGAACCTCGTCTACGGTACAAGTTAAATATCCCAGAAAGCGAAAAATGGATAAAGAAGTTGTGGTACGTACGTACAATGGAATATCACTCACCAATGAAATCTATGTCATCTGGCCCGTCGTGGCATAATGAGTGGATTCAGGTACGATGATTCTAAGAGAAATAAGTCACACAGAAAATGAAACATCGTAAGTTATCTCTAATACACCGAATGTAATCTTGGCTACACATGAACTGAATTACAAAACAGAACAGGGTCTCAAATTTAGAAAACCAACTTATGTTTGCTTAAGGGGAAAGGTGAGTTGGGGTGCTGCATAAAACCAGAGATAGAAATTAGCACAGATACCATTCCATACGTCAAATATGTAATAGTCAAGACCTACACCTTGCTCAACGAAATGGGCTAAACACCCTATATTCAACGCCTAGGAATACACCTGACTAGTAAGAATCTTCAAACCCATGGATTTATATGTCTCCATAAGAGAATCAAGCGTGTGTACAGCTGCATGAAGGTAGCAGAGAAAATCCGATAAATACTATTATCAAAATGAATTACAAAAACAAAACACAATGACAGTGAAATAGAGAGCAATTCTTAAATAATTCATTCAGGGCTTGTGATGCAACCTGGATTTACCTCATCTACACCCAGAGCTGAGTGAGACATAAAGTTGGACACTTCGGGCTGATAGCATTGGTGAGGTTCGAAGAGCAAATGCAGACCATTTGAAGTCATACTGCATGGTACCCATTCCATGGGTCCCAACTCTCCAGGTTTAAGCGATTCTTCCTTCAGCTAAAACATGCATGGGAAACCCACAGTATGGTGCACCGTGTGACCGGGAAACGTTTTCAAATGCATCTCAGTTTTCGTCCCCTTTTACTCGGGTTCACCATTCCAGACCCTTTACTAACACTCTACCCACTTGGAGAGTCAGTGCCTTTAACCTGCTGTTTGGCACAGTTTGCAATTTCTGCGCAAGATGAACAGGAATAGGGAGAACCAATGAGAGACTAGCTGTAGGTGTCTGCACGGGCAAATTTAATGCTCATTTCCCACCAGGAAGAGGAATTAACCAAACGCTCAGCATGCCGTGCCGGAACCAGATTAGGGCCTGAAGCAACCCTGCGAGTTTGCGGCCAGCTCACAAGAAAGCGATTTGAAGAAAGGAGCTCCGGGGCACTCTAATTCACAAACCTGCAGAGTTATAAATGACAGCTATCGTCCAAAAATATATTGAAGGAAGCCTGCGAAGAGGACTTGAAAGCGGGGCAGAATTGCAGGAAAACGATTTCAGGGGGTAGACTGGAATTGCATTTAAAGCATAGGAAAAGAGGCAGAACGTCGACAATGATGCACTTGGCCAAAAAGGGCGTATGCGTTTTTTCCTGAATATATTCAGGAAAAAACGCATACGCACTTTTTGGCCAACCAAGCAAGCATGTTAAAGAAATCTGCACTACAATGAAGTCTCACTGCCCCCCGGTCAAAAGGGCCATCTGAAAAAAGTGTAAAATCCAGAAAGGCAGCACAGGCCATGGAGAACAGGGAGCCTTGTTATGCTGATGGGCGGGATGTAAATTGCCAACAGCCACTCTGGAGAAGTGTATGGTGTTTCCTGAAACACCTAAAAAACAAAGCAACAGAGCCTACGGCACTTCCACTTATGGTCCTATAGCTTAGGGAAATTTAAATCAAAAACACACAGCCATGCCAAAGTTTCAGATGGCTCTGTTTACAAGAACCACTTCTACGGTACAAGTTAAATATCCCAGAAAGCGAAAAATGGATAAAGAAGTTGTGGTACGTACGTACAATGGAATATCAGTCACCAAGGAAAGCTATGTCATCTGGCCCGTCGTGGCGTAATGAGTGGATTCAGGTACGATGATTCTAAGTGAAATAAGTCACACAGAAAATGAAACATCATAAGATATCACTAACACACCGAATGTAATCTTGGCTACACATGAACTGAATTACAAAACAGAACAGGGTCTCAAATTTAGAAAACCAACTTATGTTTGCTTAAGGGGAAAGGTGAGTTGGGGTGCTGCATAAAACCAGAGATAGAAATTAGCACAGATACCATTCCATACGTCAAATATGTAATAGTCAAGACCTACCCCTTGCTCAACGAAATGGGCTAAACACCCTATATTCAACGCCTAGGAATACACCTGACTAGTAAGAATCTTCAAACCCATGGATTTATATGTCTCCATAAGAGAATCAAGCGTGTGTACAGCTGCATGAATGCAGCAGAGAAAATCCGATAAATCCTATTATCAAAATGAATTACAAAAACAAAACACAATGACAGTGAAATAGAGAGCAATTCTTAAATAATTCATTCAGGGCTTGTGATGCAACCTGGATTTACCTCATCTACACCCAGAGCTGAGTGAGACATAAAGTTGGACACTTCGGGCTGATAGCATTGGTGAGGTTCGATGAGCAAATGCAGACCATTTGAAGTCATACTGCATGGTACCCATTCCATGGGTCCCAACTCTCCAGGTTTAAGTGATTCTTCCTTCAGCTAAAACATGCATGGGAAACCCACAGTATGGTGCACCGTGTGACCGGGAAACGTTTTCAAATGCATCTCAGTTTTCCTCCCCTTTTACTCGGGTTCACAATTCCAGACCCTTTACTAACACTCTCCCCACTTGGAGAGTCAGTGCCTTTAACCTCCTGTTTGGCACAGTTTGCAATTTCTGCGCAAGATGAACAGGAATAGGGAGAACCAATGAGAGACTAGCTGTAGGTGTCTGCACGGGCAAATTTAACGCTCATTTCCCACCAGGAAGAGGAATTAACCGAAGGCTCAGCATGCTGTGCCGGAACCAGATTAGGGCCTGAAGCAATCCTGAGGGTTTGTGGCCAGCTCACAAGAAAGCGATTTGAAGAAAGGAGCTCCGGGCCACTGTAATTCAAAACCTGCAGTGTTGTAAATGACAGCTATCGTCCAAAAATATATTGAAGGAAGGCTGCGAAGAGGACTTGAAAGCGGGGCAGAATTTCAGGAAAACGATTTCATGGGGTAGACTGGAATTGAATTTAAAGCATAGGAAAAGAGGCAGAACGTCGACAATGATGCACTTGGCCAAAAAGAGCGTATGCGTTTTTTCCTGAATATATTCAGGAAAAAACGCATACGCTCTTTTTGGCCAACCAAGCAACCATGTTAAAGAAATCTGCACTACAATGAAGTCTCACTGCCCCCCGGTCAAAAGGGCCATCTGAAAAAAGTGTAAAATCCAGAAATGCAGCACAGGCCATGGAGAACAGGGAGCCTTGCTATGCTGATGGGTGGGATGTAAATTGCCAACAGCCACTCTGGAGAACTGTATGGTGTTTCCTGAAACACCTAAAAAACAAAGCAACGGAGCCTACGGCACTTCCACTTATGGTCCTATAGCTTAGGGAAATTAAAATCAAAAACACACAGCCACGCCAAAGTTTCAGATGGCTCTGTTTACAAGAACCTCGTCTACCGTACAAGTTAAATATCCCAGAAAGCGAAAAATGGATAAAGAAGTTGTGGTACGTACGTACAATGGAATATCACTCACCAATGAAGTCTATGTCATCTGGCCCGTCGTGGCATAATGAGTGGATTCAGGTACGATGATTCTAAGTGAAATAAGTCACACAGAAAATGAAACATCATAATATATCACTAATACACCGAATGTAATCTTGGCTACACATGAACTGAATTACAAAACAGAACAGGGTCTCAAATATAGAAAACCAACTTATGCTTGCTTAAGGGGAAAGGTGAGTTGGGGTGCTGCATAAAACCAGAGATAGAAATTAGCACAGATAGCTTTCCATAAGCCAAATATGTAATAGTCAAGACCTACCCCTTGCTCAACGAAATGGACGAAACACCCCATATTCAACGCCTAGGAATACACCTGAGTAGTAAGAATCTTCAAACCCATGGATTTATATGTCTCCATAAGAGAATCAAGCATGTGTACAGCTGCATGAAGGCAGCAGAGAAAATCCGATAAATCCTATTATCAAAATGAATTACAAAAACAAAACACAATGACAGTGAAATAGAGAGCAATTCTTAAATAATTCATTCAGGGCTTGTGATGCAACCTGGATTTACCTCATCTAAACCCAGAGCTGAGTGAGACCTAAGGTTGGACCCTTCGGGCTGATAGCATTGGTGAGGTTCGATGAGCAAATGCAGACCATTTGAAGTCATACTACATGGTACCCATTCCATGGGTCCCAACTCTCCAGGTTTAAGCGATTCTTCCTTCAGGTAAAGCATGCATGGGAAGCCCACAGTATGGTGCACCGTGTGACCGGGAAACATTTTCAAATGCATCTCAGTTTTTGTCCCCGTTTACTCGGGTTCAGAATTCCAGACCCTTTACAAACACTCTCCCCACTTGGAGAGTCAGTGCCTTTAACCTGCTGTTTGGCACAGTTTGCAATTTCTGCGCAAGAGGAATAGGAATAGGAAGAACCAATGAGAGACTAGCTGTAGGTTTCTGCACGGGCAAATTTAACGTTCATTTCCAACCAGGAAGAGGAATTAACCAAACGCTCAGCATGCCGTGCCGGAACCAGATTAGGGCCTGAAGCAATCCTGCGGGTTTGCGGCCAGCTCAAAAGAAAGCGATTTGAAGAAAGGAGCTCAGGGGCACTGTAATTCACAAACCTGCAGAGTTATAAATGACAGCTATCGTCCAATAAAATATTGAAGGAAGGCTACGAAGAGGACTTGAAAGCGGGGCAGAATTGCAGGAAAACGATTTCAGGGGGTAGACTGGAATTGCATTTAAAGCATAGGAATAGAGGCAGAACGTCCACAATGATGCACTTGGCCAAAAAGGGCATATGCGTTTTTTTCCTGAATATATTCAGGAAAAAACGCATACGCGCTTTTTGGACAACCAAGCAAGCATGTTAAAGAAATCTGCACTACAATGAAGTCTCACTGCCCCCCGATCAAAAGGGCCATCTGAAAAAAGTGTAAAATCCAGAAAGGCAGCACAGGCCATGGAGAACAGGGAGCCTTGTTATGCTGATGGGTGGGATGTAAATTGCCAATAGCCACTCTGGAGAAGTTTATGGTGTTTCCTGAAACACCTAAAAAACAAAGCAACGGAGCCTACGGCACTTCCACTTATGGTCCTATAGATTAGGGAAATTAAAATCAAAAACACACAGCCACCCCAAAATTTCAGACGGCTCTCCTCACAAGAACCTCGTCTACGGTACAAGTTAAATATGCCAGAAAGCGAAGAAATGGATAAAGAACTTGTGGTACGTACGTACAATGGAATATCACTCACCAATGAAATCTATGTCCTCTGGCCCGTCCTGGCATAATGAGTGGATTCAGGTACGATGATTCTAAGTGAAATAAGTCACACAGAAAATGAAACATCATAAGATATCACTAATACACGGAATGTAATCTTGGCTACACATGAACTGTATTACAAAACAGAACAGGGTCTCAAATTTAGAAAACCAACTTATGTTTGCTTAAGGGGAAAGGTGAGTTGGGGTGCTGCATAAAACCAGAGATAGAAATTAGCAGAGATACCATTCCATAAGTCAAATATGTAATAGTCAAGACCTACCCCTTGCTCAACGCAATGGGCTAAACACGCTCTATTCAACGCCTAGGAATACACCTCACTAGTAAGACTCTTCAAACCCATGGATTTATATGTCTCCATAAGAGAATCAAGCCTGTGTACAGCTGCATGAAGGCAGCAGAGAAAATCCGATAAAACCCATTATCAAAATGAATTAAATAACAAAACACAATGACAGTGAAATAGAGAGCAATTCTTAAATAATTCATTCAGGGCTTGTGATGCAACCTGGATTTACCTCATCTACACCCAGAGCTGAGTGAGACATAAGGTTGGACACTTCGGGCTGATAGCATTGGTGAGGTTCGATGAGCAAATGCAGACCCTTTGAAGTCATGCTGCATGATACCCATTCCATGGGTCCCAACTCTCCAGGTTTAAGCGATTCTTCCTTCAGCTAAAACATGCATGGGAAACCCACAGTATGGTGCACCGTGTGACCGGGAAACGTTTTCAAATGCATCTCAGTTTTCGACCCCTTTTACTCAGGTTCACCATTCCAGACCCTTTACTAACACTCTCCCCACTTGGAGAGTCAGTGCCTTTAATCTGCTGTTTGGCACAGTTTGCAATTTCTGCGCAAGATGAACAGGAATAGGGAGAACCAATGAGAGACTAGCTGTAGGTGTCTGCACGGGCAAATTTAATGCTCATTTCCCACCAGGAAGAGGAATTAACCAAACGCTCAACATTCCGTGCTGGAACCAGATTAGGGCCTGAATCAAACATGGGGGTTTGCGGCCATCTCACAAGAAAGCGATTTGAAGAAAGGAGCTCAGGGGCACTGTAATTCACAAACCTGCAGAGTTATAAATGACAGCTATCGTCCAAAAATATATTGAAGGAAGGCTGCGAAGAGGACTTGAAAGCGGGGCAGAATTGCAGGAAAACGATTTCAGGGGGTAGACTGGAATTGCATTTAAAGCATAGGAAAAGAGGCAGAACGTCCACAATGATGCACTTGGCCAAAAAGTGCGTATGCGTTTTTTCCTGAATATATTCCGGAAAAAACGCATACGCACTTTTTGGCCAAGCAAGCAAGCATGTTAAAGAAATCTGCACTACAATGAAGTCTCACTGCCCCCCGGTCAAAAGGGCCATCTGAAAACAGTGTAAAATCCAGAAAGGCAGCACAGGCCATGGAGAACAGGGAGCCTTGTTATGCTGATGGGTGGGATGTAAATTGCCAAAAGCCACTCTGGAGAAGTGTATTGTGTTTCCTGAAACACCTAAAAAACAAAGCAACGGAGCCTACGGCACTTCCACTTATGGTCCTATAGCTTAGGGAAATTAAAATCAAAAACACACAGCCACCCCAAAGTTTCAGAGGGCTCTGTTTACAAGAACCTCGTCTACGGTACAAGTTAAATATCCCAGAAAGTGAAAAATGGATAAAGAAGTTGTGGTACGTACGTACAATGGAATATCACCCAGCAATGAAATCTATGTCATCAGGCCCGTCGCGGCATAATGAGTGGATTCAGGTACGATGATTCTAAGTGAAATAAGTCACAAAGAAAATGAAACCTCATAAGATATCACTTATACACCGAATGTAATCTTGGCTACACATGAACTGAATTACAAAAGAGAACAGGGTCTCAAATTTAGAAAACCAACTTATGTTTGCTTAAGGGGAAAGGTGAGTTGGGGTGCTGCATAAAACCAGAGATAGAAATTAGCACAGATACCATTCCATACGTCAAATATGTAATAGTCAGGGGGCTTCCCTGGTGGTGCAGTGGTTGAGAGTCCGCCTGCCGATGAAGGGGACGCGGGTTCGTGCCCCGGTCCGAGAGGATCCAACATGCCGCGTAGCTACTGGCCCCGTAAGTCCTGGCCTTTGAGCCTGCGCATCCGGAGCCTGTGCTCCGCAACGGGAGAGGCCACAACACTGAGAGGCCCGCGTACAGAAAAAAAAAAAAAATATGTAATAGTCAAGACCTACCCCTTGCTCAACGAAATGGACTAAACACCCCATATTCAACGCCTAGGAATACACCTGACTAGTAAGAATCTTTAAACCCATGGATTTATATGTCTCCGTAAGAGAATGAAGCGTGTGTACAGCGGCATGAATGCAGCAGAGAAAATCCGATAAATCCCATTATCAAAATGAATTACACAAACAAAACCCAAGGACAGTGAAATAGAGAGCAATTCTTAAATAAATCATTCAGGGCTTGTGATGCAACCTGGATTTACCACATCTACACCCAGAGCTGAGTGAGACATAAGGTTGGGCACTTCGGGCTGATAGCATTGGTGATGTTCGATGAGCAAATGCAGACCCTTTGAAGTCATACAGCATGGTACCCATTCCATGGGTCCCAACTGTCCAAGTTTAAGGGATTCTTCCTTCAGCTAAAACATGCATGGGAAACCCACACTATGGTGCACCGTGTGACTGGCAAACGTTTTCAAATGCATCTCAGTTTTCGTCCCCTTTTACTCGGGTTCACCATTACAGACCCTTTACGAACACTCTCCCCACTTGGAGAGTCAGTGCCTTTAACCTCCTGTTGGGCACAGTTTGCAATTTCTGCGCAAGATGAAAAGGAATAGGGAGAACCAATGAGAGACTAGCTCTAGGTGTCTGCACGGGCAAATTTAACGCTCATTTCCCACCAGGAAGAGGAATTAACCAAAGGCTCAGCATGCCGTGCCGGAACCAGATTAGGGCCTGAAGCAATCCTGTGGGTTTGCCGCCAGCTCACAAGATAGCGAGTTGAAGAAAGGTGCTCAGGGGCACTGTAACTCACAAACCTGCAGAGTTTTAAATGACAGCTATCGTCCAAAAATATATTGAAGAAAGGCTGCGAAGACGATTTGTAAGCGGGACAGATTTGCAGGAAAACGATTTCAGGGGGTAGACGGGAATTGCATTTAAAGCATAGGAAAAGAGGCAGAACATCGCTAATGATGCTCTTGGCCAAAAAGGGCGTATGCGTTTTTTCCTGAATATATTCAGGAAAAAACGCATACGCCCTTTTTGGCCAACCAAGCAAGCATGTTAAAGAAATCTGCACTACAATGAAGTCTCACTACCCACCGGTCAAAAGGTCCATCTGAAAAAAGTGTAAAATCCAGAAAGGCAGCACAGGCCATGGAGAACAGGGAGCCTTGTTATGCTGATGGGCGGGATGTAAATTGCCAACAGCCACTCTGGAGAAGTGTATGGTGTTTCCCGGAACACCGAAAAAACAAAGCTACGGAGCCTACGGCACTTCCACTTATGGTCCTATAGCTTAGGGAAATTAAAATCAAAAACACACAGCCACCCCAAAGTGTCGGACGGCTCTGTTTACAAGAACCTCGTGTACGGTACAAGTTAAATATCCCAGAATGTGAAAAATGGATAAAGAAGTTGTGGTACGTACGTACAATGGAATATCACTCAGCAATGAAATCTATGTCATCAGGCCCGTTGCGGCATAATGAGTGGATTCAGGTACGATGATTCTAAGTGAAATAAGTCACACAGAAAATGAAACATCATAAGATATCACTACTACACGGAATGTAAACTTGGCTACACATGAACTGAATTACAAAACAGAACAGGGTCTCAAATTTAGAAAACCAACTTATGCTTGCTTAAGGGGAAAGGTGAGTTGGGGTGCTGCATAAAACCAGAGATAGAAATTAGCACAGATACCTTTCCATAAGCCAAATATGTAATAGTCAAGACCTACCCCTTGCTCAACGAAATGGACTAAACACCCCATATTCAACGCCTAGGAATACACCTGACTAGTAAGAATCTTCAAACCCATGGATTTATATGTCTCCGTAAGAGAATGAAGCGTGTGTACAGCGGCATGAATGCAGCAGAGAAAATCCGATAAATCCCATTATCAAAATGAATTACACAAACAAAACCCAAGGACAGTGAGATAGAGAGCAATTCTTAAATAATTCATTCAGGGCTTGTGATGCAACCTGGATTTACCACATCTACACCCAGAGCTGTGTGAGACATAAGGTTGGGCACTTCGGGCTGATAGCATTGGTGAGGTTCGATGAGCAAATGCAGACCCTTTGAAGTCATACAGCATGGAACCCATTCCATGGGTCCCAACTCTCCAAGTTTAAGGGATTCTTCCTTCAGCTAAAACATGCATGGGAAACCCAAAGTATGGTGCACCGTGTGACTGGCAAACGTTTTCAAAGGCATCTCAGTTTTCGTCCCCTTTAACTCGGGTTCACCATTCCAGACCCTTTACGAACACTCTCCCCACTTGGAGAGTCAGTGCCTTTAACCTCCTGTTGGGCACAGTTTGCAATTTCTGCGCAAGATGAAAAGGAATAGGGAGAACCAATGAGAGACTAGCTCTAGGTGTCTGCACGGGCAAATTTAACGCTCATTTCCAACCAGGAACAGGAATTAAAGAAAGGCTCAGCATGCCGTGCTGGAACAACATTAGGGCCTGAAGCAATCCTGCGGGTTTGCGGCCAGATCAAAAGAAAGCAATTTTAAGAAAGGAGCTCAGGGGCACTGTAATTCACAAACCTGCAGAGTTATAAATGACAGCTATCGTCCAAAAATATATTGAAGGAAGGCTGCGAAGAGGACTTGAAAGCGGGGCAGAATTGCAGGAAAACGATTTCAGGGGGTAGACGGGAATTGCATTTAAAGCATAGGAAAAGAGGCAGAACGTCGACAATGATTCACTTGGCCAAAAAGGGCGTATGCGTTTTTTCCTGAATATATTCAGGAAAAAACGCATACGCCCTTTTTGGCCAACCAAGCAAGCATGTTAAAGAAATCTGCACTACAATGAAGTCTCACTGCCCCCCGGTCAAAAGGGCCATCTGAAAAAAGTGTAAAATCCAGAAAGGCAGCACAGGCCATGGAGAACAGGGAGCCTTGTTATGCTGATGGGCGGGATGTAAATTGCCAACAGCCACCCTGGAGAAGTGTATGGTGTTTCCCGGAACACCGAAAAAACAAAGCTACGGAGCCTACGGCACTTCCACTTATGGTCCTATAGCTTAGGGAAATTAAAATCAAAAACACACAGCCACCCCAAAGTGTCGGACGGCTCTGTTTACAAGAACCTCGTCTACGGTACAAGTTAAATATCCCAGAAAGTGAAAAATGGATAAAGAAGTTGTGGTACGTACGTACAATGGAATATCACTCAGCAATGAAATCTATGTCATCAGGCCCGTCGCGGCATAATGAGTGGATTCAGGTACGATGATTCTAAGTGAAATAAGTCACACAGAAAATGAAACATCATAAGATATCACTACTACGCGGAATGTAAACTTGGCTACACATGAACTGAATTACAAAACAGAACAGGGTCTCAAATTTAGAAAACCAACTTATGCTTGCTTAAGGGGAAAGGTGAGTTGGGGTGCTGCATAAAACCAGAGATAGAAATTAGCACAGATACCTTTCCATAAGCCAAATATGTAATAGTTAAGACCTACCCCTTGCTCAACGAAATGGACTAAACACCCCATATTCAACGCCTAGGAATACACCTGACTAGTAAGAATCTTCAAACCCATGGATTTATATGTCTCCGTAAGAGAATGAAGCGTGTGTACAGTGGCATGAATGCAGCAGAGAAAATCCGATAAATCCCATTATCAAAATGAATTACACAAACAAAACCCAAGGACAGTGAAATAGAGAGCAATTCTTAAATAATTCATTCAGGGCTTGTGATGCAACCTGGATTTACCACATCTACACCCAGAGCTGAGTGAGACATAAGGTTGGGCACTTCGGGCTGATAGCATTGGTGAGGTTCGATGAGCAAATGCAGACCCTATGAAGTCATACAGCATGGTACCCATTCCATGGGTCCCAACTCTCCAAGTTTAAGGGATTCTTCCTTCAGCTAAAACATGCATGGGAAACCCACAGTATGGTGCACCGTGTGACCGGCAAACGTTTTCAAATGCATCTCAGTTTTCTTCCCCTTTTACTCGGGTTCACCATTCCAGACCCTTTACGAACACTCTCCCCACTTGGAGAGTCAGTGCCTTTAACCTCCTGTTGGGCACACTTTGCAATTTCTGCGCAAGATGAAAAGGAATAGGGAGAACGAATGAGAGACTAGCTCTAGGTATCTGCACGGTCAAATTTAACGCTCATTTCCCACCAGGAAGAGGAATTAACCAAAGGCTCAGCATGCCGTGCCGGAACCAGATTAGGGGCTGAGGCAATCCAGTGGGTTTGCGGCCAGCTCACAAGATAGCGAGTTGAAGAAATGAGCTCAGGGGCACTGTAACTCACAAACATGCAGAGTTATAAATGACAGCTATCGTCCAAAAATATATTGAAGGAGGTCTGCAAAGAGGACTTGAAAGCGGGGCAGAATTGCAGGAAAACGATTTCAGGGGGTAGACGGGAATTGCATTTAAAGCATAGGAAAAGAGGCAGAAAGTCAACAATGATGCTCTTGGCCAAAAAGGGCGTATGCGTTTTTTCCTGAATATATTCAGGAAAAAACGCATACGCCCTTTTTGGCCAACCAAGCAAGCATGTTAAAGAAATCTGCACTACAATGAAGTCTCACTGCCCCCCGGTCAAAAGGGCCATCTGAAAAAAGTGTAAAATCCAGGAATGCAGCACAGGCCATGGAGAACAGGGAGCCTTGCTATGTTGATGGGTCGGATGTAAATTGCCAACAGCCACTCTGGACAAGTGTATGGTGATTCCTGGAACACATAAAAAACAAAGCAACGAAGCCTACGGCACTTCCACTTATGGTCCTATAGCTTAGGGAAATTAAAATCAAAAACACACAAACACCCCAAAGTTTCGGACGGCTCTGTTTACAAGAACCTCGTCTACGGTACAAGTTAAATATCCCAGAATGTGAAAAATGGATAAAGTAGTAGTGGTACCTACATACAATGGAATATCACTCAGCAATGAAATCTATGTCATCAGGCCCGTCGCGGCATAATGAGTGGATTCATGTACGAAGATTCTAAGTGAAATAAGTCACACAGAAAATGAAATATCATAAGATATCACTAATACACGGAATGTAAACTTGGCTGCACATGAACTGAATTACAAAACAGAAGAGGGTCTCAAATTTAGAAAAACAACTTATGCTTGCTTAAGGGGAAAGGTGAGTTGGGGTGCTGCATAAAACCAGAGATAGAAATTAGCACAGATACCTTTCCATATGCCAAATAGGTAATAGTAAAGACCTACCACTTGCTCAACGAAATGGACTAAACAACCCATATTAAACGCCTAGGAATACACCTGACTAGAAAGAATCTTCAAACCCATGGATTTATATGTCTCCGTAAGAGAAAGAAGCCTTTGTACAGTGGCATGAATGCAGCAGAGAAAATCCGATAAATCCCATTATCAAAATGAATTACACAAACAAAACACAAGGACAGTGAAATAGAGAGCAATTCGTAAATAATTCATTCAGGTCTTGTGATGCATCCTGGATTTACCACATCTACACCCAGAGCTGAGTGAGACATAAGGTTGGGCACTTCGGGCTGATAGCATTGGTAAGGTTCGATGAGCAAATGCAGACCCTTTGAAGTCATACTGCATGGTACCCATTCCATGGTTCCCACCTCTCCAGATTTAAGGGATTCTTCCTTCAGCTAAAACATGCATGGGAAACCCACAGTATGGTGCACCGTGTGTCCGACAAACGTTTTCAAATGCATCTCAGTTTTTGTCCCCTTTTACTTGGGTTCACCATTCCAGACCCTTTACTAACACTCTCACCACTTGGAGAGTAGGTGCCTTTAACCTCCTGTTGGGCACAGTTTGCAATTTCTGCGCAAGATGAACAGGAATAGGGAGAACCAATGAGAGACTAGCTGTAGGTGTCTGCACGGGCAAATTTAACGCTCATTTCGCACCAGGAAGAGGAATTAACCAAAGGCTCATCATGCCGTGCTGGAACCAGATTAGGGCCTGAAGCAATCTTGCGGGTTTGCGGACAGCTCACAGGATAGCGAGTTGAAGAAAGGAGCTCAGGGGCACTGTAACTCACAAACCTGCAGATTTATAAACGACAGCTATCGTCCAAAAATATATTGAAGGAAGGCTGCGAAGACGACTAGAAAGCGGGGCAGAATTGCAGGAAAACGATTTCAGGGGGTAGACGGGAATTGCATTTAAAGCATAGGAAAAGAGGCAGAACGTCAACAATGATGCACTTGGCCAAAAAGGGCGTATGCGTTTTTTCCTGAATATATTCAGGAAAAAACGCATACGCCCTTTTTGGCCAACCAAGCAAGCATGTTAAAGAAATCTGCACTACAATGAAGTCTCACTGCCCCCCGGTCAAAAGGGCCATCTGAAAAAAGTGTAAAATCCAGAAAGGCAGCACAGGCCATGGAGAACAGGGAGCCTTGTTATGCTGATGCGTGGGATGTAAATTGCCAACAGCCACTCTGGAGAAGTGTATGGTGTTTCCTGAAACACCTAAAAAACACAGCAACGGAGCCACGGCACTTCCCCTTATGGTCCTATAGCTTAGGAAAATTAAAATCAAAAACACACAACCACCCAAAAGTCTCGGGCGGCTCTGTTTACAAGAACCTCGACTACTGTACAAGTTAAATATCCCAGAATGTGAAAAATGGATAAACAAGTTGTGGTACGTACGTACAATGGAATATCACACAGCAATGAAATCTATGTCATCAGGCCCGTCGCGGCATAATGATTGGATTCAGGTACGATGATTCTAAGTGAAATAAGTCACACAGAAAATGAAACATCATAAGATATCACTAATACACGGAATGTAAACTTGGCTACACATGAACTGAATTACAAAACAGAACAGGGTCTCAAATTTAGAAAACCAACTTATGCTTGCTTAAGGGGAAAGGTGAGTTGGGGTGCTGCATAAAACCAGAGATAGAAATTAGCACAGATACCTTTCCATAAGCCAAATATGTAATAGTCAAGACCTACCCCTTGCTCAACGAAATGGACTAAACACCCCATATTCAACGCCTAGGAATACACCTGACTAGTAAGAATCTTCAAACCCATGGATTTATATGTCTCCGTAAGAGAATGAAGCGTGTGTACAGCGGCATGAATGCAGCAGAGAAAATCCGATAAATCCCATTATCAAAATGAATTACACAAACAAAACCCAAGGACAGTGAAATAGAGAGCAATTCTTAAATAATTCATTCAGGGCTTGTGATGCAACCTGGATTTACCACATCTACACCCAGAGCTGAGTGAGACATAAGGTTGGGCACTTCGGGCTGATAGCATTGGTGAGGTTCGATGAGCAAATGCAGACCCTTTGAAGTCATACAGCGTGGTACCTTTTCCATGGGTCCCAACTCTCCAAGTTTAAGGGATTTTTCCTTCAGCTAAAACATGCATGGGAAACCCACAGTATGGTGCACCGTGTGACTGGCAAACGTTTTCAAATGCATCTCAGTTTTCGTCCCCTTTTACTCGGGTTCACCATTCCAGACCCTTTACGAACACTCTCCCCACTTGGACAGTCAGTGCCTTTAACATCCTGTTGCGCACAGTTTGCAATTTCTGCGCAAGATGAACAGGAATAGGGAGCACCAATGAGAGACTAGCTGTAGGTGTCTGCACAGGCAAATTTAACGCTCATTTCCCACCAGGAAGAGGAATTAACCAAAAGCTCAGCATGCCGTGCCGCAACAAGATTAGGGCCTGAAGCAATCCAGCGGGTTTGCGGCCGGCTCTAAAGAAAGCGATTTGAAGAAAGGAGCTCAGGGGCACTGTAATTCACAAACCTGCAGAGTTATAAATGACAGATATCGTCCAAAAATATATTGAAGGAAGGCTGCGAAGACGACTTGAAAGCGGGGCAGAATTGCATGAAAACGATTTCAGGGGGTAGACTGGAATTGCATTTAAAGCATAGGAAAAGAGGCAGAACGACCACAATGATGCACTTGGCCAAAAAGGGCGTATGCGTTTTTTCCTGAATATATTCAGGAAAAAATGCATACGCACTTTTTGGCCAACCAAGCAAGTATGTTATAGAAATCTGCACTACAATGAAGTCTCACTGGCCCCCGGTCAAAAGGGCCGTCTGAAAAAAGTGTAAAATCCAGAAATGCAGCACAGGCCATGGAGAACAGGGAGCCTTGTTATGCTGATGGGTGGGATGTAAATTGCCAACCGCCACTCTGGAGAAGTGTATGGTGTTTCCTGAAACACCTAAAAAACAAATCAACGGAGCCTACGGCACTTCCCCTTATGGTCCTATAGCTTAGGAAAATTAAAATCAAAAACACACAGCCACCCAAAAGTCTCGGGCGGCTCTGTTCACAAGAACCTCGTCTACGGTACAAGTTAAATATCCCAGAATGTGAAAAATGGATAAAGAAGTTGTGGTACGTACGTACAGTGGAATATCACACAGCAATGAAATCTATGTCATCAGGCCCGTCGCGGCATAATGAGTGGATTCAGGTACGATGATTCTAAGTGAAATAAGTCACACAGAAAATGAAACATCATAAGATATCACTACTACACGGAATGTAAACTTGGCTACACATGAACTGAATTACAAAACAGAACAGGGTCTCAAATTTAGAAAACCAACTTATGCTTGCTTAAGGGGAAAGGTGAGTTGGGGTGCTGCATAAAACCAGAGATAGAAATTAGCACAGATACCTTTCCATAAGCCAAATATGTAATAGTCAAGACCTACCCCTTGCTCAACGAAATGGACTAAACACCCCATATTCAACGCCTAGGAATACACCTGACTAGTAAGAATCTTCAAACCCATGGATTTATATGTCTCCGTAAGAGAATGAAGCGTGTGTACAGCGGCATGAATGCAGCAGAGAAAATCCGATAAATCCCATTATCAAAATGAATTACACAAACAAAACCCAAGGACAGTGAAATAGAGAGCAATTCTTAAATAATTCATTCAGGGCTTGTGATGCAACCTGGATTTACCACATCTACACCCAGAGCTGAGTGAGACATAAGGTTGGGCACTTCGGGCTGATAGCATTGGTGAGGTTCGATGAGCAAATGCAGACCCTTTGAAGTCATACAGCATGGTACCCATTCCATGGGTCCCAACTCTCCAAGTTTAAGGGATTCCTCCTTCAGCTAAAACATGCATGGGAATCCCACAGTATGGTGCACCGTGTGACTGGCAAACGTTTTCAAATGCATCTCAGGTTTCGTCCCCTTTTACTCGGGTTCACCATTCCAGACCCTTTACGAACACTCTCCCCACTTGGAGAGTCAGTGCCTTTAACCTCCTGTTGGGCACAGTTTGCAATTTCTGCGCAAGATGAAAAGGAATAGGGAGAACGAATGAGAGACTAGCTCTAGGTGTCTGCATGGGCAAATTTAACGCTCATTTCCCACCAGGAAGAGGAATTAACCAAAGGCTCAGCATGCCGTGCCGGAACCAGATTAGGGCCTGAAGCAATCCTGTCGGTTTGCGGCCAGCTCACAAGATAGCGAGTTGAAGAATGGAGCTCAGGGGCACTGTAACTCACAAACCTGCAGAGTTATAAATGACAGCTATCGTCCAAAAATATATTGAAGGAAGGCTGCGAAGACGACTTGTCAGTGGGGCAGAATTGCAGGAAAACGATTTCAGGGGGTAGACGGGAATTGCATTTAAAGCATAGGAAAAGAGGCAGAACGTCGACAATGATGCTCTTTGCCAAAAAGGGCGTATGCGTTTTTTCCTGAATATATTCAGGAAAAAACGCATACGCCCTTTTTGGCGAACCAAGCAAGCATGTCAAAGAAATCTGCACTACAATGAAGTCTCACTGCCCCCCGGTCAAAAGGGCCATCTGAAAAAAGTGTAAAATCCAGAAAGGCAGCACAGGCCATGGAGAACAGGGAGCTTTGTTATGCTGACGGGCGGGATGTAAATTGCCAACAGCCACTCTGGAGAAGTGTATGGTGTTTCCCGGAACACCGAAAAAACAAAGCTACGGAGCCTACGGCACTTCCACTTATGGTCCTATAGCTTAGGGAAATTAAAATCAAAAACATACAGCCACCCCAAAGTGTCGGACGGCTCTGTTTACAAGCACCTCGTCTACGGTACAAGTTAAATATCCCAGAATGTGAAAAATGGATAAAGAAGTTGTGGTACGTACGTACAATGGAATATCACTCAGCAATGAAATCTATATCATCAGGCCCGTCGCGGCATAATGAGTGGATTCAGGTACGATGATTCTAAGTGAAATAAGTCACACAGAAAATGAAACATCATAAGATATCACTACTACACGGAATGTAAACTTGGCTACACATGAACTGAATTACAAAACAGAACAGGGTCTCAAATTTAGAAAACCAACTTATGCTTGCTTAAGGGGAAAGGTGAGTTGGGGTGCTGCATAAAACCAGAGATAGAAATTAGCACAGAGACCTTTCCATAAGCCAAATATGTAATAGTCAAGACCTACCCCTTGCTCAACGAAATGGACTAAACACCCCATATTCAACGCCTAGGAATATACCTGACTAGTAAGAATCTTCAAACCCATGGATTTATATGTCTCCGTAAGAGAATGAAGCGTGTGTACAGCGGCATGAATGCAGCAGAGAAAATCCGATAAATCCCATTATCAAAATGAATTACACAAACAAAACCCAAGGACAGTGAAATAGAGAGCAATTCTTAAATAATTCATTCAGGGCTTGTGATGCAACCTGGATTTACCACATCTACACCCACAGCTGAGTGAGACATAAGGTTGGGCACTTCGGGCTAATAGCATTGGTGAGGTTCGATGAGCAAATGCAGACCCTTTGAAGTCATACAGCATGGTACCCATTCCATGGGTCCCAACTGTCCAAGTTTAAGGGATTCTTCCTTCAGCTAAAACATGCATGGGAAACCCACAGTATGGTGCACCGTGTGACTGGCAAACGTTTTCAAATGCATCTCAGTTTTCGTCCCCTTTTACTCGGGTTCACCATTCCAGACCCTTTACGAACACTCTCCCCACTTGGAGAGTCAGTGCCTTTAACCTCCTGTTGGGCACAGTTTGCAATTTCTGCGCAAGATGAAAAGGAATAGGGAGAACGAATGACAGACTAGCTCTAGGTGTCTGCACGGGCAAATTTAACGCTCATTTCCCACCAGGAAGAGGAATTAACCAAAGGCTCAGCATGCCGTGCCGGAACCAGATTAGGGCCTGAGGCAATCCTGTGGGTTTGCGGCCAGCTCACAAGATAGCGAGTTGAAGAAATGAGCTCAGGGGAACTGTAACTCACAAACCTGCAGAGTTATAAATGACAGCTATCGTCCAAAAATATATTGAAGGAAGGCTGCGAAGACGACTTGTAAGTGGGGCAGAATTGCAGGAAAACGATTTCAGGGGGTAGACGGGAATTGCATTTAAAGCATAGGAAAAGAGGCAGAACGTCGAAAATGATGCTCTTGGCCAAAAAGGGTGTATGCGTTTTTCCCTGAATATATTCAGGAAAAAACGCATACGCCCTTTTTGGCCAACCAAGCAAGCATGTTAAAGAAATCTGCACTACAATGAAGTCTCACTGCCCCCCGGTCAAAAGGGCCATCTGAAAAAAGTGTAAAATCCAGAAAGGCAGCACAGGCCATGGAGAAAAGGGAGCCTTGTTATGCTGACGGGCGGGATGTAAATTGCCAACAGCCACTCTGGAGAAGTGTATGGTGTTTCCCGGAACACCGAAAAAACAAAGCTACGGAGCCTACGGCACTTCCACTTATGGTCCTATAGCTTAGGGAAATTAAAATCAAAAACATACAGCCACCCCAAAATGTCGGACGGCTCTGTTTACAAGCACCTCGTCTACAGTACAAGTTAAATATCCCAGAATGTGAAAAATGGATAAAGAAGTTGTGGTACGTACGTACAATAGAATATCACTCAGCAATGAAATCTATGTCATCAGGCCCATCGCGGCATAATGAGTGGATTCAGGTACGATGATTCTAAGTGAAATAAGTCACACAGAAAATGAAACATCATAAGATATCACTACTACACGGAATGTAAACTTGGCTACACATGAACTGAATTACAAAACAGAACAGGGTCTCAAATTTAGAAAACCAACTTATGCTTGCTTAAGGGGAAAGGTGAGTTGGGGTGCTGCATAAAACCAGAGATAGAAATTAGCACAGATACCTTTCCATAAGCCAAATATGTAATAGTCAAGACCTACCCCTTGCTCAACGAAATGGACTAAACACCCCATATTCAACGCCTAGGAATACACCTGACTAGTAAGAATCTTCAAACCCATGGATTTATATGTCTCCGTAAGAGAATGAAGCGTGTGTACAGCGGCATGAATGCAGCAGAGAAAATCCGATAAATCCCATTATCAAAATGAATTACACAAACAAAACCCAAGGACAGTGAAATAGAGAGCAATTCTTAAATAATTCATTCAGGGCTTGTGATGCAACCTGGATTTACCACATCTACACCCAGAGCTGAGTGAGACATAAGGTTGGGCACTTCGGGCTGATAGCATTGGTGAGGTTCGATGAGCAAATGCAGACCCTTTGAAGTCATACAGCATGGTACCCATTCCATGGGTCCCAACTCTCCAAGTTTAAGGGATTCTTCCTTCAGCTAAAACATGCATGGGAAACCCACAGTATGGTGCACCGTGTGACTGGCAAACGTTTTCAAATGCATCTCAGTTTTCGTCCCCTTTTACTCGGGTTCACCATTCCAGACCCTTTACGAACACTCTCCCCACTTGGAGAGTCAGTGCCTTTAACCTCCTGTTGGGCACAGTTTGCAATTTCTGCGCAAGATGAAAAGGAATAGGGAGAACGAATGAGAGACTAGCTGTAGGTGTCTGCAAGGGCAAATTTAACGCTCATTTCCCACCAGGAAGAGGAATTAACCAAAGGCTCAGCATGCCGTGCCGGAACCAGATTAGGGCCTGAAGCAATCCTGTGGGTTTGCGGCCAGCTCACAAGATAGCGAGTTGAAGAAAGGAGCTCAGGGGCACTGTAACTCACAAACCTGCAGAGTTATAAATGACAGCTATCGTCCAAAAATATATTGAAGGAAGGCTGCGAAGACGACTTGTAAGCGGGACAGATTTGCAGGAAAACGATTTCGGGGGTAGACGGGAATTGCATTTAAAGCATAGGAAAAGAGGCAGAAAGTCGACAATGATGCTCTTGGCCAAAAAGTGCGTATGCGTTTTTTCCTGAATATATTCAGGAAAAAACGCATACGCCCTTTTTGGCCAACCAAGCAAGCACGTTAAAGAAATCTGCACTACAATGAAGTCTCACTGCCCCCCGGTCAAAAGGGCCATCTGTAAAAAGTGTAAAATCCAGAAAGGCAGCACAGGCCATGGAGAGCAGGGAGCCTTGTTATGCTGTGGGGCGGGATGTAAATTGCCTACAGCCACTCTGGAGAAGTGTATGGTGTTTCCCGGAACACCGAAAAAACAAAGCTACGGAGCCTACGGCACTTCCACTTATGGTCCTATAGCTTAGGGAAATTAAAATCAAAAACACACAGCCACCCCAAAGTGTCGGACGGCTCTGTTTACAAGCACCTCGTCTACGGTACAAGTTAAATATCCCAGAATGTGAAAAATGGACAAAGAAGTTGTGGTACGTACGTACAATGGAATATCACTCAGCAATGAAATCTATGTCATCAGGCCCGTCTCGGCATAATGAGTGGATTCAGGTACGATGATTCTAAGTGAAATAAGTCACACAGAAAATGAAACATCATAAGATATCACTACTACACGGAATGTAAACTTGGCTACACATGAACTGAATTACAAAACAGAACAGGGTCTCAAATTTAGAAAACCAACTTATGCTTGCTTAAGGGGAAAGGTGAGTTGGGGTGCTGCATAAAACCAGAGATAGAAATTAGCACAGAGACCTTTCCATAAGCCAAATATGTAATAGTCAAGACCTACCCCTTGCTCAACGAAATGGACTAAACACCCCATATTCAACGCCTAGGAATACACCTGACTAGTAAGAATCTTCAAACCCATGGATTTATATGTCTCCGTAAGAGAATGAAGCGTGTGTACAGCGGCATGAATGCAGCAGAGAAAATCCGATAAATCCCATTATCAAAATGAATTACACAAACAAAACCCAAGGACAGTGAAATAGAGAGCAATTCTTAAATAATTCATTCAGGGCTTGTGATGCAACCTGGATTTACCATATCTACACCCAGAGCTGAGTGAGACATAAGGTTGGGCACTTCGGGCTGATAGCATTGGTGAGGTTCGATGAGCAAATGCAGACCCTTTGAAGTCATACAGCATGGTACCCATTCCATGGGTCCCAACTCTCCAAGTTTAAGGGATTCTTCCTTCAGCTAAAACATGCATGGGAAACCCACAGTATGGTGCACCGTGTGACTGGCAAACGTTTTCAAATGCATCTCAGTTTTCGTCCCCTTTTACTCGGGTTCACCATTCCAGACCCTTTACGAACACTCTCCCCACTTGGAGAGTCAGTGCCTTTAACCTCCTGTTGGGCACAGTTTGCAATTTCTGCGCAAGATGAAAAGGAATAGGGAGAACGAATGAGAGACTAGCTCTAGGTGTCTGCACGGGCAAATTTAACGCTCATTTCCCACCAGGAAGAGGAATTAACCAAAGGCTCAGCATGCCGTGCCGGAACCAGATTAGGGCCTGAGGCAATCCTGTGGGTTTGCGGCCAGCTCACAAGATAGCGAGTTGAAGAAATGAGCTCAGGGGCACTGTAACTCACAAACCTGCAGAGTTATAAATGACAGCTATCGTCCAAAAATATATTGAAGGAAGGCTGCGAAGACGACTTGTATGCGGGACAGATTTGCAGGAAAACGATTTCAGGGGGTAGACGGGAATTGCATTTAAAGCATAGGAAAAGAGGCAGAACGTCGACAATGATGCACTTGGCCAAAAAGGGCGTATGCGTTTTTTCCTGAATATATTCAGGAAAAAACGCATACGCCCTTTTTGGCCAACCAAGCAAGCATGTTAAAGAAATCTGCACTACAATGAAGTCTCACTGCCCCCCGGTCAAAAGGGCCATCTGAAAAAAGTGTAAAATCCAGAAAGGCAGCACAGGCCATGGAGAAAAGGGAGCCTTGTTATGCTGACGGGCGGGATGTAAATTGCCAACAGCCACTCTGGAGAAGTGTATGGTGTTTCCCGGAACACCGAAAAAACAAAGCTACGGAGCCTACGGCACTTCCACTTATGGTCCTATAGCTTAGGGAAATTAAAAGCAAAAACACACAGCCACCCCAAAATGTCGGACGGCTCTGTTTACAAGCACCTCGTCTACAGTACAAGTTAAATATCCCAGAATGTGAAAAATGGATAAAGAAGTTGTGGTACGTACGTACAATGGAATATCACTCAGCAATGAAATCTATGTCATCAGGCCCATCGCGGCATAATGAGTGGATTCAGGTACGATGATTCTAAGTGAAATAAGTCACACAGAAAATGAAACATCATAAGATATCACTACTACACGGAATGTAAACTTGGCTACACATGAACTGAATTACAAAACAGAACAGGGTCTCAAATTTAGAAAACCAACTTATGCTTGCTTAAGGGGAAAGGTGAGTTGGGGTGCTGCATAAAACCAGAGATAGAAATTAGCACAGATACCTTTCCATAAGCCAAATATGTAATAGTCAAGACCTACCCCTTGCTCAACGAAATGGACTAAACACCCCATATTCAACGCCTAGGAATACACCTGACTAGTAAGAATCTTCAAACCCATGGATTTATATGTCTCCGTAAGAGAATGAAGCGTGTGTACAGCGGCATGAATGCAGCAGAGAAAATCCGATAAATCCCATTATCAAAATGAATTACACAAACAAAACCCAAGGACAGTGAAATAGAGAGCAATTCTTAAATAATTCATTCAGGGCTTGTGATGCAACCTGGATTTACCACATCTACACCCAGAGCTGAGTGAGACATAAGGTTGGGCACTTCGGGCTGATAGCATTGGTGAGGTTCGATGAGCAAATGCAGACCCTTTGAAGTCATACAGCATGGTACCCATTCCATGGGTCCCAACTCTCCAAGTTTAAGGGATTCTTCCTTCAGCTAAAACATGCATGGGAAACCCACAGTATGGTGCACCGTGTGACTGGCAAACGTTTTCAAATGCATCTCAGTTTTCGTCCCCTTTTACTCGGGTTCACCATTCCAGACCCTTTACGAACACTCTCCCCACTTGGAGAGTCAGTGCCTTTAACCTCCTGTTGGGCACAGTTTGCAATTTCTGCGCAAGATGAAAAGGAATAGGGAGAACGAATGAGAGACTAGCTCTAGGTGTCTGCACGGGCAAATTTAACGCTCATTTCCCACCAGGAAGAGGAATTAACCAAAGGCTCAGCATGCCGTTCCGGAACCAGATTAGGGCCTGAGGCAATCCTGTGGGTTTGCGGCCAGCTCACAAGATAGCGAGTTGAAGAAATGAGCTCAGGGGCACTGTAACTCACAAACCTGCAGAGTTATAAATGACAGCTATCGTCCAAAAATATATTGAAGGAAGGCTGCGAAGACGACTTGTATGCGGGACAGATTTGCAGGAAAACGATTTCAGGGGGTAGACGGGAATTGCATTTAAAGCATAGGAAAAGAGGCAGAACGTCGACAATGATGCACTTGGCCAAAAAGGGCGTATGCGTTTTTTCCTGAATATATTCAGGAAAAAACGCATACGCCCTTTTTGGCCAACCAAGCAAGCATGTTAAAGAAATCTGCACTACAATGAAGTCTCACTGCCCCCCGGTCAAAAGGGCCATCTGAAAAAAGTGTAAAATCCAGAAAGGCAGCACAGGCCATGGAGAAAAGGGAGCCTTGTTATGCTGACGGGCGGGATGTAAATTGCCAACAGCCACTCTGGAGAAGTGTATGGTGTTTCCCGGAACACCGAAAAAACAAAGCTACGGAGCCTACGGCACTTCCACTTATAGTCCTATAGCTAGGGGAAATTAAAATCCAAAACACACAGCCACCCCAAAATGTCGGACGGCTCTGTTTACAAGCACCTCGTCTACAGTACAAGTTAAATATCCCAGAATGTGAAAAATGGATAAAGAAGTTGTGGTACATACGTACAATGGAATATCACTCAGCAATGAAATCTATGTCATCAGGCCCATCGCGGCATAATGAGTGGATTCAGGTACGATGATTCTAAGTGAAATAAGTCACACAGAAAATGAAACATCATAAGATATCACTACTACACGGAATGTAAACTTGGCTACACATGAACTGAATTACAAAACAGAACAGGGTCTCAAATTTAGAAAACCAACTTATGCTTGCTTAAGGGGAAAGGTGAGTTGGGGTGCTGCATAAAACCAGAGATAGAAATTAGCACAGATACCTTTCCATAAGCCAAATATGTAATAGTCAAGACCTACCCCTTGCTCAACGAAATGGACTAAACACCCCATATTCAACGCCTAGGAATACACCTGACTAGTAAGAATCTTCAAACCCATGGATTTATATGTCTCCGTAAGAGAATGAAGCATGTGTACAGCGGCATGAATGCAGCAGAGAAAATCCGATAAATCCCATTATCAAAATGAATTACACAAACAAAACCCAAGGACAGTGAAATAGAGAGCAATTCTTAAATAATTCATTCAGGGCTTGTGATGCAACCTGGATTTACCACATCTACACCCAGAGCTGAGTGAGACATAAGGTTGGGCACTTCGGGCTGATAGCATTGGTGAGGTTCGATGAGCAAATGCAGACCCTTTGAAGTCATACAGCATGGTACCCATTCCATGGGTCCCAACTCTCCAAGTTTAAGGGATTCTTCCTTCAGCTAAAACATGCATGGGAAACCCACAGTATGGTGCACCGTGTGACTGGCAAACGTTTTCAAATGCATCTCAGTTTTCGTCCCCTTTTACTCGGGTTCACCATTCCAGACCCTTTACGAACACTCTCCCCACTTGGAGAGTCAGTGCCTTTAACCTCCTGTTGGGCACAGTTTGCAATTTCTGCGCAAGATGAAAAGGAATAGGGAGAACGAATGAGAGACTAGCTCTAGGTGTCTGCACGGGCAAATTTAACGCTCATTTCCCACCAGGAAGAGGAATTAACCAAAGGCTCAGCATGCCGTGCCGGAACCAGATTAGGGCCTGAGGCAATCCTGTGGGTTTGCGGCCAGCTCACAAGATAGCGAGTTGAAGAAATGAGCTCAGGGGCACTGTAACTCACAAACCTGCAGAGTTATAAATGACAGCTATCGTCCAAAAATATATTGAAGGAAGGCTGCGAAGACGACTTGTATGCGGGACAGATTTGCAGGAAAACGATTTCAGGGGGTAGACGGGAATTGCATTTAAAGCATAGGAAAAGAGGCAGAACGTCGACAATGATGCACTTGGCCAAAAAGGGCGTATGCGTTTTTTCCTGAATATATTCAGGAAAAAACGCATACGCCCTTTTTGGCCAACCAAGCAAGCATGTTAAAGAAATCTGCACTACAATGAAGTCTCACTGCCCCCCGGTCAAAAGGGCGATCTGAAAAAAGTGTAAAATGCAGAAAGGCAGCACAGGCCATGGAGAACAGGGAGCTTTGTTATGCTGATGGGCGGGATGTAAATTGCCAACAGCCACTCTGGAGAAGTGTATGGTGTTTCCCGGAACACCGAAAAAACAAAGCTACGGAGCCTACGGCACTTCCACTTATGGTCCTATAGCTTAGGAAAATTAAAATCAAAAACACACAGCCACCCCAAAGTGTCGGACGGCTCTGTTTACAAGAACCTCGTCTACGGTACAAGTTAAATATCCCAGAATGTGAAAAATGGATAAAGAAGTTGTGGTACGTACGTACAATGGAATATCACTCAGCAATGAAATCTATGTCATCAGGCCCGTCGCGGCATAATGAGTGGATTCAGGTACGATGATTCTAAGTGAAATAAGTCACACAGAAAATGAAACATCATAAGATAACACTAATACACGGAATGTAAACTTGGCTACACATGAACTGAATTACAAAACAGAACAGGGTCTCAAATTTAGAAAACCAACTTATGCTTGCTTAAGGGGAAAGGTGAGTTGGGGTGCTGCATAAAACCAGAGATAGAAATTAGCACAGATACCTTTCCATAAGCCAAATATGTAATAGTCAAGACCTACCCCTTGCTCAACGAAATGGACTAAACACCCCATATTCAACGCCTAGGAATACACCTGACTAGTAAGAATCTTCAAACCCATGGATTTATATGTCTCCGTAAGAGAATGAAGCGTGTGTACAGCCACATGAATGCAGCAGAGAAAATCCGATAAATCCCATTATCAAAATGAATTACACAAACAAAACCCAAGGACAGTGAAATAGAGAGCAATTCTTAAATAATTCATTCAGGGCTTGTGATGCAACCTGGATTTACCATATCTACACCCAGAGCTGAGTGAGACATAAGGTTGGGCTCTTCGGGCTGATAGCATTGGTGAGGTTCGATGAGCAAATGCAGACCCTTTGAAGTCATACAGCATGGTACCCATTCCATGGGTCCCAACTCTCCAAGTTTAAGGGATTCTTCCTTCAGCTAAAACATGCATGGGAAACCCACAGTATGGTGCACCGTGTGACTGGCAAACGTTTTCAAATGCATCTCAGTTTTCGTCCCCTTTTACTCGGGTTCACCATTCCAGACCCTTTACGAACACTCTCCCCACTTGGAGAGTCAGTGCCTTTAACCTCCTGTTGGGCACAGTTTGCAATTTCTGCGCAAGATGAAAAGGAATAGGGAGAACCAATGAGAGACTAGCTCTAGGTGTCTGCACGGGCAAATTTAACGCTCATTTCCCACCAGGAAGAGGAATTTACCAAAGGCTCAGCATGCCGTGCCGGAACCAGATTAGGGCCTGAAGCAATGCTGTGGGTTTGCGGCCAGCTCACAAGATAGCGAGTTGAAGAAAGGAGCTCAGGGGCACTGTAACTCACAAACCTGCAGAGTTATAAATGACAGCTATCGTCCAAAAATATATTGAAGGAAGGCTGCGAAGACGACTTGTAAGCGGGACAGATTTTCAGGAAAACGATTTCAGGGGGTAGACGGGAATTGCATTTAAAGCATAGGAAAAGAGGCAGAACGTCGACAATGATGCACTTGGCCAAAAAGGGCGTATGCGTTTTTTCCTGAATATATTCAGGAAAAAACGCATACGCCCTTTTTGGCCAACCAAGCAAGCATGTTAAAGAAATCTGCACTACAATGAAGTCTCACTGCCCCCCGGTCAAAAGGGCCATCTGTAAAAAGTGTAAAATCCACAAAGGCAGCACAGGCCATGGAGAACAGGGAGCCTTGTTATGCTGATGGGCGGGATGTAAATTGCCAACAGCCACTCTGGAGAAGTGTATGGTGTTTCCCGGAACACCGAAAAAACAAAGCTACGGAGCCTACGGCACTTCCACTTATGGTCCTATAGCTTAGGGAAATTAAAATCAAAAACACACAGCCACCCCAAAGTGTCGGACGGCTCTGTTTACAAGCACCTCGTCTACGGTACAAGTTAAATATCCCAGAATGTGAAAAATGGCCAAAGAAGTTGTGGTACGTACGTACAATGGAATATCACTCAGCAATGAAATCTATGTCATCAGGCCCGTCTCGGCATAATGAGTGGATTCAGGTACGATGATTCTAAGTGAAATAAGTCACACAGAAAATGAAACATCATAAGATATCACTACTACACGGAATGTAAACTTGGCTACACATGAACTGAATTACAAAACAGAACAGGGTCTCAAATTTAGAAGACCAACTTATGCTTGCTTAAGGGGAAAGGTGAGTTGGGGTGCTGCATAAAACCAGAGATAGAAATTAGCACAGAGACCTTTCCATAAGCCAAATATGTAATAGTCAAGACCTACCCCTTGCTCAACGAAATGGACTAAACACCCCATATTCAACGCCTAGGAATACACCTGACTAGTAAGAATCTTCAAACCCATGGATTTATATGTCTCCGTAAGAGAATGAAGCGTGTGTACAGCGGCATGAATGCAGCAGAGAAAATCCGATAAATCCCATTATCAAAATGAATTACACAAACAAAACCCAAGGACAGTGAAATAGAGAGCAATTCTTAAATAATTCATTCAGGGCTTGTGATGCAACCTGGATTTACCATATCTACACCCAGAGCTGAGTGAGACATAAGGTTGGGCACTTCGGGCTGATAGCATTGGTGAGGTTCGATGAGCAAATGCAGACCCTTTGAAGTCATACAGCATGGTACCCATTCCATGGGTCCCAACTCTCCAAGTTTAAGGGATTCTTCCTTCAGGTAAAACATGCATGGGAAACCCACAGTATGGTGCACCGTGTGACTGGCAAACGTTTTCAAATGCATCTCAGTTTTCGTCCCCTTTTACTCGGGTTCACCATTCCAGACCCTTTACGAACACTCTCCCCACTTGGAGAGTCAGTGCCTTTAACCTCCTGTTTGGCACAGTTTGCAATTTCTGCGCAAGATGAAAAGGAATAGGGAGAACGAATGAGAGACTAGCTCTAGGTGTCTGCACGGGCAAATTTAACGCTCATTTCCCACCAGGAAGAGGAATTAACCAAAGGCTCAGCATGCCGTGCCGGAACCAGATTAGGGCCTGAGGCAATCCTGTGGGTTTGCGGCCAGCTCACAAGATAGCGAGTTGAAGAAATGAGCTCAGGGGCACTGTAACTCACAAACCTGCAGAGTTATAAATGACAGCTATCGTCCAAAAATATATTGAAGGAAGCCTGCGAAGACGACTTGTATGCGGGACAGATTTGCAGGAAAACGATTTCAGGGGGTAGACGGGAATTGCATTTAAAGCATAGGAAAAGAGGCAGAACGTCGACAATGATGCACTTGGCCAAAAAGGGCGTATGCGTTTTTTCCTGAATATATTCAGGAAAAAACGCATACGCCCTTTTTGGCCAACCAAGCAAGCATGTTAAAGAAATCTGCACTACAATGAAGTCTCACTGCCCCCCGGTCAAAAGGGCCATCTGAAAAAAGTGTAAAATCCAGAAAGGCAGCACAGGCCATGGAGAACAGGGAGCCTTGTTATGCTGATGGGCGGGATGTAAATTGCCAACAGCCACTCTGGAGAAGTGTATGGTGTTTCCCGGAACACCGAAAAAACAAAGCTACGGAGCCTACGGCACTTCCACTTATGGTCCTATAGCTTAGGGAAATTAAAATCAAAAACACACAGCCACCCCAAAGTGTCGGACGGCTCTGTTTACAAGAACCTCGTCTACGGTACAAGTTAAATATCCCAGAATGTGAAAAATGGATAAAGAAGTTGTGGTACGTACGTACAATGGAATATCACTCAGCAATGAAATCTATGTCATCAGGCCCGTCGCGGCATAATGAGTGGATTCAGGTACGATGATTCTAAGTGAAATAAGTCACACAGAAAATGAAACATCATAAGATATCACTAATACACGGAATGTAAACTTGGCTACACATGAACTGAATTACAAAACAGAACAGGGTCTCAAATTTAGAAAACCAACTTATGCTTGCTTAAGGGGAATGGTGAGTTGGGGTGCTGCATAATACCAGAGATAGAAATTAGCACAGATACCTTTCCATAAGCCAAATATGTAATAGTCAAGACCTACCCCTTGCTCAACGAAATGGACTAAACACCCCATATTCAACGCCTAGGAATACACCTGACTAGTAAGAATCTTCAAACCCATGGATTTATATGTCTCCGTAAGAGAATGAAGCGTGTGTAGAGCGGCATGAATGCAGCAGAGAAAATCCGATAAATCCCATTATCAAAATGAATTACACAAACAAAACCCAAGGACAGTGAAATAGAGAGCAATTCTTAAATAATTCATTCAGGGCTTGTGATGCAACCTGGATTTACCACATCTACACCCAGAGCTGAGTGAGACATAAGGTTGGACACTTCGGGCTGATAGCATTGGTGAGGTTCGATGAGCAAATGCAGACCCTTTGAAGTCATACAGCATGGTACCCATTCCACGGGTCCCAACTCTCCAAGTTTAAGGGATTCTTCCTTCAGCTAAAACATGCATGGGAAACCCACAGTATGGTGCACCGTGTGACTGGCAAACGTTTTCAAATGCATCTCAGTTTTCGTCCCCTTTTACTCGGGTTCACCATTCCAGACCCTTTACGAACACTCTCCCCACTTGGAGAGTCAGTGCCTTTAACCTCCTGTTGGGCACAGTTTGCAATTTCTGCGCAAGATGAAAAGGAATAGGGAGAACGAATGAGAGACTACCTCTAGGTGTCTACACGGGCAAATTTAATGCTCATTTCCCACCAGGAAGAGGAATTAACCAAAGGCTCAGCATGCCGTGCCGGAACCAGATTAGGGCCTGAGGCAATCCTGTGGGTTTGCGGCCAGCTCACAAGATAGCGAGTTGAAGAAATGAGCTCAGGGGCACAGTAACTCACAGACCTGCAGAGTTATAAATGACAGCTATCGTCCAAAAATATATTGAAGGAAGGCTGCGAAGACGACTTGTAAGTGGGGCAGAATTGCAGGAAACGATTTCAGGGGGTAGACGGGAATTGCATTTAAAGCATAGGAAAAGAGGCAGAACGTCGACAATGATGCTCTTGGCCAAAAAGCGCGTATGCGTTTTTTCCTGAATATATTCAGGAAAAAACGCATACGCCCTTTTTGGCCAACCAAGCAAGCATGTTAAAGAAATCTGCACTACAATGAAGTCTCACTGCCCCCCGGTCAAAAGGGCCATCTGAAAAAAGTGTAAAATCCAGAAAGGCAGCACAGGCCATGGAGAACAGCGAGCCTTGTTATGCTGATGGGCGGGATGTAAATTGCCAACAGCCAGTCTGGAAAAATGTATGGTGTTTCCCGGAACATCTAAAAAACAAAGCAATGGAGCCTACGGCAATTCCCCTTTTTGTCCTCTAGCTTAGGAAAATTAAAATCAAAAACACACAGCCACCCAAAAGTCTCGGGCGGCTCTGTTTACAAGAACCTCGTCTACGGTTCAAGTAAAATATCGCAGTATGTGAAAAATGGGTAAAGAAGTAGTGGTACCTACGTACAATGGAATATCACTCAGCAATGAAATCTATGTCATCAGGCCCGTCGAGGCATAATGAGTGGATTCAGGTACGATGATTCTAAGTGAAATAAGTCACACAGAAAATGAAACATCATAAGATATCACTAATACACGGAATGTAAACTTGGCTACACATGAACTGAATTACAAAACAGAACAGGGTCTCAAATTTAGAAAACCAACTTATGCTTGCTTAAGGGGAAAGGTGAGTTGGGGTGCTGCATAAAACCAGAGATAGAAATTAGCACAGATACCTTTCCATAAGCCAAATATGTAATAGTCAAGACCTACCCCTTGCTCAACGAAATGGACTAAACACCCCATATTCAACGCCTAGGAATACACCTGACTAGTAAGAATCTTCAACCCCATGGATTTATATGTCTCCGTAAGAGAATGAAGCGTGTGTACAGCGGCATGAATGCAGCAGAGGAAATCCGATAAATCCCATTATCAAAATGAATTACACAAACAAAACCCAAGGACAGTGAAATAGAGAGCAATTCTTAAATAATTCATTCAGGGCTTGTGATGCAACCTGGATTTACCACATCTACACCCAGAGCTGAGTGAGACATAAGGTTGGGCACTTCGGGCTGATAGCATTGGTGAGGTTCGATGAGCAAATGCAGACCCTTTGAAGTCATACAGCATGGTACCCATTCCATGGGTCCCAACTCTCCAGGTTTAAGCGATTCTTCCTTCAGCCAAAGCATGCATGGGAAACCCACAGTATGGTGCACTGTGTTACCGGGATACGTTTTCAAATGCATCTCAGTTTTTGTCCTCTTTTACTCGGGTTCACCATTCCAGACCCTTTACTAACACTCTCCCCACTTGGAGAGTCAGTGCCTTTAACCTCCTGTTTGGCACAGTTTGCAATTTCTGCCCAAGATGAACAGGAATAGGGAGAACCAATGAGAGACTAGCTCTAGGTGTCTGCACGGGCAAATTTAACGCTCACTTCCAACCAGGAAGAGGAATTAACCAAAGGCTCAGCATGCCGTGCCGGAACAAGATTAGGGCCTGAAGCAATCTTGCGGGTTTGCGGCCAACTCAAAAGAAAGCAATTTGAAGAAAGGAGCTCAGGGGCACTGTAATTCACAAACCTGCAGAGTTATAAAAGACAGCTATCGTCCAAAAATATATTGAAGGAAGGCTGCGAAGAGGACTTGAATGCGGGGCAGAATTGCAGGAAAACGATTTCAGCGGGTAGACTGGAATTGCATTTAAAGCATAGGAAAAGAGGCAGAACGTCGACAATGATGCACTTGGCCAAAAAGGGCGTATGCGTTTTTTCCTGAATATATTCAAGAAAAAACGCATACGCCCTTCTTGGCCAACCAAGCATGCATGTTAAAGAAATGTGCACTTCAATGAAGTCTCACTGCCCCCCGGTCAACAGGGCCATCTGAAAAAAGTGTAAAATCCAGAAAGGCAGCACAGGCCATGGAGAACAGGGAGCCTTGTTATGCTGATGGGCGGGATGTAAATTGCCAACAGCCACTCTGGAGAAGTGTATGGTGCTTCCTGGAACACCGAAAAAACAAAGCTACGGAGCCTACGGCACTTCCATTTATGGTCCTATAGCTTAGGGAAATTAAAATCAAAAACACACAGCCACCCCAAAGTGTCGGACGGCTCTGTTTACAAGAACCTCGTCTACGGTACAAGTTAAATATCCCAGAAAGCGAAAAATGGATAAAGAAGTTGTGGTACGAACGTACTTTGGAATAACACTCAGCAATGAAATCTAGGTCATCAGGCCCATCGCGGCATAATGAGTGGATTCAGGTACGATGATTCTAAGTGAAATAAGTCACACAAAACAAGAAACATCATAAGATATCACTAATACACGGAATGTAAACTTGGCTACACATGAACTGAATTACAAAACAGAACAGGGACTCAAATTTAGAAAAGCAACCAATGATTGCTTAAGCGCAAAGGTGAGTAGGGGTGCTGCATAAAACCAGAGATAGAAATTAGCACAGATACCGTTCCATAAGCCAAATATGTAATAGTCAAGACCTTCTCCTTGCTCAACGACGTGGACTCAACACCGCATATTCAACGCCTAGGAATACACCTGACTAGTAAGAATCTTCAAACCCATGGATTTATATGTCTCTGTAAGAGAATCAAGCGTGTGTACAGCGGCATAAAATCAGCAGTGAAAATCCGATAAATCCAGTTATCAAACTAAATTACAAAAACAAAACACAATGACAGTGAAATAGAGAGCAATTCTTAAATAATTCATTCAGGGCTTGTGATGCAACCTGGATTTACCACATCTACACCCAGAGCTGGGTGAGACATAAGGCTGGACACGTCTGACTGATAGCATTGGTGAGGTTCAGTGAGCAAATGCAGACCCTTTGAAGTCATACTGCATGGTACCCATTCCATGGGTCCCAACTCTCCAGGTTTAAGGAATTCTTCCTTCAGCTTAAACATGCTTGGGAATCCCAGAGTATGGTCCGCCGTGTGACTGGGAAACGATTTTAAATGCCTCTCAGGTTTCGTTCCCTGGTACTTGGGTTCACCATTCCAGACGCTTTACTAACTCTCTACCCACTTGGAGAGTCAGTGCCTTTAACCTCCTGTTTGGCACAGTTTGCAATTTCTGCGCAAGATGAACAGGAATAGGGAGAACCAATGAGAGACTAGCTTTAGGGTCTGCACGAGCAACTTAAATGTTCATTTCCCACCAGAAAGAGGAATTTACCAAAGTCTCAGCGTGCCGTGCCGAAACCATTTTAGGGCCTGAAGCAATCCTGTGGGTTTGCGGCCAGCTCACAAGCAAGCGAGTTGAAGAAAGGAGCTCAGGGACACTGTAATTAACAAACCTGCAGAGTTATAAATGACAGGTATCATACAAAAATATATTGAAGTAAGGCTGCGAAGAGGGCTTGAAACGGGGCAGAATTCCAGGAATATGATTTCAGGAGGTAGACGGGCAGTGCTCTGAAAGCATAGGAGAAGAGGCCGATCCTCGACAATGATGCACTTGGTCAAAAAGTGCATATGCGTTTTTTCAGGGCCCTCATTAAAGAGGGTAGGAGGCTCCCAGCATGCTTTCGTGGCCAACAGTGGGCCCACATCGCCAAGGCGATGTGAGCCAGCCAGGCAGGAGTGACCTCACATCAGAGGGCCCACCTCACAGAAGGGTAAGGAACCCAGCCAGGATCAGACTCTCACCAGAGTGCCCACATCAGCAAGGGGCTGTGAACCACGCAGGAGTATCATCACACCCGTGGGGCCACATCATCAAAAGTTGAGGTACACAAAAAATGTGGCCTCAAACCAGAGGACCCACATCACCATGAGTTTCGGAGCGAGGCAGGCAGGATTAACCTCACAACACATGGCCCATTGTATAAAAAAGGTGAGGAACCCAGCAGTTGGAACATCCCAGCAGGCGGCCCAGAGCACCGAGGCTATGGGATCCAGGCAGTGATGAACTCACAACAGAGGGCCCTCATCATGAAACTGTGAGCAAACCAGCCGTTGTGACCTCAGAGCACAAGGCCCACATCCCCATGGGGAAGGGAACCAAGCAGGAGTGTCATCGCACCAGTGGGCACACATCAGAAAATGTGGGGAGCCCAGCAGTTAGGGCCTGACGCCAGAGGGCTCTCATCACCGAGGAGAGGAGGCTCCCAGCAGGCTCCAACTGCTACCAGAGGGCCGCCATCGCCAATGCGGGATGTGCCAGCCAGGCAGGAGTGACCTCAGAGCAGAGGGCCCACCTCACAAAAGTGTGAGGAACCCAAAGAGGATCAGACTCTCACCACAGGGCCCACATCACCAAGGGAATGGGAACCAGGCTGGAGTGTCCTCACACCAGTGAGGCGTCATCACCGAAATGTGAGTGACCCAGCACACGTGGCCTCAAACCAGAGGACACACATCACCAAGGGGCTGGGAGTGAGGCAGGCAGGAGGAGCCTCAAAACATAGGGCCCATGGAATAAAAATGGTGAGGAATCCAGCAGCTGGAACCTCCCAGCAGGCGGCCAGGAGCAGCGAGGCTATGGGATCCAGACCTGACTGAACTCAAAACAGAGGGCCCTCATCATGAAACTCTGAGCAACCCAGCCGTTGGGACCTCAGAGCAGAAGGCCCACATTCCCATGTGGTTGGGAACATGGCATAAGTGTACTCGCACCACAGGGCACACATCAGAGAATTTTGGGAGCTCAGAAGTTAGGGCCTGATGCCAGAGGGCCCTCATTACCAAGGGGAGGAGACTCCAAGCAGGCACCAACTCCCAACTGAGGGCCCATGTCGCCAAGGGGACGTGTGACAGCCAGGCAGGAGTGACCTCACAGCAGAGGGCCTACCTCACAGAAGGGTGAGGAACCCAGCCAGGATAAGACTCTCACCAGAGGGCCCACATCACCAAGGGGATCAGAAACAGGCAGGACTGTCTTCACACCAGTGTGGCCACATCATAGAAAGGTGAGGAACCCAGCACATGTGGCCTAAACCAGAAGACCCACATCTCCAAGGGGCTCGGAGTGAGGCAGGCAGGAGGAGCCTCAAAACACAGGGCCCATAGAATAAAAAAGCTGAGGAATCCTGCAGTGGGAACCTCCCAGCAGGCGGCCCAGAGCACCGAGTCTATGCGATCCAGGCTGCAGTGAACTCACAGCAGAGGGCCCACATCATGAAACTGTGAGCAACCCAGCCATTGGGACCTCAGAGCAGAAGGCCCACATCCCCATGGGGATGGGAACCTCGCAGGAGTGTCCTCGCACCACTTAGCACGTATCAGAAAATGTGGGTACCCAGCAGTTAGGGCCTGATGCAAGAGGGCCGTCATCACCGAGGGGAGGAGGCTCCCAGCAGGCTCCAACTGCCACAAGAGGGCCGATGTTGCCCTGGCGGGGTGTGCCAGCCAGGCAGGAGTGACCTCACAGCAGAGCGCCCACCTTACAGAAGGGTGAGGAACCCAGCCAGGATCAGACTCTCACCAGAGGGCCCACATCATCAAAGGGATAGGAACCAGGCAGGAGTGTCCTCACACCAGTGGGGCCACATCATCGAAAGGTGAGGGACCCAGCACACGTGGCCTCAAACAAGAGGACACACATCACCAAGGGGCTGGGAGTGAGGCAGGCAGGAGGAGTCTCAAAACAGAGGGCCCATAGAAGAAAAAAGGTGAGGAATCCCGCAGTTGGAACCTCCCAGCAGGTGGCCAGGAGCAGCGAGGCTATGGGATCCAGGCCGGAGTGAACTCACACCTGAGGGCCCTCATCATGAAACTGAGCAACCCAACGTTGGGACCTCAGAGCAGAAGGCCCACATTCCCATGGGGTTGGGAAACTGGCAGGAGTGTACTCGCGCCACAGGGCGCACATCAGAAAATTTTTGGAGCCCAGGAGTTACGGCCTGACGCCAGAGGGCCCTCATTACCGAGGGGAGGAGACTCCCAGCAGGCACCAACTCCCACCAGAGGGCCGACGTCGCCAAGGCGGGGTGTGCCAGCCAGGCAGGAGTGACCTCAGAGAAGAGGTCCCACCTCACAGAAGTGTGAGTAACCCAACCAGGATCTGACTCTCACCGGAGGGCCCACATCACCAAGAGGATGGGAACCAGGCAGGAGTGTCCTCACACCATTGGGGCCACATCAGCCAAAGGTGAGGAACCCAGCACATGTGGCCTCAAACCAGAGGACACACATCACCAAGGGGCTGGGAGTGAGGCAGGTGTCTGGAGGGGCACATTTAACTCTAATTTCCCACCAGGAAGAGGAATTAACCAAAGGCTCAGAGTGACGTGCGGGACCCTGATTACGGCCTGAAGCAAACCTGCGGTTCTGTGGCCAGCTTTCAAGGAAACGAGTTTTAAAGGAAATCACGGGCACTGTAATTCACAAACCTGCAGAGTTATAAATGACAGCTATTGGCAAAAATATATTGAAGTAAGTCTGCAAAGAGGACTTGAAAACGAGGCAGAATTGCAGGAATCATATTTCAGGAGGTAGATTGGAATTGCATTTAAAGTATGTGAAAAGCGGCAGATCTTTCACAGTGATGCACTTGGACAAAAGGGCGTATACATTTTTTCCTGAATATATTCAGGAAAAAACGCATATGCCCTTTTTGGCCAACCAAGCACTCGAGCAATGGAAATCCGCACTACAATGAAGTCTCATTTCCCATTCGTCAAAAGGGCCATCTGAAAAAAGTGTAAAAACCAGATACACAGGACAGGCCATGGAGAACAGGGAGCCTTGTTATGCTGATGGGCGGGATGTAAGTTGCCAACAGACACTGTGGAGATGTTTATGGTGTATCCTGAAACATCTGAAAAACAAAGCTACAGACCCTAGGGCACTTCCACTTTTGGCCCTATAGCTTAGGAAAATTAAAATCAACAAGACACAGCCAACACAAAATTTAGGGCTGCTGTGTTTACAAGAACCTCGAATCCAGTACAAGTTAAATATCCCAGAAAGAAAAAAATGGATAAAGGAGTTGTGCTACTTACGTACAACGGAATATCACTCAGCAATGAAATCAATGTCATCAGGCCTGTAGCAGCAAATTGAGTGGATTTAAGTATGATGATTCTAAGAGAAATAGAGAAATATGTCACAGAGTAAGATAATTATCATAAGATATCACTAATAGAGAGAGTGTAAACTTGGCTACACATAAACTGAATTACAAAACCGAACAGAGTCTCACATTTAGATAAAAACTTATGCTTGCTTAAGGGGAAAGTTGAGTTGGGGTGCTGTATAAAACCAGAGATTGTAATTAGCACACATACCGTTCCATAAGCCAAATATGTAATAGACAAGACCTACTCTTTGCTCAACGAAATAGACTCATCCATGGTGTATCACCTCACACCTGTTAGAATGGGCATCATCAGAAAATCTACAAACAACAGATGCTGGAAAGGGTGTGGAGATAAGGAACCCTCTTCCACTATTGTTGGGAATGTAAATTGATACAGTCACTGTGGAGAACATCATGGAGTTTCTTATAAAACTAAGAATAGAATTACCATATGATACAGCAATGCCACTACTGGGCATATACCCAGACAAAACCATAAATCAAAAAGAGACATTCACCGCAATGTTCACTGCATCACTATTTACAATATCCAGGTAATGGAAGCAACCTAAATGCCCACAGACAGACGAATGCATAAAGATGTGGTACATATATAAAATGGAATATCACTAAGCCATAAAAAGGAATGAAATTGGGTCATTTGTAGAGACGTTGATGGATCTAGAGACTGTCATACAGAGTGAAGTAAGTCAGAAATAGAAAAACAAATCTTGTATATTAATGCATATATGTGGAACCTAGAAAAATTGTACAGATGAACCGTTTTGCAAGGCAGAAATAGAGCAACAGATGTAGACAACAAACGTATGAACACAAAGGGGGGAAAGCTGTTGGGGGGTGGTGGTGGGAGGAGTTGAGAGATTGGGATTGGCATGTATACATTCATATGTATAAAATCGATAACCAAAAAGAACCTGCTGTATAAAAAAATAAAATTCCAAATTACAAAAAGTAAAACAGACAAAATATTCTTCCCTTCACATACATGTATTTATATGAATAAATTATTTCCATGCTTATATCTGTAAATACAAAAAAGAGGAATAAAATCTACCTTGAACCAAAAACGAAAGAAAGAAAACAAAAGAGAACCCACCAGTTACACAGAGGAAAACCGTATCAGGGCACTTGCTCCAGTTGTAAACAATTCTGAAGTTGGTCAGTGGTGGGGAATCATCTCCCATTCAGCCAGCAGGCCCCACACAACAAGCGTCCTCATTGCAAAGCTGGGGGACCGTGCCGAGGCATCTGTGAGTAAACGTGGGCTGAGCCCCAGGCCAGCTGCTGCTGAAATGTTCCCACCCTTCCCAGGTAAAACACCTGAATATGTACAAGGACTTGAAAGCCTAGAGGAAGGGCCATGGAGCCACATGAGCACCAGCATGCCAGCCGACTTGGTGCCTGCAGGCCAGCCAGGATGGTCCTGGCCCTGGGTGCTCTTCTGGAAGCTTTCCATTTCCCTGCCTGAGATACCCCTGCTGTCCCGGCCCCCACTGCTTTCTTCCTCACTCACCTCTGCCCAGGGAGAAATTCCAGCGGCAGGTATGGGTGACACATCCTCTTCTTTAGCAGGTGGCATCTTGGCAACTGCTGCAGAAAGTCCAGCAGAGCCCCACTCACACTGGGCCACCAACAAAGCCATGGCCTCTCACTCCCTCCCACCAGTCCAGCCCCGAGACTGCTGACAGGGCAGAGAAAATGGCGTCAGGCACAGCTGCAGGGGCTCTTGCTGCCTGGAGCGGTGTTTATATTGATCTCAACCCAGGCACACCTGGGGAGGGCTGGCCGGCACGGTCAGGCTTCCCAGGCCAGCCAATAATCACCCCTCAGGGGCTCACAGTTGCAGAAACTGGAACTTGCTGAATCGGCCAGGTCCAAGGAACAGGTGTGGGCTCCTGAGAGTCAGGATAGACAAGGGGCTGCAGCTCTGGCATGTTTTCTAATTATATTATCTGGCCCATGAGTGGGAGACAATTTCAAGAAAACCCTCTCCTAATGAGAGGAACCCAGGAGTCAGGGAGAGGAGGGGTGGGTGGTGGGTGGAGACAGAGGCCTGGTGCCCCGGGTGCAGTGGAAGTCTCTGGAAGACCAGGTGGAGGGAGGCCACACAGAGTGATGCCCAGGGTCACAGACCTGTCGGAGCTGCCGTTTCTTAGTTCAAGTCCTGCTCTGAGGTGCTCTGTGTCAGATCTGAGTGACAGGTGAGCTGGGAGTGCTCTGCAATGAGGGCGATGTGCATGGTTCCTGTGTGCCCAGCCCTGCCACAGTACCTGCAAGGGTAGCTCTGTATCCGGGGAGGGGTCTGACCACGAGAGCCCCATGGGCTGCAGGGGAACCTGCCCAGGGAACCCCATATCCTGGGAGGGGCCTGAACACGAGAGCCCCGTGGGCTGGGGTGGGGGTGAGGTACCTGCCCAGGTGAGCTCCATATCCTGGGATTGGCCTGACCTCGAGAGCCCCATGGGCTGCTGGAGTCCTGGTAAAGGATGTCAGGACAGTCAGTGAAGCCACCGAGGATAGACCTCCAGTAGTTCCTAAATCCTACATCTTGCTGGTCATTCTACCAACCACCAGGACATGGTATTCTGTATTAGTCTTCAATGATGCCTTCTTTTGTATTCTAGTAGTCCCAGAGTCACAAGAAATTTAGGCTTGTGAGTGGCAGGACTCAACATACAACTAAAACAATACTTCCGGGCCGTGTTGCCCCAAGGGTTCAAAAATTCCCACACCATCTTTGGGGAAAGCTCAGCTAAAGACCTAAAAGTTCTACCTCTGGAAAAGGAAACACTCCTTCAATATGCAGACGACATTCTGATCGCCAGCCCTACTAAGGAGACCTCTGAACTACCAAGCCAAGAAAGGATACAAGTTGTCCAAGAAAAAGCTCAAATATCACAGACTACGGTGACCTGCCTGGGCTTCATTCTCACAGAAGGTCGGAGAAGCCCATCCCAGGAAAGGGAAGAAACAATTTACAGCCTTACCCATTTCTAAAACTAGAAGACAGCTTAGGGGTTCCTGGGGAGGCCAGGGTTTGCTGCTTCTGGATCCCTAACTACAGTCTACTAGCTGGGCCTCTATATGAAACACTGAAAGGAAAAGATGATGATCCTTTTGAATAGAATCCAGAAGTGGCCTTTCAAGAATGGAAAGAGCAGTCAATTCAGACCCTTGCCCTGGAACTCCCTAATTTAGCTAAACCCTTTGACCTTTACATTCCTGGTGAAAGGTGAATCGCCGTTGGAGTATTAGTGCAAAACCTGGGACCACTTGAAATGGAACAATGCAAGAATGCCATCCAGGTAGGATAAACTACGGTCACAAAGGGGCTTGGCCCACTGCCACATCTGGCCAAGATACTGGCAGTATCTGAAAACCTGGAAATCAGCAGCCCAAAAGGCCACCTCCCTCCTAAGGGAAAAGGACCCCACGTGGTGATCCTAACCCCCAACCATGCCCTGAAGTTGCAGGGTTTGCTCCGTGGGCACACTGACCTTGAGTGAGGAGGCCCTCCAACTCCAACCTCCAGAGAGATAACCGGGGCAAAGGGGCACCATGACGACTCGTGTGACCATCACTTGACCTGGAGTTTCTCTCATAAAACAACAAGAGTGTGTCCCAAAAGAGTAGACTACTGCTTGCAGGACTTACTGCACCCAGAGGGGAGGTAATAATCTTGGCAGGGGAACCGTATATCATGCTGTCACCGTAGAAGAGCCTACAGACACTGTGATGATGGTGGCCAATAAGACCGGCTGGACTCCTGTTTACTTCAAAAGGCTGTTGACTCAGTGGCCATCATGGTCCTTCATCACCACTGACCCTGGACTGTCTGGGAGTTGAGCAGGCAGGGTCCTGACACCTGGTGCTGTTTTTACGTTAATTCAGGGGCCTAACTGAAGAAAGCGCAGACTACTGGTCAGAGCATCTAGGCTGGCAGAAACGGTCAGCCTAAAGTGGCCGAACAAATGTGGGGCGGGGTGAAACTGGACCTCACAGCGTCACTGCACATCTCCTTCCTGGACCCTTAAAGGTCATTAGAATCTATAACACTACCAATACTTGTGCTCAGGCGGACGAGCAGGGAGGCAGGAGGCCTGGGGACAATCAACGTCACCTGGAGGCTGCTGGGGAGAAGTTCTGACCCTCGCCCACGGGTATGAGGGCTCCTAACTCAGCACTCAGCAGTTACAGATGAAGGGTCTGCACACTCAGCACTCTAAGAATGAGGAAGGGGACAAAATGCAGAAGAGGGGTTTGTCCCAGGCAAAGCCCCTTAAAAATCCCTGGGAGAAAAAATAGAATCTGGGCAATAAAATAAAGTCTAACCTTTTTTATCCTTTGTGCTTTGTCTAATTTCACGTGCTCCTAGGGTCCCACATGCAGAGGTTCAACAGCCGGCACTTCAGACCAGATTTCCTAGTGCAGAATGGCTGGGTCGACACCTCAGCTCCTGGGGCACGGTGCAGACTCCGCGATATAGAGCCTGAGCTGCAGCCAACTGGGCCCTCGAGAGCTCCGCCCCCTCCCTCCCACTGACTCTGACAGGATCTCTTCACAGCAGCCCAGCCCACAGCCCACGGGGTAGCACATGCTCTCACCTCTCCATTCTCTGATCAAAATATAAAGTTTCCTTTGCTTCTGAACCAAACTCAGTCTCAATCTGTTGGCTCCAATGACACTGGGCAGGGGGACACTTGTTGGGGTCCACTCTGGAGGATCAGTAACAGAAATTGAGAACATTGTATCTTCAATGAACAGATGTGTGAGCCAAACTGTAATTAACATAGAACAGTGTATAAGGCTCGGGCAAAATAAGATGTTTCTAACACTTCCATTTGATATTTCCATCACTTTATTATAAGCAAGTTCAGTGAAAAGGTCTTATTTGTCAGGTCAATACTAGAGAAACGAAGTGATTTCTTTCCAAGGATGTACATCTAATAATCTTGGTTAAAGCTTCAATCTTGTTTTAAATGCTTTTCCATTGAAAATGATACCTCTCTTTCAGCTCCCCCATTTCTGAGAAGTATAAAATCTTATAATTTATTAAGACCAAATGGGAAAGGTGGGAGGAGGGATAAATTAACAGTTTGGGATTAACACATACACACTGCTATGTATAAAATCGATCATCAACAAGGAACTACTGTATAGCACAGGGAACTACACTCAATATTTTGCAATAACCTATAAGGGGAAATAATCTGAAAAAGAATAGATGTTTTTATTGACATCATCTATTAATGACAGTTAAAATGGAACCTAAGGGAAGCCAGTGGTGAGTGCTTCTGACCCTGAAGACTTCAATCATCTAAAGTTTGGACTCTGCCTACTTCCCAAGGCCCTTAATGAACCTATGTGTAGCCGTAGCTTAAAAAATTCCCCAGTTTGGGTTGTGGAGAGACACTGATTTTGAAAAAGCCCTGGTGTCCTCCTCACATGAATGGGACACTTCCTACACCTAAAACATGCCTGTCACACCCAGAGGATGGTATACCGTCTGATCAGGAAGAGTTTGGAAAAGGCATCTCATCTCCTCATCTCCCGGTGCTCGGGTTCACCCCTCCAGCGTCTTTACGAACAGTCTCCCCACTTGGAGATGTCAGCACTGTCAACATCCTGTTTGGAATTTGTCCAGAGGATGAAGCAGAAGGAGGAGGAACAATGAGTGACAAGTCCTAGGTGTTCGGACAGGCACATGTCACTCTAATTTCCAATCAGGAAGACGAATTGACCAAAGGCTAGGGTTGCCCATGGAAACAGAATAGGGCTTGAGGAAATCCCGCTGCTTTGTGGCCAGTTCCCATAAACACAAGTTGAAAAATGGAACTCAGGGACACTAAAATTCACGAAACTGCAGAGTTGAAAATATCTCTCACTGAAAAATGTCTTGAGGAAAGTCAGAGAAAAGGACTTGTAAGCAACGGAGAATGGCAGGAAAGGGATTGGAAGAGGTAGAAAGGACTCGCCATTAAGCACAAGAAAAGGGGCTGAACATTGCCAACATTGCAGTTGGCCAAAAAGGGTGTATGCGTCTTTTTCTGTATATATTCAAGAAAAGGGCATACACTTTTTTAGCCAACCAAACAGGTGGGCACTGGAAATCAATACTACAAAACATATCACTTCGCATCAGTCAGAAGAGCCTTCCTCGTAAAGTGTAAACACCAGAAATGCAGGACAGGGCAAGGAGAAAAGGGAGCCCTGTGAGGCTTATAGTGGAAATGTATATTGCCAACGGTCACTCTGGATAAGTGTATTGTGTTTACTAAAGCATCTAAAAAATGAGCTACAGAGCACAGGGCACTTGCACTCATGGACGTATATCTTGGGAAAAACAAAAATGGAGAGGACACAGGCACCCCAATGTTTACCGCCTCTCTGTTTAAAAGATCCTCGACTAGGATATAATTTATATGTCTGTGGAGGGAAAAAATGGATAGAGATGTGGCACTTATGTAGAGTGGAATATTACTCAGCCTGAAAATCAATGAAATATGTCCAGCTGTAACAACCCCAGAGGAGTTACGTATGATCATTCGAAGTCACATAATTCAAAAAGAAAAAGACATACGATACTACTAATACATGGAATATAAACGAGGCTACAAATGAACTGAATTACAAAACAGAACGGGGTCTCAGATTTAGAAAACCAACTTATGCTTGCTTAAGGATAAAGGAGAGTTGGGGTGCTGCATAAAACCAGAGATTGAAATTAGCACAGATACCGTTCCATAAGCCAAATATGTAATAGAAAAAACCTACTCCCTGGCCAACGAAATGGACTCAACACCCCATATTCAGCACCTAGGAATATACGGGACGAGTAAGAGTCTTAATACCTATGGATTTATATGTCTCGGTAAGAGAATCAAGCGTGTGTACAGTGACATAAACGCAGCAGTGAAAATCAGCTAAATCCCATTATCAAAATAAATTTCAAAAACAAAACACAATGACAGTGAAATAGAGAGCAATTCTTAAATAATTCATTCAGGGCTTGTGATGCAACCTGGATTTACCACATCTACACCCAGAGATGGGTGAGACATAAGGCTGGACACTTCGGGCTGATAGCATTGGTGAGGTTCCGTAAGCAAATGCAGACCCTTTGAAGTCATACTGCATGGTACCCATTCCATGGGCCCCAACTCTCCAGGTTTAAGGGATTCTTCCTTCAACTTAAACATGCTTGGGAACCCCAGAGTATGGTGTACCGTGTGACCGGGAAGTCTTTTCAAATGCATCTCAGTTTTCGTCCCCTTTTACCCGTGTTCACAATTCCAGATCATTTACTAACACTCTCACCACTTGGAGAGTCAGTGCCTTTAACCTCCTGTTTGGCACAGTTTGCAATTTCCGCACAAGATGAACAGGAATAGGGAGAACAAATGAGTGACTAGCTGTAGGTGTCTGCACGGACAAATTTTATGCTCATTTCCCACCAGGAAGAGGAATTAACCAAAGGCTCAGCATGCCGTGCGGGAACGAGATTAGGGCCTGAAGCAATCCTGCAGGTTTGCGGATAGCTCACAAGAAAGCGAGTTGAAGAAAGGAGCTCAGGGCCACTGTAATTCACAAACGGGCAGGGTTATAATTGACAGCTATCGTCCAAAAATATATTGAAGGTAGGCTGCGAAGAGGACTTGAAAGCGGGGCAGAATTGCAGGAAAACGATTTCAGGGGGTAGACTGGAATTGCATTTAAAGCATAGGAAAAGAGGCAGAACGTCGACAATGATGCACTTGGCCAGAAAGGGCGTATGCGTTTTTTCCTGAATATATTCAGGAAAAAACGCATACGCCCTTTTTGGCCAACCAAGCAAGCATGTTAAAGTAATCTGCACTACAATGAAGTTTCACTGCCCCCCGGTCAAAAGGGCCTTCTGAAAAAAGTGTAAAATCCAGATAGGCAGCACAGGCCATGGAGAACAGGAAGCCTTGTTATGCTGATGGGCGGGATGTAAATTGCCCACAGCCACTCTGGAGAAGTGTATGGTGTTTCCTCAAACACCTAAAAAACAAAGCAACGGAGCCTACGGCACTTCCACTTATGGTCCTATAGTTTAGGGAAATTAAAATCAAAAAGACGCAGCCACCCCAAATTTTCGAATGGCTCTGTTTACAATATACTCATCTATGGTACAAGTTAAATGTCCCAGAAAGCGGAAAATGGATAAAGAAGTTGTGCTACGAACGTACAATGGAATATCACTCAGCAATGAAATCTATGTCTTCAGGCCCGTCGCGGCATAACGAGTGGATTCAGGTATGAAGACTCTAAGTGAAATTAGTCACACAGAGAAAGAAACATCATAAGATATCACTAATACACGGAATGTAAACTTGGCTACACATGAACTGAATTACAAAACAGAACAGGGTCTCAAATTTAGCAAACCAACCAATGCTTGCTTAAGGCGAAAGGTGAGTTGGGGTGCTACATAAAACCAGAGATTGAAATTAGCACAGATACCGTTCCATAAGCCAAATATGCAATAGTCAAGACATACTCCTTGCTCAATAAAATGGACTCAACACCCCAAATTCAACGCCTAGGAATATACCTGACTAGTAAGAATCTTAAAACCCATGGATTTATATGTCTCCATAAGTCAATCAAGCGTGTGTACAGCGGTATAAACGCAGCAGTGAAAATCCGATAAATCCCATTATCAAAATGAATTATAAAAACAAAACTCAATGACAGTGAAATAGAAAGCAATTCTTAAATAATTCATTCAGGACTTGTGATGCAACCTGGATTTACCATATCTACACCCAGAGCTGGGTGAGACATAAGGCTGGACACTTTGCGCAGATAGCATTGGTGAGGTTCGGTGAGCAAATGCAGACCCTTTGAAGTCATACTGCATGATACCCATTCCATGGGTCCCAACTCTCCAGGTTTAAGGGATTCTTCCTTTAGCTAAAACATGCATGGGAAACCCAGAGTATGGTCCCTGTGACTGCGCAACGTTTTTAAATGCATCTAAGTTTTCGTCCCCTGATACTCGGGTTGACCATTCCGGACGGTATAATAACACTCTCCCCGCTTGGAGAGTCAGTGCCTTTAACCTCCTGTTTGACACAGTGTGCAATTTCTGCGCAAGATGAACAGGAATAGGGAAAAACAATGAGAGACTAGCTGTAGGTGTCTGCACGGGCAAATTTATGTTCATTTCCCTCCAGGAAGTGGAATTAACCAAAGGCTCAGCATGCCGGGCCGGAACCAGATTAGGGCCTGAAGTAATCCTGCGGTTTTGCGGCCAGCTCACAAGGAAACGAGTTGAAGAAAGGAGCTCAGGGGCACTGTCATTCACAAACCTGCAGAGTTATAAATGACAACTATCGTCCAGAAATACATTGAAGAAGGCTGCGAAGAGGACTTGACAGCGGGTCAGAATTGCTGGAAAACGATTTCAGGGGGTAGACTGGAATTGCATTTAAAGCATAGGAAATAGTCATAACGTCGACAATGATGCACTTGGCCAAAAAGGGCGTATGCGTTTTTACCTGAATATATTCAGGAAATAACGCATACGCACTTTTTGGCCAACCAAGCAAGCGTGTAAAGGAAATCTGCACTACAATGAAGTCTCACTGCCCCCCGGTCAAAAGGGCCTTCTGAAAAAAGTGTAAAATCCAGAAAGGCAGGACAGGCCATGGAGAACAGGGAGCTTTGTTATGCTGATTGACGGGATATAAATTGCCAACAGCCACTCTGGAGAAGTGTATGGTGTTTCCTGAAACACCTAAAAAACAAAGCAACGGAGCGTACGCACTTCCACTTAAGCTCCTATAGCTTAGGGAAATTAAAATCCAAAAGACACAGCCACTCTAAAATTTCAGAAGGCTCTGTTTACAAGAACCTCATCTACGGTTCAAGTTAAATATCCCAGAAAGCGAAAAATGGATAAAGAAGTTGTGGTACGAACATACTTTGGAATAACACTCAGCAATGAAATCTAGGTCATCAGGCCCATCGCGGCATAATGAGTGGATTCAGGTACGATGATTCTAAGTGAAATAAGTCACACAAAACAAGAAACATCATAAGATATCACTAATACACGGAATGTAAACTTGGCTACACATGAACTGAATTACAAAACAGAACAGGGACTCAAATTTAGAAAAGCAACCAATGCTTGCTTAAGGGCAAAGGTGAGTAGGGGTGCTGCATAAAACCAGAGATTGAAATTAGCACAGATACCGTTCCATAAGCCAAATATGTAATAGTCAAGACCTACTCCTTGCTCAACGACATGGACTCAACACCGCATATTCAACGCCTAGGAATACACCTGACTAGTAAGAATCTTCAAACCCATGGATTTATATGTCTCTGTAAGAGAATCAAGCGTGTGTACAGCGGCATAAAAGCAGCACTGAAAATCCGATAAATCCCGATATCAAACTAAATTACAAAAACAAAACACAATGACAGTGAAATAGAGAGCAATTCTTAAATAATTCATTCAGGGCTTGTGATGCAACCTGGATTTACCACATCTACACCCAGAGCTGGGTGAGACATAAGGCTGGACACTTCTGACTGATAGTATTGGTGAGGTTCAGTGAGCAAATGCAGACCGTTTGAAGTCATACTGCATGGTACCCATTCCATGGGTCCCAACTCTCCAGGTTTAAGGAATTCTTCCTTCAGCTTAAACATGCTTGGGAATCCCAGAGTATGGTCCGCCGTGTGACTGGGAAACGATTTTAAATGCTTCTCAGGTTTCGTTCCCTGGTACTTGGGTTCACCATTCCAGACGCTTTACTAACTCTCTACCCACTTGGAGAGTCAGTGCCTTTAACCTCCTGTTTGGCACAGTTTGCAATTTCTGCGCAAGATGAACAGGAATAGGGAGAACCAATGAGAGACTAGCTTTAGGGTCTGCACGGGCAACTTAAATGTTCATTTCCCACCAGAAAGAGGAATTTACCAAAGTCTCAGCGTGCCGTGCCGAAACCATTTTAGGGCCTGAAGCAATCCTGTGGGTTTGCGGCCAGCTCACAAGCAAGCGAGTTGAAGAAAGGAGCTCAGGGACACTGTAATTAACAAACCTGCAGAGTTATAAATGACAGGTATCATACAAAAATATATTGAAGTAAGGCTGCGAAGAGGGCTTGAAACGGGGCAGAATTCCAGGAATATGATTTCAGGAGGTAGACGGGCAGCGCTCTGAAAGCATAGGAGAAGAGGCCGATCCTCGACAATGATGCACTTGGTCAAAAAGTGCATATGCGTTTTTTCAGGGCCCTCATTAAAGAGGGTAGGAGGCTCCCAGCATGCTTTCGTGGCCAACAGTGGGCCCACATCGCCAAGGCGATGTGAGCCAGCCAGGCAGGAGTGACCTCACATCAGAGGGCCCACCTCACAGAAGGGTAAGGAACCCAGCCAGGATCAGACTCTCACCAGAGTGCCCACATCAGCAAGGGGCTGTGAACCACGCAGGAGTATCATCACACCCGTGGGGCCACATCATCAAAAGTTGAGGTACACAAAAAATGTGGCCTCAAACCAGAGGACCCACATCACCATGAGTTTCGGAGCGAGGCAGGCAGGATTAACCTCACAACACATGGCCCATTGTATAAAAAAGGTGAGGAACCCAGCAGTTGGAACATCCCAGCAGGCGGCCCAGAGCACCGAGGCTATGGGATCCAGGCAGTGATGAACTCACAACAGAGGGCCCTCATCATGAAACTGTGAGCAAACCAGCCGTTGTGACCTCAGAGCACAAGGCCCACATCCCCATGGGGAAGGGAACCAAGCAGGAGTGTCATCGCACCAGTGGGCACACATCAGAAAATGTGGGGAGCCCAGCAGTTAGGGCCTGACGCCAGAGGGCTCTCATCACCGAGGAGAGGAGGCTCCCAGCAGGCTCCAACTGCTACCAGAGGGCCGCCATCACCAATGCGGGATGTGCCAGCCAGGCAGGAGTGACCTCAGAGCAGAGGGCCCACCTCACAAAAGTGTGAGGAACCCAAAGAGGATCAGACTCTCACCACAGGGCCCACATCACCAAGGGAATGGGAACCAGGCTGGAGTGTCCTCACACCAGTGAGGCGTCATCACCGAAATGTGAGTGACCCAGCACACGTGGCCTCAAACCAGAGGACACACATCACCAAGGGGCTGGGAGTGAGGCAGGCAGGAGGAGCCTCAAAACATAGGGCCCATGGAATAAAAATGGTGAGGAATCCAGCAGCTGGAACCTCCCAGCAGGCGGCCAGGAGCAGCGAGGCTATGGGATCCAGACCTGACTGAACTCAAAACAGAGGGCCCTCATCATGAAACTCTGAGCAACCCAGCCGTTGGGACCTCAGAGCAGAAGGCCCACATTCCCATGTGGTTGGGAACATGGCATAAGTGTACTCGCACCACAGGGCACACATCAGAGAATTTTGGGAGCTCAGAAGTTAGGGCCTGATGCCAGAGAGCCCTCATTACCAAGGGGAGGAGACTCCAAGCAGGCACCAACTCCCAACTGAGGGCCCATGTCGCCAAGGGGACGTGTGACAGCCAGGCAGGAGTGACCTCACAGCAGAGGGCCTACCTCACAGAAGGGTGAGGAACCCAGCCAGGATAAGACTCTCACCAGAGGGCCCACATCACCAAGGGGATCAGAAACAGGCAGGACTGTCTTCACACCAGTGTGGCCACATCATAGAAAGGTGAGGAACCCAGCACATGTGGCCTAAACCAGAAGACCCACATCTCCAAGGGGCTCGGAGTGAGGCAGGCAGGAGGAGCCTCAAAACACAGGGCCCATAGAATAAAAAAGCTGAGGAATCCTGCAGTGGGAACCTCCCAGCAGGCGGCCCAGAGCACCGAGTCTATGCGATCCAGGCTGCAGTGAACTCACAGCAGAGGGCCCACATCATGAAACTGTGAGCAACCCATCCATTGGGACCTCAGAGCAGAAGGCCCACATCCCCATGGGGATGGGAACCTCGCAGGAGTGTCCTCACACCACTTAGCATGTATCAGAAAATGTGGGTACCCAGCAGTTAGGGCCTGATGCAAGAGGGCCGTCATCACCGAGGGGAGGAGGCTCCCAGCAGGCTCCAACTGCCACAAGAGGGCCGATGTTGCCCTGGCGGGGTGTGCCAGCCAGGCAGGAGTGACCTCACAGCAGAGGGCCCACCTCACAGAAGGGTGAGGAACCCAGCCAGGATCAGACTCTCACCAGAGGGCCCACATCATCAAAGGGATAGGAACCAGGCAGGAGTGTCCTCACACCAGTGGGGCCACATCATCGAAAGGTGAGGGACCCAGCACACGTGGCCTCAAACAAGAGGACACACATCACCAAGGGGCTGGGAGTGAGGCAGGCAGGAGGAGTCTCCAAACAGAGGGCTCATAGAAGAAAAAAGGTGAGGAATCCCGCAGTTGGAACCTCCCCGCAGGCGGCCAGGAGCAGCGAGGCTATGGGATCCAGGCCGGAGTGAACTCACACCAGAGGGCCCTCATCATGAAACTGAGCCACCCACTGTTGGGACCTCAGAGCAGAAGGCCCATATTCCCATGGGGTTGGAAACCTGGCAGGAGTGTACTCACACCACAGGGCGCACATCAGAAAATTTTGGGAGCCCAGGAGTTAGAGCCTGACGCCAGAGGGCCCTCATTACCGAGGGGAGGAGACTCCCAGCAGGCACCAACTCCCAACTGAGGGCCCACGTCGCCAAGGTGACGTGTGCCAGTCAGGCAGGAGTGACCTCACAGCAGAGGGCCTACCTCACAGAAGGGTGAGGAAACCAGCCAGGATAAGACTCTCACCAGAGAGCCCACATCACCAAGGGGACCGGAACAAGGCAGGAGTGTCCTCACACCAGTGTGGCCACATTATAGAAAGGTGACGAACCCAGCACATGTGGCCTAAACCAGAGGACCCACATTTCCAAGGTGCTCCGAGTGAGGCAGGCAGGAGTAGCCTAACAACACAGGGCCCACAGAATAAAAAATGTGAGGAATCCAGCAGTTGGAACCCCCCAGCAGGTGGCCCAGAGTACGGAGTCTATGGGATCCAGGCCACAGTGAACTCACAGCAGAGGGCTCACATCATGACACTGTGAGCAACCCAGCTGGTGGGACCTCAGAGCAGAAGGCCCACATCCCCATGGGGATGGGAACGTGGCAGGAGTGTACTCGCACGACAGGGCACATATCAGAAAATTTTGGGAGCCCATGAGTTAGGGCCTGACGCCAGAGGGCCCTCATTACCGAGGGGAGGAGACTCCCAGCAGGCACCAACTCCCAACTGAGGACCCACATCGCCAAGGTGATGTGTGCCAGCCAGGCAGGAGTGACCTCACAGCAGAGGGCCCACCTCCCAGAAGGGTGAGGAATCCAGCCAGGATAAGACTCTCACCAGAGGGCCCCCATCACCAAGGGGATGGGAACCAGGCAGGAGTGTCCTCACACCAGTGGGGCCACATCAATAAAGGTGAGGAAACCGGCACATGTGGCCTCAAACCAGAGGACCCACATCACAAAGGGGCTGGGAGTGAGTCAGGAAGGAGGAGCATGAAAACACAGGACCCAAAGAATAAAAATGGTAAGGAATCCAGCAGTAGGAACCTCCCAGCAGGCGGCTCAGAGCACAGAGTCTATGGGATCTAGGCCTGAGTGAACTAACACCAGAGAGCCAACATCCTGAAACTGTGAACAACACAGGTGTTGGGACCATAGAGCAGAAGGCACATGGGGATGGGAACCTGGCAGGAGTGCCCTCACACCACTTAGCACGTATCAGAAAATGTGGGTAACCAGCAGTTAGGGCCTGATGCCAGAGGGCCTCATCACTGAGGGGAGGAGGCTCCCAGCGGGCTCCAACTGCCACCAGAGGGCCGACGTCGCCAAGGCGGGGTGTGTCAGCCAGGCAGGAGTGACCTCAGAGAAGAGGGCCCACCTCACAGAAGTGTGAGGAGCCCAACCAGGATCAGACTCTCACTGGAGGGCTCACATCACCAAGGGGATGGGAACCAGGCAGGAGTGTCCGCACACCAGTGGGGCCACATCTGCGAAAGGTGAGGAACCCAGCACATGTGGCCTCAAACCAGAGGACACACATCACCAAGGGGCTGGGAGTGAGGCAGGTGTCTGGAGGGGCACATTTAACTCTAATTTCCCACCAGGAAGAGGAATTAACCAAAGGCTCAGAGTGCCGTGCGGGACCCTGATTACGGCCTGAAGCAAACCTGCGGTTCTGTGGCCAGCTTTCAAGGAAACGAGTTAAGAAAGGAAATCACAGGCACTGTAATTCACAAACCTGCAGAGTTATAAATGACAGCTATTGGCAAAAATATATTGAAGTAAGTCTGCACAGAGGACTTGAAAACGAGGCAGAATTGCAGGAATCATATTTCACGAGGTAGATTGGAATTGCATTTAAAGCATGTGAAAAGCGGCAGATCTTTGACAGTGATGCACTTGGACAAAAAGTGCGTATACATTTTTTCCTGAATATATTCAGGAAAAAACGCATATGCCCTTTGTGGCCAACCAAGAATTCGAGCAATGGAAATCCGCACTACAATGAACTCTCATTTCCCATTCGTCAAAAGAGTCATCTGAAAAAAGTGTAAAACCCAGAAACACAGGACAGGCCATGGAGAACAGGGAGCCTTGTTATGCTGATGGACGGGATGTAAATTGCCAACAGACACTCTGGTGATGTTTATGGTGTATGCTGAAACATCTAAAAAGCAAAGCTACAGAGCCTAGGGCACTTCCACTTTTGGCCCTATAGCTTAGGAAAATTAAAATCAACAAGACACAGCCAACACAATATCCAGGGCTGCTCTGTTTACAAGAACCTTGAGTCCAGTACAAATTAAATATCCCAGAAAGAAAAAAATGGATAAAGGAGTTGTGCTACTTACGTACAACGGAATATCACTCTGCAATGAAATCAATGTCATCAGGCCTGTAGCAGCAAATTGAGTGGATTTAAGTATGATGATTCTAAGAGAAATATGTCACACAGAGAAACATAATTATCATAAGATATCACAAATAGAGGGAGTGTAAACTTGGCTACACATAAACTGAATTACAAAACCGAACAGAGTCTCACATTTAGATAAAAACTTATGCTTGCTTAACGGGAAAGTTGAGTTGGGGTGCTGTATAAAACCAGAGATTGAAATGAGCACACATACTGTTCCATAAGCCAAATATGTAATAGACAAGACCTACTCTTTGCTCAACGAAATAGACTAATCCATGGTGTATCACCTCACACATGTTAGAATGGGCATCATCAGAAAATCTACAAACAACAAATGCTGGAAAGGGTGCGGAGATAAGGAAACCTCTTCCACTATTGTTGGGAATGTAAATTGATGCAGTCACTGTGGAGAACATTATGGAGTTTCTTATAAAACTAAGAATAGAATTACCATATAATACAGCAATCCCACTACTGGGCATATACCCAGACAAAACCATAAAACGAAAAGAGACATTCACCGCAATGTTCATTGCATCACTATTTACAATATCCAGGTAATGGAAGCAACCTAAATGCCCACAGACAGACGAATGCATAAAGATGAGGTACATATATAAAATGGAATATTACTAAGCCATAAAAAGGAATGAAATTGGGTCATTTGTAGAGACGTTGATGGATCTAGAGACTGTCATACAGAGTGAAGTAAGTCAGAAAGAGAAAAACAAATCCTGTATATAAATGCATATATGTGGAACCTAGAAAAGTTGTACAGATGAACCGTTTTGCAAGGCAGAAATAGAGCAACAGATGTAGACAACAAACGTATGGACACCAAGGGGGGAAAGCTGTTAGGGGGGTGGTGGTGGGAGGAGTTGAGGGATTGGGATTGGCATGTATACATTTCTATGTATAAAATAGTTAACCAAAAAGAACCTACTGTATAAAAAAATAAAATAAAATTCAAAATTACAAAAAGTAAAACAGAAAAAATATTCTTCCCTTCACATACATGTATTTATATGAATAAATTATTTCCATGCTTATATCTGTAAATACAAAAAAGAGGAATAAAATCTACCTTGAACCAAAAACGAAAAAAAGAAAAAAAAACAGAACCCACCAGTTACACAGAGGAAAACCGTATCAGGGCCCTTGCTCCAGTTGTAAACAATTCTGAAGTTGGTCAGTGGTGGGGAATCATCTCCCATTCAGCCAGCATGCCCCACGCAACAAGCGTCCTCATTGCAAAGCTGGGGGCCCGTGCCGAGGCATCTGTGAGTAAACGTGGGCCGAGCCCCAGGCCAGCTGCTGCAGAAATGTTCCCACCCATCCTACGTAAAACACCTGAATATGTACAAGGACTTGAAAGCCTAGAGGAAGGGCCATGGAGCCACATGAGCGACAGCATGCCAGCCGACTTGGTGCCTGCAGGCCAGACAGGATGGTCCTGGCCCTGGGTGCTCTTCTGGAAGCTTTCCATTTCCCTGCCTGAGATACCCCTCCTGTCCCGGCCCCCACTGCTTTCTTCCTTACTCACCTCTGCCCAGGGAGAAATTCCAGCGGCAGGTATGGGTGGCACATCCTCTTCTTTAGCAGGTGGCATCTTGGCAACTGCTGCAGAAAGTTCAGCAGAGCCCCACTCACACTGGGCAACCCACAAAGCCGTGGCCTCTCACTCCCTCCCACCAGTCCAGCCCCGAGACTGCTGACAGGGCAGAAAATGGCGTCAGGCACAGCTGCAGGGGCTCTTGCTGCCTGGAGCGATGTTTATATTGATCTCAACCCAGGCACATCTGGGGAGGGATGGCCGGCACGGTCAGGCTTCCCAGGCCAGCCAATAATCACCCCTCAGGGGCTCACAGTTGCAGAAACTGGAACTTGCTGAATCGGCCAGGTCCAAGGAACAGGTGTGGGCTCCTGAGAGTCAGGATAGACAAGGGGCTGCAGCTCTGGCTTGTTTTCTAATTATATTATCTGGCCCATGAGTGGGAGACAACTTCAAGAAAACCCTCTCCTAATGAGATGTACCCAGGAGTCAGGGAGAGCAGGGGTGGGTGGTGGGTGGAGACAGAGGCCTGGTGCCCCGGGTGCAGTGGAAGTCTCTGGAAGACCAGGTGGAGGGAGGCCACACAGAGTGATGCCCAGGGTCACAGACCTGTCGGAGCTGCTGTTTGTTAGTTCAAGTCCTGCTCTGAGGTGCTCTGTGTCAGATCTGAGTGACAGGTGAGCTGGGAGTGCTCTGCAATGAGGGCGATGTGCATGGCTCCTGTGTGCCCAGCCCTGCCACGGTACCTGAAAGGGTAGCTCTGTATCCTGGGAGCGGCCTGACCACGAGAGCCCCATGGGCTGCAGGGGAACCTGCCCAGGGAGCCCCATATCCTGGGAGGGACCTGAACAAGAGAGCCCCGTGGGCTGGGGTGGGGGTGGGGTACCTGCCCAGGTGAGCTCCATATCCTGGGATTGGCCTGACCTCGAGAGCCCCATGGGCTGCTGGAGTCCTGGTAAAAGATGTCAGGACAGTCAGTGAAGCCACCGAGGATATACCTCCAGTAGTTCCTAAACCCTACACCCTGCTGGTCATTCTACTAACCACCAGGACATGGTATTCTGTATTAGTCTTCAATGAAGCCTTCTTTTGTATTCTATTAGTCCCAGAGTCACAAGAAATTTTGGCTTGTGAGTGGCAGGACTCAACATACAACTAAAACAATACTTCCGGGCCGTCTTGCCCCAAGGGTTCAAAAATTCCCACACCATCTTTGGGGAAAGCTCAGCTAAAGACCTAAAAGTTCTACCTCTGGAAAAGGAAACACTCCTTCAATATGCAGACGACATTCTGATCGCCAGCCCTACTAAGGAGACCTCTGAACTACCAAGCCAATAAAGGATACAAGTTGTCCAAGAAAAAGCTCAAATATCACAGACTATGGTGACCTGCGTGGGCTGCATTCTCACAGAAGGTCGGAGAAGCCCATCCCAGGAAAGGGAAGAAACAATTTACAGCCTTACCCATTTCTAAAACTAGAAGACAGCTTAGGGGTTCCTGGGGAGGCCAGGGTTTGCTGCTTCTGGATCCCTAACTACAGTCTACTAGCTGGGCCTCTATATGAAACACTGAAAGAAAAAGATGATGATCCTTTTGAATAGAATCCAGAAGTAGCCTTTCAAGAATGGAAAGAGCAGTAAATTCAGACCCTTGCCCTGGAACTCCCTAATTTAGCTAAACCCTTTGACCTTTACATTCCTAGTGAAATTTGAATGGCCATTGGAGTATTAGTGCAAAACCTGGGACCACTTGAAATGGAACAATGCAAGAATGCCATCCAGGTAGGAAAAACTACGGTCACAAAGGGGCTTGTCCCACCGCCACATCTGGCCAAGATACTGGCAGTATCTGAAAACCTGGAAATCAGCAGCCAAAAAGGCCACCTCCCTCCTAAGGGAAAAGGACCCCACGTGGTGATCCTAACCCCCAACCATGCCCTGAAGTTGCAGGGTTTGCTCCGTGGGCACACTGACCTTGAGTGAGGAGGTCCTCCAACTCCAACCTCCAGAGAGATAACTGGGGCAAAGGGGCACCATGACGACTCGTGTGACCATCACTTGACCTGGAGTTTCTCTCATAAAACAACAAGAGTGTGTCCCAAAAGAGTAGACTACTGCTTGCAGGACTTACTGCACCCAGAGGGGAGGTAATAATCTTGGCAGGGGAACCGTATATCACGCTGTCACCATAGAAAAGCCTACAGACACTGTGATGATGGTGGCCAATAAGACCGGCTGGACTCCTGTTTACTTCAAAAGGCTGTTGACTCAGTGGCCATCATGGTCCTTCATCACCACTGACCCTGAACTGTCTGGGAGTTGAGCAGTCAGGGTGCTGACACTTGGTGCTGTTTTTACGTTAATTCAGGGGCCTAACTGAAGAAAGCACAGACTACTGGTCAGAGCATGTAGGCTGGCAGAAACGGTCAGCCTAAAGTGGCCGAACAAATGTGGGGCGGGGTGAAACTGGACCTCACAGCGTCACTGCACATCTCCTTCCTGGACCCTTAAAGGTCATTAGAATCTATAACACTACCAATACTTGTGCTCAGGCGGACGAGCAGGGAGGCAGGAGGCCTGGGGACAATCAACGTCACCTGGAGGCTGCTGGGGAGAAGTTCAGACCCTCTCCCACGTGTATGAGGGCTCCTAACTCAGCACTCAGCAGTTACAGATGAAGGGTCTGCACCCTCAGCACTCTAAGAATGAGGAAGGGGACAAAATGCAGAAGAGGGGTTTGTCCCAGGCAAAGCCCCTTAAAAATCCCTGGGAGATAAAAATAGAATCTGGGCAATAAAATAAAGTCTAACCTTTTTTATCCTTTGTGCTTTGTCTAATTTCACGTGCTCCTAGGGTCCCGCATACAGAGGTTCAACAGCCGGCACTTCAGACCAGATTTCCTAGTGCAGAATGGCTGGGTCGACACTTCAGCTCCTGGAGCACAGTGTAGACTCCGCGATATAGAGCCTGAGCTGCAGCCAACCGGGCCCTCGAGAGCTCCGCCCCCTCCCTCCCACTGACTCTGACAGGATCTCTACACAGCAGCCCAGCCCACAGCCCACGGGATAGCACATGCTCTCACCTCTGCATTCTCTGATCAAAATATAAAGTTTCCTTTGCTTCTGAATCAAACTCAGTCTCGATCTGTTGGCTCCAATGACACTGGGCAGGGGGACACTTTTTGGGGTCCACTCTGGAGGATCAGTAACAGAAATTGAGAACATTGTAACTTCAATGAACAGATGTGTGAGCCAAACTGTAATTAACATAGAACAGTGTATAAGGCTCGGGTAAAATAAGATGTTTCTAACACTTCCATTTGATATTTCCATCACTTTATTATAAGCAAGTTCAGTGAAAGGTTTGTCTTATTTGTCAGGTCAATACTAGAGAAACGAAGTGATTTCTTTCCAAGGATGTACATCTAATAATCTTGGTTAAAGCTTCAATCTTGTTTTAAATGCTTTTCCATTGAAAATGATACCTCTCTTTCAGCTCCCCCATTTCTGAGAAGTATAAAATCTTATAATTTATTATTACCAAAGGGGAAAGGTGGGAGGAGGGATAAATTAACAGTTTGGGATTAACACATACACACTGCTATGTATAAAATCGATCATCAACAAGGAACTACTGTACAGCACAGGGAACTACACTCAATATTTTGCAATAACCTATAAGGGGAAATAATCTGAAAAAAGAATAGATATTTTTATTGACATCATCTATTAATGACAGTTAAAATGGAACCTAAGGGAAGCCGGTGGTGAGTGCTTCTGACCCTGAAGACTTCAATCATCTAAAGTTTGGACTCTGCCTACTTCCCAAGGCCCTTAATGAACATATGTGTAGCCGTAGCTTAAAAAATTCCCCAGTTTGGGTTGTGGAGAGACACTGATTTTGAAAAAGCCCTGGTGTTCTCCTCACATGAATGGGACCCTTCCTACAGCTAAAATATGCCTGTCACACCCAGAAGATGGTATACCGTCTGATCGGGAAGAGTTTGGAAAAGGCATCTCATCTCCTCATCTCCTGGTGCTCGGGTTCACCCCTCCAGCGTCTTTACGAACACTCTCCCCACTTGGAGATGTCAGCACTGTCAACATCCTGTTGCATACAGTTTGGAATTTGTCCAGAGGATGAAGCAGAAGGAGGAGGAACAATGAGAGACAAGTCCTAGGTGTTCGGACAGGCACATGTCACTCTAATTTCCAATCAGGAAGACGAATTGACTAAAAGCTAGGGTTGCCCATGGAAACAGAATAGGGCTTGAGGAAATCCCGCTGCTTTGTGGTCAGTTCCCATAAACACAAGTTGAAAAATGGAACTCAGGGCCGCTAAAATTCACGAAACTGCAGAGTTGAAAATATCTCTCACTGAAAAATGTCTTGAGGAAAGTCAGAGAAAAGAACTTGTAAGCAACGGAGAATGGCAGGAAAGGGATTGGAAGAGGTAGAAAGGACTCGCCATTAAGCACAAGAAAAGGGGCTGAACATTGCCAACATTGCAGTTGGCCAAAAAGGGTGTATGCGTCTTTTTCTGTATATATTCAAGAAAAGGGCATACACTTTTTTAGCCAACCAAACAGGTAGGCACTGGAAATCAGTACTACAAAACATATCACTTCGCATCAGTCAGAAGAGCCTTCCTCGTAAAGTGTAAACACCAGAAATGCAGGACAGGGCAAGGAGAAAAGGGAGCCCTGTGAGGCTTATAGTGGAAATGTATATTGCCAATGGTCACTCTTGAGAAGTGTATTGTGTTTACTAAAGCATCTAAAAAATGAGCTACAGAGCACAGGGCACTTGCACTCATGGACGTATATCTTGGGAAAGACAAAAATGGAGAGGACACAGGCACCCCAATGTTTACCGCCTCTCTGTTTAAAAGATCCTCGACTAGGATATAATTTATATGTCTCTGGAGGGAAAAAATGGATAGAGGTGTGGCACTTATGTAGAGTGGAATATTACTCAGCCTGAAAATCAGTGAAATATGGCCAGTTGTAACAACCCCAGAGTAGTTACGTATGATCATTCAAAGTCACATAATTCAAAAAGAAAAAGACATACGATATTACTAATACATGGAATGTAAACGTGGCTACAAATGACCTGAATTACAAAACAGAATGGGGTCTCAAATTTAGAAGACCAACTTATGTTTGCTTAAGGAAAAAGGAGAGTTGGGGAGCTGCATAAAACAAGAGATTGAAATTAGCACAGATACCGTTCCATAAGCCAAATATGTAATAGAAAAAACCTACTCCCTGGTCAACGAAATGGACTCAACACGCCATATTCAACACCTACGAATACACCTGACTAGTAAGAATCTTCAAAATCATGGATTTATATGTCTCCGTAAGATAATCAAGCGTGAGTACAGCGGCATGAACGCAGCAGTGAAAATGTGATAAATCCCATTATCAAAATAAATTACAAAAACAAAACACAATGAGAGTAAAATAGAGAGCAATTCTTAAATAATTCATTCAGGGCTTGTGATGCAACCTGGATTTACCACATCTACACCCAGAGCTGAGTGAGACATAAGGTTGGGCACTTCGGGCTGATAGCATTGTTGAGGTTCGATGAGCAAATGCAGACCCTTTGAAGTCATACTGCATGGTACCCATTCCATGGGTCCCAACTCTCCAGGTTTAAGGGATTCTTTCTTCAGCTAAAACATGCATGGGAAACCCACAGTATGGTGCACCGTGTGACCAGGAAAGCTTTTCAAATGCATCTCAGTTTTCGTCCCCTTTTACTCGGGTTCACCATTCCAGAACCTTTACTAACACTCTCCCCACTTGGAGAGTCAGTGCCTTTAACCTCCTGTTTGGCACAGTTTGCAATTTCTGCGCAAGATGAACAGGAATAGGGAGAACCAATGAGAGACTAGCAGTAAGTGTCTGCACGGGCAAATTTAATTCTCAATTCCCACCAGGAAGAGGAATTAACCAAAGGATCAGCATGCCGTGCCGGAACCAGATTAGGGCCTGAAGCAATCCTGCGGGTTTGCGCCCAGCTCACAAGTTGCGAGTTGAAGAAAGGAACTCAGGGGCACTGTAACTCACAAACATGCAGAGTTATAAATGACAGCTATCGTCCAAAAATATATTGAAGGAAGGCTGCGAAGACGACTTGTAAGCGGGGCAGAATTGCAGGAAAACGATTTCAGGGGGTAGACGGGAATTGCATTTAAAGCATAGGAAAAGATGCAGAACGTCGACAATGATGCTCTTGGCCAAAAAGTGTGTATGCGTTTTTTCCTGAATTTATTCAGGAAAAAAAGCATATGCACTTTTTGGCCAACCAAGCAAGCATGTTAAAGAAATCTGCACTACAATGAAGTCTCATTGCCCCCCGGGCAAAAGGGCCATCTGCAAAAAGTGTAAAGTCCAGAAAGGCAGCACAGGCAATGGAGAACAGGGAGCCTTGTTATGCTGATGGGCGGGATATAAATTGCCAACAGCCACTCTGAAGAAGTGTTTGGTGTTTTCCGGAACACCTAAAAAACAGAGCAACGGAGCCTACGGCATTTCTACTTATGGTCCTATAGTTTAGGGACATTAAAATAAAAAACACACAGCCACCCCAAAGTGTCGGACGGCTCTATTTACAAGAACCTCGTCTACGGTACAAGGTAAATATCCCAGAATGTGAAAAATGGATAAAGAAGTTGTGGTACGTACGTACAATGGAATATCACTCAGCAATGAAATCTATGTCATCAGGCCCGTCGCGGCATAATGAGTGGATTCAGGTACGATGATTCTAAGTGAAATAAGTCACACAGAAAATGAAACATCATAAGATATCACTAATACACGGAATGTAAACTTGGCTACACATGAACTGAATTACAAAACAGAACAGGGTCTCAAATTTAGAAAACCAACATATGCATGCTTAAGGGGAAAGGTGAGTTGGGGTGCTGCATAAAACCAGAGATAGAAATTAGCACAGATAACTTTCCATAAGCCAAATATGTCATAGTCAAGACCCACCACTTGCTCAACGAAATGGACTAAACACCACATATTCAACACCTAGGAATACACCTGACTAGTAAGAATCTTCAAACCCATGGATTCATATGCCTCCGTAAGAGAATGAAGTGTGTGTACAGCGGCATGAATGCAGCAGAGAAAATCCGATAAATCCAATTGTCAAAATGAATTACAAAAACAAAACACAAGGACAGTGAAATAGAGAGCAATTCTTAAATAATTCATTCAGGGCTTGTGATGCAACCTGGATTTACCACATATACACCCAGAGCTGAGTGAGACATAAGGTTGGACACTTTGGGCTGATAGCATTGTTGAGGTTCGATAAGCAAATGCAGACCCTATGAAGTCATACTGCATGTTAGCCATTCCATGAGTCCCAACTCTCCAGGTTTAAGGGATTCTTCCTTCAGCTAAAACATGCATGGGAAACACACATTATGGTGCACCATGTGACGGGGAAACCTTTTCAAATGCATCTCAGTTTTCGTCTCGTTTTACTTGGGTACACCATTCCAGATCCTTTAATAACACTCTCCCCACTGGGAGAGTCTGTACCTTTAACCTCCGGTTTGGCACAGTTTGCAATTTCTGCGCAAGATGTACAAAAATAGGGAGAACCAATGAGAGACTAGGTGTAGGTGTCTGCACGGGCAAATTTAATGCTCATTTCCCACCAGGAAGAGGAATTAACCAAAGGCTCAGCATGCCGTGCCGGAACCAGTTTAGGGCCTGAAGCAATCCAGCAGTTTTGCGGCCAACTTACAATAAAGCAAGTTGAAGAAAGGAGCTCAGGGACACTGTAACTCACAAACCTGCAGAGTTATAAATGACAGCTATCGTCCAAAAATATATTGAAGGAAGGCTGCGAAGAGGACTTGAAAGCGGGGCAGAACTGCAGGAAAACGATTTCAGGGGCTAGACTGGAATTGCATTTAAAGCATAGGAAAAGAGGCAGAACGTCGACAATGATGCACTTGGCCAAAAAGGGCGTATGCGTGTTTTCCTGAATATATTCAGAAAACACGCATACGCCCTTTTTGGCCAACCAAGCATGCATGTTAAAGAATTCTGCACTAAAATGAAGTCCCACTGCCCCTCGGTCAAAAGGGCCATCTGAAAAAAGTGTAAAATCCAGAAATGTAGCACAGGCCATGGAGAACAGGGAGCCTTGTTATGCTGATGGGTGGGATGTAAATTTCCAAGAGCCACTCTGGAGAAGTGCATGGTTTTTCCTGAAACACCTAAAAAACAAAGCAACGGAGCCTACGGCACTTCCACATATGGTCCTATAGATTAGGGAAATTAAAATCAAAAACACACAGCCACCCCAAAGTTTCAGACGGCTCTGTTTACAAGAACCTCGTCTACGGTACAAGTTAAATATCCCAGAAAGCGAAAAATGGATAAAGAAGTTGTGGTACGTACGTATAATGGAATATCACTCACCAATGAAATCTATGTCATCAGGCCCGTCGTGGCATAATGAGTGGATTGAGGTACGATGATTCTAAGTGAAATATGTCACACAGAAAATGAAACATCATAAGATATCACTAATACACGGAATGGAATCTTGGCTACACATGAACTGAATTACAAAACAGAACAGGGTCTCAAGTTGAGAAAACCAACTTATGTTTGCTTAAGGGGAAAGGTGAGTTGGGGTGCTGCATAAAACCAGAGATAGAAATTAGCACAGATACCATTCCATAAGTCAAATATGTAATAGTCAAGACCTACCCCTTGCTCAACGAAATGGGCTAAACACCCTATATTCAACGCCTAGGAATACACCTGACTAGTAAGAATCTTCAAACCCATGGATTTATATGTCTCCATAAGAGAATCAAGCGTGTGTACAGCTGCATGAAGGCAGCAGAGAAAATCCGATAAATCCCATTATCAAAATGAATTAAAAAAACAAAACACAATGACAGTGAAATAGAGAGCAATTCTTAAATAATTCATTCAGGGCTTGTGATGCAACCTGTATTTACCTCATCTACACCCAGAGCTGAGTGAGACATAAGGTTGGACACTTCGGGCTGATAGCATTGGTGAGGTTCGATGAGCAAATGCAGACCCTTTGAAGTCATACTGCATGGTACCCATTCCATGGGTCCCAACTCTCCAGGTTTAAGCGATTCTTTCTTCAGTTAAAACATGCATGGGAAACCCACAGTATGGTGCACCGTGTGACCGGGAAACGTTTTCAAATGCATCTCAGTTTTCGTCGACTTTTACACGGGTACACAATTCCAGACCCTTTACTAACACTCTCCCCACTTGGAGAGTCAGTGCCTTTAACCTGCTGTTTGGCACAGTTTGCAATTTCTGCGCAAGATGAACAGGAATAGGGAGATCCAATGAGAGACTAGCTGTAGGTTTCTGCACCGGCAAATTTAACGCTCATTTCACACCAGGAAGAGGAATTAACCAAATGCTCAGCATTTCATGCCGCAAAAAGATTAGGGCCTGAAGCAATCCTGCGGTTTTGGGGCCAGCTCACAAGAAAGCGATTTGTAGAAAGGAGCTCAGGGGCACTGTAATTCACAAACCTGCAGAGTTATAAATGACAGCTACCGTCCAAAAATATATTGAAGGAAGGCTGCGAAGAGGACTTGAAATCGGGGCAGAATTGCAGGAAAACGATTTCAGCGGGTAGACGGGAATTGCATTTAAAGCATAGGAAAAGAGGCAGAACGTCCACAATGATGCACTTGGCCAAAAAGGGCGTATGCGTTTTTTCCTGAATATATTCAGGAAAAAACGCATACGCCCTTTCTGGCCAACCAAGAAAGCATGTTAAAGATATCTGCACTACAATGAAGTCTCACTGCCCCCCGGTCAAAAGGGCCATCTGAAAAAAGTGTAAAATCCAGAAAGGCAGCACAGGCCATGGAGAACAGGGAGCCTTGTTATGCTGATCGGCGGGATGTAAATTGCCAACAGCCACTCTGGAGAAGTGTATGGTGTTTCCCGGAACACCGAAAAAACAAAGCTACGGAGCCTACGGCACTTCCACTTATGGTCCTATAGCTTAGGGAAATTAAAATCAAAAACACACAGCCACCCCAAAGTGTCGGACGGCTCTGTTTACAAGAACCTCGTCTACGGTACAAGTTAAATATCCCAGAATGTGAAAAATGGATAAAGAAGTTGTGGTACGTACGTACAATGGAATATCACTCAGCAATGAAATCTATGTCATCAGGCCCGTCGCGGCATAATGAGTGGATTCAGGTACGATGATTCTAAGTGAAATAAGTCACACAGAAAATGAAACATCATAAGATATCACTAATACACGGAATGTAAACTTGGCTACACATGAACTGAATTACAAAACAGAACAGGGTCTCAAATTTAGAAAACCAACTTATGCTTGCTTAAGGGGAAAGGTGAGTTGGGGTGCTGCATAAAACCAGAGATAGAAATTAGCACAGATACCTTTCCATAAGCCAAATATGTAATAGTCAAGACCTACCCTTTGCTCAACAAAATGGACTAAACACCCCATGTTCAACGCCTAGGAATACACCTGACTAGTAAGAATCTTCAAACCCATGGATTTATATGTCTCCGTAAGAGAATGAAGCGTGTGTACAGCGGCATGAATGCAGCAGAGAAAATCCGATAAATCCCATTATCAAAATGAATTACACAAACAAAACCCAAGGACAGTGAAATAGAGAGCAATTCTTAAATAATTCATTCAGGGCTTGTGATGCAACCTGGATTTACCACATCTACACCCAGAGCTGAGTGAGACATAAGGTTGGGCACTTCGGGCTGATAGCATTGGTGAGGTTCGATGAGCAAATGCAGACCCTTTGAAGTCATACAGCATGGTACCCATTCCATGGGTCCCAACGCTCCAAGTTTAAGGGATTCTTCCTTCAGCTAAAACATGCATGGGAAACCCACAGTATGGTGCACCGTGTGACTGGCAAACGTTTTCAAATGCATCTCAGTTTTCGTCCCCTTTTACTCGGGTTCACCATTCCAGACGCCTTACGAACACTCTCCCCACTTGGAGAGTCAGTGCCTTTAACCTCCTGTTGGGCACAGTTTGCAATTTCTGCACAAGATGAAAAGGAATAGGGAGAACGAATGAGAGACTAACTCTAGGTGTCTGCACGGGCAAATTTAATGCTCATTTCCCACCAGGAAGAGGAATTAACCAAAGGCTCAGTATGCCGTGCCGGAACCAGACTAGGGCCTGAGGCAATCCTGTGGGTTTGCGGCCAGCTCACAAGATAGCGAGTTGAAGAAATGAGCTCAGGGGCACTGTAACTCACAAACCTGCAGAGTTATAAATGACAGCTATCGTCCAAAAATATATTGAAGGAAGGCTGCGAAGACGACTTGTAAGCGGGAAAGATTTGCAGGAAAACGATTTTAGGGGGGAGACGGGAATTGCATTTAAAGCATATGAAAAGAGGCAGAATGTCGACAATGATGCTCTTGGCCAAAAAGGGCGTATGCGTTTTTTCCTGAATATATTCAGGAAAAAACGCATACGCCCTTTTTGGCCAACCAAGCAAGCATGTTAAAGAAATCTGCACTACAATGAAGTCTCACTGCCCCCCGGTCAAAAGGGCCATCTGAAAAAAGTGTAAAATCCAGAAAGGCAGCACAGGCCATGGAGAACAGGGAGCCTTGTTATGCTGATGGGCGGGATGTAAATTGCCAACAGCCAGTCTGGAAAAATGTATGGTGTTTCCCGGAACATCTAAAAAACAAAGCAACGGAGCCTATGGCACTTCCCCTTATGGTCCTATAGCTTAGGAAAATTAAAATCAAAAACACACAGCCACCCAAAAGTGTCGGACGGCTCTGTTTACAAGAACCTCGTCTAAGGTACAAGTTAAATATCCCAGAATGTGAAAAATGGATAAAGAAGTTGTGGTACGTACGTACAATGGAATATCACTCAGCAATGAAATCTATGTCATCAGGCCCGTCGAGGCATAATGAGTGGATTCAGGTACGATGATTCTAAGTGAAATAAGTCACACAGAAAATGAAACATCATAAGATATCACTAATACACGGAATGTAAACTTGGCTACACATGAACTGAATTACAAAACAGAACAGGGTCTCAAATTTAGAAAACCAACTTATGCTTGCTTAAGGGGAAAGGTGAGTTGGGGTGCTGCATAAAACCAGAGATAGAAATTAGCACAGATACCTTTCCATAAGCCAAATATGTAATAGTAAAGACCTACCCCTTGCTCAACGAAATGGACTAAACACCCCATATTCAACGCCTAGGAATACACCTGACTAGTAAGAATCTTCAAACCCATGGATTTATATGTCTCCGTAAGAGAATGAAGCGTGTGTACAGTGGCATGAAGGCAGCAGAGAAAATCCGATAAATCCCATTATCAAAATGAATTACACAAACAAAACACAAGGACAGTGAAATAGAGAGCAATTCTTAAATAATTCATTCAGGGCTTGTGATGCAACCTGGATTTACCACATCTACACCCAGAGCTGAGTGAGACATAAGGTTGGGCACTTCGGGCTGATAGCATTGGTGAGGTTCGATGAGCAAATGCAGACCCTTTGAAGTCATACAGCATGGTACCCATTCCATGGGTCCCAACTCTCCAAGTTTAAGGGATTCTTCCTTCAGCTAAAACATGCATGGGAAACCCACAGTATGGTGCACCGTGTGACTGGCAAACGTTTTCAAATGCATCTCAGTTTTCGTCCCCTTTTACTCGGGTTCACCATTCCAGACCCTTTACGAACACTCTCCCCACTTGGAGAGTCAGTGCCTTTAACCTCCTGTTGGGCACAGTTTGCAATTTCTGCGCAAGATGAAAAGGAATAGGGAGAACCAATGAGAGACTAGCTCTAGGTGTCTGCACGGGCAAATTTAACGCTCATTTCCCACCAGGAAGAGGAATTAACCAAAGGCTCAGCATGCCGAGCCGGAACCAGATTAGGGCCTGAGGCAATCCTGTGGGTTTGCGGCCAGCTCACAAGATAGCGAGTTTAAGAAATGAGCTCAGGGGCACTGTAACTCACAAAACTGCAGAGTTATAAATGACAGCTATCGTCCAAAAATATATTGAAGGAAGGCTGTGAAGACGACTTGTAAGTGGGGCAGAATTGCAGGAAAACGATTTCAGGGGGTAGACGGGAATTGCATTTAAAGCATAGGAAAAGAGGCAGAACGTTGACAATGATGCTCTTGGCCAAAAAGGGCGTATGCGTTTTTTCCTGAATATATTCAGGAAAAAACGCATACGCCCTTTTTGGCCAACCAAGCAAGCATGTTAAAGAAATCTGCACTACAATGAAGTCTCACTGCCCCCCGGTCAAAAGGGCCATCTGAAAAAAGTGTAAAATCCAGAAAGGCAGCACAGGCCATGGAGAACAGCGAGCCTTGTTATGCTGATGGGCGTGATGTAAATTGCCAACAGCCAGTCTGGAAAAATGTATGGTGTTTCCCGGAACATCTAAAAAACAAAGCAACGGAGCCTATGGCACTTCCCCTTATGGTCCTATAGCTTAGGAAAATTAAAATCAAAAACACACAGCCACCCAAAAGTGTCGGACGGCTCTGTTTACAAGAACCTCGTCTACGGTACATGTTAAATATCCCAGAATGTGAAAAATGGATAAAGAAGTTGTGGTACGCACGTACAATGGAATATCACTCAGCAATGAAATCTATGTCATCAGGCCCGTCGCGGCATAATGAGTGGATTCAGGTACGATGATTCTAAGTGAAATAAGTCACACAGAAAATGAAACATCATAAGATATCACTAATACACGGAATGTAAACTTGGCTACACATGAACTGAATTACAAAACAGAACAGGGTCTCAAATTTAGAAAACCAACTTATGCTTGCTTAAGGGGAAAGGTGAGTTGGGGTGCTGCATAAAACCAGAGATAGAAATTAGCACAGATACCTTTCCATAAGCCAAATATGTAATAGTCAAGACCTACCCCTTGCTCAACGAAATGGACTAAACACCCCATATTCAACGCCTAAGAATACACATGACTAGTAAGAATCTTCAAACCCATGGATTTATATGTCTCGGTAAGAGAAAGAAGCCCTTGTACAGTAGTATGAATGCAGCAGAGAAAATCCGATAAATCCCATTATCAAAATGAATTACAAAAACAAAACACAAGGACAGTGAAATAGAGAGCAATTCTTAAATAATTCATTCAGGGCTTGTGAAGCAACCTGGATTTACCTCATCTAAACTCAGAGCTGTGAGACATAAGGTTGGACACTTCGGGCTGATAGCATTGGTGAGGTTCGATGAGCAAATGCAGACCATTAGAAGTCATATTGCATGGTACCCATTCCATGGGTCCCAACTCTCCAGGTTTAAGCGATTCTTCCTTCAGCTAAAGCATGCATGGGAAACCCACAGTATGGTGCACCGTGTGACCGGGAAACGTTTTCACATGCATCTCAGTTTTTGTCCTCTTTTACTCGGGTTCACCATTCCAGACCCTTTACTAACACTCTCCGCACTTGGAGAGTCAGTGCCTTTAACCTCCTGTTTGGCACAGTTTGCAATTTCTGCGCAAGATGAACAGGAATAGGGAGAACCAATGAGAGACTAGCTGTAGGTGTCTGCACGGGCAAATTTAACGCTCATTTCCAACCAGGAAGAGGAATTAACCAAAGGCTCAGCATGCCGTGCCTGAACCAGATTAGGGCCTGAAGGAATCCTGCGGCTTTTCGGCCAGCTCAAAAGAAAGCAATTTGAAGAACGGAGCTCAGGGGCACTGTAATTCACAAACCTGCAAAGTTATAAATGACAGCTATCGTCCAAAAATATATTGAAGGAAGGCTGCGAAGAGGACTTGAAAGCGGGGCAGAATTCCAGGAAAACGATTTCAGGGGGTAGACTGGAATTGCATTTAAAGCATAGGAAAAGAGGCAGAACGTCGACAATGATGCTCTTGGCCAAAAAGGGCGTATGCGTTTTTTCCTGAATATATTCAGGAAAAAACGCATACGCCCTTTTTGGCCAACCAAGCAAGCATGTTAAAGAAATCTGCACTACAATGAAGTCTCACTGCCCCCCGGTCAAAAGGGCCATCTGAAAAAAGTGTAAAATCCAGAAATGCAGGACAAGTCATGGAGAACAGGGAGCCTTGTTATGCTGATGGTCAGGATGTAATTTGCCAACAGCCACTCTGGAGAAGTGTATGGTGTTTCCTGAAACACGTAGGAAACAAAGCAACACAGCCTATGGCACTTCCACATATGGTCCTATAGCATAGGGAAATTAAAATAAAACACACACAGCCACCCCAAAGTTTGGGACGGCTCTGTTTACAAGAAGCTCGTCTACGGTACAAGTTAAATATCCGAGAAAGCAAAAAATGGATAAAGAAGTTGTGGTACGTACGTACAATGCAATATCACTCAGCAATTAAATCTACGTCACCTGGCCCGTAGAGGCATAATGAGTGGATTCAGGTAGGATGATTCTACGAGAGATAAGTCACACAGAAAAAGAAACATTATAAGATATCACTAATACACGGAATGTAAACTTGGCTACACATGAACTGAATTACAAAACAGAACAGGGTCTCAAATTCAGAAAACCAACTTATGCTTGCTTATGGGGAAAGGTGAGTTGGGGTGCTGCATAAAACCAGAGATTGAAATTAGCACAGATACCTTTCCATAAGCCAAATATATAATAGACAAGACCTACTCCTTGCTAAACGAAATGGGCTCAACACCCCATATTCAACGCCTGGGAATATACCTGACAAGTAAGAATCTTAAAACCCATGGATTTATATGTCTCCATAAGGAAATCAAGCATGTGTACAGCAGCCTAAACGCAGCAGTGAAAATCCGATAAATCCCATTATCAAAATAAATTTCAAAAACAAAACACAATGACAGTGAAATAGAGAGCAATTCTTAAATAATTCATTCAGGGCTTGTGATGCAACCTGGAATTACCACATCTACACCCAGAGCTGGGTGAGACATAAGGCTGGACAGTTCGGGCTGATAACATTGGTGAGGTTCAGTGAGCAAACGCAGACCCTTTGAAGTCACACTGCATGGTACCCATTCCATGGGTCCCAACTCTCCAGGTTTAAGGGATTCTTCCTTCAGCTAAAACATGCATGGGAAACCCAGAGTATGGTCCACCGTGTGACTGGGAAACGTTTTCAAATGCATCTCAGGTTTCGTCCCCTGGTACTCGGGCTCACGGTTCCAGACGCTTTACTAACACTCTCCCCACTTGGAGAGTCAGTGCCTTTAACCTCCTGTTTGGCACAGTTTGCAATTTCTGTGCAAGATGAACAGGAATAGGGAGAACCAATGAGAGACTAGCTGTAGGTGTCTGCACGGGCAAATGGAACGCTCATTTCCCACCAGGAAGAGTAATTAACCAAAGGCTCAGCATGCCCTGCCCGAGCCAGATTAGGGCCTGAAGCAATCCAGCGGTTTTGCGGCCAGCTCACAAGAAAGCGAGTTGAAGAAAGGAGCTCAGGGGCACTGTAATTCACAAACCTGCAGAGTTATGAATGACAGCTATCGTCCAAAAATGTATTGAAATAAGTCTTCGAAGAGGACTTGAAAGTGGGGCAGAATTTCAGGAAAACGATTTCAGGGGGTAGACTGGAATTGCACTTAAAGCATAGGAAAAGAGGCCGAATGTCGACAATGATGCACTTGGCCAAAAAGGGCGTATGCGTTTTTTCCTGAATATATTCATGAAAAAACGCATATGCCCTTTTTGGCCAACCAAGCAAGCCTGTAAAGAAATCTGCACTACAATGAAGTCTCACTGCCCCCAGGTCACAAGGGCTATCTGAAAAAAGTGTAAAATCCAGAAAGGCAGGACAGGTCATGGAGAACAGGGAGCCTTGTTATGCTGATGGGCGGGATGTAAATTGCCAACAGCCACTCTGGAGAAGTGTATGGTGTTTCCTGAAACACGTAGGAAACAAAGCAACACAGCCTATGGCACTTTCACTTATGGTCCTGTAGCTTAGGGAAATTAAAATCAAAAACACACAGCCACCCCAAAGTTTGGGACGGCTCTGTTTACAAGAACCTCGTCTACGGTACAAGTTAAATATCCGAGAAAGCAAAAAATGGATAAAGAATTTGTGGTACGTACGTACAATGGAATATCACTCAGCAATGAAATCTATGTCATCAGGCCCGTAGCGGCATAATGAGTGGATTCAGGTACGATGATTCTACGAGAAATAAGTCACACAGAAAAAGAAACATCATAAGATATCACTAATACACGGAATGTAAACTTGGCTACACATGAACTGAATTACAAAACAGAACAGGGTCTCAAATTTAGAAAACCAACTTATGCTTGCCTATGGGGAAAGGTGAGTTGGGGTGCTGCATATAACCAGAGATTGAAATTAGCACAGAGAGAACACCTACTGAAGGCTGGCAGAAGACCTCAGACCTCCCAAAAGGCAAGAAACTCCCCTCGTACCTGGGTAGGGCAAAAGAAAAAACAGAGACAAAAGAATAAGGAGGGAACCTGCAGCAGTGGGAGGGAGCTGTGAAGGAGGAAAAGTTTCCACACACTAGGAAGCCCCTCCGGGGGCGGAGACCGCGGGAGGCGGAGGGGGGAGCTTCGGGACCGCGGAGTAGTGCACAGCGAGGGGTGCGGAGGGCAAAGCGGGGAGATTCCCGCACAGAGGATCGGTGCCCACCGGCACTCACCAGCCCGAGAGGCTTGTCTGCTCACCCGCCGGGGCAGGCGGGGCTGCGAGCTGTGGCTCGGGTTTCGGTTTTGGACGGAGCTCAGGTAGAGGACTGGGGTTCGCGGCTTGAACATAGCCTAAAGGGGTTAGTGCACCACGACTAGCTGGGAGGGAGTTCGGGGAAAAGCCTGCACCTGCCGAAGAGGCAAGAGACTTTTTCTTCCCTCTTTGTTTCCTGGTGCGCGAGGAGAGAGGTTTAAGAGCGCTGCTTAAAGGAACTCCAGAGACGGGTGCGAGCCGCGGCTAAAAGCGCGAACCCCAGAGACGGGCGCGAGCCGCGGCTAAAAGCGCGAACCCCAGAGACGGGCGCGAGCCGTGGCTAAAAGCGCGGACCCCAGAAACGGGCGGGAGACGCTAAGGCTGCTGCTGCCGCCACCAAGGGGCCTGTGTGCGAGCACAGGTCACTCTCCACACCCCTCTTCCGCGGAGCCTGTGCAGCCCGCCACTGCCAGGTTCCCGGGAACCAGGGACAACTTCCCCGGGAGAACGCACGGCGGGCCTCAGGCTGGTGCAACGTCACACCGGCCTCTGCCGCAACGTCACGCCGCCTCTGACGCCGCAGGCCCGCCCCGCACGCAGTGCCCCTCCTCCCCCCCCCCGGCCTGAGTGAGCCAGAGCCCCCGAATCAGCGGCTCCTTTAACCCTGTCCTGTCTGAGCAAAAAACAGACGCCCTCCAGCGACCTACACGCAGAGGCAGGGCCAAATCTAAAGCTGAGCTCCTTCCTGTAAGCTGTGAGAACAAAGAAGAGAAAGGGAAATCTCTCCCAGCAGCCTCAGAAGCAGCGGATTAAAGCTCCACAATCAACTTGATATACCCTGCATCTGTGGAATACCTGAATAGACAAGGAATGATCCCAAATTGAAGAGGTGGAATTTAGGAGCGAGATCTATGATTTTTTTCCCTTCTCCTCTTTTTGTGAATGTGTACGTGTATGCTTCTGTGTGAGACCGTGCCTGTATACTCTTGCTTCCACCATTTGTCCTAGGGCTCTATCTGTCCATGGTTTTTTAAAAAACTTTTTTTCTCAATAATTAATTTTAATTGTAATAACTTTATTATACTTTACCTTCGTTCTTTCTTTCTTTCTTTCCTTCCTTCCTTCCCTCCTTTAGACAACGAATCACCCCAAATTGAGAAGGTGGTCTCTGAGAGCAAGATTTATGATTTTTCCCCCTTTACCTCTTTTTGTGAAGGTGTATGTGTATGCTTCTGTGTAAGATTTTCTCTGTATAGCTTTGCTTCCAACATTTGTCCTAAGGTTCTATCCGTCCCCTTTTTTTTTTCTAAATATTTTTTAATTCAATAACTATATTATACTTTATTTTATTTTTACTTATCTTCTTTCTTTCTGTCTTTTTTCCTTCTTTCCCTCCTTCCTTCCTTCCTTCCTTCCTCCCTCCCTCCCTCCTTTCTTTCCTTCTTTGCTTCTTTCTTCCTTCCTTCCTTTCCTCCTTTCCTTCTTTCTTTCCTCATACTTCTACTAATTCTCTCTACTTTTTCTCCCTTTTATTCTGAGCCGTGTGGATGAAAGGCTCTTGGTGCTCCAGCCAGGAGTCAGGGCTCTGCCTCTGAGGTAGGAGAGCCAACTTCAGGGCACTGGTCAACAAGAGGCCACCCAGCTCCACATAATATTAAATGGTGGAAATCTCCCAGTGACCTCCATCTTAACACCAGCACCCAGCTTCACTCAACGACCAGCAAGCCACAGTGCTAGACAACCTATGCCAAACAACTAGCAAAACAGGAACACAACCCCACCCATTAGAAGAGAGGCTGCCGAAAATCATAATAAGGCCACAGACACCCCAAAACACACCACCAGAAGTGAACCTGCCCACTAAAGAGACAAGATCCAGCCTCATCCACCAGAACACAGGCACTAGTCCCCTCCACCAGGAAGCCTACACAACCCACTGAAACAACCTTATCCACTGGAGACAGACATCAAAAACAACGGGAACACGTACGTGCAGCCTGCAAAAAGGAGACCCCAAACACAGTAAGATAAGCAAAATGAGAAGACAGAAAAACACACAGCAGATGAAGGAGCAAGATAAAAATGCACCAGACCTAACAAATGAAGAAGAAATAGGCAGTCTACCTGAAAAAGAATTCAGAATAATGATAGTAAGGATGATCCGAAATCTTGGAAGTAGAATGGACAAAATGCAAGAAACAGTTAACAAGGACCTAGAAGAAATAAAGATGAAACAAGCAATGATGAACAATGCAATAAATGAAATTAAAAGTACTCTAGATGGGATCAATAACAGAATAACTGAGGCAGAAGAACGGATAAGTGACCTGGAAGATAAAATAGTGGAAATAACTACTGCAGAGCAGAATAAAGAAAAAAGAATGAAAAGAACTGAGGACAGTCTCAGAGACCTCTGGGACAACATTAAACGCAACAACATTCGAATTATAGGGGTTCCAGAAGAAGAAGAGAAAAAGAAAGGGACTGAGAAAATATTTGAAGAGATTATAGTTGAAAACTTCCCTAATATGGGAAAGGAAATAGTTAATCAAGTCCAGGAAGTACAGAGAGTCCCATACAGGATAAATATAAGGAGAAATACGCCAAGACACATATTAATCAAACTGTCAAAAATTAAATACAAAGAAAGCATATTAAAAGCAGCAAGGGAAAAACAACAAATAACACACAAGGGAATCCCCATAAGGTTAACAGCTGATCTCTCAGCAGAAACCCTACAAGCCAGAAGGGAGTGGCAGGACATACTGAAAGTGATGTAGGAAAAAAACCTGCAACCAAGACTACTCTACCCAGCAAGGATCTCATTCAGATTTGATGGAGAAATTAAAACCTTTACAGACAAGCAAAAGCTGAGAGAGTTCAGCACCACCAAACCAGCTTTACAACAAATGCTAAAGGAACTTCTCTAGACAAGGAACACAAGAGAAGGAAAAGACCTATAATAACGAACCCAAAACAATATAGAAAATGGGAATAGGAACATACATATCGATAATTACCTTAAATGTAAATGGACTGGGGGACCTTGAAGATGGCGGAAGAGTAAGACGCGGAGATCGCCTTCCTCCCCACGGATACACCAGAAATACATCTACACGTGGAACAACTCCTACAGAACACCTACTGAAGGCTGGCAGAAGACCTCAGACCTCCCAAAAGGCAAGAAACTCCCCACGTACCTGGGTAGGGCAAAAGAAAAAAAGAAAAAACAGAGACAAAAGAATAAGGACGGCACCTGCGCCAGTGGGAGGGAGCTGTGAAGGAGGAAAAGTTTCCACACACTAGGAAGCCCCTCCGCGGGCGGAGACTGCGGGAGGCGGAGGGGGGGGCTTCGGGACCGAGGAGTAGTGCACAGCGACGGGTGCGGAGGGCAAAGCGGGGAGATTCCCGCACAGAGGATCGGTGCCGACCGGCACTCACCAGCCCGAGAGGCTTGTCTGCTCACCCGCCCGGGCGGGCGGGGCTGCGAGCTGAAGCTCGGGTTTCGGTTTTGGACAGAGCGCAGGGAGAGGACTGGGGTTGGCGGCTTGAACATAGCCTGAAGGGGTTAGTGCACCACGACTAGCCGGGAGGGAGTTCGGGGAAAAGCCTGCACCTGCCGAAGAGGCAAGAGACTTTTTCTTCCCTCTTTGTTTCCTGGTGCGCGAGGAGAGGGGTTTAAGAGCGCTGCTTAAAGGAACTCCAGAGACGGGCGCGAGCCGCGGCTAAAAGCGCGAACCCCAGAGACGGGCGGGAGACGCTAAGGCTGCTGCTGCCGCCACCAAGGGGCCTGTGTGCGAGCACAGGTCACTCTCCACACCCCTCTTCTGCGGAGCCTGTGCAGCCCGCCACTGCCAGGTTCCCGGGAACCAGGGACAACTTCCCCGGGAGAACGCACGGCGGGCCTCAGGCTGGTGCAACGTCACGCCGGCCTCTGCCGCAACGTCACGCCGCCTCTGACGCCGCAGGCCCGCCCCGCACGCAGTGCCCCTCCTTCCCCCCCCTCACCCCCGGCCTGAGTAAGCCTGAGCCCCCGAATCAGCGGCTCCTTTAACCCCGTCCTGTCTGAGCAAAAAACAGACGCCCTCCAGCGACCTACACGCAGAGGCAGGGCCAAATCCAAAGCTGAGCTCCTGTGAGCTGTGAGAACAAAGAAGAGAAAGGGAAATCTTTCCCAGCAGCCTCAGAAGCAGAGGATTAAAGCTCCACAATCAACTTGATATACCCTGCATCTGTGGAATACCTGAATAGACAAGGAATGATCCCAAATTGAAGAGGTGGAATTTAGGAGCGAGATCTATGATTTTTTTCCCTTCTCCTCTTTTTGTGAATATGTACGTGTATGCTTATGTGTGACATCTTGTCTGTATACTCTTGCTTCCACCATTTGTCCTAGGGCTCTATCCGTCCATGGTTTTTAAAAAAAAAAAAATTTTTTTTCTCAATAATTAATTTTAATTGTAATAACTTTATTATACTTTACCGTCGTTCCTTCTTTCTTTCTTTCTTTCTTTCCGTCCTTCCCTCATTTAGACAACGAATCACCCCAAATTGAGGAGGTGGTCTCTGAGAGCAAGATTTATGACTTTTCCCCCTTTACCTCTTTTTGTGAAGGTGTATGTGTATGCTTCTGTATAAGATTTTCTCTGTATAGCTTTGCTTCCAACATTTGTCCTAAGGTTCTATCCGTCCCTCTTTTTTTTTTTTTTCTAAATATTTTTTAATTCAATAACTATATTATACTTTATTTTATTTTTACTGTATCTTCTTTCTTTCTGTCTTTTTTCCTTCTTTCCCTCCTTCCTTCCTTCCTTCCTTCCTCCCTCCCTCCCTCCTTTCTTTCCTTCTTTGCTTCTTTCTTCCTTCCTTCCTTTCCTCCTTTCCTTCTTTCTTTCCTCATACTTCTACTAATTCTCTCTACTTTTTCTCCCTTTTATTCTGAGCCGTGTGGATGAAAGGCTCTTGGTGCTCCAGCCAGGAGTCAGGGCTCTGCCTCTGAGGTAGGAGAGCCAACTTCAGGACACTGGTCAACAAGAGACCTCCCAGCTCCACATAATATTAAACGGTGGAAATCTCCCAGTGACCTCCATCTTAACACCAGCACCCAGCTTCACTCAACGACCAGCAAGCCACAGTGCTAGACAACCTATGCCAAACAACTAGCAAAACAGGAACACAACCCCACCCATTAGCAGAGAGGCTGCCTAAAATCATAATAAGGCCACAGACACCCCAAAACACACCACCAGACGTGAACCTGCCCACTAGAGAGACAAGATCCAGCCTCATCCACCACAACACAGGCACTAGTCCCCTCCACCAGGAAGCCTACACAACCCACTGAAACAACCTTAGCCACTGAAGACAGACATCAAAAACAACGGGAACTACGAACGTGCAGCCTGCAAAAAGGAGACCCCAAACACAGTAAGATAAGCAAAATGAGAAGACAGAAAAACACACAGCAGATGAAGGAGCAAGATAAAAATGCACCAGACCTAACAAATGAAGAGGAAATAGGCAGTCTACCTGAAAAAGAATTCAGAATAATGATAGTAAGGATGATCCGAAATCTTGGAAGTAGAATGGACAAAATGCAAGAAGCAGTTAACAAGGACCTAGAAGAAATAAAGATGAAACAAGCAATGATGAACAACGCAATAAATGAAATTAAAAGTACTCTAGATGGGATCAATAACAGAATAACTGAGGCAGAAGAACGGATAAGTGACCTGGAAGATAAAATAGTGGAAATAACTACTGCAGAGCAGAATAAAGAAAAAAGAATGAAAAGAACTGAGGACAGTCTCAGAGACCTCTGGGATAACATTAAACGCACCAACATTCGAATTATAGGGGTTCCAGAAGAAGAAGAGAAAAAGAAAGGGACTGAGAAAATATTTGAAGAGATTATAGTTGAAAACTTCCCTAATATGGGAAAGGAAATAGTTAATCAAGTCCAGGAAGCACAGAGAGTCCCATACAGGATAAATACAAGGAGAAATACGCCAAGACACATATTAATCAAACTGTCAAAAATTAAATACAAAGAAAGCATATTAAAAGCAGCAAGGGAAAAACAGCAAATAACACACAAGGGAATCCCCATAAGGTTAACAGCTGATCTCTCAGCAGAAACCCTACAAGCCAGAAGGGAGTGGCAGGACATACTGAAAGTGATGAAGGAGAAAAACCTGCAACCAAGGCTACTCTACCCAGCAAGGATCTCATTCAGATTTGATGGAGAAATTAAAACCTTTACAGACAAGAAAAAGCTGAGAGAGTTTAGCACCACCAAACCAGCTTTACAGCAAATGCTAAAGGAACTTCTCTAGACAAGGAACACAAGAGAAGGAAAAGACCTATAATAACGAACCCAAAACAATATAGAAAATGGGAATAGGAACATACATATCGATAATTACCTTAAATGTAAATGGACTAAATGCTCCCACCAAAAGACACAGATTGGCTGAATGGATACAAAAACAAGACCCTTATATATGCTGTCTACAATAGACCCACTTCAGACCTAGAGACACATACAGACTGAAAATAAGGGGATGGAAAAAGATATTCCATGCAAATGGAAACCAAAAGAAAGCTGGAGTAGCAATTCTCATATCAGACAAAATAGACTTTAAAATAAGGACTATTACAAGAGACAAAGAAGGACACTACATAATGATAAAGGGATCGATCCAAGAAGAAGATATAACAATTGTAAATATTTATGCACCCAACATAGGAGCACCTCAATACATAAGGCAAATACTAACAGCCATAAAAGGGGAGATTGACAGTAACACATTCATAGTAGGGGACTTTAACACCCCACTTTCACCCATGGACAGATCATCCAAAATGAAAATAAATAAGGAAACACAAGCTTTAAATGATACATTAAACAAGATGGACTTAATTGATATTTATAGGACACTCCATCCAAAAACAACAGAATACACATTTTTCTCAAGTGCTCATGGAACATTCTCCAGGATAGACCATATCTTGGGTCACAAATCAAGCCTTGGTAAATTTAAGAAAATTGAAATTGTATCAAGTATCTTTTCTGACCACAACGCCATGAGACTAGATATCAATTACAGGAAAAGATCTGTAAAAAATACAAACACATGGAAGCTAAACAATACACTACTTAATAATGAAGTGATCACTGAAGAAATCAAAGAGGAAATAAAAAAATACCTAGAAACAAATGACAATGGAGACACAACGACCCAAAACCTATGGGATGCAGCAAAAGCAGTTCTAAGGGGGAAGTTTATAGCAATACAAGCCCACCTTAAGAAGCAGGAAACATCTCGAATAAACAACCTAACCTTGCACCTCAAGCAATTAGAGAAAGAAGAACAAAAAAACCCCAAAGCTAGCAGAAGGAAAGAAATCATAAAAATCAGATCAGAAATAAATGAAAAAGAAATGAAGGAAACGATAGCAAAGATCAATAAAACTAAAAGCTGGTTCTTTGAGAAGATAAACAAAATAGATAAACCACTAGCCAGACTCATCAAGAAAAAAAGGGAGAAGACTCAAATCAATAGAATTAGAAATGAAAAAGGAGAAGTAACAACTGACACTGCAGAAATAAAAAAAATCATAAGAGATTACTACAAGCAACTCTATGCCAATAAAATGGACAATCTGGAAGAAATGGACAAATTCTTAGAAATGCACAACCTGCCAAGACTGAATCAGGAAGAAATAGAAAATATGAACAGACCAATCACAAGCACTGAAATTGAAACTGTCATTAAAAATCTTCCAACAAACAAAAGCCCAGGACCAGATGGCTTCACAGGTGAATTCTATCAAACGTTTAGAGAAGAGCTAACACCTCTCCTTCTCAAACTCTTCCCAAATATAGCAGAGGGAGGAACACTCCCAAATTCCTTCTACGAGGCCACCATCACCTTGATACCAAAACCAGACAAGGATGTCACAAAGAAAGAAAACTACAGGCCAATATCACTGATGAACATAGATGCAAAAATCCTCAACAAAATACTAGCAAACAGAATCCAACAGCACATTAAAAGGATCATACACCATGATCAAGTGGGGTTTATTCCAGGAATGCAAGGATTCTTCAATATACGCAAATCTATCAATGTGATAAACCATATTAACAAATTGAAAGAGAAAAACCATATGATCATCTCAATAGATGCAGAGAAAGCTTTTGACAAAATTCAACACCCATTTATGCTAAAAACCCTGCAGAAAGTAGGCATAGAGGGAACTTTCCTCAACATAATAAAGGCCATATATGACAAGCCCACAGCAAACATCATCCTCAATGGTGAAAAACTGAAAGCATTTCCACTAAGATCAGGAACAAGACAAGGTTGCCCACTCTCACCACTCTTATTCAACATAGTTTTGGAAGTTTTAGCCACAGCAATCAGAGAAGAAAAGGAAATAAAAGGAATCCAAATCGGAAAAGAAGAAGTAAAGCTGTCACTGTTTGCAGATGACATGATACTATACATAGAGAATCCTAAAGATGCTACCAGAAAACTACTAGAGCTAATCAATGAATTTGGTAAAGTAGCAGGATACAAAGTTAATGCACAGAAATCTCTGGCATTTCTATATACTAATGATGAAAAATCTGAAAGTGAAATCAAGAAAACACTCCCATTTACCATTGCAACAAAAAGAATAAAATATCTAGGAATAAACCTACCTAAGGAGACGAAAGACCTGTATGCAGAAAATTATAAGACACTGATGAAAGAAATTAAAGATGATACAAATAGATGGAGAGATATACCATGTTCTTGGATGGGAAGAATCAACATTGTGAAAATGACTCTACTACCCAAAGCAATCTACAGATTCAATGCAATCCCTATCAAACTACCACTGGCATTTTTCACAGAACTAGAACAAAAAATTTCACAATTTGTATGGAAACACAAAAGACCCCGAATAGCCAAAGCAATCTTGAGAACGAAAAAAGGAGCTGGAGGAATCAGGCTCCCTGACTTCAGACTATACTACAAAGCTACAGTAATCAAGACAGTATGGTACTGGCACAAAAACAGAAAGATAGATCAATGGAACAGGATAGAAAGCCCAGCGATAAACCCACGCACATATGGACACCTTATCTTTGATAAAGGTGGCAGGAATGTACAGTGGAGAAAGGACAGCCTCTTCAATAAATGGTGCTGGGAAAACTGGACAGGTACATGTAAAAGTATGAGATTAGATCACTCCCTAACACCATACACAAAAATAAGCTCAAAATGGATTAAAGACCTAAATGTAAGGCCAGAAACTATCAAACTCTTAGAGGAAAACATAGGCAGAACACTCTATGACATAAATCACAGCAAGATCCTTTCTGACCCACCTCCTAGAGTAATGGAAATAAAAACAAAAATAAACAAATGGGACCTAATGAAACTTCAAAGCTTTTGCACAGCAAAGGAAACCATAATCAAGACCAAAAGACAACCCTCAGAATGGGAGAAAATATTTGCAAATGAAGCAACTGACAAAGGTTTAATCTCCAAAATTTACAAGCAGCTCATGCAGCTCAATAACAAAAAAACAAACAACCCAATCCAAAAATGGGCAGAAGACCTAAATAGACATTTCTCCAAAGAAGATATACAGAATGCCAACAAACACATGAAAGAATGCTCAACATCATTAATCATTAGAGAAATGCAAATCAAAACTACAATGAGATATCATCTCACACCAGTCAGAATGGCCATCATCAAAAAATCTAGAAACAATAAATGCTGGAGAGGGTGTGGAGAAAAGGGAACACTCTTGCACTGCTGGTGGGAATGTGAATTGGTTCAGCCACTATGGAGAACAGTATGGAGGTTCCTTAAAAAACTACAAATAGAATTACCATATGACCCAGCAATCCCACTACTGGGCATATACCCTGAGAAAACCAAAATTCAAAAAGAGTCATGTACCAAAATGTTCATTGCAGCTCTATTTACAATAGCCCGGAGATGGAAACAACCTAAGCGCCCATCATCGGATGAATGGATAAAGAAGATGTGGCACATATATACAATGGAATATTACTCAGCCATAAAAAGAAACGAAATTGAGCTATTTGTAATGAGGTGGATAGACCTAGAGTCTGTCATACAGAGTGAAGTAAGTCAGAAAGAAAAAGACAAATACCGTATGCTAACGCATATATATGGAATTTAAGGGGGAAAAAAATGTCATGAAGAACCTAGGGGTAAGACAGGAATAAAGACGCAGACCTACTGGAGAACGGACTTGAGAATATGGGGAGGGGGAAGGGTGAGCTTTGACAGGGTGAGAGAGAGTCATGGACATATACACACTAACAAACGTAGTAAGGTAGATAGCTAGGGGGAAGCAGCCGCAAGGCACAGGGATATTAGCTCGGTGCTTTGTGACAGCCTGGAGGGGTGGGATAGGGAGAGTGGGAGGGAGGGAGACGCAAGAGGGAAGACATATGGGAACATATGTATATGTATAACTGATTCACTTTGTTATAAAGCAGAAACTAACACACAATTGTAAAGCAATTATACCCCAATAAAGATGTTTAAAAAAAAAATGTAAATGGACTAAATGCTCCCACCAAAAGACACAGATTGGCTGAATGGATACAAAAACAAGACCCTTATATATGCTGTCTACAATAGACCCACTTCAGACCTAGAGACACATACAGACTGAAAATAAGGGGATGGAAAAAGATATTCCATGCAAATGGAAACCAAAAGAAAGCTGGAGTAGCAATTCTCATATCAGACAAAATAGACTTTAAAATAAGGACTATTACAAGAGACAAAGAAGGACACTACGTAATGATCAAGGGATCGATCCAAGAAGAAGATATAACAATTGTAAATATTTATGCACCCAACATAGGAGCACCTCAATACATAAGGCAAATACTAACAGCCATAAAATGGGAGATCGACAGTAACACATTCATAGTAGGGGACTTTAACACCCCACTTTCACCCATGGACAGATCATCCAAAATGAAAATAAATAAGGAAACACAAGCTTTAAATGATACATTAAACAAGATGGACTTAATTGATATTTATAGGACACTCCATCCAAAAACAACAGAATACACATTTTTCTCAAGTGCTCATGGAACATTCTCCAGGATAGATCATATCTTGGGTCACAAATCAAGCCTTGGTAAATTTAAGAAAATTGAAATTGTATCAAGTATCTTTTCTGACCACAACGCCATGAGACTAGATATCAATTACAGGAAAAGATCTGTAAAAAATACAAACACATGGAGGCTAAACAATACACTACTTAATAATGAAGTGATCACTGAAGAAATCAAAGAGGAAATTAAAAAATACCTAGAAACAAATGACAATGGAGACACAACGACCCAAAACCTATGGGATGCAGCAAAAGCAGTTCTAAGGGGGAAGTTTATAGCAATACAAGCCCACCTTAAGAAGCAGGAAACATCTCGAATAAACAACCTAACCTTGCACCTCAAGCAATTAGAGAAAGAAGAACAAAAAAACCCCAAAGCTAGCAGAAGGAAAGAAATCATAAAAATCAGATCAGAAATAAATGAAAAAGAAATGAAGGAAATGATAGCAAAGATCAATAAAACTAAAAGCTGGTTCTTTGAGAAGATAAACAAAATAGATAAACCACTAGCCAGACTCATCAAGAGAAAAAGGGAGAAGACTCAAATCAATAGAATTAGAAATGAAAAAGGAGAAGTAACAACTGACACTGCAGAAATAAAAAAAATCATGAGAGATTACTACAAGCAACTCTATGCCAATAAAACGGACAATCTGGAAGAAATGGACAAATTCTTAGAAATGCACAACCTGCCAAGACTGAATCAGGAAGAAATAGAAAATATGAACAGACCAATCACAAGCACAGAAATTGAAACTGTGATTAAAAATCTTCCAACAAACAAAAGCCCAGGACCAGATGGCTTCACAGGTGAATTCTATCAAACGTTTAGAGAAGAGCTAACACCTCTCCTTCTCAAACTCTTCCCAAATATAGCAGAGGGAGGAACACTCCCAAATTCCTTCTACGAGGCCACCATCACCTTGATACCAAAACCAGACAAGGATGTCACAAAGAAAGAAAACTACAGGCCAATATCACTGATGAACATAGATGCAAAAATCCTCAACAAAATACTAGCAAACAGAATCCAACAGCACATTAAAAGGATCATACACCATGATCAAGTGGGGTTTATTCCAGGAATGCAAGGATTCTTCAATATACGCAAATCTATCAATGTGATAAACCATATTAACAAATTGAAGGAGAAAAACCATATGATCATCTCAATAGATGCAGAGAAAGCTTTCGACAAAATTCAACACCCATTTATGATAAAAACCCTGCAGAAAGTAGGCATAGAGGGAACTTTCCTCAACATAATAAAGGCCATATATGACAAGCCCACAGCAAACATCATCCTCAATGGTGAAAAACTGAAAGCATTTCCACTAAGATCAGGAACAAGACAAGGTTGCCCACCCTCACCACTCTTATTCAACATAGTTTTGGAAGTTTTAGCCACAGCAATCAGAGAAGAAAAGGAAATAAAAGGAATCCAAATCGGAAAAGAAGAAGTAAAGCTGTCACTGTTTGCAGATGACATGATACTATACATAGAGAATCCTAAAGATGCTACCAGAAAACTACTAGAGCTAATCAATGAATTTGGTAAAGTAGCAGGATACAAAGTTAATGCACAGAAATCTCTGGCATTCCTATATACTAATGATGAAAAATCTGAAAGTGAAATCAAGAAAACACTCCCATTTACCATTGCAACAAAAAGAATAAAATATCTAGGAATAAACCTACCTAAGGAGACGAAAGACCTGTATGCAGAAAATTATAAGACACTGATGAAAGAAATTAAAGATGATACAAATAGATGGAGAGATATACCATGTTCTTGGATGGGAAGAATCAACCTTGTGAAAATGACTCTACTACCCAAAGCAATCTACAGATTCAATGCAATCCCTATCAAATTACCACTGGCATTTTTCACAGAACTAGAACAAAAAATTTCACAATTTGTATGGAAACACAAAAAACCCCGAATAGCCAAAGCAATCTTGAGAACGAAAAAAGGAGCTGGAGGAATCAGGCTCCCTGACTTCAGACTATACTACAAAGCTACAGTAATCAAGACAGTATGGTACTGGCACAAAAACAGAAAGATAGATCAATGGAACAGGATAGAAAGCCCAGAGATAAACCCACACACATATGGACACCTTATCTTTGATAAAGGTGGCAGGAATGTACAGTGGAGAAAGGACAGCCTCTTCAATAAATGGTGCTGGGAAAACTGGACAGGTACATGTAAAAGTATGAGATTAGATCACTCCCTAACACCATACACAAAAATAAGCTCAAAATGGATTAAAGACCTAAATGTAAGGCCAGAAACTATCAAACTCTTAGAGGAAAACATAGGCAGAACACTCTATGACATAAATCACAGCAAGATCCTTTCTGACCCACCTCCTAGAGTAATGGAAATAAAAACAAAAATAAACAAATGGGACCTAATGAAACTTCAAAGCTTTTGCACAGCAAAGGAAACCATAATCAAGACCAATAGACATTCCTCAGAATGGGAGAAAATATTTGCAAATGACAAAGGATTAATCTCCAAAATTTACAAGCAGCTCATGCAGCTCAATAACAAAAAAACAAACAACCCAATCCAAAAATGGGCAGAAGACCTAAATAGACATTTCTCCAAAGAAGATATACAGAATGCCAACAAACACATGAAAGAATGCTCAACATCATTAATCATTAGAGAAATGCAAATCAAAACTACAATGAGATATCATCTCACACCAGTCAGAATGGCCATCATCAAAAAATCTAGAAACAATAAATGCTGGAGAGGGTGTGGAGAAAAGGGAACACTCTTGCACTGCTGGTGGGAATGTGAATTGGTTCAGCCACTATGGAGAACAGTATGGAGGTTCCTTAAAAAACAACAAATAGAATTACCATATGAACCAGCAATCCCACTACTGGGCATATACCCTGAGAAAACCAAAATTCAAAAAGAGTCATGTACCAAAATGTTCATTGCAGTTCTATTTACAATAGCCCGGAGATGGAAACAACCTAAGCGCCCATCATCGGATGAATGGATAAAGAAGATGTGGCACATATATACAATGGAATATTACTCAGCCTTAAAAAGAAATGAAATTGAGCTATTTGTAATGAGATGGATAGACCTAGAGTCTGTCATACAGAGTGAAGTAAGTCAGAAAGAAAAAGACAAATACCATATGCTAACACATATATATGGAATTTAAGGGGAAAAAAAGTCATGAAGAACCTAGGGGTAAGAGAGGAATAAAGACACAGACCTACTGGAGAACGGACTTGAGAATATGGGGAGGGGGAAGGGTGAGCTTTGACAGGGCGAGAGAGAGTCATGGACATATACACACTAACAAATGTAGTAAGGTAGATAGCTAGGGGGAAGCAGTCGCAAGGCATAGGGATATTAGCTCGGTGCTTTGGGAAAGCCTGGAGGGGTGGGATAGGGAGAGTGGGAGGGAGGGAGACGCAAGAGGGAAGACATATGGGAACATATGTATATGTATAACTGATTCACTTTGTTATAAAGCAGAAACTAACACACCATTGTAAAGCAATTATACCCCAATAAAGACTTTAAAAAAAAAAAGAAATTAGCACAGATACCGTTCCATAAGCCAAATATATAATAGAAAAGACCTACTCCTTGCTCAACGAAATGGACTCAACACCCGATATTCAATGCCTCGGAATATACCTGACAAGTAAGAATCTTAAAACCCATGGATTTATATGTCTCCATAAGGAAATCAAGCGTGTGTACAGCGGCCTAAACGCAGCAGTGAATATCCGATAAATCCCATTATCAAAATAAATTTCAAAAACAAAACACAATGACAGTGAAATAGAGAGCAATTCTTAAATAATTCATTCAGGGCTTGTGATGCAACCTGGATTTACCACAACTACACCCAGAGCTGGGTGAGACATAAGGCTGGACACTTCGGGCTGATAGCATTGGTGAGGTTCGGTGAGCAAATGCAGACCCTTTGAAGTCATACTGCATGGTACCCATTCCATGGGTCCCAACTCTCCAGGTTTAAGGGATTCTTCCTTCAGCTAAAACATGCATGGGAATCCCAGAGTATGGTCCACCGTGTGATTGGGAAACGTTGTCAAATGCATCTCAGGTTTCGTCCCCTGGTACTCGGGTTCACCATTCCAGACGCTTTACTAACACTCTCCCCACTTGGAGAGTCAGTGCCTTTAACCTCCTGTTTGGCACAGTTTGCAATTTCTGCGCAAGATGAACAGCAATAGGGAGAACCAATGAGGGACTAGCTGTAGATGTCTGCACGGGCAAACGTAACGCTCATTTCCCACCAGGAAGAGGAATTAACCAAAGGCTCAGCGTGCCCTGCCGGAAACAGATTAGGGCCTGAAGCAATCCTGTGGTTTTGCGGTCAGCTCACAAGAAAGCGATTTGAAGAAAGGAGCTCAGGGGCACTGTAATTCACAAACCTGCAGAGTTATGAATGACAGCTATCGTCCAAAAATGTATTGAAGTAAGTCTTCGAAGAGGACTTGAAAGCGGGGCAGAATTTCAGGAAAACGATTTCAGGGGGTAGACTGGAATTGCACTTAAAGCATAGGAAAAGAGGCAGAATGTCCACAATGATGCACTTGGCCAAAAAGTGTGTATGCGTTTTTTCCTGAATATATTCAGGAAAAAACGCATACGCCATTTTTTGGCCAACCAAGCTAGCGTGTAATGGAAATCTGCACTACAATGAAGTCTCACTGCCCCCCGGTCAAAAGGGCCATCTGAAAACAGTGTAAAATCCAGAAAGGCAGGACAGGTCATGGAGAACAGGGAGCCTTGTTATGCTGATGGGCGAGATGTAAATTGCCAACAGCCACTCTGGAGAAGTGTATGGTGTTTCCTGAAACACGTAGGAAACAAAGCAACACAGCCTATGGCACTTCCACTTATGTTCTTATAGCTTACGGAAATTAAAATAAAAAACACACAGCCACCCCAAAGTTTGGGACGGCTCTGTTTACAAGAACCTCCTCTACGGTACATGTTAAATATCCGAGAAAGCAAAAAATGGATAAAGAAGTTGTGGTACGCATGTACAATGGAATATCACTCAGCAATGAAATCTACGTCACCAGGCCGGTAGCGGCATGATGAGTTGATTCAGGTAGGATGGTTCTACGAGAAATAAGTCACACAGAAAAAGAAACATCATAAGCTATCACTAATACACGGAATGTAAACTTGGCTACACATGAACTGAGTTACAAAAGAGAACAGGGTCTCAAATTTAGAAAACCAACTTATGCTTGCTTATGGGGAAAGGTGAGTTGGGGTGCTGCATAAAACCAGAGATTGAAGTTAGCACAGATACCATTCCATAAGCCAAATATATAAGAGACAAGACCTACTCCTTGCTCAACGAAATGGACTCAAAACCCCATATTCAACGCCTGGGAATATACCTGACAAGTAAGAATCTTAAAACCCATGGATTTATATGTCTCCATAAGGAAATCAACTGTGTGTACAGTGGCCTAAACGCAGCAGTGAAAATCCGATAAATCCAATTATCAAAATAAATTTCAAAAACAAAACACAATGACAGTGAAATAGAGAACAATTCTTAAATAATTCATTCAGGGCTTGTGATGCAACCTGGATTTACCACATCTAGACCCAGAGCTGGGTGAGACATAAGGCTGGATACTTCGGGCTGATAGCATTGGTGAGGTTCGGTGAGCAAACACAGACCCTTTGAAGTCACACTGCATGGTACCCATTCCATGCGTCCCAGCTCTCCAGGTTTAAGGGATTCTTTCTTCAGGTAAAACATGCATGGGAAACCCAGAGTATGGTCCACCGTGTGATTGGGAAACGTTTTCAAGTGCCTCTCATGTTTCGTCCCCTGGTACTCGGGTTCACCATTCCAGAAGCTTTGCTAACACTCTCCCCACTTGGAGAGTCAGTGCCTTTAACGTCCTGTTTGGCACAGTTTGCAATTTCTGCACAAGATGAACAGGAATAGGGAGAACCAATGAGAGACTAGCTCTAGGTGTCTGCACGGGCAAGTGTAACGCTCATTTCCCACTAGGAAGAGGAATTAACCAAAGGCTCAGCGTGCCCTGCTGGAAACAGATTAGGGCCTGAAGCAATCCTGCGGTTTTGCGGCAAGCTCACAAGACAGCGATTTGAAGAAAGGAGCTCAGGGGCACTGTAATTCACAAACCTGCAGAGTTATGAATGACAGCTATCATCCAAAAATGTATTGAAGTAAGTCTTCGAAGAGGAGTTGAAAGTGGGGCAGAATTTCAGGAAAACGATTTGAGGGGGTGGACTGGAATTGCACTTAAAGCATAGGAAAAGAGGCAGAATGTCGACAATGATGCACTTGGCCAAAAAGGGCGTATTTGTTTTTTCCTGAATATATTCAGGAAAAAACGCATACACACTTTTTGGCCAACCAAGCAAGCGTGTAAAGGAAATCTTCACTATAATGAAGTCTCACTGCCCCCTGGTCAAAAGGGCCACCTGAAAAAAGTGTAAAATGCAGAAAGGCAGGACAGATCATGGAGAACAGGGAGCCTTGTTATGCTGATGGGCGGGATGTAAATTGCCAACAGCCACTCTGCAGAAGAGTATGGTGTTTCCTGAAACACGTAGGACACAAAGCAACACAGCCTATGGCACTTCCACTTATGGTCCTATAGCTTAGGGAAATTAAAATCAAAAACACACAGCCACCCCAAAGTTTGGGATGGCTCTGTTTATAAGAACCTCCTCTATGGTACAAGTTAAATATCCGAGAAAGCAAAAAATGGATAAAGAAGTTGTGGTACGTACGTACAATGGAATATCACTCAGCAATGAAATCTATGTCATCAGGCCTGTTGCAGCATAATGAGTGGATGCAGCTACGATGATTCTAAGTGAAATTAGTCACACAGAGAAAGAAACATCATAAGATATCAGTAATAGACGGAATGTAAACTTGGCTACACATGAACTGAATTACAAAACAGAACAGGGTCTCAAATTTAGAAAACCAACTTATGCTTGCTTAAGCGGAAATGTGAGTTGGGGTGCTGCATAAAACCAGAGATTGAAATTACCACAGATACCCTTCCATAAGCCAAATACATTAGAGTCAAGGCCTACTCCTTGCTCAACGAAATGGACTCAACACCACACATTCAACGCCTAGGAATACACCTGACTAGTAAGAATCTTACAACCCATGGATTTATATGTCTACGTAAGAGAATCAAGCGTGTGTACAGCGGAATAAATGCAGCAGTGAAAATCCGATAAATCCCATTATCAAAATGAATTACAAAAACAAAACACAATGACAGTGAAATAGAGAGCAATTCTTAAATAATTCATTCAGGGCTTGTGATGCAACCTGGATTTACCACATCTACACCCAGAGCTTGGTGAGACATAAGGCCGGACCCTTCAGGCTGATAGCATTGGTGAGGTTCGGTGAGCAAATGCAGACCCTTTGTAGTCATACTGCATGGTACCCATTCCATTGGTCCCAACTCTCCAGGTTTAAGGGATTCTTCCTTCAGCTAAAACATGCATGGGAAACCCAGAGTATCGTCCACCGTGTGACCGGTAAACATTTTTAAATGCATCTCAGTTTTCGTCCCCTGGTACTCGGGTTTACCATTCCAGACACTTTACTAACACTCTCCCCACTTGGAGAGTCAGTGCCTTTAACCTCCTGTTTGGCACAGTTTGCAATTTCTGTGCAACATGAACAGGAATAGGGAGAACCAATGAGAGACTAGCTGTAGGTATCTGCACGGGCAAATTTAACGCTCATTTCCCACTAGGAAGAGGAAATAGCCAAAGGCTCAGCATGCTGTGCCAGAACCAGATTAGGGCCTGAAGCAATCCTGCGGTTTTGTGGCCAGCTCACAAGAAAGCGAGTTGAAGAAAGGAGCTCAGAGCCACTGCCATTCACAAATCTGCAGAGTTATAAATGACAGCTATCGTCCAAAAATATCTGAAGTAAGGCTGCGAAGAGGACTTGAAAGCGGGGCAGAATTCCAGGAATACAATTTCAGGAGGTAAACGGGAAGTCCTTTGAAAGCATATTAAAGAGGCAGAACCTCGACAATGATGCCCTTGGTCTAAAGGGCATATCCGGTTTTTCCAGGGCCCTCATTAAAGAGGGTAGGAGGCTCCCAGCATGCTTCAGTGGCCAACAGAGGGCCCACCTCGCCAAGGCGACGTGAGCCAACCAGGCAGGAATGACCTCACATCAGAGGGCCCACCTCACAGAAGGTTAAAGTACCCAGCCAGGATCAGACTCTCACCAGAGTGCCCACATCAACTTGGGGCTGGGAACCAGGCAGGAGTGTCTTCACACCCATGGGGCCACATCATCGAAAGTTGAGGTACCCAACACATGTTGTCTCAAACCAGAGGACCCACATCACCATGGATCTCGGATTGAGTCAGGCAGGAGTAGCCTCACAACACAGGGCCAATAGAATAAAAAAGCTGAGGAATCCTGCAGTGGGAACCTCCCAGCAGGTGGCCCAGAGCACCGAGTCTATGCGATCCAGGCCACAGTGAACTCACAGCAGAGGGCCCACATCATGAAACTGTGAGCAACCCAGCCATTGTGACCTCAGAGGAGAAGGCCCACATTCCCATGGGGTTGGGAACATGGCACGAGTGTCCTCACACCACTTAGCATGTATCAGAAAATGTGGGTACCCAGCAGTTAGGGCCTGACGCCAGAGGGCCCTCATCACGGAGGGGAGGAGGCTCCCAGCAGGCTCCAACTGACACAAGAGGGCCGACGTTGCCAAGGCGGGGTGTGCCAGCCAGGCAGGAGTGACCTCACAGCAGAGGGCCCACCTCACAGAAGGGTGAGGAACCCAGCCAGGATCACACTCTCATCAGAGGACCCACATCACCAAGGGGATAGGAACCAGGCAGGAGTGTCCTCACACCAGTGGGGCCACATAATTGAAAGGTGAGGGACCCAGCACACGTAGACTCAAACCAGAGCACACACTTCACCATGGGGCCTGGAGTGAAGCAGGCAGGAGGAGTCTCAAAACAGAGGGCCCATAGAAGAAAAAAGGTGAGGAATCCCGCAGTTGGAACCTCCCTGCAGTCGGCCAGCAGCAGCGAGGCTATGGGATCCAGGCCGGAGTGAACTCACACCAGAGGGCCCTCATCATGAAACTGAGCAACCCAATGTTGGGACCTCAGAGCAGAAGGCCAACATTCCCATGGGGTTGGGAACCTGGCAGGAGTGTACTCGCACCACAGGGTGCACATCAGAAAATTTTGGGAGCTCAGGAGTTAGGGCCTGACGCCAGCGGTCCCTCATTACCGAGGGGAGGAGACCCTCAGCAGGCACCAACTCCCAACTGAGGGCCCATGTATCCAAGGTGACGTGTGCCAGTCAGGCAGGAGTGACCTCACAGCAGAGGGCCTACCTCACAGAAGAGTGAGGAACCCAGCCAGCATAAGACTCTCACCAGAGAACCCACATCACCAAGGGGATCGGAAAAAGGCAGGAGTGTCCTCACACCAGTGGGGCCACATTATACAAAGGTGAGGAACCCAGCACATGTGGCCTAAACCAGAGGACCCACATTTCCAAGGGGCTCCGAGTGAGGCAGGCAGGAGTAGCCTAACAACACAGGGCCCACAGAATAAAAAATGTGAGGAATCCAGCAGTTTGAACCTCCCAGCAGGTGGCCCAGATCATGGAGTCTATGGGACCCAGGCCACAGTGAACTCACAGCAGAGGGCCCACATCATGAAACTGTGAGCAACCCAGCCGGTGGGACCTCAAAGCAGAAGGCCCACATCCCCATGGGGATGGGAACCTCACAGGAGTGTCCTCGCACAACTTAGAACATATCAGAAAATGGGGGAACCCAGCAGTTAGGGCCTGACGCCAGAGGGCCCTCATCACCGAGGAGAGGAGGCTACCAGCAGGCTCCAAATGCCACCAGAGGGCCGACGTCACCAAGGCAACGGGAGCAAGCCAGGCAGGAGTTACCTCACAGCAGAGGGCTCACCTCACAGGAGTGTGAGGAACCCAACCAGGATCAGACTCTAACCAGAGGGCCCACATCACCAAGGGGATGGAAACCAGGCAGGAGTGCCCTCACACCAGTGGGGCCACATCAGCAAAAGGTGAGGAACACAGCACATGTGGCCTCAAACAAGGGGACACACATCACGAAAGGGCTGGGAGTGAGGCATGCAGGAGGAGACTCAAAACAGAGGGCCCATGGAATAAAAAAGGTGAGGAACCCCGCAGTTGGAAGCTCCAAGCAGGTGGCCCAGAGCACCGAGGCTATGGGATCCATGCCGGAGTGAACTCACAGTAGACGGCCCACATTCTGACACTGTGAGCAACACAGCCGTTGGGACCTCACAGCAGAAAGCCCACATCCCCATGGGGATGGGACCCTGGCAGGAGTGTACTCGCATGACAGGCCGCACATCAGAAAATTTTGGGAGCCCATGAGCTAGGGCCTGACGCCAGTGGGTCCTCATTACCGAGGGGAGGAGACTCCCAGCAGGCACCAACTCCCAAGTGAGGGTGCACATCGCCAAGGTGACGTGTGCCAGCCAGGCAGGAGTGACCTCACAGCAGAGGGCCCACCTCCCAGAAGTGTGAGGAATCCAGCCAGGATCAGACTCTCACCAGAGGGCCCCCATCACCAAGGGGATGGGAACCAGGCAGGAGTGTCCTCACACCAGTGGGGCCACATCAATAAAAGTGAGGAAACTGGCACAGGTGGCCTCAAACCAGAAGACCTACATCACAAATGGGCTGGGAGTGAGTCAGGAAGGAGGAGCGTGAAAACACAGGACCCAAAGAATAAAAAAGGTAAGGAATCCAGCAGTAGGAACCTCCCAGCAGGCGGCTCAGAGCACAGAGTCTATGGGATCTAGGCCTGAGTGAACTAACACCAGAGAGCCAACATCATGAAACGGTGAACAACACAGGTGTTGGGACCTTAGAGCAGAAGGCCCACATGCCCATGGGAATGGGAACCTGGCAGGAGTGCCCTCGCACCACTTAGCACGTATCAGAAAATGTGGGAACCCAGCAGTTAGGGCCTGATGCCAGAGGGCCTCATCACCGAGGGGAGGAGACTCCCAGCAGGCTCCAACTGCCACCAGAGGGCCGACGTCGCCAAGGTGGGGTGTGCCAGCCAGGCAAGAATGACCTCAGAGAAGAGGGCCCACCTCACAGAAGTGTGAGGTACCCAACCAGGATCAGACTCTCGCCGGAGGGACCACATCACCAAGGGGATGGGAAGAAGGCAGGAGTGTCCTCACACCAGTGGGGCCACATCATCAAAAGATGAGGAACCCATCACATGTGGCCTCAAACCAGAGGACACACATCACCAAGGGGCTGGGAGTGAGGCAGGTGTCTGGAGGAGCACATTTAACTCTAATTTCCCACCAGGAAGAGGAATTAACCAAAGGCTCAGAGTGCCGTGCCACACCCTGATTACGGCCTGAAGCAAACCTGTGGTTTTGTGGCCAGCTTTCAAGGAAGCGAGTTAAGAAAGGAAATCACGGGCGCTGTAATTCACAAACCCACAGAGTTATAAATGACAGCTATTGGCAAAAATATATTGAAGTAAGTCTGCAAAGAGGACTTGAAAACGAGGCAGAATTGCAGGAATCATATATCAGGAGGTAGATTGGAATTGCGTTTAAAGCATGTGAAAAGCGGCAGATCTTTGACAGTGATGCACTTGGACAAAAAGTGCGTATACATTTTTTCCTGAATATATTCAGAAAAAACGCATATGCACTTTTTGGCCAACCAAGCACTCCAGCAATGGAAATCCACACTACATTGAAGTCTCATTTCCCATTCGTCAAAAGGGCCATCTGAAAAAAGTGTAAAAACCAGAAACACAGGACAGGCCATGGAGAACAGGGAGCCTTGTTATGCTGATGGGCGGGATGTAAATTGCCAACAGACACTCTGGAGATGTTTATGGTGTATCCTGAAACATCTGAAAAACAAAGCTACAGAGCCTAGGGCACTTCCACTTTTGCCCCTATAGCTTAGGAAATTTAAAATCAACAAGACACAGCCAACACAAAATTTAGGGCTGCTGTGTTTACAAGAACCTCCAGTCCAGTACAAATTAAATATCCCAGAAAGAAAAAAATGGATAAAGAAGTTGTGCTACCTACGTACAACGGAATATCACTCAGCAATGAAATCAATGTCATCAGGCCTGTAGCAGCAAATTGAGTGGATTTAGGTATGATGATTCTAAGAGAAATATGTCACACACAGAAAGATAATTATCATAAGATATCACTAATAGAGGGAGTGTAAACTTGGCTACACATAAACTAAATTACAAAACCGAACAGAGTCTCACATTTAGATAAAAAACTTATGCATCCTTAAGGGGAAAGTTGAGTTGGGGTGCTGTATAAAACCAGAGATTGAAATTAGCACACATACCGTTCCATAAGCCAAATATGTAATAGACAAGACCTACTCTTTTCTCAACAAAATAGACTCCTCCATGGTGTATCACCTCACACCTGTTAGAATGGGCATCATCAGAAAATCTACAAACAACAAATGTTGGAATGGGTGTGGAGATAAGGAACCTTCTTCCACTATTTTTGGGAATGTAAATTGATACAGTCACTGTGGAGAACGTTATGGAGTTTCTTATAAAACTAAGAATAGAATTACCATATGATACAGCAATCCCAGTGCTGGGCATATACCCAGACAAAACCATAAAACGAAAAGAGACATTCACCGCAATGTTCATTGCATCACTATTTACAATATCCAGGTAATGCAAGCAACCTAAATGTCCACAGACAGAAGAATGCATAAAGATGTGGTACAAGTATAAAATGGAATATTACTAAGCCATAAAAAGGAATGAAATTGGGTCATTTGTAGAGACGTTGATGGATCTAGAGACTGTCATACAGAGTGAAGTAAGTCAGAAAGAGAAAAACAAATCTTGTGTATTAATGCATATATGTGGAACCTAGAAAAATTGTACAGATGAACCGTTTTGCAAGGCAAAAATACAGCAACAGATGTAGACAACAAACGTATGGACACCAAGGGGGGAAAGCTGTTGAGGGTGGTGGTGGAAGGAGTTGACATATTGGGATTGGCATGTATACATTTATATGTATAAAAGAGATAACCACAAAGAACCTGCTTTATAAAAAAATAAAATAAAATTCAAAGTTAAAAAAATAAAATTAAAATAATTAAAACAGAAAAAATATTCTTCCCTTCACATACATGTATTTATATGAATAAATTATTTCCATGCTTATATCTGTAAATACAAAAAAGAGGAATAAAATCTACCTTGAACCAAAAATGAAAAAAAGAAAAAAAAACAGAACCTACAAGTTACACAGAGGAAAACCGTATCAGGGCACTTGCTCCAGTTGTAAACAATTCTGAAGTTGGTCAGTGGTGGGGAATCATCTCCCATTCAGCCAGCAGGCCCTACGCAACAAGCGTCCTCATTGCAAAGCTGGGGGACCGTGCCGAGGCATCTGTGAGTAAACGTGGGCTGAGCCCCAGGCCAGCTGCTGCTGAAATGTTCCCACCCTTCCCAGGTAAAACACCTGAATATGTACAAGGACTTGAAAGCCTAGAGGAAGGGCCATGGAGCCACATGAGTGACAGCATGCCAGCCGACTTGGTGCCTGCAGGCCAGCCAGGATGGTCCTGGCCCTGGGTACTCTTCTGGAAGCTTTCCATTTCCCTGCCTGAGATACCCCTGCTGTCCCGGCCCCCACTGCATTCTTCCTTCCTCACCTCTGCCCAGGGAGAAATTCAAGCGGCAGGTATGGGTGACACATCCTCTTCTTTAGGAGGTGGCATCTTGGCAACTGCTGCAGAAAGTCCAGCAGAGCCCCACTCACACTGGGCCACCCACAAAGCCGTGGCATCTCACTCCCTCCCACCAGCCCAGCCCCGAGACTGCTGACTGGGCAGAGAAAATGGCGTCAGGCACAGCTGCAGGGGCTCTTGCTGCCTGGAGCGGTGTTTATATTGATCTCAACCCAGACACACCTGGGGAGGACTGGTCGGCATGGTAAGGCTTCCCAGGCCAGCCAATAATCACCCCTCAGGGGCTCACAGTTGCCGAAAATGGAACTTTCTGAATCGGCCAGGTCCAAGGAACAGGTGTGGGCTCCTGAGAGTCAGGATGGACAAGGGGCTGCAGCTCTGGCTTGTTTTCTAATTATATTATCTGGCCCATGAGTGGGAGACAACTTCAAGAAAACCCTCTCCTAATGAGAGGAACCCAGGAGTCAGGGAGAGGAGGGGTGGGTGGTGGGTGGAGACAGAGGCCTGGTGCCCCGGGTGCAGTGGAAGTCTCTGGAAGACCAGGTGGAGGGAGGCCACACAGAGTGATGCCCAGGGTCACAGACCTGTCGGAGCTGCTGTTTGTTAGTTCAAGTCCTGCTCTGAGGTGCTCTGTGTCAGATCTGAGTGACAGGTGAGCTGGGAGTGCTCTGCAATGAGGGCGATGTGCACGGTTCCTCTGTGCCCAGCCCTGCCACCGTAACTGCAAGGGTAGCTCTGTATCCTGAGAGGGGTCTGACCACGAAAGCCCCGTGGTCTGGGGTGGGGGTAGGGTACCTGCGCAGGTGATCTCCATATCCTGGGATTGGCCTGATCTCGAGAGCCCCATGGGCTGCTGGAGTCCTGGTAAAGGATGTCAGGACAGTCAGTGAAGCCACCAAGGATATACCTCCAGTAGTTCCTAAAACCTACACCCTGCTGGTCATTCTACCAACCACCAGGACATGGTATTCTGTATTAGTCTTCAATGATGCCTTCTTTTGTATTCCGTTAGTGTCAGAGTCACAAGAAATTTTGGCTTGTGAGTGGCAGGACTCAACATACAACTAAAACAATACTTCTGGGCCGTCTTGCCCAAAGGGTTCAAAAATTCCCACACCATCTTTGGGGAAAGCTCAGCTAAAGACCTAAAAGTTCTACCACTGGAAAAGGAAACACTCCTTCAATATGCAGACGACATTCTGATCACCAGCCCTACTAAGGAGACCTCTGAACTACCAAGCCAATAAAGGATACAAGTTGTCCAAGAAAAAGCTCAAATATCACAGACTACGGCGACCTGCCTGGGCTTCATTCTCACAGAAGGTCGGAGAAGCCCATCCCAGGAAAGGGAAGAAACAATTTACAGCCTTACCCATATCTAAAACTAGAAGACAGCTTAGGGGTCCCCAGGGAGGCCAGGGTTTGCTGCTTCTGGATCCCTAACTACAGTCTACTAGCTGGACCTCTATATGAAACACTGAAAGGAAAAGATGATGATCCTTTTGAATAGAATCCAGAAGTGGCCTTTCAAGAATGGAAAGAGCAGTCAATTCAGACCCTTGCCCTGGAACTCCCTAATTTAGCTAAACCCTTTGATCTTTACATTCCTGGTGAAAAGGGAATCGCCATTGGAGTATTAGTGCAAAAACTGGGACCACTTGAAATGGAACAATGCAAGAATGCCATCCAGGTAGGATAAACTACAGTCACCAAGGGACTTGGCCCACTGCCACATCTGGCCAAGATACTGGCGGTATCTAAAAACCTGGAAATCAGCAGCACAAAAGGCCACCTCCCTCCTAAGGGAAAAGGACCCCACGTGGTGATCCTAACCCCCAACCATGCCCTGAAGTTGCAGGGTTTGCTCCGTGGGCACACTGACCTCGAATGAGGTGGCCCTCCAACTCCAACCTCCAGAGAGATAACCGGGAGCAACGGGGCACCATGACGACTCATGTGACCATCACTTGACCTGGAGTTTCTCTCATAAAACAACAAAAGTGTGTCCCAAAAGAGTAGACTACTGCTTGCAGGACTTACTGCACCCAGAGCGGACCTAATAATCTTGGCAGGGGAAAAGTATATCACGCTGTCAGCATAGAAAAGCCTACAGACACTGTGATAATGGTGGCCAATAAGACCGGCTGGACTCCTGTTTACTTCAAAAGGCTGTTGACTCAGTGGCCATCATGATCCTTCATCACCACTGACCCTGGATTGTCTGGGAGTTGAGCGGACAGGGTCCTGACACCTGGTGCTGTTTTTACGTTAATCCAGGGGCCTAATTGAAGAAAGCGCAGACTACTGGTCGGAGCATCTAGGCTGGCAGAAACGGTCAGCCTAAGGTGGCCGAACAAATGTGGGGCGGGGTGAAACTGGACCTCACAGCGTCACTGCACATCTCCTTCCTGGACCCTTAAAGGTCATTAGAATCTATAACACTTCCAATACTGGTGCTCAGGCGGACGAGCAGGGAGGCAGGAGGCCTGGGGACAATCAACGTCACCTGGAGGCTGCTGGGAAGTTCTGACCCTCGCCCACAGGTATGAGGGCTCCTAACTCAGCACTCAGCAGTTACAGAAGAAGGGTCTGCACCCTCAGCACTCCAAGAATGAGGAAGGGGACAAAAGGCAGAAGAGGGGTTTGTCCCAGGCAAAGCCCCTTAAAAATCCCTGGGAGATAAAAATAGAATCTGGGCAATAAAATAAAGTCTAACCTTTTTTATCCTTTGTGCTTTGTCTAATTTCACGTGCTCCTAGGGTCCCGCATACAGAGGTTCCACACCCGGCACTTCAGACCAGATTTTCTAGTGCAGAATGGCTGGGTCGACACCTCAGATCCTGGGGCACAGTGCACACTCCGTGATATAGAGCCTGAGCTGCAGCCAGCCGGGCCCTCAAGAGCTCCGCCCCCTCCCTCCCACTGACTCTGACAGGATCTCTACACAGCAGCCCAGCCCACAGCCCACGGGGTAGCACATGCTCTCACCTCTCCATTCTCTGATCAAAATATAAAGTTTCCTTTGCTTCTGAACCAAACTCAGTCTCGATCTTTTGGCTCCAATGACACTGGGCAGGGGGACACTTGTTGGGATCCACTCTGGAGGATCAGTAACAGAAATTGAGAACATTGTAACTTCAATGAACAGATGTGTGAGCCAAACTGTAATTAACATAGAACAGTGTATAAGGCTCGGGCAAAATAAGATGTTTCTAACACTTCCATTTGATATTTCCATCACTTTATTATAAGCAAGTTCAGTGAAAAGGTTTGTCTTATTTGTCAGGTCAATATTAGAGAAACGAAGTGATTTCTTTCCAAGGATGTACATCTAGTAATCTTGGTTAAAGCTTCAATCTTGTTTTAAATGCTTTTCCATTGAAAATGATACCTCTCTTTCAGCTGCCCCATTTATGAGAAGTATAAAGTCTTATAATTTATTATTACCAAAGGGGAAAGGTGAGAGGAGGGATAAATTAACAGTTTGAGATTAACACATACACACTGCTATGTATAAAATCGATCATCAACAAGGAACTACTGTATAGCACCAGGAACTACACTCAATATTTTACAATAACCTATAAGGGGAAATAATCTGAAAAAGAATAGATATTTTTATTGACATCATCTATCAATGACAGTTAAAATGGAACCTAAGGGAAGCCGGTGGTGAGTGCTTCTGACCCTGAAGACTTCAGTCATCTAAAGTTTGGACTCTGCCTACTTCCCAAGGCCCTTAATGAACATATGTGTAGCCGTAGCTTAAAAAATTCCCCAGTTTGGGTTGTGGAGAGACACTGATTTTGTAAAAGCCCTGGTGTTCTCCTCATATGAATGGGACACTTTCTACAGCTAAAACATGCCTGTCACACCCAGAGGATGGTATAACATCTGATCGGGAAGAGTTTGGAAAAGGCATCTCATCTCCTCATCTCCTGGTGCTCGGGTTCACCCCTCCAGCGTCTTTACGAACAGTCTCCCCACTTGGAGATGTCAGCACTGTCAACATCTTGTTGCAGACAGTTTGGAATTTGTCCAGAGGATGAAGCAGAAGGTGGAGGAACAATGAGAGACAAGTCTTAGGTGTTCGGACAGGCACATGTCACTCTTATTTCCAATCAGGAAGACGAATTGACCAAAGGCTAGGGTTGCCCATGGAAACAGAATAGGGCTTGAGGAAATCCCGCTGCTTTGTGGCCAGTTCCCATAAACACAAGTTGAAAAATGGAACTCAGGGACACTAAAATTCACGAAACTGCAGAGTTGAAAATATCTGTCACTGAAAAATGTCTTGAGGAAAGTCAGAGAAAAGGATGTGTAAGCAACGGAGAATGGCAGGAAAGGGATTGGAAGAGGTAGAAAGGACTCGCCATTAAGCACAAGAAAAGGGGCTGAACATTGCCAACATTGCAGTTGGCCAAAAAGGGTGTATGCGTCTTTTTCTGTATATATTCAAGAAAAGGGCATACACTTTTTTAGCCAACCAAACAGGTGGGCACTGGAAATCAATACTACAAAACATATCACTTCGCATCAGTCAGAAGAGCCGTCCTCATAAAGTGTAAACACCAGAAATGCAGGACAGGGCAAGGAGAAAAGGGAGCCCTGTGAGGCTTATACTGGAAATGTATATTGCCAACGGTCACTCTGGAGAAGTGTATTGTGTTTACTAAAGCATCTAAAAAATGAGCTACAGAGCACAGGGCACTTGCACTCATGGACGTATATCTTGGGAAAAACAAAAATCGAGAGGACACAGGCACCCCAATGTATACCGCCTCACTGTTTAAAAGATCCTCGACTAGGATATAACTTAAATGTCTCTGGAGGGAAAAAATGGATACAGATGTGGTGCTTATGTAGAGTGGAATATGACTCAGCCTGGAAATCAATGAAATATGGCCACTTGTAACAACTCCAGAGGAGTTACGTATGATCATTCAAAGTCAGAGAATTCAAAAACAAAAAGACATACTATATCACTAATACATGGAATGTAAACTTGGCTACACATGAACTGAATTACAAAACAGAACAGGGTGTCAAATATAGAAAACCAACTTATTCTTGCTTAGAGATAAAGGTGAGTTGGGGTGCTGCATAAAACCAGAGATTGAAATTAGCACAGATACAGTTCCATAAGCCAAATATGTAATAGTCAAGACCTACAACTTGCTCAACAAAATGGACTCAACACCCCATATTCAACGCCTAGGAATATACCTGACTAATAAGAATCTTCAAACCCATGGTTTTATATGTCTCCGTAAGAGAATCAAGCGTGTGTACAGTGGCATGAACACATCAGTGAAAATACGATAAATCCCATTATCAAAATAAATTACAGAAACAAAAAACACAATGACAGTGAAATAGAGAGCAATTCTTAGAGAGCAATTCCCAAATAATTCATTCAGGGCTTGTGATGCAACCTGGATTTACCACATCTACACCCAGAGCTGGGTGTGACATAAGGCTGGACACTTCGGGCTGATAGCATTGGTGAGATTCAGTGAGCAAACTCAGACCCTTTGAAGTCATACTGCATGGTACCCATTCCATGGGTCCCAACTCTCCAAGTTTAAGGGATTCTTCCTTCAGTTAAATCATGCATGGGAAGCCCAGAGTACGGTCCCCTGTGTGATTGGGAAACGTTTTCAAATGCATCTCAGTTTTCGAGCCCAGGGACTAGGCTTCACCATTCCAGACGCTTTACTAACACTCTCCCCACTTGGAGAGTCAGTGCCTTTAACCTCCTGTTTGGCACAGTTTGCAATTTCTGCACAAGATGAACAGGAATAGGTAGAACCAATAAGGGACTAGCTGTAGGTGTCTGCACGGGCAAATGGAACGCTCATTTCCCACCAGGAAGAGGAATTAACCAAAGTCTCAGCATGCCCGGCCAGAAACAGATTAGGGCCTGAACCAATCCTGCGGTTGTGCGGCCAGCTCACAAGAAAGCGAGTTGAAGAAAGGAGCTCAGGGGCACTGTAATTCACAAACCTGCAGAGTTATGAATGACAGCTATCGTCCCAAAATGTATTGAAGTAAGTCTTAAAAGAGGACTTGAAAGCGGGGCAGAATTTCAGGAAAACGATTTCAGGGGGTAGACTGGAATTGCACTTAGAGCATAGGAAATGAGGCAGAATGTCGACAATGATGCACTTGGCCAAAAAGGGCGTATGCGTTTTTTCCTGAATATATTCAGGAAAAAACGCATACGCACTTTTTGGCTAACCAAGCAAGCGTGTAAAGGAAATCTGCACTACAATGAAGTCTCACTGCCCCCCGGTCAAAAGGGCATTCTGAAAAACGTGTAAAATGCAGAAAGGCAGGACAGGTCATGGAGAACAGGGAGCCTTGTTATGCTGATGGGCGGGATGTAAATTGCCAACAGCCACGCTGGAGAAGTGTATGGTGTTTCCTGAAACACGTAGGAAACAAAGCAACACAGCCTATGGCACTTCCACTTATGGTCCTATAGCTTAGGGAAACTAAAATCAAAAACACACAGCCACCCCAAAGTTTGGGACGGCTCTGTTTACAAGAACCTCGTCTACGGAAAAAGTTAGATATCCGAGACAGCAAAAAATGGATAAAGAAGTTGTGGTACGCACGTACAATGGAATATCACTCAGCAATCATATCTACGTCATCAGGACGGTAGCGGCATAATCAGTGGATTCAGGTACGATGATTCTACGAGAAATATGTCACACAGAAAAAGAAACATCATAAGATATCAGTAATACACGGAATATGAACTTGGCTACACATGAACTGAATTACAAAACAGAACAGGATCTCAAATTTAGAAAACACACTTATGCTTGCTTATGGGGAAAGGTGAGTTGGGGTGCTGCATAAAACCAGAGATTGAAATTAGCACAGATACCGTTCCATAAGCCAAATATATAATAAACAAGACCTACTCCTTGTTCAACGAAATGGACTCAACAGCCCATATTCAACGCCTGGGAATATACGTGACAAGTAATAATCTTAAAACCCATGGATTTATATGTCTCCATAAGGAAATCAAGCGTGTGTACAGCGGCCTAAACGCAGCAGAGAAAATCCGATAAATCCCATTATCAAAATAAATTTCAAAAACAAAACACAATGACAGTGAAATAGAGAGCAATTCTTAAATAATTCATTCAGGGCTTGTGATGCAACCTGCATTTACCACATCTACACCCAGAGCTGGGTGAGACATAAGGCTGGACACTTCGGGCTGATAGCATTGGTGAGGTTCGGTGAGCAAACGCAGACCCTTTGAAGTCATACTCCATGGTACGCATTCCATGGGTCCCAACTCTCCAGGTGTAAGGGATTCTTCCTTCAGCTAAAACATGCATGGGAAACACAGTGTATGGTCCACCATGTGGTTGGGAAACGTTTTCAAATGCATCTCAGTTTTTGTCCCCTGGTACTCGGGTTCACCATTCCAGATGCTTTACGAACACTCTCCCCACTTGGAGAGTCAGTGCCTTTAACCTCCTGTTTGGCACAGTTTGCAATTTCTGCGCAAGATGAACAGGAATAGGGAGAACCAATGAGAGACTAGCTGTAGGTGTCTGCACGGGCAAATGGAACGCTCATTTCCCACCAGGAAGAGGAATTAACCAAAGGCTCAGCATGCCCGACCGGAAACAGATTAGGGCCTGAAGCAATCCTGCGGTATTGCGGCCAGCTCACAAGAAAGCGAGTTGAAGAAAGGAGCTCAGAGGCACTGTAATTCACAAACCTGCAGAGCTATGAATGACAGCTATCGTCCAAAAATGTATCGAAGTAAGTCTTCGAAGAGGACTTGAAAGCGCGGCAGAATTTCAGGAAAATGATTTCAGGGGGTAGACTAGAATTGCACTTAAAGCATAGGAAAAGAGGCAGAATGTCGACAATGATGCACTTGGACAAAAAGGGCGTATGCGTTTTTTCCTGAATATATTCATGAAAAAACGCATACGCACTTTTTGGCCAACGAAGCAAGCGTGTAAAGGAAATCTGCACTACAATGAAGTCTCACTGCCCCCTGGTCAAAAGGGCCATCTGAAAAACGTGTAAAATCCAGAAAGGCAGGACAGGTCATGGAGAACAGGGAGCCTTGTTATGCTGATGGGCGGGATGTAAATTGCCAACAGCCACTCTGGAGAACTGTATGGTGTTTCCTGAAACACATAGGAAACAAAGCAACACAGCCTATGGCACTTCCACTTATGGTCCTATAGCTTAGGGAAATTAAAATCAAAAACACACAGCCACCCCAAAGTTTGGGACGGCTCTGTTTACAAGAACCTCGTCTACGGTACAAGTTAATTATCCGAGAAAGCAAAAAATGGATAAAGAAATTGTGGTACGCACGTACAATGGAATATCACTCAGCAATGAAATCTATGTCATCAGGCCCGTAGAGGCATAATGAGTGTATTCAGGTATGATGATTCTACGAGAAATAAGTCACACAGAAAAAGAAACATCATAAGATATCACTAATACACGGAATGTAAACTTGGCTACACATGAACTGAATTACAAAACAAAACAAGGTCTCAAATTTAGAAAACCAACTTATGCTTGCTTATGGGGAAACGTGAGCTGGGGTGCTGCATAAAACCAGAGATTGAAATTAGCACAGATACCGTTCCATAAGCCAAATATATAAAAGACCAAACCTACTCCTTGCTCAACGAAATGGACTCAACACCCCATATTCAACGCCTGGGAATATACCTGTCAAGCAAGAATCTTAAAACCCATGGATTTATATGTCTCCATAAGGAAATCAAGCATGTGTACAGCGGCCTAAACGCAGCAGTGAAAATCCGATAAATCCCATTACCAAAATAAATTTCAAAAACAAAACACAATGACAGTGAAATAGAGAGCAATTCTTAGAGAGCAATTCTCAAATAATTCATTCAGGGCTTGTGATGCAACCTGGATTTACCACATCTACACCCAGAGCTGGGTGTGACATAAGGCTGGACACTTCGGGCTGATAGCATTGGTGAGATTCGGTGAGCAAACTCAGACCCTTTGAAGTCATACTGCATGGTACCCATTCCATGGGTCCCAACTCTCCAAGTTTAAGGGATTCTTCCTTCAGTTAAATCATGCATGGGAAGCCCAGAGTACGGTCCCCTGTGTGATTGGGAAACGTTTTCAAATGCATCTCAGTTTTCGAGCCCAGGGACTAGGCTTCACCATTCCAGACGCTTTACTAACACTCTCCCCACTTGGAGAGTCAGTGCCTTTAACCTCCTGTTTGGCACAGTTTGCAATTTCTGCACAAGATGAACAGGAATAGGTAGAACCAATAAGGGACTAGCTGTAGGTGTCTGCACGGGCAAATGGAACGCTCATTTCCCACCAGGAAGAGGAATTAACCAAAGTCTCAGCATGCCCGGCCAGAAACAGATTAGGGCCTGAACCAATCCTGCGGTTTTGCAGCCAGCTCACAAGAAAGCGAGTTGAAGAAAGGAGCTCAGGGGCACTGTAATTCACAAACCTGCAGAGTTATGAATGACAGCTATCGTCCCAAAATGTATTGAAGTAAGTCTTAAAAGAGGACTTGAAAGCGGGGCAGAATTTCAGGAAAACGATTTCAGGGGGTAGACTGGAATTGCACTTAGAGCATAGGAAATGAGGCAGAATGTCGACAATGATGCACTTGGCCAAAAAGGGCGTATGCGTTTTTTCCTGAATATATTCAGGAAAAAACGCATACGCCCTTTTTGGCTAACCAAGCAAGCGTGTAAAGGAAATCTGCACTACAATGAAGTCTCACTGCCCCCCGGTCAAAAGGGCATTCTGAAAAACGTGTAAAATGCAGACAGGCAGGACAGGTCATGGAGAACAGGGAGCCTTGTTATGCTGATGGGCGGGATGTAAATTGCCAACAGCCACGCTGGAGAAGTGTATGGTGTTTCCTGAAACACGTAGGAAACAAAGCAACACAGCCTATGGCACTTCCACTTATGGTCCTATAGCTTAGGGAAACTAAAATCAAAAACACACAGCCACCCCAAAGTTTGGGACGGCTCTGTTTACAAGAACCTCGTCTACGGAAAAAGTTAGATATCCGAGACAGCAAAAAATGGATAAAGAAGTTGTGGTACGCACGTACAATGGAATATCACTCAGCAATGATATCTACGTCATCAGGACGGTAGCGGCATAATCAGTGGATTCAGGTACGATGATTCTACGAGAAATATGTCACACAGAAAAAGAAACATCATAAGATATCAGTAATACACGGAATATGAACTTGGCTACACATGAACTGAATTACAAAACAGAACAGGATCTCAAATTTAGAAAACACACTTATGCTTGCTTATGGGGAAAGGTGAGTTGGGGTGCTGCATAAAACCAGAGATTGAAATTAGCACAGATACCGTTCCATAAGCCAAATATATAATAAACAAGACCTACTCCTTGTTCAACGAAATGGACTCAACAGCCCATATTCAACGCCTGGGAATATACGTGACAAGTAATAATCTTAAAACCCATGGATTTATATGTCTCCATAAGGAAATCAAGCGTGTGTACAGCGGCCTAAACGCACCAGTGAAAATCCGATAAATCCCATTATCAAAATAAATTTCAAAAACAAAACACAATGACAGTGAAATAGAGAGCAATTCTTAAATAATTCATTCAGGGCTTGTGATGCAACCTGCATTTACCACATCTACACCCAGAGCTGGGTGAGACATAAGGCTGGACACTTCGGGCTGATAGCATTGGTGAGGTTCGGTGAGCAAACGCAGACCCTTTGAAGTCATACTCCATGGTACGCATTCCATGGGTCCCAACTCTCCAGGTGTAAGGGATTCTTCCTTCAGCTAAAACATGCATGGGAAACACAGTGTATGGTCCACCATGTGGTTGGGAAACGTTTTCAAATGCATCTCAGTTTTCGTCCCCTGGTACTCGGGTTCACCATTCCAGACGCTTTACGAACACTCTCCCCACTTGGAGAGTCAGTGCCTTTAACCTCCTGTTTGGCACAGTTTGCAATTTCTGCGCAAGATGAACAGGAATAGGGAGAACCAATGAGAGACTAGCTGTAGGTGTCTGCACGGGCAAATGGAACGCTCATTTCCCACCAGGAAGAGGAATTAACCAAAGGCTCAGCATGCCCGACCGGAAACAGATTAGGGCCTGAAGCAATCCTGCGGTATTGCGGCCAGCTCACAAGACAGCGAGTTGAAGAAAGGAGCTCAGGGGCACTGTAATTCACAAACCTGCAGAGCTATGAATGACAGCTATCGTCCAAAAATGTATCGAAGTAAGTCTTCGAAGAGGACTTGAAAGCGCGGCAGAATTTCAGGAAAACGATTTCAGGGGGTAGACTAGAATTGCACTTAAAGCATAGGAAAAGAGGCAGAATGTCGACAATGATGCACTTGGACAAAAAGGGCGTGTGCGTTTTTTCCTGAATATATTCATGAAAAAACGCATACGCACTTTTTGGCCAACCAAGCAAGCGTGTAAAGGAAATCTGCACTACAATGAAGACTCACTGCCCCCCGGTCAAAAGGGCCATCTGAAAAACGTGTAAAATCCAGAAATGCAGGACAGGTCATGGAGAACAGGGAGCCTTGTTATGCTGATGGGCGGGATGTAAATTGCCAACAGCCACTCTGGAGAAGTGTATGGTGTTTCCTGAAACACGTAGGAAACAAAGCAACACAGCCTATGGCACTTCCACTTATGGTCCTATAGCTTAGGGAAATTAAAATCAGAAACACACAGCCACCCCAAAGTTTGGGACGGCTCTGTTTACAAGAACCTCGTCTACGGTACAAGTTAATTATCCGAGAAAGCCAAAAAATGGATAAAGAAATTGTGGTACGCACGTACAATGGAATATCACTCAGCAATGAAATCTACGTCATCAGGCCCGTAGCGGCATAATGAGTGTATTCAGGTATGATGATTCTACGAGAAAGAAGTCACACAGAAAAAGAAACATCATAAGATATCACTAATAGACGGAATGTATACTTGGCTACACATGAACTGAATTACAAAACAAAACAAGGTCTCAAATTTAGAAACCCAACTTATGCTTGCTTATGGGGAAACATGAGCTGGGGTGCTGCATAAAACCAGAGATTGAAATTAGCACAGATACCGTTCCATAAGCCAAATATATAAAAGACCAAACCTACTCCTTGCTCAACGAAATGGACTCAACACCCCATATTCAACGCCTGGGAATATACCTGTCAAGCAAGAATCTTAAAACCCATGGATTTATATGTCTCCATAAGGAAATCAAGCATGTGTACAGCGGCCTAAACGCAGCAGTGAAAATCCGATAAATCCCATTACCAAAATAAATTTCAAAAACAAAACACAATGACAGTGAAATAGAGAGCAATTCTTAGAGAGCAATTCTCAAATAATTCATTCAGGGCTTGTGATGCAACCTGGATTTACCACATCTACACCCAGAGCTGGGTGTGACATAAGGCTGGACACTTCGGGCTGATAGCATTGGTGAGATTCGGTGAGCAAACTCAGACCCTTTGAAGTCATACTGCATGGTACCCATTCCATGGGTCCCAACTCTCCAAGTTTAAGGGACTCTTCCTTCAGTTAAAACATGCATGGGAAGCCCAGAGTACAGTCCCCCGTGTGATTGGGAAACGTTTTCAAATGCATCTCAGTTTTCGAGCCCAGGGACTCGGCTTCACCATTCCAGACGCTTTACTAACACTCTCCCCACTTGGAGAGTCAGTGCCTTTAACCTCCTGTTTGGCACAGTTTGCAATTTCTGCACAAGATGAACAGGAATAGGTAGAACCAATGAGGGACTAGCTGTAGGTGTCTGCACGGGCAAATGGAATGCTCATTTCCCACCAGGAAGAGGAATTAAACAAAGGCTCAGCATGCCCGGCCGGAAACAGATTAGGGCCTGAACCAATCCTGCGGTTTTGCGGCCAGCTCACAAGAAAGCGAGTTGAAGAAAGGAGCTCAGGGGCACTGTAATTCACAAACCTGCAGAGTTATGAATGACAGCTATCGTCCCAAAATGTATTGAAGTAAGTCTTAAAAGAGGACTTGAAAGCGGGGCAGAATTTCAGGAAAACGATTTCAGGGGGTAGACTGGAATTGCACTTAGAGCATAGGAAATGAGGCAGAATGTCGACAATGATGCACTTGGCCAAAAAGGGCGTATGCGTTTTTTCCTGAATATATTCAGGAAAAAACGCATACGCACTTTTTGGCTAACCAAGCAAGCGTGTAAAGGAAATCTGCACTACAATGAAGTCTCACTGCCCCCCGGTCAAAAGAGCATTCTGAAAAACGTGTAAAATGCAGAAAGGCAGGACAGGTCATGGAGAACAGGGAGCCTTGTTATGCTGATGGGCGGGATGTAAATTGCCAACAGCCACTCTGGAGAAGTGTATGGTGTTTCCTGAAACACGTAGGAAACAAAGAAACACAGCCTATGGCACTTCCACTTATGGTCCTATAGCTTAGGGAAACTAAAGTCAAAAACACACAGCCACCTCAAAGTTTGGGACGGCTCTGTTTACAAGAACCTCGTCTATGGAAAAAGTTAGATAACCGAGACAGCAAAAAATGGATAAAGAAGTTGTGGTACGCACGTACAATGGAATATCACTCAGCAATGATATCTACGTCATCAGGACCGTAGCGGCATAATCAGTGGATTCAGGTACGATGATTCTACGAGAAATATGTCACACAGAAAAAGAAACATCATAAGATATCAGTAATACACGGAATATAAACTTGGCTACACATGAACTGAATTACAAAACAGAACAGTGTCTCAAATTTAGAAAACCAAGTTATGCTTGCTTATGGGGAAAGGTGAGTCGGGGTGCTGCATAAAACCAGAGATTGAAATTAGCACAGATACCTTTCGATAAGCCAAATATAGAATAGACAAGACCTACTCCTTGCTCAACGAAATGGACTCAACACCCCATAGTCTACGCCTGGGAATATACCTGACAAGTAAGAATCTTAAAACCCATGGATTTATATGTCTCCATAAGGAAATCAAGCGTGTGTACAGCGACCTAAACTCAGCAGTGAAAATCCGATAAATCCCATTATCAAAATAAATTTCAAAAACAAAACACAATGACAGTGTAATAGAGAGCAATTCTTAAATAATTCATTCAGGGCTTGTGATGCAACCTGGATTTACCACATCTACACCCAGAGCTGGGTGAGACATAAGGCTGGACACTTCGGGCTGATAGCATTGGTGAGGTTCGGTGACCAAACCAGACCCTTTGAAGTCATACTGCATGGTACCCATTCCATAGGTCCCAACTCTCCAGGTTTAAGAGATTCTTCCTTCAGCTAAAACATGCATGGGAAACCCAGAGTATGGTCCACCGTGTGATTGGGAAACGTTTTCAAAAGCATCTCAGTTTTCGTCCCCTGGTACTCGGGTTCACCATTCCAGACGCTTTACTAACACTCTCCCCACTTGGAGAGTCAGTGCCTTTAACCTCCTGTTTGGCACAGTTTGCAATTTCTGCGCAAGATGAACAGGAATAGGGAGAATCAGTGAGAGACTAGCTGTAGGTGTCTGCGTGGGCAAATGGAATGCTCATTTCCCACCAGGAAGACGAATTAACCAAAGGCTCAGCGTGTCCTGCCGGAATCAGATTAGGGCCTGAAGCAATCCTGCAGTTTTGTGGCCAGGTCACAAGAAAGCAAGTTGAAGAAAGGAGCTCAGGGGCACTGTAATTCACAAACCTGCAGAGTTATGAATGACAGCTACCGTCCAAAAATGTATTGAAGTAAGTCTTCGAACAGGACTTGAAAGCGGGGCAGAATTTCAGTAAAACGATTTCAGGGGGTAGACTGGAATTGCACTTAAAGCATAGGAAAAGAGGCAGAATGTCGACAATGATGCACTTGGCAAAAAGGCCTATGCATTTTTTCGTGAATATATTCACGAAAAAATGCATACGTGCTTTTTGGCCAACCAAGCAAGCGTGTAAAGGAAATCTGCACTACAATTAAGTCTCACTGCCCCCCGGTCAAAAGGGCCATGTGGAAAAAGTGTAAAATCCAGAAAGGCAGGACAGGTCTTGGAGAACAGGGAGCCTTGTTATGCTGATGGGCGTGATGTAAATTGCCAACAGGCACTCTGGAGAAGTGTATGGTGTTTCCTGAAACACGTAGGAAACAAAGCAACACAGCCTATGGCACTTCCACTTATGGTCCTATAGCTTAGGGAAATTAAAATCAAAAACACACAGCCACCCCAAAGTTTGGGACGGCTCTGTTTACAAGAACCTCGTCTACGGTACAAGTTAAATATCCGAGAAAGCAAAAAATGGATAAAGAAGTTGTGGTACGCACGTACAATGGAATATCACTCAGCAATGAAATCTACGGCATCAGGCCCGTAGCAGCATAATGAGTGGATTCAGGTACGATGATTCTACGAGAAATAAGTCACACAGAAAAAGAAACATCATAAGATATCACTAATACACGGAATGTAAACTTGTCTACACATGAACTGAATTACAAAACAGAACAGGGTCTCAAATTTAGAAAACCAACTTATGCTTGCCTATGGGGAAAGGTGAGTTGGGGTGCTGCATAAAACCAGAGATTGAAATTAGCACAGATACCATTCCATAAGTCAAATATATAATAGACAAGACCGACACCTTGCTCAACGAAATGGACTCAACACCCCATATTCAACGCCTGGGAATATACCTGACAAGTAAGAATCTTAAAACACATGGATTTATATGTCTCCATAAGGAAAGCAAGCGTGTGTACAGCGACCTAAACGCAGCAGTGAAAATCCGATAAATCCCATTATCAAAATAAATTTCAGAAACAAAACAAAATGCCAGTGAAATAGAGAGCAATTCTTAAATAATTCATTCAGGGCTTGTGATGCAACCTGGATTTACCATATCTACACCCAGAGCTGGGTGAGATATAAGGCCGGACACTTCGGGCTGATAGCATTGGTGAGGTTCGGTGAGCAAACACAGACTCTTTGAAGTCATACTGCATGGTACCCATTCCATAGGTCCCAACTCTCCAGGTTTAAGGGATTCTTCCTTCAGCTAAAACATGCATGGGAAACCCAGAGTATGGTCCACCGTGTGATTGGTAAACGTTTTCAAATGCATCTCAGTTTTCGTCCCCTGGTACTCGGGTTCACCATTCCAGACGCTTTACTAACACTCTCCCCACTTGGAGAGTCAGTGCCTTTAACCTCCTATTTGGCACAGTTTGCAAATTCTGCGCAAGATGAACAGGAATTGGGAGAACCAATGAGAGACTAGCTGTAGGTGTCGGCACGGGCAAATGTAATGCTCATTTCCCACCAGGAAGAGGAATTAACCAAAGCCTCCACATGCTGTTCCGGAAGCAGACTGGGGCCTGAAGCAATCCTGCGGGTTTGCGGCCAGCTCACAAGGAAGCGAGTTGAAGAAAGGAGCTCAGGGTCACTGTAATTCACAAATCTGCAGAGTTATAAATGACAGCTATCGTCCAAAAATATATTGAAGGAAGGCTCCGAAGAGGACTTGTAAGTGGGGCAGAATTGCAGGAAAACCATTTCAGGGGTTTGACTGCAATTGCCTTTAAAGCATAGGAAAAGAGGCAGAATGTCGACAATGATGCACTTGGCCAAAAAGGGCGTATGCGTTTTTTCCTGAATATATTCAGGAAAAAACGCATATGCCCTTTTTGGCCAACCAAGCAAGCATGTTAAAGAAATCTGCACTACAATGAAGTCTCACTGACCCCGGATCAAAAGGGCCATTTGAAAAATGTGTAAAATCCAGAAAAGCAGCACAGGCCCTGGAGAACAGGGAGCCTTGTTATGCTGATGGGCGGGATGTAAATTGCCAACAGCCACTCTGGAGAAGTGTATGGTGTTTTCTGAAACACGTAGAAAACAAAGCAACACAGCCTATGGCACTTCCACTTATGGTCCTATAGCTTAGGGAAATTTAAATCAAAAACACACAGCCACTCCAAATTTCGGACAGCTCTGTTTACAAGAACCTCGTCTATGGTACAAGCTAAATATCTCAGAAAGCGAAAAATGGATAAAAAAGTTGTGGTACGTACGTACAATGGTATATCATTCAGCAATGAAATCTATGTCATCAGGCCCATAGCGGCATAATGAGTGGATTCAGGTACGATGATTCTACGTGAAATAAGTCACACAGAAAAAGAAACATCATAAGATATCACTAATACACGGAATGTAAACTTGGCTACACAAGAAGTGAATTACAAAACACAACAGGGTCTCACATTTAGAAAACCAAATTACGTTTGCTTATGGGGAAAGGTGAGTTGAGGTGCCGCATAAAACCAGAGAATGAAATTAGCACAGATACCGTTCCATAAGCCATATATGTAATATACATGATCTACTCCTTGCTCAACGAAATGGACTCAACATCACATATTCAACCCCAAGAATATACGTGACTAGAACGAGTCTTAAAACCTATGTATTTATATGTCTCCATAAGGGAATCCAGTGTGTGTACATCGGCATAAACGCAGCATTGAACATCAGCTAAATCCCATTGTACAAATAAATTTTAAAAACTATCACAAAGACTGTGAAATAGAGAGCAATTCTTAAATAATTCATTCATGGCTTGTGATGAGACCTGGGTTTACCACATCCACACCCACAGCTGGGTTAGACATAAGGCTGGACACTTGGGGCTGATAGGATTGGTGAGGTTCGGTCAGCAAATGCAGACCATTAGAAGTAATACTGCATGGTACCTATTCCAAGGTTCCCAGCTTTCCCGGTTTAAGGGATTCGTCCTTCAGCTCAAACATGCATGGGGAATGCCGAGTATGGTCCACCGTGTGATCAGAAAACGTTTTTAAATGCATCTCTGTTTTCGTCCCCTGGTCCTCGGGTTCACCATTCAAGACACTTTACTAACACTCTCCCCACTTGGAGAGTCAGTGCCTTTAACCTCCTGTTTGGTACAGTTTGCAATTTCTGCGAAAGATGAACAGGAATAGGGAGAACCAATGAGAGACTAGCTGTGGGTTTTTGGACAGGCACATTTAACTCTCATTTCCCTCCAGGAAGAGGAACTAACCACAGGCTCAGCGTTCCATGCCGGAACCAGATTAAGGCCTGAAGCAATCCTGCGGTTTTGCGGCCAATTCACAAGAAAGCGAGTTGAAGTAAGAGGCTCAGGGGCACTGTAATTCACAAACCTGCAGAGTTATAAATGACAGCTATCGTCCAAAAATATATTCAAGTAAGGCTGCAAAGAGGACTTGAAAACGGGGCAGAATTGCCGGAATGCGATTTCAGGAGGTAGACGGGAATTGCTCTGAAAGCATAGGAAAAGAGGCAAAACCTCGACAATGATGCACTTGACCAAAAAGTGCATATGCGTTTTTTTCCAGGGCCCTCATTTACGAGGGTAGGAGGCTCTCAGCATGCTCCAGGGGCCAACAGAGGCCCCACGTTGCCAAGGTGACGTGACTCAGCCAGCCACGTGTGACCTCACATCAGAGGGCCCACCTCACAGAAGGGTAAGGAACCCAGCCAGGATCAGACTCTCACCAGAGGGCCCACATCACCAAGGGGATGGGAACCAGGCAGGAGTGTCCTCACACCCGTGGGGCCACATCATCGAAAGTTGAGGTACCCAGCACATGTAGCCTCAAACCAGAGGACCCACATCACCATGGGTCTCGGAGTGAGGCAGGCAGGATTAACCTCACAACACATGGCCCACTGCATAAAAAAGGTGAGGAATCCAGCAGTTGGAACTTCCCAGCAGGCGGCCCAGAGCACCGAGGGTATGAGATCCAGGCCACAGTGAACTCACAGCAGAGGGCCCTCATCGTGATACTGTAAGCAACCCAGCCGTTGTGACCTCAGAGCACAAGGCCCACATCCCCATGGGGAAGCGAACCAAGCAGGAGTGTCATCGCACCAGTGGGCACATATCAGAAAAGGTGGGGAGCACAGCAGTTAGGGCCTGATGCCAGAGAGCCCTCATCACTGAGGGGACGTAGCTCCCAGAAGGCTCCAACTGCTACCAGAGGCCCGATGTCACCAATGCGGGGTGTGCCAGCCAGGCAGGAGTGACCTCAGAGCAGAGGGCCAACTTCACAGAAGTGTGAGGAAACCAAAGATGATCAGACTCTCACCAGAGGGCCCACATCACCAAGGGAATGGGAACAGGGCAGGAGTGTCCTCACACCAGTGGGGCCACATCACCGAAATGTGAGGGACCCAGCACACGTGGCCTCAAACCAGAGGACACACATCAAAAAGGAGCTGGGAGTGAGGCAGGCAGGAGGAGCCTCAAAACAGCGGAACCATAGAATAAAAAAGGTGAGGAATCCCACAGTTGGAACCTCCCATCAGGCAGCCAGCAGCAGCGAGGCTATGGGATCCAGTCCTGACTGAACTCACAACAGAGGGCCCTCATCATGAAACTGTGAGCAACCCAGCCGTTAGGACCTCAGAGCAGAAGGCCCACATTTCCATGGGGTTGGGAACCTGTCAGAAGTGTACTCACACCACAGGGCACACATCAGAGAATTTTGGGAGCCCAGAAGTTAGGGCCTGACGCCAGAGGGCCCTCATTACCGAGGGGAGGAGACTCCAAGAAGGCACCAACTCCCAATTGAGGGCCCAGGTCACCAAGGTAACGTGTGACAGCCAGGCAGGAGTGAGCTCACAGCACAGGGCCTACCTCACAGAAGGGTGAGGAACAAAGCCAGGATAAGACTCTCACCAGAGGGCCCACATTACCAAGGGAATCAGAACCAGGCAGGAGTGTCCTCACGCCAGTGTGGCAATATCATAGAAAGGTGAGGAACCCAGCAAATGTGGCCTAAACCAGAGAACCCACATCTCCAAGGGGCTCGGAGTGAGGCAGGCAGGAGTAGCCTCACAACACAGGGCCCATAGAATAAAAAAGCTGAGGAATCCAGCAGTGGGAACCTCCCAACAGATGGCCCAGAGCACCCAGTCTATGCGATCCAGGCCTCAGTGAACTCACAGCAGAGGACCCATATCATGAAACTGTGAGCAACCCAGACGTTGGGACCTCAGAGCAGAAGGCCCACATCCTCATGGGGTTGGGAACATGGTAAGAGTGTCCTCGCACCACTTAGAACGTATCAGAAAATGTGGGTACCCAGCAGTTAGGGCCTGACACCAGAGGGCCCTCATCACCAAGGGGAGGAGGCTCACAGCAGGCTCCAACTGCCACAAAAGGGCCGACGTCGCCAAGGCGGGGTGTGCCAGCTGGGCAGGAGTGACCTCAGAGCAGAGGGCCCACCTCAAAGAAGTGTGAGGAACCCAACCAGGATCAGACTCTCACCAGAGGGCCCACATCCCCAAGGGGATGGGAACCAGGCAGGAGTGTCCTCACACCAGTGGGGCCACATCAGCGAAAGGTGAGGAACCCAGAACACGTGGCCTCAAAGCAGAGGACCCACATCACCAAGAGGCTCAGAGTGAGGCAGGCAGGAGTTGCCTCACAACACAGGGCCCATAGAATAAAAAAGGTGAGGAATCCAGCAGTTGGAAGCTCCAAGCAGGTGGCCCAGAGCACCGAGGCTATGGGATCAATGCCGGAGTGAACTCACAGCAGAGGGCCCACATCCTGAAACTGTGAGCAACCCAGGCGTTGGGACTTCAGAGTAGAAGGCCCAAATCCCCATGGGGATGGGAACCTGGCAGGAGTGTCTTTGCACCAGTGGGCACACATCAGAAAATGTGGGGATACCAGCAGTTAGGGCCTAACGCCAGACGGCCCTCATCACAGAGGGGAGGAGGCTCCCAGCATGCTCCAACTGCAACCAGAGACCCCATGTGGCCAAGGCCATGTGTGCCAGCCAGGCAGGAGTGACCTCACAGCAGAGGGCCTTCCTCCCAGAAGTGTGAGGAATCCAGCCAGGATCAGACTCTCAGCAGAGGGCCCACATCACCAAGGGGATGGGAACCAGGCAGGAGTGTCCTCACACCAGTGGGGCCACATCAATAAAATGTGAGGAAACCGGCACATGTGGCCTCAAACCAGAGGACCTACATCACAAAGGGGCTGGGAGTGAGGCAGGCAGGATGAGCCTCACAACACAGGGTCCAAAGAATAAAAAAGGTGAGGAATCCAGCAGTTGGAACCTCCCAGCAGGCAGTCCACAGCACAGAGGCTATGGGATCTAGGCCTGAGTTAACTAACACCAGAGAGCCAACATGAGGAAACTGTGAGTAACCCAGGCGTTGGGACCTCAGACCAGAAGACCCACATCCGCATGGGGATGGGAACCTTACAGGAGTGTCCTGGCATCACTGGACTCACATCAGAAAACGTGGGGAGCCCAGCAGTTAGAGCCTGACGCCAGAGGGCCCTCATCACCGAGGAGAGGAGGCTCCAGGCAGGCTCCAACTGCCACCAGAGGGCCAAAGTCACCAGGCAATGGGAGAAAGCCAGGCAGGAGTTACCTCACAGCAGAGGGCCTACCTCAAAGAAGGGTGAGGAACCCAGCCAGGATAAGACTCTCACCAGAGAGCCCACATCACCAAGGGGATCGGAAGAAGGCAGGAGTGTCCTCACACCAGTGTGGCCACATTATAGAAAGGTGAGGAACCCAGCACATGTGGCCTAAACCAGAGGACCCACATCTCCAAGGTGCTTAGAGTGAGGCAGGCAGGAGTAGCCTCACAACACAGGGCCCATAGAATAAAAAATGTGAGGAATCCCGCAGTTGGAACCTCCCAGCAGGCGGCCAGAAGCAGTGAGGCTATGGGATCTAGGCCTGACTGAACTCACAACAGAGGACCCTCATCATGAAACTGTGAGCAACCCAGACGATGGGACCTCAGAGCAGAAGGCCCACATTCCCATGGGGTTGGGAACCTGGCAGGAGTGTACTCGCACCACAGGGCGCACATCAGAAAATTTTGGGAGCCCAGGAGTTAGGGCCTGACGCCAGAGGGCCCTCATTACCCAGGGGCGGAGACTCCCAGCAGGCACCAACTCCCAACTGAGGGCCCACGTCGCCAAGGTAACGTGTGCCAACCAGGCAGGAGTGACCTCACCGCAGAGGGCCTACCTCACAGAAGGGTGAGGAAACCAGCCAGGATAAGACTCTCACCAGTTTGTCCACCTCACCAAGGGGATCAGAACCAGGCAGAAGGGTCCTCACGCCAGGGTGGCCACATCATAGAAAGGTGAGGAACCCAGAACGTGTGGCCTAAATCAGAGGACCCACATCTCCAAGGGGCTAGGAGTGAGGCAGGCAGGAGTAGCCTCACAACACAGAGCCCATAGAATAAAAAATGTGAGGAATCCAGCAGTTGGAACCTGCCAGCAGGCGGCCCACAGCATGGAGTCTATGGGATCCAGGTCACAGAGAACTCACAACAGAGGGCCCACATCATGAAACTGTGAGCAACTGAGCCGTTGGGACTTCAGAACAGAAGGCCCACATCCCCATAGGGATGGGAACCTGGCAGGAGTGTACTCGCATCACTTAGCACGAATCAGAAAGTGTGGGAACCCAGCAGTTAAGGCCTGAGGGCAGAGGGCCCTCATCACTGAGGGGAGGAGGCTCCCAGCAGGCTCCAATTGCCACCATAGGGCCGACGTCGCCAAGGAGGGGTGTGCCAGCCAGACAGGAATGACCTCAGAGCAGAGGGCCCACCTCAAAGAAGTGTGAAGAAACTCAACAAGGATCAGACTCTCACCAGAGGGCCAACATCACCAAGGGGATGGGAACCAGGCAGGAGTGTCCTCACACCAGTGGGGCCACATCAGCAACAGGTGAGGAGCCCAGCACATGTGACCTAAAACCAGAGGACCCACATCACCAAGTGGCTCAGAGTGAGGCAGGCAGGAGTTGTCTAACAACACAGGGCCCATAGAATAAAAAAGGTGAGGAATCCAGCAGTTTGAACCTCCCAGCAGGTGGCCCAGAGCACCCAGTCTATGGGATCCAGGCCACAGTGAACTCACAGCAGAGGGCCCACATCATGAAACTGTGAGCAACCCAGCCGGTGGGACCTCAGAGCAGAAGGCCCACATCACCATGGTGATGGGAACCTCGCAGGAGTGTCCTCGCACCACTTAGCATGTATGAGAAAATGTGGGAACCCAGCAGTTAGGGCCTGACGCCAGAGGGCCCGCATCACCAAGGGGAGGAGGCTCCCAGCAGGCTCCAACTGCCACCAGCCGGCCGACGTTGCCAAGGCAGTGTGTGCAAGCCAGGCAGGAGTGACCACAGAGCAGAGGGCCCACCTCACAGAAGTGTGAGGATCCCAACCAGGATCAGACTCTCACCAGAAGGTCCACATCACCAAGGGGATGGAAACCAGGCAGGAGTGCCCTCACACCAGTGGGGCCACATCAGCGAAAGATGAGGAACACAGCACATGTGGCCTCAAACAAGGGGACACACATCACGAAGGGGCTGGGACTGAGGCATGCAGGAGGAGACTCACAACAGAGGGCACATAGAATAAAAAAGGTGAGGAATCCAGGAGTTGGAAACTCCAGGCAGGCGGCCCAGAGCACCGACGCTATGGGATACAGGCCAGAGTGAACTCACAGCAAAGGGCCCACATCATGAAACTGTGAGCAACCCAGCCGTTGGGACCACAGAACAGAAGTCCCACATGCCCATGGGGATGGGAACCTGGCAGGAGTGTCCTCGCACCACTGGGCACACATCAGAAAATGTGTGGAGCCTAGCACTTAGGGCCTGACACCAGAGGGCCCTCATCACTGAGGGGAGGAGGCCCCAGCACGCTCCAACTGCCACCAGAGTGCCCACGTCACCAAGGCGATGTGTGCCAGCCAGGCACGATTGACCTCACAGCAGAGGGCCCACATCATGAAAGTGTGAGCAACCCAGCCGTTGGGACCTCAGAATAGAAGGCCCACAGCCCCATGTGGATGGGAACCTGGCAGGAGTGTCATCGCACCACTGGGCACACATCAGAAAATGTGGGGAGCCCAGCAGTTAGGCCCTGACGTCACTGGGCCCTCATCACCGAGGGGAGGAGGCTCCCAGCACGCTCCATCTGCAGCCAGTGGGCCCATGTGGCCAAGGCGGGTTGTGCCAGTCAGGCAGGAGTGACCTCAGAGAAGAGGGCCCACCTCAAAGAAGTGTGAGGAACCCAGCCATGATCAGACTCTCACCAGAGGGCCCACATCACCAAGGGGATGGGAACCAGGCAGGAGTGTCCTCACACCAGTGGGGTCACATCATCAAAAGATGAGGAACCCAGCACATGTGGCCTCAAACCAGAGGACACACATCACCAAGGGGTTGGGAGTGAGGCAGGTGTCTGGACGGGCACATTTAACTATAATTTCCCACCAGGAAGAGGAATTAACCAAAGGGTCAGAGTGCCGTGCCGGACCCTGATTACGGCCTGAAGCAAACCTGTGGTTTTGTGGCCAGCTTACAAGGAAGCGAGTTAAGAAAGGAACTCAGGGGCACTGTCATTCACAAACCTGCAGTTATAAATGACAGCTATCGTCCAAAAATATATTGAAGTAAGGCAGCGAAGAAGACCTGAAAGTGGGGCAGAATTGCAGGAAACCGATTTCATGATGTAGACAGTAATTGCTTTTAAAGCATAGGAAAAGAGGCAGAACGTCTACAGTGATGCACTTGGCCAAGAAGGGCATATGCGTTTTATAGAGGGCCCTCATTAATGAGGGGAGGAGGCTCCCAGCACACACCAAAGGCCAACAGACGGCCCATGTCATCAAGGCGACGTGTGCCAGCCAGGCAGGAGAGACCTCATATCACAGGGTCTACCTCACAGAAGGGTGAGGTACCCAGCGAGGATCAGACTCTCACCAGAGGGCCCACATCACCAAGGGGATGGGAACCAGTCAGGAGTGTCCTCACACCAGTGGGGCCACATCATCCAAAGTTGAGGAACACAGCACATGTGACCTCAAACCAGAGGACACACATCACCAAGGGACTGGGAGTGAGGCAGGCAGGAGGAGCCTCAAAACAGAGGGCCCATAGAATAAAAAAGGTGAGGAATCGCGCAGTTGGATCCTCCCAGCAGGCGGCCAGGAGCAGCGAGGCTATGGGATCCAGGCCGGAATGAGCTCACACCAGAGGGCCCTCATCATTATACTGTGAGCAACCCAGCCGTTGGGACCTCAGAGCAGAAGGCCCACATCCACATGGGTATGGGAAACTGGCAGGAGTGCCATCACACCAGTGGGCACACATCAGAAAATATGGGTACCCAGCAGTTAGTGACTGACGCCACAGGGCCCTCATCACCGAGGGGAGGAGGCTCCCAGCAAGCTCCAACTGCCACCAGAGGGCCGACGTCACCAAGGCAACGGGAGCAAGCCAGGCAGGAGTGACCTCACAGCAGAGGGCCCACCTCCCAGAAGTGTGACGAAACCAGTCAGGATCAGACTCTCACCAGACAGCCCACATCACCAAGGGGATGGGAACCAGGCAGGAGTGTCCTCACACCAGTGGGTCCACATCACTAAAAGGTGAGTAAACCAGCACATGTGGCCTGAAACCACAGGACCCACATCACCAAAGGGCTGGGAGTAAGGCAGGCAGGAGGAGCCTCACAACACAGGGCCCAAAGAATAAAAAAGGTGAGGTATCCAGCAGTTGGAACCTCGCAGCAGGCGGCCCAGAGCACAGAGACTATGGGATCCTGGCCTGAGTGAACTAACACCAGAGAGCCTATATCATGGAACTGTGAGCAACCCAGACGTTGGAACCACAGAGCAGAAGGCCCACATCCCCATGGGGATGGGAAACTTACAGGAGTGTCCTGTTATCACTGGGCTCACATCAGATAACATGGGGAGCCCAGCAGTGATGGCCTCACGCCAGAGGGCCCTCATCACCGAGGGGAGGAGGCTCCCAGTAGGTTCCAACTGCCACCAGAGGGCCGATGTCACCAAGGCAATGGGAAGCCAGGCAGGAGTTACCTCACAGCAGAGGGCCCACCTCACAGAAGGGTGAGGAACCCAGCCAGGATCAGACTCTCACCAGAGGGCTCATATCACCAAGGGGATGGGAACCAGGCACAAGTATCCTCACACCAGTGGGGCCACATCATCGAAAGGTGAGGGACCCAGCACACGTGGCCTCTAATCAGAGGACACACATAAACAAGGGGCTGGGAATGAGGCAGGCAGGAGGAGCCTCAAAAGAGAGGGCCCATAGAATAAAAAAGGTGAGGAATCCCGCAGTTGGAACCTCCCAGCAGGCGGCCTGGAGTAGCGAGGCTATGGGATCCAGGGTGAGTGAACTCACACCAGAGGGCCCTCATCATGAAACTGTGAGAAATCCAGACGTTGGGACCTCACAGCAGAAGGCCCACATTCCCATGGGCTTGGGAACCTGACAGGAATGTACTCGCACCACAGGGCGCACATCAGAAAATTTTGAGAGCCCAGGAGTTAGGGCCTGACGCCAGAGAGCCCTCATTACCGAGGGAAGGAGACTCCCAGCAGGCACCAACACACAATTGAGGGCCCACGTCGCCAAGATGACGTGTGCCAGTCAGGCAGGAGTGACCTCACAGCACAGGGCCTACCTAACAGAAGGGTGAGGAAACCAACCAGGATAAGACTCTCGCCAGAGGGCCCACATCACCAAGGGGATCGGAACCACGCAGGAGTGTCCTAACACCAATGTGGCCACATCATAGAAAGGTGAGGAACCCAACACATGTGGCCTCAAAGCAGAGGACCCACATCTCCAAGGGACTCGGAGTGAGGTAGGCAGGAGTAGCCTTACAACACAGGGCCCATAGAATAAAAAGGTGAGGAATCCAGTAATTGGAAGCTCCCAGCAGGCGGCCCAGGGCACCCAGTCTATGAGATCTAGGCCGCAGTGAACTCACAGCAGAGGGCCCACATCATGATACTGTGAGCAACCCAGCCATTGGGACCTCAGAGCAGAAGGCCCACATCCCCATGGGGATGGGAAACTGGCAGGAGTGTCATCGCACCAGTGGGCGCACATCAGAAAATGTGGGGAGCCCAGCAGTTAGGGCCTGATGCCAGAGGGCCCTCATCACCGAGGGGAGGAGGCTCCCATCCCGCTCCAACTGCAACCAGAGGGCCCACTTGGCCAAGGCGACGTGTGCCATCCAGGCACGAGTGACCTCACAGCAGAGAGCCCACCTCCCAGAAGTGTGAGGTATCCAGCCAGGATCAGACTCTCACCAGAGGGCCCACATCACCAAGGGGATGGGAACCAGGCAGGAGTGTCCTCACACCAGTGGGGCCACATCAATAAAAGCTGAGGAAACCGGCACATGTAGCCTCAAACCACAGGACCTACATCACCAATGGGGGGAGTGAGGAAGGCAGGAGGAGCCTCACAACACAGGGCACAAAGAATAAAAAAGGTGAGGAATCCAGCAGTTGGAACCTCGCAGCAGGCGGCCCAGAACACAGGGGCTATGGGATCTAGGCCTGAGTGAATGAACATCACAGAGCCAACACCATGAAACTGTAAGGAACCCAGGCGTTGGGACCTCAGAGCAGAAGGCCCACATCCCAGTGGGGATGGGAACCTGGCAGGAGTGTCCTGGCATCACTGGGCTCACATCAGAAAACGTGGGGAGCACAGCAGTTAGAACCTGACGCCAGAGGGCACTCATCACTGAGGAGAGGAGGCTCCCAGCAGGCTCCAACTGCCACCAGAGGGCCTACGTCTCCAAGGCAATGGGAGCAAGCCAGGCAGGATTTACCTAAGAGCAGAGGGCCCACCACACAGAAGGGTGAGGAACGCAGCCAGTGTCAGACTCTCACCAGAGGGCCCACATCACCAAGGGGATGGGAACCAGGCAGGAGTTTCCTCACACCATTGGGGCCACATCATTGAAAGGTGAGGAACCCAGCACATGTGGTCTCGAACCAGAGGACACACATCACCAAGGGGCTGCGAATGAGGCAGGTGTCTGGACGGGCACATTTAACTCTCATTTCCCACCAGGAAGAGGAATTAACCAAACGCTGAGCATGCCGTGCCAGAACCAGATTACAGCCTGAAGCAAACCTGCGGTTTTGTGGCCAGCTCACAAGGAAGCGAGTTAAGAAAGGAAATCAGGGGCACTGTAATTCTCAAACCTGCAGAGTTATAAATGACAGCTATTGTCAAAAATATATTGAAGTAAGGCTGCAAAGAGGACTTGAAAACGAGGCAGAATTGCAGGAATCAGATTTCAGGAGGTAGATTTGAATTGCATTTAAAGCATATGAAAAGCAGCAGATCTTTGACAGTGATGCACTTGGACAAAAAGTGCATATACATTTTTTCCTGAATACATTCAGGAAAAAACGCATATGCTCTTTTTTGTCAACCAAGCACTCGAGCAATGGAAATCTGCACTACAATGAAGTCTCTTTTCCCATTCGTCAAAATGGCCATCTGAAAAAAGTGTAAAAACAAGAAACACAGGACAGGCCATGGAGAACAGGGAGCCTTGTTATGCTGATGGGTGGGATGTCAATTGCCAACAGACACTCTGGAGATGTTTATGATGTATCCTGAAACATCTAAAAAACAAAGCTACAGAGCCTAGGTCACTTCCACTTATGGCCCTATAGCTTAGGAATATTAAAATCAACAAGACACAGCCAACACAAAATTTAGGGCTGCTGTGTTTACAAGAACCTTGAGTCCTGTGCACATTAAATATCCCAGAAAGAAAAAAATGGATAAAGAAGTTGTGCGACTTATGTACAACGGAATATCACTCAGCAATGAGATCAATGTCATCAGGCCTGTAGCAGCAAATTGAGTGGATTTAAGCACGATGATTCTAAGAGAAATATGTCACACAGAGAAAGATAGTTATCATAAGATATCACTAATAGAGGGAGTGTAAACTTGGCTCCACATGAACTGGATTACAAAACCGAACAGAGTCTCACATTTAGATAAAAAACTTATGCTTGCTTAAGGGGAAAGTTGAGTTGGGGTGCTGTATAAAACCAGAGATTGAAATTAGCACAGATACCTTTCCATAAGCCAAAAATGTAATAGACAAGACCTACTCCTTGCTCAACGAAATAGACTCATCCATGGTGTTTCACCTCACACTGGTTAGAATGGGCATCATCAGAAAATCTACAAACAACAAATGCTGGAAAGGGTGTGGAGATATGGAACCCTCTTCCAGTATTGTTGGGAATGTAAATTGACACAGTCACTGTGGAGAACATTATGGAGTTTCTTATAAAACTAACAATAGAATTACCATATGATACAGCAATCCCACTACTGGTCATATACCCAGACAAAACCATAAATTAAAAAACAACATTCAGCGCAATGTTCATTGCATCACTATTTACAATATCCAGGTAATGGAAGCAACCTAAATGCCCACAGACAGACGAATGCATAAAGATGTGGTACATATATAAAATGGAATATTACTAAGCCATAAAAAGGAATGAAATTGGGTCACCTGTAGAGACGTTGATGAATCTAGAGACTGTCATACACAGTGAAGTAAGTCAGAAAGAGAAAAACAAAACAAATCTTGTATATTAATGCATATATGTGGAACCTAGAAAAATTGTACAGATGAACCGTTTTGCAAGGCAGAAATAGAGCAACAGATGTAGACAACGAACGTATGGACACCAAGGGGGGAAAGCTGTTGGGGGGATGGTGGTGGGAGGTGTTGAGAGATTGGGATTGGCATGTATACATTTATATGTATAAAAGAGATAACCAAAAAGAACCTGCTGTATAAAAAATAAAATAAAATTCAAAATTAAAAAAAATAAAATTAAAAAAAGTAAAACAGAAAAAATATTCTTCCCTTCACATACATGTATTTATATGAATAAATTATTTCCATGCATATATCTGTAAATACAGAGGAGAAGAATAAAATCTACCTTGAACCAAAAACGAAAAAAAGAAAAAGAAAAACAGAACCCACCAGGTACACAGAGGAAAACCCTATCAGGTCACTTGCTCCAGTTGTAAACAATTCTGAAGTTGGTCAGTGGTGGGGAATCATCTCCCATTCAGCCAGCAGGCCCCACGCAACAAGCGTCCTCATTGCAAAGCTGGGGGACCATGCCGAGGCATCTGTGAGTAAACGTGGGCCGAGCCCCAGGCCAGCTGCTGCTGAAATGTTCCCACCCTTCCCAGGTAAAACACCTGAATATGTACAAGGACTTGAAAGCCTAGAGGAAGGGCCATGGAGCCACACGAGCGACAGCATGCCGGCCGACTTGATGCCTGCAGGCCAGCCAGGATGGTCCTGGCCCTGGGTGCTCTTCTGGAAGCTTTCCATTTCCCTGCCTGAGATACCCCTCCTGTCCTGGCCCCCACTGCTTTCTTCCTTCCTCACCTCTCCCCAGGAAGAAATTCCAGCGGCAGGTATGGGTGACACATCCTCTTCCTTAGCAGGTGGCATCTTGGCAACTGCTGCAGAAAGTCCAGCAGAGCCCCACTCACACTGGACCACCCACAAAGCCGTGGCCTCTCACTCCCTCCCACCAGTCCAGCCCCGAGACTGTTGACAGGGCAGAGAAAATGGCGTCAGGCACAGCTGCAGGGGCTCTTGCTGCCTGGAGCGGTGTTTATATCGATCTCAACCCAGGCACACCTGGGGAGGTCTGGCCGGCACGGTCAGGCTGCCCAGGTCAGCCAATCATCAACCCTCAGGGTCTCACAGTTGCAGAAAATGGAACTTTCTGAATCGGCCAGGTCCAAGGAACAGGTGTGGGCTCTTGAGAGTCAGGATAGACAAGGGGCTGTAGTTCTGGCTTGTTTTCTAATCATTTTATCTGGCCCATGAGTGGGAGACAACTTCAAGAAAACCCTCTGCTAATGAGAGGAACCCAGGAGTCAGGGAGAGGAGGGGAGGGTGGTGGGTGGAGACAGAGGCCTGGTGCCCCGGGTGCAGTGGAAGTCTCTGGAAGACCAGGTGGAGGGAGGCCGCACAGAGTGATCCCCAAGATCACAGACCTTTTGGAGCTGCTGTTTGTTAGTACAAGTACTGCTCTGAGGTGCTCTGTGTCAGATCTGAGCGACAGGTGAGCTGGGAGTGCTTTGCAATGTGCGCTATGTGCACGGTTCCTGTTTGCACAGACTTGCCACGGAACATGCAAGGGTAGCTCTGTATCCTGGGAGGGATGTGACAACGAGAGCCCCATGGGCTGCAGGTGACCTGCCCAGGGAACACCATATCCTGGGAGGGGCCTGAACACGAGGGCCCTGTGGGCTGGGGTGGGGGTGGGGTACCTGCCTGGGTGAGCTCCATATCCTGGGATTGGCCTGACTTTGAGAGCCCCATGGGCTGCAGCAGTCAAGGTAACGGATGTCAGGAGAGTCAGTGAAGCCACCGAGGATATACCTCCAGTAGTTCCTAAATCCTATACCCTGCTGGTTATTCTACCAACGACCAGGACTTGGTATTCTGTATTAGTCTTCAATGATGCCTTCTTTTACACTTTTTTCACATGGCCCTTTTGACCGGGGGGCAGTGAGACTTCATTGTAGTGCAGATTTCCTTTAAACGCTTGCTTGGTTGGCCAAAAAGTGCGTATGCGTTTTTTCCTGAATATATTCAGGAAAAAACCAATATGCTCTTTTTGGCCAAGTGCATCATTGTCGACATTCTGCCTCTTTTCCTATGCTTTAAGTGCAATTCCAGTCTACCACCTGAAATCGTTTTCCTGAAATTCTGCACCGCTTTAAAGCCCTCTTCACAGACTTACTTGAATATATTTTGGACGATAGCTATCATTCATAACTCTGCAGGTTTGTGGATTACAGTGCCCTTGAGCTCTTTTCTTCAACTCGCTTACTTGTGAGCTGACCGCAAAACCGCAGGATTGCTTCAGGCCCTAATCTGTTTCCAGCAGGGCACGCTGAGCCTTTGGTTAATTCCTCTTCCTGGTGGGAAATAAGCGTTCCATTTGTCCGTGCAGACACCTACAGCTAGTCTCTCATTGGATCTCCAAATTCCTGTTCATCTTGCACAGAAATTGCAAAGTGTGCCAAACAGGAGGTTAAAGGCACTGACTCTCCAAGTGGGGAGAGTGTTAGTAAAGCGTCTGGAATGGTGAACCCGAGTACCAGGGGACGAAAACTGAGATGCATTTGAAAACGTTTCCCAATGACATGGTGGAACGTACTCTGGGTTTCCCATGCATGTTTTAGCTGAAGGAAGAATCCCTTAAACCTGGAGAGTTCGGACCCATGGAATGGGTACCATGCAGTATGACTTCAAAGGGTCAGCATTTGCTCATCGAACCTCACCAATGCCATCAGCCCGAAGTGTCCAGCTTTATGTCTCAACCTAACCCTTACCCGAACCCTTACCCTTATCCGTCCCCTAATCATACGCTAACACTAACCCGTATCCTAACACGTACGCTCATCTTAAACCGTTGTCTTACCCTAACCTGTACCCTAAACCGTCCCCGTCCCCAAACCCTAACAAACCCTAACCCTAACTCTTACCCAAAGCCTTACCCTAAACCATCCCCTAATCGTAACACGTATGCTAACACTAACCTGTACCCTAACATGTACTCTCACCCTAAACCGTGGTCGTACCCTAAGCTGTACCCTAAACCGTCCCCATCCAGTAACCCTAAAACTAAACCTAACCCTAACGATAACTCTTACCCGAAACCTTACCCTAACCCGTCCCCTAATCCTAACCCGTACGCTAACACTAAACCGTACCCTAACACGTACGCTCACCCTAAACCGTTTTTGTACCCTAACCTGTACCCTAAACCATCCGTGTCCCAGTCCCCTAACCCAAACCCTAACCCTAATCCTTACCCGAAGCCTTACTCTAACCCTTCCTTTAATCCTAACCCGTACGCTAACACTAACCCATACCCTAAAACGTACGCTCACCCTAAACCGTTGTCGTACCCTAACCTGTAACCTAAACCGTCCCCGTCCCCTAACCCTAACCCTAACCTTAACCCTTACCCGAAGCCTTACACTAACCCGTCCCCTAATCCTAACCCGTACGCTAACACTAACCCGTACCCTAACATGTACGCTCACCCTAAACCATTGGCGAATCCTAACCTGTACTCTAAACCGTCCCTGTCCCTGTCCCCTAATCCTAACCCTGACCCTTACTCGAAGCCTTACCCTAACACATCCCCTAATCCTAACCCGTACGCTAACACTAACCCATAACCTAACACGTACGCTCACCCTAAACCGTTGTCGTACACTAACCTGTACCCTAAACCGTCCCCGTCCCCTAACCCTAACTCTAACCCTAACCCCAACCCTAACCTTTACCCGAAGCCTTACCCTCACCCATCCGCTAATGCTAACCCGTACGCTAACACTAACCCGTACCCTAACACGTATGCTCAACCTAAACTGTTGTCGTACACTAACCTGTACCCTAAACCGTCCCCGTCCCCTAAACCTAACCCTAACCCTAACCCTAACCCTTACCCGGAGCCTTACCCTCACCCGTCCCATAATACTAACCCGTACGCTAACACTAATCCGTACCCTAACAACTACGCTCACCCTAAATCGTTGTCGTACCCTAACATGTACCCTAAACCGTCCCCGTCTCCTAACCCTAAACCTAACCCTAACCCTAACCCTAACACTTACCCGAAGCCTTACGCTCACCCGTCCCCTAATCCTAACCCGTACGCTAACACTGACCCGTACCCTAACACGTACGCTCACCCTAAACCGTTGTCGTACCGTAACCTGTACCCTAAACCGTCCCCGCCCTTAACCCTAACCCTAACCCTAACCCTAACCCTAACCCTTACCCGAAGCCTAACACTCACCGTCCCCTAATCCTAACCCGTACGCCAACACTAACCCGTAACCTAACACGTACGCTGACCCTAAACCGTTGTCGTACACTAACCTGTACCCTAAACCGTCCCCGTCCCCTAACCCTAACCCTAACCCTAAACCTAACCCTTACCCGAAGCCTTACCCTCACCCGTCCCCTAATCCTAAACCGTACGCTAACACTAACCCGTACCCTAACACGTACGCTCACCCTAAACCGTTGTCGTACCCTAACCTGTACCCTAAACCGTCCCCGTCCCCTAACCCTAACCCTAACCCTAACCCTAACCCTTACCCGAAGCCTTACCCTCACCCGTCCCCTAATCCTAACCCGTACGCTAACACTAACCCGTACCCTAACACGTACGCTAACCCTAAACCGTTGTCGTACCCTAACCTTTACCCAAACCATCCCCGTCGCTAACCCTAACCCTAACCCTAACCCTAACCCTAACCCTTACCCGAAGCCTTACCCTCACACGTCCCCTAATCCTAACCCGTACGCTAACACTAACCCGTACCCTAACACGTACACTTACCCTAAAACGTTGTCGTACCCTAACCTGTACCCGAAACCGTCCCCGTCCCCTAACCCTAACCCTAACACTAACCCTAACCCTAATCCTTACCCGAAGCCTTACACTAACCCGTCCCCTAATCCTAACCCGTACGCTAACACTAACCCGTACCCTAACACGTAAGCTCACACTAAACCGTTGTCGTACCCTAACCTGTACCCTAAACCGTCCCCGTCCCCGTCCCCTAACCCTAAACCTAAACCTAACCCTTACCCGAAGCCTTACCCTCACCCGTCCCCTAATCCTAACCCGTACGCTAACACTAACCCGTACCCTAACACGTACGCTCACCCTAAACCGTTGTCGTACACTAACCTGTACCCTAAACCGTCCCCGTGCCCATCCCCTAACCCTAACCCTAACCCTAACCCTAACCCTTACCCGAAGCCTTACCCTCACCCTTCCCCTAATCCTAACCCGTACGCGAACACTAACCCGTACCCTAACATGTACGCTCACCCTAAACCGTTGTCGTACCGTAACCTGCACCCTAAACCGTCCCCGTCCCGTAACCCTAACCCTAACTCTAACCCTAACACTAACCCTTACCCGAAGCCTTACCCTCACCCGTCCCCTAATCCTAGCCCGTACGCTAACACTAAACCGTACCCTAACACGTACGCTCACCATAAAACGTTGTCGTACCCTAACCTGTACCCTAAACCGTCCCCGTACCCTAACCCTAACCCTAACCCTAACCCTAACCCTTACCTGAAGCCTTACCCTAACGCGTCCCCTAATCCTAACTCGTACGCTAACACTAAACGGTACCCTAACACGTACCCTCACCCTAAACCGGTGTCGTACCCTAACCTGTACCCTAAACCGTCCCCGTGCCCGTCCACTGACCCTAACCCTAACCCTAACCCTAACCCTTTCCCGAAGCCTTACCCTCACCCGTCCCCTAATCCTAACCCGTACGCTAACACTAACCCGTACCCTAACACGTACGCTCGCCGTAAACCGTTGTCGTACGCTAACCTGTACCCTAAACCGTCCCCGTCCCCTAACCCTAACCCTAACCCTTACCCGAAGCCTTACACTCACCCGTCCCCTAATCCTAACCCGTATGCTAACACTAACCCGTACCCTAACACGTACCCTCACCCTAAACCGTTCTCGTACCCTAACCTGTACCCTAAACCGTCCCCGTCCCCGTCCCCTAACCCTAACCCTAACCCTAAACCTAACCCTTACCCGAAGCCTTAACCCACCCGTCCCCTAATCCTAACCCGTACGCTAACACTAACCCGTACCCTAACACGTACGCTCACCCTAAACCGTTGTCGTACCCTAACATGTACCCTAAACCGTCCCCGTCCCCTAACCCTAACCCTAACCCTAACCCTAACCCTTACCCGAAGCCTTACCCTCACCCGTCCCCTAATCCTAACCCGTACACTAACACTAACCCGTACCCTAACACGTAAGCTCATCCTAAACCGTTGACGTACCCTAACCTGTACCCTAAACCGTTCCCTTCCCCTAACCCTAACCCTAACCCTAACCCTAACCCTTACCCGAAGCCTTACCCTCACCCGTCCCCTAATCCTAACCCGTACGCTAACACTAACACGTACCCTAACACGTACGCTCACCCTAAACCGTTGTCGTACACTAACCTGTACCCTAAACCGTCCCCGTCCCCGTCCCCTAACCCTAACCCTAACCCTAACCCTAACCCTTACCCGAAGCCTTAACCTCACCCGTCCCCTAATCCTAAACCGTACGCTAACACTAACCCGTACCCAAAACATACGCTCACCCTAAACCGTTGTCGTACCCTAACCTGTACCCTAAACCGTCCCCGTCCCCTAACCCTAACCCTAACCCTAACCCTAACCCTAACACTTACCCGAAGCCTTACCCTCACCCGTCCCCTAATCCTAACCCGTACGCTAACACTAACCGGTGCCCTAACACGTACGCTCACACTAAACCGTTGTCGTACCCTAACCTGTATCCTAAACCATCTCCGTCCCTTAAGCCTAACCCTAACCCTAACCCTAACCCTTACCCGAATCCTTACCCTCACCCGTCCCCTAATCCTAACCCGTACGCTAACACTAACCCGTACCCTAATACGTATGCTCACCCTAAACCGTTGTGGTACCCTAAACTGTACCCTAAATCGTCCCCGTCCCCGTCCCCTAACCCTAACCCTAATCCTAACCCTAACCCTAACCCTAACCCTTACCCGAAGCCTTACACTCACCCGTCCCCTAATCCTAACCCGTACACTAACACTAACCCGTACCCTAACACGTACGCTCACCCTAAACCGTTGTCGTACCCTAACATGTACCCTAAACCGTCCCCGTCCCCTAACCCTAACACTAACCCTAACCCTAACCCTAACCCTTACCCGAAGCCTTACCCTCACCCGTCCCCTAATCCTAACCCGTAGGCTAACACTAACCCGTACCCTATCACGTACGCTCACCCTAAACCGTTGTCGTACCCTAAATTGTACCCTAAACCGTCCCCGTCCCCGTCCCCGTCCCCTAACCCTAACCCTAACCCTAACCCTAACCCTTACCCGAAGCCTTACCCTCACCCGTCCCCTAATCCTAACCCGTACGCTAACAGTAACCCGTATCCTAACACGTACGCTCACCCTAAACCGTTGTCGTACCCTAACCTGTACCCTAAAGCGTCCCCGTCCCCTAACCCTAACGCTAACCCTAACCCTAACCCTAACCCTTACCCGAAGCCATGCCCTCACCCGTCCCCTAATCCTAACCCGTACGCTAACACTAACACGTACCCTAACACGTACGCTCACCCTAAACCGTTGTCGTACCCTAACCTGTACCCTAAATCGTCCCCGCCCCCTAACCCTAACCCTAACCCTAACCCTAACCCTTACGCGAAGCCTTACCCTCACCCGTCCCCTAATCCTAACCCGTACGCTAACACTAACCCGTACCCTAACACGTACGCTCACCCTAAACCGTTGTCGTACCCTAACCTGTACCCTAAAGCGTCCCCGTCCCCTAACCCTAACCCTAACCCTAACCCTAACCCTTACCCGAAGCCTTACCCTCACCCGTCACCTAATCCTAACCCGTACGCTAACACTAATCCGTACCCTAACACCTACGCTCACCCTAAATCGTTGTCGTACCCTAACATGTACCCTAAACCGTCCCCGTCCCCGAACCCTAACCCTAACCCTAACCCTAAACCTCACCCGAAGCCTTACCCTCACCCGTCCCCTAATCCTAACCCGTACGCTAACACTAACTCGTACCCTAACACGTACGCTCACCCTAAACCGTTGTCGTACCCTAAACTGTACCCTAAACCGTCCCCGTGCCCATCCCGTAACCCTAACCCTAACCCTAACCCTAACCCTTACCCGAAGCCTTAACCTCACCCGTCCCCTAATCCTAAACCGTACGCTAACACTAACCCGTACCCAAAACATACGCTCACCCTAAACCGTTGTCGTACCCTAACCTGTACCCTAAACCGTCCCCGCCCCCTAACCCTAACCCTAACCCTAACCCTAACCCTTACCCGAAGCCTTACCCTCACCCGTCCCCTAATCCTAACCCGTACGCTAACACTAACCCGTACCCTAACACGTACGCTCACCCAAAACCGTTGTCGTACCCTAACCTGTACCCTAAACCGTCCCCGTCCCCTAACCCTATCCCTAACCCAGCCCTTACCCGACGTCTTACCCTCAGTCGTCCCTTAAACCTAACCCGTACGCTAACACTAACCCGTACACTAACACGTACGCTCGCCCTAAACCGTTGTCGTACCCTAACCTGTACCCTAAACCGTCCCCGTCCCCTAACCCTAACACTAACCCTAACCGAAACCCTAACCCTTACCCGAAGCCTTACCCTCACCCGTCCCCTAATCCTAACCCGTACGCTAACACTAACCCGTACCCTAACACGTACGCTCACCCTAAACAGTTGTCGTACCCTAACTTGTACCCTAAACCGTCCCCGTCCCCGTCCCCGTCCCCTAACCCTAACCCTAACCCTAACCCTTACCCGAACCCTTACTCTCACCCGTCCCCTATTCCTAACCCGTACGCAAACACTAACCCACACCCTAACACGTACGCTCACCCTAAACCGTTGTCGTACCCTAACCTGTACCCTAAACCGTCCCCGTACCCTAAACCTAACCCTAACCCTAACCCTAACCCTAACCCTTACCCGAAGCCTTACCCTCACCCGTCCCCTAATCATAACCCGTACGCTAACACTAACCCGTACCCTAACAGGTACGCTCACCCTAAACCGTTGTTGTACCCTAAACGGTACCCTAAACCGTCCCCGTCCCCTAACCCTAAACCTAAACCTAACCCTAACCCTAACCCTTACCCGAAGCCTTACCCTCACCCGTCCCCTAATCCTAACCCGTACGCTAACACTAACCCGTACCCTAACACGTACGCTCACCCTAAACCGTTGTCGTACCCTAACCTGTACCCTAAACCGTCCCCGTCCCCTAACCCTAACCCTAACCCTAACCCTAACCCTTACCCGAAGCCTTACCCTCACCCGTCCCCTAATCCTAACCCGTACGCTAACACTAACCCGCACCCTAACACGTACGCTCACCCTAAACCGTTGTCGTACCCTAACCTGTACCCTAAAGCGTCCCCGTCCCCTAACCCTAACCCTAACCCTAACCCTAACCCTTACCCGAAGCCTTACCCTCACCCGTCAGTTAATCCTAACCCGTACGCTCACACTAATCCGTACCCTAACACCTACGCTCACCCTAAATCGTTGTCGTACCCTAACATGTACCCTAAACCGTCCCCGTCCCCTAACCCTAACCCTAACCCTAACCCTTACCCGAAGCCTTAACCTCACCCGTCCCCTAATCCTAAACCGTACGCTAACACTAACCCGTACCCAAAACATACGCTCACCCTAAACCGTTGTCGTACCCTAACCTGTACCCTAAACCGTCCCCGCCCCTTAACCCTAACCCTAACCCTAACCCTAACCCTTACCCGAAGCCTTACCCTCACCCGTCCCCTAATCCTAACCCGTACGGTAACACTAACCCGTACCCTAACACGTACGCTCACCCTAAACCGTTGTCGTACCCTAACCTGTACCCTAAACCGTCCCCGTCCCCTAACCCTAACCCTAACCCTAACCCTAACCCTAACACTTACCCGAAGCCTTACCTTCACCCGTCCCCTAATCCTAACCCATACGCTAACACTAACCCGTGCCCTAACACGTACGCTCACACTAAACCGTTGTCGTACCCTAACCTGTATCCTAAACCGTCTCCGTCCCTTAACCCTAACCCTAACCCTAACTCTAACCCTTACCCAAATCCTTACCCTCACCCGTCCCCTAATCCTAACACGTACGCTAACACTAACCCGTACCCTAACACGTACGCTCACCCTAAACCGTTGTCGTACCTTAAACTGTACCCTAAATCGTCCCCGTCACGGTCACCTAACCCTAACCCTAACCCTAACCCTTACCCGAAGCCTTACCCTCACCCGTCCCCTAATCCTAACCCGTACGCTAACACTAACCCGTACCCTAACACGTAAGCTCACCCTAAACTGTTGTCGTACCCTATCTTGTACCCTAAACCGTCCCCGTCCCCGTCCCTTAACCCTAACCCTAACCCTAAACCTAACCCTTACCCGAAGCCTTACCCTCACCCGTCCCCTAATCCTAACCCGTACGCTAACACTAACCCGTACCCTAACACGTACGCTCACCCTAAACCGTTGTCGTACCCTAACATGTACCCTAAACCGTCCCCGTCCCCTAACCCTAACCCTAACCCTAACCCTAACCCTTACCCGAAGCCTTACCCTCACCCGTCCCCTAATCCTAACCCGTACGCTAACACTAACCCGTATCCTAACACGTACGCTCACCCTAAACCGTTGTCGTACCCTAACCTGTACCCTAAAGCGTCCCCGTCCCCTAACCCTAACCCTAACCCTAACCCTAACCCTAACCCTTACCCGAAGCCATACCCTCACCCGTCCCCTAATCCTAACCCGTACGCTAACACTAACACGTACCGTAACACGTACGCTCACCCTAAACCTTTGTCGTACCCTAACCTGTACCCTAAATCGTCCCCGCCCCCTAACCCTAACCCTAACCCTAACCCTAACCCTTACCCGAAGCCTTACCCTCACCCGTCCCCTAATCCTAACCCGTACGCTAACCCTAACCCGTACCCTAACACGTACGCTCACCCTAAACCGTTGTCGTACCCTAACCTGTACCCTAAAGCGTCCCCGTCCCCTAACCCTAACCCTAACCCTAACCCTAACCCTTACCCGAGGCCTTACCCTCACCCGTCACCTAATCCTAACCCGTACGCTAACACTAATCCGTACCCTAACACCTACGCTCACCCTAAATCGTTGTCGTACCCTAACATGTACCCTAAACCGTCCCCGTCCCCTAACCCTAACCCTAACCCTAACCGTAAACCTCACCCGAAGCCTTACCCTCACCCGTCCCCTAATCCTAACCCGTACGCTAACACTAACACGTACGCTAACACGTACGCTCACCCTAAACCGTTGTCGTACCCTAACCTGTACCCTAAACCGTCCCCGTCCCCTAACCCTATCCCTAACCCTAACCCTTACCCGAAGTCTTACCCTCACTCGTCCCTTAAACCTAACCCGTACGCTAACACTAACCCGTACACTAACACGTACGCTCGCCCTAAACCGTTGTCGTACCCTAACCTGTACCCTAAACCGTCCCCGTCCCCGTCCCTTAACCCTAACCCTAACCCTAACCCTAACCCTTACCCGAAGCCTTACCCTCACCCGTCCCCTAATCCTAACCCGTACGCTAACACTAACCCGTACCCTAACACGTACGCTCACCCTAAACCGTTGTCGTACCCTAACATGTACCCTAAACCGTCCCCGTCCCCTAACCCTAACACTAACCCTAACCGTAACCCTAACCCTTACCCGAAGCCTTACCCTCACCCGTCCCCTAATCCTAACCCGTACGCTAACACTGACCCGTACCCTAACACGTACGCTCACCCTAAACCGTTGTCGTACCCTAACTTGTACCCTAAACCGTCCCCCTCCCCGTCCCCGTCCCCTAACCCTAACCCTAACCCTAACTCTTACCCGAACCCTTACTCTCACCTGTCCCCTATTCCTAACCCGTACGCAAACACTAACCCACACCCTAACACGTACGCTCACCCTAAACCGTTGTCGTATCCTAACCTGTACCCTAAACCGTCCCCGTACCCTAAACCTAACCCTAACCCTAACCCTAACTCTAACCCTTACCCGAAGCCTTACCCTCACCCGTCCCCTAATCATAACCCGTACGCTAACACTAACCCGTACCCTAACAGGTACGCTCACCCTAAACCGTTGTCGTACCCTAAACGGTACCCTAAACCGTCCCCGTCCCCTAACCCTAAACCTAAACCTAACCCTAACCCTAACCCTTACCCGAAGCCTTACCCTCACCCGTCCCCTAATCCTAACCCGTACGCTAACACTAACCCGTACCCTAACACGTACGCTCACCCTAAACTGTTGTCGTACCCTAACCTGTACCCTAAACCGTCCCCGTCCCCTAACCCTAACCCTAACCCTAACCCTAACCCTTACCCGAAGCCTTACCCTCACCCGTCCCTTAATCCTAACCCGTACGCTAACACTAACCCGTACCCTAACACGTACGCTCACCCTAAACCGTTGTCGTACCCTAACCTGTACCCTAAAGCGTCCCCGTCCCCTAACCCTAACCCTAACCCTAACCCTAACCCTTACCCGAAGCCTTACCCTCATCCGTCCTCTAATCCTAACTCGTATGCTAACACTAACACGTACCCTAACATGTACGCTCAACCTAAACCGTTGTCGTACCCTAACCTGTACCCTAAACCGTCCCCGTCCCCATCCCCTAACCCTAAACCTAACCCTAATCCTAACCCTTACCCGAAGCCTTAACCTCACCCATCCCCTAATCCTAAACCGTACGCTAACACTAACCCGTACCCAAAACATACGCTCACCCTAAACCGTTGTCGTACCCTAACCTGTACCCTAAACCGTCCCCGCCCCCTAACCCTAACCCTAACCCTAACCCTAACCCTTACCCGAAGCCTTAGCCTCACCCGTCCCCTAATCCTAACCCGTACGCTAACACTAACCCGTACCCTAACACGTACGCTCACCCTAAACCGTTGTCGTACACTAACCTGTACCCTAAACCGTCCCCGTCCCCTAACCCTAACCCTAACCCTAACCCTAACACTTACCCGAAGCCTTACCCTCACCCGTCCCCTAATCCTAACCCGTACGCTAACACTAACCCGTGCCCTAACACGTACGCTCACACTAAACCGTTGTCGTACCCTAACCTGTATCCTAAACCGTCTCCGTCCCTTAACCCTAACCCTAACCCTAACTCTAACCCTTACCCAAATCCTTACCCTCACCCGTCCCCTAATCCTAACACGTACGCTAACACTAACCCGTACCCTAACACGTACGCTCACCCTAAACCGTTGTCGTACCTTAAACTGTACCCTAAATCGTCCCCGTCACGGTCACCTAACCCTAACCCTAACCCTAACCCTTACCCGAAGCCTTACCCTCACCCGTCCCCTAATCCTAACCCGTACGCTAACACTAACCCGTACCCTAACACGTAAGCTCACCCTAAACTGTTGTCGTACCCTATCTTGTACCCTAAACCGTCCCCGTCCCCGTCCCTTAACCCTAACCCTAACCCTAAACCTAACCCTTACCCGAAGCCTTACCCTCACCCGTCCCCTAATCCTAACCCGTACGCTAACACTAACCCGTACCCTAACACGTACGCTCACCCTAAACCGTTGTCGTACCCTAACATGTACCCTAAACCGTCCCCGTCCCCTAACCCTAACACTAACCCTAACCCTAACCCTAACCCTTACCCGAAGCCTTACCCTCACCCGTCCCCTAATCCTAACCCGTACACTAACACTAAACCGTACCCTAACACGTACGCTCACCCTAAACCGTTGTCGTACCCTAACCTGTACCCTAAACCGTCCCAGTCCCCTAACCCTAACCCTAACCCTAACACTAACCCTAACCCTAACCCTTACCCGAAGCCTTACCCTCACCCGTCCCCTAATCCTAACCCGTACACTAACACTAAACCGTACCCTAACACGTACGCTCACCCTAAAACGTTGTCGTACCCTAACCTGTACCCTAAACCGTCCCCGTCCCCTAACCCTATCCCTAACCCTAACCCTTACCCGAAGTCTTACCCTCACCCGTCCCCTAATCCTAACCCATACGCTAACATTAACCCGTACCCTAACACGTACGCTCACCCTAAACCGTTGTCGTACCCTAACCTGTACTCTAAACCGTCCCCGTCCCCGTCCATTAACCCTAACCCTAACTCTAAACATTACCCGAAGCCTTACCCTCACCCGTCCCCTAATCCTAACCCGTACGCTAACACTAACCCGTACCCTAACATGTACGCTCACCCTAAACCGTTGTCGTACCCTAACATGTACCCTAAACCGTCCGCGTCCCCTAACCCTAACACTAACCCTAAACCTAACCCTAACCCTTACCCGAAGCCTTACCCTCACCCGACCCCTAATCCTAACCCGTACGCTATCACTAACCCGTACCCTAACACGTACGCTCACCCTAAACCGTTGTCGTACCGTAACCTGTACCCTAAACCGTCCCCGTCCCCGTCCCCTAACCCTAAACCTAACCCTAACCCTAACCCTAACCCTTACCCGAAGCCTTACCCTCACCCGTCCCCTAATCCTAACCCGTACACTAACACTAAACCGTACCCTAACACGTAAGCTCACCCTAAACCGTTGTCGTACACTAACATGTACCCTAAACCGTCCCCATCCCCTAACCCTAACCCTAACCCTAACCCTAACCCTAACCCTTACCCGAAGCCTTACCCTCACCCGTCCCATAATCCTAACCCGTACGCTAACACTAACCCGTACCCTAACACGTACGCTCACCCTAAACCGTTGTCGTACCCTAACCTGTACCCTAAACCGTCCCCGTCCCCTAACCCTATCCCTAACCCTAACCCTTACCCGAAGTCTTACCCTCACCCGTCCCCTAATCCTAACCCGTACGCTAACACTAACCCGTACCCTAACACGTACGCTCACCCTAAACCGTTGTCGTACACTAACCTGTACCCTAAACCGTCCCCGTCCCCGTCCCCTAACCCTAAACCTAACCCTAACCCTAACCCTTACCCGAAGCCTTACCCTCACCCGACCCCTAATCCTAACCTGTACGCTAACACTAACCCTTACCCTAACACGTACGCTCAACCTAAACCGTTGTCGTACCCTAAACTGTACCCTAAACCGTCCCCGTCCCCTAACCCTAAACCTAACCCTAACCCTAACCCTAACCCTTACCCGAAGCCTTACCCTCACCCGTCCCCTAATCCTAACCGTACGCTAACACTAACCCGTACCCTAACACGTACGCTCACCCTAAACCGTTGTCGTACCCTAACCTGTACCCTAAAGCGTCCCCGTCCCCTAACCCTAACCCTAACCCTAACCCTAACCCTAACCCTTACCCGAAGCCATACCCTCAAACGTCCCCTAATCATAACCCGTACGCTAACACTAACACGTACCCTAACACGTACGCTCACCCTAAACCGTTGTCGTACCCTAACCTGTACCCTAAACCGTCCCCGTCCCCTATCCCTAACCCTAACCCTAACCCTAACCCTTACCCGAAGCCTTACCCTCACCCGTCCCCTAATCCTAACCCTTACGCTAACAATAACCTGTACCCTAACACGTACGCTCACCCTAAACCGTTGTCGTACCCTAACCTGTACCCTAAAGCGTCCCCGTCCCCTAACCCTAACCCTAACCCTAACCCTAACCCTTACCCGAAGCCATACCCTCAACCGTCCCCTAATCCTAACCCGTACGCTAACACTAACACGTACCCTAACACGTACGCTCACCCTAAACCGTTGTCGTACCCTAACCTGTACCCTAAACCGTCCTCGTCCCCTAACCCTAACCCTAACCCTAACCCTTACCCGAAGCCTTACCCTCACCCGTCCCCTAATCCTAACCCGTACGCTAACACTAACCCGTACCCTAACACGTACGCTCACCCTAATCCGTTGTCGTACCCTAACCTGTACCCTAAACTGCACCCATCCCCTAACCCTAACCCTAACCCTAATCCTTACCCGAAGACTTACCCTCACCCGTTCCCTAATCCTAACCCGTACGCTAACACTAACCCGTAACCTAACACGTACGCTCACCCTAAATCGTTGTCGTACCCTAACCTGTACCCTAAACCGTCCCCGTCCCCTAACCCTAACCCTAACCCTAACCCTAACCCTTACCTGTAGCCTTACCCTCACCCGTCCCCTATTCCTAACCCGTACGCTAACACTAACCCGTACCCTAAGACGTACGCTCACCCTAAATCGTTGTCGTACCCTAACCTGTACCCTAAACCGTCCCCGTACCCTAACCCTAACCCTAACCCTAACCCTAACCCTAACCCTTACCCGAAGCCTTACACTCACCCGTGCGCCAATCCTAACCTGTACGTTAACACTAATCCGTACCCTAACACTTACGCTCACTCTAAACCGTTGTCGTACCCTAACCTGTACCCTAAGCCGTCCCCGTCCCCTAACCCTAACCCTAACCCTAACCCTAACCCTAACACTTACCCGAAGCCTTACCCTCACCCGTCCCCTAATCCTCACCCGTACGCTAACACTAACCCGTACCCTAACACGTACCCTCACCCTAAACCGTTCTCGTACACTAACCTGTACCCTAAACCGTCCCCGTGCCCGTCCCCTAACCCTAAACCTAACCCTAACCCTAACCCTTTCCCGAAGCCTAACCCTCACCCGTCCCCTAATCCTAACCCGTACGCTAACACAAACCCGTACCCTAACACGTACGCTCACCCTAAACCGTTGTCGTACCCTAACCTGTACCCTAAACCGTCCCCGTCCCCTAACCCTAACTCTAACCCTAACCCAAACCATAACCTTTACCCGAATCCTTACCCTCAACCATCCCCTAATCCTAACCCGTACGCTAACACTAACCCGTACCCTAACACGTACGCTCACCCTAAACCGTTGTCGTACACTAACCTGTATCCTAAACCGTCTCCGTCCCTTAACCCTAACCCAAACCCTAACCCTAACCCTTACCCGAATCCTTACCCTCACCCGTCCCCTAATCCTAACCCGTACGCTAACGCTAACCCGTACCCTAACACGTACGCTCACCCTAAACCGTTGTCGTACCCTAAACTGTACCCTAAAGCGTCCCCGTCCCCGTCACCTAACCCTAACCCTAACCCTAACCATTACCCGAAGTCTTACACTCACCCGTTCCCTAATCCTAACCCGTACGCTAATACTAACCCGTAACCTAACACGTACGCTCACCCTAAATCGTTGTCATACCCTAACCTGTACCCTAAACCGTCCCCGTCCCCAACCCTAACCCTAACCCTAACCCTAACCCTAACCCTTACCTGTAGCCTTACCCTCACCCGTCCCCTAATCCTAACCCGTACGCTAACACTAACCCGTACCCTAACACGTACGCTCACCCTAAACCGTTGTCGTACCCTAACCTGTACCCTAAACCGTCCCCGTCCCCTAACCCTAAGCCTAACCCTAACCCTAACCCTTACCCGAAGCCTTACACTCACCCGTCCCCTAATCCTAACCCGTACGCTAACACTAACCTGTACCCTAACACGTACCCTCACCCTAAACCGTTGTCGTACCATAACCTGTACCCTAAACCGTCCCCGTGCCCGTCCCCTAACCCTAAACCTAACCCTAACCCTAACCCTTTCCCGAAGCCTTACCCTCACACGTCCCCTAATCCTAACCCGTACGCTAACACTAACCCGTACCCTAACACGTACGCTCACCCTAAACCGTTGTCGTACCCTAACCTGTACCCTAAACCGTCCCCGTCCCCTAACCCTAACCCTAACCCTAACCCTAACCCTAACCCTTACCCGAAGCCTTACACTCACCCGTCCCCTAATCCTAACCCGTACACTAACACTAACCCGTACCTTAAGACGTACGCTCACCCTAAACCTTTGACGTACCCTAACCTGTACCCTAAACCGTCCCTGTCCCCTAACCCTAACCCTAACCCTAACCCTAACCCTTACCCGAAGCCTTACCCTCAACCGTCCCCTAATCCTAACCCGTACGCTAACACTAACCCGTACCCTAACACGTACGCTCACCCTAAACCGTTGTCGTACCCTAACCTGTATCCTAAACCGTCCCCGTCCCCTAACCCTAACTCTAACCCTAACCCTAACCCTAACCTTTACCCGAAGCCTTACCCTCACCCATCCCCTAAACCTAACCCGTACGCTAACACTAACTCATACCCTAACACGTACGCTCAACCTAAACTGTTGTCGTACCCTAACCTGTACCCTAAACCTTCCCCGTCCCCGTCCCCGTCCCCTAACCCTAACCCTAACCCTAACCCTTAACCGAAGCCTTACCCTCACCCGTCCCCTAATCCTAACCCGTACGCTAACACTAATCCATACCCTAACACCTACGCTCACCCTAAATCGTTGTCGTACCCTAACCTGTACCCTAAACCGTCCCCGTCTCCTAACACTAACCCTAACCCTAACCCTAACCCTAAACCTTACCCGAAGCCTTACCCTCACCCGTCCCCTAATCCTTACCCGTACGCTAACACTAAACCGTACCCTAACACTTACGCTCATCCTAAATCGTTGTCGTACCCTAACCTGTACCCTAAACCGTCCCCGTCCCCTAACCCTAACCCTAACCCTAAGCCTAAGCCTAACCCTTACCCGAAGCCTTACCCTCACCCGTCCCCTAATCCTAACCCGTACGCTAACAGTAACCCGTACCCTAACACGTACGCTCACCCTAAACCGTTGTCGTACCCTAACCTGTACCCTAAACCGTCCCCGTCCCCTAACCCTAACCCTAACCCTAACCCTAACCCTAACCCTTACCCGAAGCCTTACCATAACCCGTCCCCTAATCCTAACTCGTACGCTAACACTAACCCGTACCCTAACACGTACCCTCACCCTAAACCGGTGTCGTTCCCTAACCTGTAGCCTAAACCGTCCCCGTGCCCGTCCCCTAACCCTAACCCTAACCCTAACCCTAACCCTTTCCCGAAGCCTTACCCTCACCCGTCCCCTAATCCTAACCCGTACGCTAACACTAACCCGTACCCTAACACGTACGCTCACCCTAAACCTTTGTCGTACTCTAACGTGTACCCTAAACCGTCCCCGTCCCCTAACCCTATCCCTAACCCTAACCGTTACCCGAAGCCTTACCCTCACCCTTCCCGTAATCCTAACCCGTACGCTAACACTAACCCGTACCCTAACACGTACGCTCACCCTAAACCGTTGTCGTACCCTAACCTGTACCCTAAACCGTCCCCGTCCCCTAACGCTAACCCTAACCCTATCCCTAACCCTAACCCTTACCCGAAGCCTTACACTCACCCGTCCCCTAATCCTCACCCGTATGCTAACACTAACCCGTACCCTAACACGTACCCTCACCTTAAACCGTTGTCGTACCCTAACCTGTATCCTAAACGGTCTCCGTCCCTTAAACCTAACCCTAAGCCTAACCCTAACCCTTACCCGAATCCTTACCCACACACGTCCCCTAATCCTAACCCGTACGCTAACACTAACCTGTACCCTAACACGTACGCTCACCCTAAACCGTTGTCGTACCCTAAACTGTACCCTAAATCGTCCCCGTCCCCGTCACCTAACCCTAACCCTAACCCTAACCCTAAACCTTACCCGAAGCCGTACCCTCACCCGTCCCCTATTCCTAACCCGTACGCTAACACTAACCCGTACCCTAACACGTACGCTCACCCTAAACCGTTGTCGTACCCTAACCTGTACCCTAAACCGTCACCGTCCCCGTCCCCTAACCCTAAACCTAACCCTAACCCTAACCCTAACCCTTACCCGAAGCCTTACCCTCACCCGTCCCCTAATCCTAACCCGTACGCTAACACTAACCCGTACCCTAACACGTACGCTCACCCTAAACCTTTGTCGTACTCTAACGTGTACCCTAAACCGTCCCCGTCCCCTAACCCTATTCCTAACCCTAACCCTTACCCGAAGTCTTACCCTCACCCGTCCCCTAATCCTAACCCGTACGCTAACACTAACCCGTACCCTAACACGTACGCTCACCCTAAACCGTTGTCGTACCCTAACCTGTACCCTAAACCGTCCCCGTCCCCGTCCCTTAACCCTAACCCTAACCCTAACCCTAACCCTTACCCGAAGCCTTACCCTCACCCGTCCCCTAATCCTAACCCGTACGCTAACACTAACCCGTACCCTAACATGTACGATCACCCTAAACCATTGTCGTACCCTAACATGTACGCTAAACCGTCCCCGTCCTCTCACCCTAACCCTAACCCTAACACTAACACTAAACCTTACCCGAAGCCTTACCCTCACCCTTCCCCTAATCCTAACCCGTACGCTAACACTAACCCGTACCCTAACACGTACGCTCACCCTAAACCGTTGTCGTACCCTAACCTGTACCCTAAAGCGTCCCCGTCCCCGTCCCCTAACCCTAACCTTAACCCTAACCCTTACCCGAAGCCTTACCCTCACCCGTCCCCTATTCCTAACCCGTACGCTAACACTAACACGTACCTTAACACGTACGCTCACCCTAAACCATTGTCGTACACTAACCTGTACCCTAAACCGTCCACATCCCCTAACCCTAACCCTAACCCTAACCCTAGCCCTAACCCTTACCCGAAGCCTTACCCTCACCCGTCCCCTAATCCTAACCCGTACGCTAACACTAACACGTACCCTAACACGTACGCTCAGCCTAAACCATTGTCGTACCCTAACCTGTACCCTAAACCGTCCCCGTCCCCTAACCCTAACCCTAAACCTAACTCTAACCCAAACCCTAACCCTTACCCGAAGCCTTAACCTCACCCGTCCCCTAAGCCTAACCCGTACGCTAACACTAACCCATACCCTAACACGTACGCTCACCCTAAACCGTTGTCGTACCCTTACCTGTACCCTAAACCGTCCCCTTCCCCTAATCCTAACCCTAACCCTAACCCTAACCTTACCCGAAGCCTTACCCTCAACCGTAACCTAATCCTAACCCGTACGCTAACACTAACCCGTACCCTAACACGTACGCTCACCCTAAACCGTTGTCGTACACTAACCTGTACCCTAAACCGTCCCCGTCCCCTAACCCTAACCCTAACCCTAACCCTAACCCTTACCCGAAGCCTTACCCTCACCCGTCACCTAATCCTAACCCGTACGCTAACACTAACCCGTACCCTAACACGTACGCTCACCCTAAACCGTTGTCGTACCCTAACCTGTACGCTAAACCGTCCCCGTCCCCTAACCCTAACCCTAACACTAACCCTAACCCTAATCCTTACCCGAAGCCTTACACTCACCCGTCCCCTAATCCTAACCCGTACGCTAACACTAACCCGTACCCTAACACGTACGCTCACCCTAAACCGTTTTTGTACCCTAACCTGTACCCTAAACCGTCCCCGTCCCCGTCCCCTAACCCTAAACCTAACCCTAACCCTTACCCGAAGCCTTACCCTCAACCGTCCCCTAATCCTAACCCGTACGCTAACACTAACCCGTACCCTAACACGTACGCTCAACCTAAACCGTTGTCGTACACTAACCTGTACCCTAAACCGTCCCCGTGCCCGTCCCCTAACCCTAACCCTAACCGTTACCCGAAGCCTTAGCCTCACCCTTCCCGTAATCCTAACCCGTACGCTAACACTAACCCGTACCCTAAAACGTACGCTCACCCTAAACCGTTGTCGTACCCTAACCTGTACCCTAAACCGTCCCCGTCCCGAACCCTAAACCTAACTCTAACCCTAACACTAACCCTTACCCGAAGCATTGCCCTCACCCGTCCCCTAATCCTAACCCGTACGCTAACACTAACCCGTACCCTAACACGTACGCTCACCCTAAACCGTTGTCGTACACTAACCTGTACCCTAAACCGTCCCCGTCCCCTAACCCTAACCCTAACCCTAACCCTAACCCTTACCCGAAGCCTTAACCTCACCCGTCCCCTAATCCTAAACCGTACGCTAACACTAACCCGTACCCTAACACGTACGCTCACACTAAACCGTTGTCGTACCCTAACCTGTACCCTAAACCGTCCCCGTCCCCTAACCCTAACCCTAACCCTAACCCTAACCCTAACCCTTACCCGAAGCCTTACCCTCACCCGTCCCCTAATCCTAACCCGTACGCTAACACTAACCCGTACTCTAACACGTACGCTCACCCTAAACCGTTGTCGTACCCTAACCTTTACCCTAAACCATCCCCGTCCCCTAACCCTAACCCTAACCCTAACCCTAACCCTAACCCTTACCCGAAGCCTTACCCTCACCCGTCCCCTAATCCTAACCCGTATGCTAACACTAACCCGTACCCTACCACGTACGCTCACCCTAAACCGTTGTCGTACCCTAACCTGTACCCTAAACCGTCCCCGTCCCCATCCCCTAACCCTAACCCTAACCCTAACCCTAACCCTTACCCGAAGCCTTAACCTCACCCATCCCCTAATCCTAAACCGTACGCTAACACTAACTCGTACCTTAAACGTACGCTCACCCTAAACCGTTGTCGTACCCTAACCTGTACCCTAAACCGTCCCCGCCCCCTAACCCTAACCCTAACCCTAACCCTAACCCTTACCCGAAGCCTTACCCTCACCCGTCCCCTAATCCTAACCCGTACGCTAACACTAAGCCGTACCCTAACACGTACGCTCACCCTAAACCGTTGTCGTACCCTAACCTGTACCCTAAACCATCACCATCCCCTAACCCTAATCCTAAACCTAACCCTAACCGTAACACTTACCCGAAGCCTTACCCTCACCCGTCCCCTAATCCTAACCCGTACTCTAACACTAACCCATGCCCTAACACGTACGCTCACACTAAACCATTGTCGTACCCTAACCTGTATCCTAAACGGTCTCCGTCCCTTAAACCTAACCCTAAGCCTAACCCTAACCCTTACCCGAATCCTTACCCACACACGTCCCCTAATCCTAACCCGTACGCTAACACTAACCTGTACCCTAACACGTACGCTCACCCTAAACCGTTGTCGTACCCTAAACTGTACCCTAAATCGTCCCCGTCCCCGTCACCTAACCCTAACCCTAACCCTAACCCTAACCCTAAACCTTACCCGAAGCCGTACCCTCACCCGTCCCCTATTCCTAACCCGTACGCTAACACTAACCCGTACCCTAACACGTACGCTCACCCTAAACCGTTGTCGTACCCTAACCTGTACCCTAAACCGTCACCGTCCCCGTCCCCTAACCCTAAACCTAACCCTAACCCTAACCCTAACCCTTACCCGAAGCCTTACCCTCACCCGTCCCCTAATCCTAACCCGTACGCTAACACTAACCCGTACCCTAACACGTACGCTCACCCTAAACCTTTGTCGTACTCTAACGTGTACCCTAAACCGTCCCCGTCCCCTAACCCTATTCCTAACCCTAACCCTTACCCGAAGTCTTACCCTCACCCGTCCCCTAATCCTAACCCGTACGCTAACACTAACCCGTACCCTAACACGTACGCTCACCCTAAACCGTTGTCGTACCCTAACCTGTACCCTAAACCGTCCCCGTCCCCGTCCCTTAACCCTAACCCTAACCCTAACCCTAACCCTTACCCGAAGCCTTACCCTCACCCGTCCCCTAATCCTAACCCGTACGCTAACACTAACCCGTACCCTAACATGTACGATCACCCTAAACCATTGTCGTACCCTAACATGTACGCTAAACCGTCCCCGTCCTCTCACCCTAACCCTAACCCTAACACTAACACTAAACCTTACCCGAAGCCTTACCCTCACCCTTCCCCTAATCCTAACCCGTACGCTAACACTAACCCGTACCCTAACACGTACGCTCACCCTAAACCGTTGTCGTACCCTAACCTGTACCCTAAAGCGTCCCCGTCCCCGTCCCCTAACCCTAACCTTAACCCTAACCCTTACCCGAAGCCTTACCCTCACCCGTCCCCTATTCCTAACCCGTACGCTAACACTAACACGTACCTTAACACGTACGCTCACCCTAAACCATTGTCGTACACTAACCTGTACCCTAAACCGTCCACATCCCCTAACCCTAACCCTAACCCTAACCCTAGCCCTAACCCTTACCCGAAGCCTTACCCTCACCCGTCCCCTAATCCTAACCCGTACGCTAACACTAACACGTACCCTAACACGTACGCTCAGCCTAAACCATTGTCGTACCCTAACCTGTACCCTAAACCGTCCCCGTCCCCTAACCCTAACCCTAAACCTAACTCTAACCCAAACCCTAACCCTTACCCGAAGCCTTACCCTCACCCGTACCCTAAGCCTAACCCGTACGCTAACACTAACCCATACCCTAACACGTACGCTCACCCTAAACCGTTGTCGTACCCTTACCTGTACCCTAAACCGTCCCCTTCCCCTAATCCTAACCCTAACCCTAACCCTAACCTTACCCGAAGCCTTACCCTCAACCGTAACCTAATCCTAACCCGTACGCTAACACTAACCCGTACCCTAACACGTACGCTCACCCTAAACCGTTGTCGTACACTAACCTGTACCCTAAACCGTCCCCGTCCCCTAACCCTAACCCTAACCCTAACCCTAACCCTTACCCGAAGCCTTACCCTCACCCGTCACCTAATCCTAACCCGTACGCTAACACTAACCCGTACCCTAACACGTACGCTCACCCTAAACCGTTGTCGTACCCTAACCTGTACGCTAAACCGTCCCCGTCCCCTAACCCTAACCCTAACACTAACCCTAACCCTAATCCTTACCCGAAGCCTTACACTCACCCGTCCCCTAATCCTAACCCGTACGCTAACACTAACCCGTACCCTAACACGTACGCTCACCCTAAACCGTTTTTGTACCCTAACCTGTACCCTAAACCGTCCCCGTCCCCGTCCCCTAACCCTAAACCTAACCCTAACCCTTACCCGAAGCCTTACCCTCAACCGTCCCCTAATCCTAACCCGTACGCTAACACTAACCCGTACCCTAACACGTACGCTCAACCTAAACCGTTGTCGTACACTAACCTGTACCCTAAACCGTCCCCGTGCCCGTCCCCTAACCCTAACCCTAACCGTTACCCGAAGCCTTACCCTCACCCTTCCCGTAATCCTAACCCGTACGCTAACACTAACCCGTACCCTAACACGTACGCTCACCCTAAACCGTTGTCGTACACTAACCTGTATCCTAAACCGTCTCCGTCCCTTAACCCTAACCCAAACCCTAACCCTAACCCTTACCCGAATCCTTACCCTCACCCGTCCCCTAATCCTAACCCGTACGCTAACGCTAACCCGTACCCTAACACGTACGCTCACCCTAAACCGTTGTCGTACCCTAAACTGTACCCTAAAGCGTCCCCGTCCCCGTCACCTAACCCTAACCCTAACCCTAACCATTACCCGAAGTCTTACACTCACCCGTTCCCTAATCCTAACCCGTACGCTAATAGTAACCCGTAACCTAACACGTACGCTCACCCTAAATCGTTGTCATACCCTAACCTGTACCCTAAACCGTCCCCGTCCCCAACCCTAACCCTAACCCTAACCCTAACCCTAACCCTTACCTGTAGCCTTACCCTCACCCGTCCCCTAATCCTAACCCGTACGCTAACACTAACCCGTACCCTAACACGTACGCTCACCCTAAACCGTTGTCGTACCCTAACCTGTACCCTAAACCGTCCCCGTCCCCTAACCCTAAGCCTAACCCTAACCCTAACCCTTACCCGAAGCCTTACACTCACCCGTCCCCTAATCCTAACCCGTACGCTAACACTAACCTGTACCCTAACACGTACCCTCACCCTAAACCGTTGTCGTACCATAACCTGTACCCTAAACCGTCCCCGTGCCCGTCCCCTAACCCTAAACCTAACCCTAACCCTAACCCTTTCCCGAAGCCTTACCCTCACACGTCCCCTAATCCTAACCCGTACGCTAACACTAACCCGTACCCTAACACGTACGCTCACCCTAAACCGTTGTCGTACCCTAACCTGTACCCTAAACCGTCCCCGTCCCCTAACCCTAACCCTAACCCTAACCCTAACCCTAACCCTTACCCGAAGCCTTACACTCACCCGTCCCCTAATCCTAACCCGTACACTAACACTAACCCGTACCTTAAGACGTACGCTCACCCTAAACCTTTGACGTACCCTAACCTGTACCCTAAACCGTCCCTGTCCCCTAACCCTAACCCTAACCCTAACCCTAACCCTTACCCGAAGCCTTACCCTCAACCGTCCCCTAATCCTAACCCGTACGCTAACACTAACCCGTACCCTAACACGTACGCTCACCCTAAACCGTTGTCGTACCCTAACCTGTATCCTAAACCGTCCCCGTCCCCTAACCCTAACTCTAACCCTAACCCTAACCCTAACCTTTACCCGAAGCCTTACCCTCACCCATCCCCTAAACCTAACCCGTACGCTAACACTAACTCATACCCTAACACGTACGCTCAACCTAAACTGTTGTCGTACCCTAACCTGTACCCTAAACCTTCCCCGTCCCCGTCCCCGTCCCCTAACCCTAACCCTAACCCTAACCCTTAACAGAAGCCTTACCCTCACCCGTCCCCTAATCCTAACCCGTACGCTAACACTAATCCATACCCTAACACCTACGCTCACCCTAAATCGTTGTCGTACCCTAACCTGTACCCTAAACCGTCCCCGTCTCCTAACACTAACCCTAACCCTAACCCTAACCCTAAACCTTACCCGAAGCCTTACCCTCACCCGTCCCCTAATCCTAACCCGTACGCTAACACTAACCCGTACCCTAACACGTACGCTCACCCTAAACGGTTTTTGTACCCTAACCTGTACCCTAAACCGTCCCCGTCCCCGTCCCCTAACCCTAAACCTAACCCTAACCCTTACCCGAAGCCTTACCCTCACCCGTCCCCTAATCCTAACCCGTATGCTAACACTAACCCGTACCCTAACACGTACGCTCACCCTAAACTGTTGTCGTACACTAACCTGTACCCTAAACCGTCCCCGTGCCCGTCCCCTAACCCTAACCCTAACCCTAACCCTAACCCTTACCCGAAGCCTTACCCTCACCCTTCCCGTAATCCTAACCCGTACGCTAACACTAACCCGTACCCTAACACGTACGCTAACCCTAAACCGTTGCCGTACCCTAACCTGTACCCTAAACCGTCCCCGTCCCCTAACCCTAACCCTAACTCTAACCCTAACACTAACCCTTACCCGAAGCCTTACCCTCACCCGTCCCCTAATCCTTACCCGTACGCTAACACTAAACCGTACCCTAACACTTACGCTCATCCTAAATCGTTGTCGTACCCTAACCTGTACCCTAAACCGTCCCCGTCCCCTAACCCTAACCCTAACCCTAAGCCTAAGCCTAACCCTTACCCGAAGCCTTACCCTCACCCGTCCCCTAATCCTAACCCGTACGCTAACAGTAACCCGTACCCTAACACGTACGCTCACCCTAAACCGTTGTCGTACCCTAACCTGTACCCTAAACCGTCCCCGTCCCCTAACCCTAACCCTAACCCTAACCCTAACCCTAACCCTTACCCGAAGCCTTACCATAACCCGTCCCCTAATCCTAACTCGTACGCTAACACTAACCCGTACCCTAACACGTACCCTCACCCTAAACCGGTGTCGTTCCCTAACCTGTAGCCTAAACCGTCCCCGTGCCCGTCCCCTAACCCTAACCCTAACCCTAACCCTAACCCTTTCCCGAAGCCTTACCCTCACCCGTCCCCTAATCCTAACACGTACGCTAACACTAACCCGTACCCTAACACGTACGCTCACCCTAAACCGTTGTCGTACCCTAACCTGTACCCTAAACCGTCCCCGTCCCCTAACGCTAACCCTAACCCTATCCCTAACCCTAACCCTTACCCGAAGCCTTACACTCACCCGTCCCCTAATCCTCACCCGTATGCTAACACTAACCCGTACCCTAACACGTACCCTCACCTTAAACCGTTGTCGTACCCTAACCTGTATCCTAAACGGTCTCCGTCCCTTAAACCTAACCCTAAGCCTAACCCTAACCCTTACCCGAATCCTTACCCACACACGTCCCCTAATCCTAACCCGTACGCTAACACTAACCTGTACCCTAACACGTACGCTCACCCTAAACCGTTGTCGTACCCTAAACTGTACCCTAAATCGTCCCCGTCCCCGTCACCTAACCCTAACCCTAACCCTAACCCTAAACCTTACCCGAAGCCGTACCCTCACCCGTCCCCTATTCCTAACCCGTACGCTAACACTAACCCATACCCTAACACGTACGCTCACCCTAAACCGTTGTCGTACCCTAACCTGTACCCTAAACCGTCACCGTCCCCGTCCCCTAACCCTAAACCTAACCCTAACCCTAACCCTAACCCTTACCCGAAGCCTTACCCTCACCCGTCCCCTAATCCTAACCCGTACGCTAACACTAACCCGTACCCTAACACGTACGCTCACCCTAAACCTTTGTCGTACTCTAACGTGTACCCTAAACCGTCCCCGTCCCCTAACCCTATTCCTAACCCTAACCCTTACCCGAAGTCTTACCCTCACCCGTCCCCTAATCCTAACCCGTACGCTAACACTAACCCGTACCCTAACACGTACGCTCACCCTAAACCGTTGTCGTACCCTAACCTGTACCCTAAACCGTCCCCGTCCCCGTCCCTTAACCCTAACCCTAACCCTAACCCTAACCCTTACCCGAAGCCTTACCCTCACCCGTCCCCTAATCCTAACCCGTACGCTAACACTAACCCGTACCCTAACATGTACGATCACCCTAAACCATTGTCGTACCCTAACATGTACGCTAAACCGTCCCCGTCCTCTCACCCTAACCCTAACCCTAACACTAACACTAAACCTTACCCGAAGCCTTACCCTCACCCTTCCCCTAATCCTAACCCGTACGCTAACACTAACCCGTACCCTAACACGTACGCTCACCCTAAACCGTTGTCGTACCCTAACCTGTACCCTAAAGCGTCCCCGTCCCCGTCCCCTAACCCTAACCTTAACCCTAACCCTTACCCGAAGCCTTACCCTCACCCGTCCCCTATTCCTAACCCGTACGCTAACACTAACACGTACCTTAACACGTACGCTCACCCTAAACCATTGTCGTACACTAACCTGTACCCTAAACCGTCCACATCCCCTAACCCTAACCCTAACCCTAACCCTAGCCCTAACCCTTACCCGAAGCCTTACCCTCACCCGTCCCCTAATCCTAACCCGTACGCTAACACTAACACGTACCCTAACACGTACGCTCAGCCTAAACCATTGTCGTACCCTAACCTGTACCCTAAACCGTCCCCGTCCCCTAACCCTAACCCTAAACCTAACTCTAACCCAAACCCTAACCCTTACCCGAAGCCTTAACCTCACCCGTCCCCTAAGCCTAACCCGTACGCTAACACTAACCCATACCCTAACACGTACGCTCACCCTAAACCGTTGTCGTACCCTTACCTGTACCCTAAACCATCCCCTTCCCCTAATCCTAACCCTAACCCTAACCCTAACCTTACCCGAAGCCTTACCCTCAACCGTAACCTAATCCTAACCCGTACGCTAACACTAACCCGTACCCTAACACGTACGCTCACCCTAAACCGTTGTCGTACACTAACCTGTACCCTAAACCGTCCCCGTCCCCTAACCCTAACCCTAACCCTAACCCTAACCCTTACCCGAAGCCTTACCCTCACCCGTCACCTAATCCTAACCCGTACGCTAACACTAACCCGTACCCTAAAACGTACGCTCACCCTAAACCGTTGTCGTACCCTAACCTGTACGCTAAACCGTCCCCGTCCCCTAACCCTAACCCTAACACTAACCCTAACCCTAATCCTTACCCGAAGCCTTACACTCACCCGTCCCCTAATCCTAACCCGTACGCTAACACTAACCCGTACCCTAACACGTACGCTCACCCTAAACCGTTTTTGTACCCTAACCTGTACCCTAAACCGTCCCCGTCCCCGTCCCCTAACCCTAAACCTAACCCTAACCCTTACCCGAAGCCTTACCCTCAACCGTCCCCTAATCCTAACCCGTACGCTAACACTAACCCGTACCCTAACACGTACGCTCAACCTAAACCGTTGTCGTACACTAACCTGTACCCTAAACCGTCCCCGTGCCCGTCCCCTAACCCTAACCCTAACCGTTACCCGAAGCCTTAGCCTCACCCTTCCCGTAATCCTAACCCGTACGCTAACACTAACCCGTACCCTAAAACGTACGCTCACCCTAAACCGTTGTCGTACCCTAACCTGTACCCTAAACCGTCCCCGTCCCGAACCCTAAACCTAACTCTAACCCTAACACTAACCCTTACCCGAAGCATTGCCCTCACCCGTCCCCTAATCCTAACCCGTACGCTAACACTAACCCGTACCCTAACACGTACGCTCACCCTAAACCGTTGTCGTACACTAACCTGTACCCTAAACCGTCCCCGTCCCCTAACCCTAACCCTAACCCTAACCCTAACCCTTACCCGAAGCCTTAACCTCACCCGTCCCCTAATCCTAAACCGTACGCTAACACTAACCCGTACCCTAACACGTACGCTCACACTAAACCGTTGTCGTACCCTAACCTGTACCCTAAACCGTCCCCGTCCCCTAACCCTAACCCTAACCCTAACCCTAACCCTAACCCTTACCCGAAGCCTTACCCTCACCCGTCCCCTAATCCTAACCCGTACGCTAACACTAACCCGTACTCTAACACGTACGCTCACCCTAAACCGTTGTCGTACCCTAACCTTTACCCTAAACCATCCCCGTCCCCTAACCCTAACCCTAACCCTAACCCTAACCCTAACCCTTACCCGAAGCCTTACCCTCACCCGTCCCCTAATCCTAACCCGTATGCTAACACTAACCCGTACCCTACCACGTACGCTCACCCTAAACCGTTGTCGTACCCTAACCTGTACCCTAAACCGTCCCCGTCCCCATCCCCTAACCCTAACCCTAACCCTAACCCTAACCCTTACCCGAAGCCTTAACCTCACCCATCCCCTAATCCTAAACCGTACGCTAACACTAACTCGTACCCTAAACGTACGCTCACCCTAAACCGTTGTCGTACCCTAACCTGTACCCTAAACCGTCCCCGCCCCCTAACCCTAACCCTAACCCTAACCCTAACCCTTACCCGAAGCCTTACCCTCACCCGTCCCCTAATCCTAACCCGTACGCTAACACTAAGCCGTACCCTAACACGTACGCTCACCCTAAACCGTTGTCGTACCCTAACCTGTACCCTAAACCATCACCATCCCCTAACCCTAATCCTAAACCTAACCCTAACCGTAACACTTACCCGAAGCCTTACCCTCACCCGTCCCCTAATCCTAACCCGTACTCTAACACTAACCCATGCCCTAACACGTACGCTCACACTAAACCATTGTCGTACCCTAACCTGTATCCTAAACGGTCTCCGTCCCTTAAACCTAACCCTAAGCCTAACCCTAACCCTTACCCGAATCCTTACCCACACACGTCCCCTAATCCTAACCCGTACGCTAACACTAACCTGTACCCTAACACGTACGCTCACCCTAAACCGTTGTCGTACCCTAAACTGTACCCTAAATCGTCCCCGTCCCCGTCACCTAACCCTAACCCTAACCCTAACCCTAACCCTAAACCTTACCCGAAGCCGTACCCTCACCCGTCCCCTATTCCTAACCCGTACGCTAACACTAACCCGTACCCTAACACGTACGCTCACCCTAAACCGTTGTCGTACCCTAACCTGTACCCTAAACCGTCACCGTCCCCGTCCCCTAACCCTAAACCTAACCCTAACCCTAACCCTAACCCTTACCCGAAGCCTTACCCTCACCCGTCCCCTAATCCTAACCCGTACGCTAACACTAACCCGTACCCTAACACGTACGCTCACCCTAAACCTTTGTCGTACTCTAACGTGTACCCTAAACCGTCCCCGTCCCCTAACCCTATTCCTAACCCTAACCCTTACCCGAAGTCTTACCCTCACCCGTCCCCTAATCCTAACCCGTACGCTAACACTAACCCGTACCCTAACACGTACGCTCACCCTAAACCGTTGTCGTACCCTAACCTGTACCCTAAACCGTCCCCGTCCCCGTCCCTTAACCCTAACCCTAACCCTAACCCTAACCCTTACCCGAAGCCTTACCCTCACCCGTCCCCTAATCCTAACCCGTACGCTAACACTAACCCGTACCCTAACATGTACGATCACCCTAAACCATTGTCGTACCCTAACATGTACGCTAAACCGTCCCCGTCCTCTCACCCTAACCCTAACCCTAACACTAACACTAAACCTTACCCGAAGCCTTACCCTCACCCTTCCCCTAATCCTAACCCGTACGCTAACACTAACCCGTACCCTAACACGTACGCTCACCCTAAACCGTTGTCGTACCCTAACCTGTACCCTAAAGCGTCCCCGTCCCCGTCCCCTAACCCTAACCTTAACCCTAACCCTTACCCGAAGCCTTACCCTCACCCGTCCCCTATTCCTAACCCGTACGCTAACACTAACACGTACCTTAACACGTACGCTCACCCTAAACCATTGTCGTACACTAACCTGTACCCTAAACCGTCCACATCCCCTAACCCTAACCCTAACCCTAACCCTAGCCCTAACCCTTACCCGAAGCCTTACCCTCACCCGTCCCCTAATCCTAACCCGTACGCTAACACTAACACGTAACCTAACACGTACGCTCAGCCTAAACCATTGTCGTACCCTAACCTGTACCCTAAACCGTCCCCGTCCCCTAACCCTAACCCTAAACCTAACTCTAACCCAAACCCTAACCCTTACCCGAAGCCTTAACCTCACCCGTCCCCTAAGCCTAACCCGTACGCTAACACTAACCCATACCCTAACACGTACGCTCACCCTAAACCGTTGTCGTACCCTTACCTGTACCCTAAACCGTCCCCTTCCCCTAATCCTAACCCTAACCCTAACCCTAACCTTACCCGAAGCCTTACCCTCAACCGTAACCTAATCCTAACCCGTACGCTAACACTAACCCGTACCCTAACACGTACGCTCACCCTAAACCGTTGTCGTACACTAACCTGTACCCTAAACCGTCCCCGTCCCCTAACCCTAACCCTAACCCTAACCCTAACCCTTACCCGAAGCCTTACCCTCACCCGTCACCTAATCCTAACCCGTACGCTAACACTAACCCGTACCCTAACACGTACGCTCACCCTAAACCGTTGTCGTACCCTAACCTGTACGCTAAACCGTCCCCGTCCCCTAACCCTAACCCTAACACTAACCCTAACCCTAATCCTTACCCGAAGCCTTACACTCACCCGTCCCCTAATCCTAACCCGTACGCTAACACTAACCCGTACCCTAACACGTACGCTCACCCTAAACCGTTTTTGTACCCTAACCTGTACCCTAAACCGTCCCCGTCCCCGTCCCCTAACCCTAAACCTAACCCTAACCCTTACCGAAGCCTTACCCTCAACCGTCCCCTAATCCTAACCCGTACGCTAACACTAACCCGTACCCTAACACGTACGCTCAACCTAAACCGTTGTCGTACACTAACCTGTACCCTAAACCGTCCCCGTGCCCGTCCCCTAACCCTAACCCTAACCGTTACCCGAAGCCTTACCCTCACCCTTCCCGTAATCCTAACCCGTACGCTAACACTAACCCGTACCCTAACACGTACGCTCACCCTAAACCGTTGTCGTACCCTAACCTGTACCCTAAACCGTCCCCGTCCCGAACCCTAAACCTAACTCTAACCCTAACACTAACCCTTACCCGAAGCATTGCCCTCACCCGTCCCCTAATCCTAACCCGTACGCTAACACTAACCCGTACCCTAACACGTACGCTCACCCTAAACCGTTGTCGTACACTAACCTGTACCCTAAACCGTCCCCGTCCCCTAACCCTAACCCTAACCCTAACCCTAACCCTTACCCGAAGCCTTAACCTCACCCGTCCCCTAATCCTAAACCGTACGCTAACACTAACCCGTACCCTAACACGTACGCTCACACTAAACCGTTGTCGTACCCTAACCTGTACCCTAAACCGTCCCCGTCCCCTAACCCTAACCCTAACCCTAACCCTAACCCTAACCCTTACCCGAAGCCTTACCCTCACCCGTCCCCTAATCCTAACCCGTACGCTAACACTAACCCGTACTCTAACACGTACGCTCACCCTAAACCGTTGTCGTACCCTAACCTTTACCCTAAACCATCCCCGTCCCCTAACCCTAACCCTAACCCTAACCCTAACCCTAACCCTTACCCGAAGCCTTACCCTCACCCGTCCCCTAATCCTAACCCGTATGCTAACACTAACCCGTACCCTAACACGTACGCTCACCCTAAACCGTTGTCGTACCCTAACCTGTACCCTAAACCGTCCCCGTCCCCTAACCCTAACCATAACCCTAACCCTAACTATTACCCGAAGCCTTACCCTCACCCGTCCCCTAATCCTAACCCGTACGCTAACACTAACCCGTACCCTAACACGTACGCTCACCCTAAACCGTTGTCGTACCCTAACCTGTACGCTAAACCGTCCCCGTCCCCTAACCCTAACCCTAACACTAACCCTAACCCTAATCCCTACCCGAAGCCTTACACTCACCCGTCCCCTAATCCTAACCCGTACGCTAACACTAACCCGTACCCTAACACGTACGCTCACCCTAAATCGTTTTTGTACCCTAACCTGTACCCTAAACCGTCCCCGTCCCCGTCCCCTAACCCTAAACCTAACCCTAACCCTTACCCGAAGCCTTACCCTCAACCGTCCCCTAATCCTAACCCGTACGCTAACACTAACCCGTACCCTAACACGTACGCTCAACCTAAACCGTTGTCGTACACTAACCTGTACCCTAAACCGTCCCCGTGCCCGTCCCCTAACCCTAACCCTAACCCTAACCGTTACCCGAACCCTTACCCTCACCCTTCCCGTAATCCTAACCCGTACGCTAACACTAACCCGTACCCTAAAACGTACGCTCACCCTAAACCGTTGTCGTACCCTAACCTGTACCCTAAACCGTCCCCGTCCCGAACCCTAACCCTAACTCTAACCCTAACACTAACCCTTACCCGAAGCATTGCCTTCACCCGTCCCCTAATCCTAACCCGTACGCTAACACTAAACCGTACCCTAACACTTACGCTCATCCTAAACCGTTGTCGTACCCTAACCTGTACCCTAAACCGTCCCCGTCCCCTAACCCTAACCCTAACCCTAAGCCTAAGCCTAACCCTTACCCGAAGCCTTACCCTCACCCGTCCCCTAATCCTAACCCGTACGCTAACACTAACCCGTACCCTAACACGTACGCTCACCCTAAACCGTTGTCGTACCCTAACCTGTACCCTAAACCGTACCCGTCCCCGTCCCCTAACCCTAACCCTAACCCTAACCCTTACCCGAAGCCTTACCCTCACCCGTCCCCTAATCCTAACCCGTACGCTAACACTAACCCGTACCCTAACACGTACGCTCACCCTAAACCGTTGTCGTACCCTAACCTGTACCCTAAACCGTCCCCGTCCCCTAACCCTAACCCTAACCCTAACCCTAACCCTAACCCTTACCCAAAGCCTTACACTCACCCGTCCCCTAATCCTAACCCGTACGCTAACACTAACCCGTATTCTAACACGTACGCTCACCCTAAACCATTGTCGTACCCTAACCTTTACCCTAAACCATCCCCGTCCCCTAACCCTAACCCTAAGCCTAACCCTAACCCTAACCCTTACCCGAAGCCTTACCCTCACCCGTCCCCTAATCCTAACCCGTATGCTAACACTAACCCGTACCCTAACACGTACGCTCACCCTAAACCGTTGTCGTACCCTAACCTGTACCCTAAACCGTCCCCGTCCCCTAACCCTAACCATAACCCTAACCCTAACTATTACCCAAAGCCTTACCCTCACCCGTCCCCTAATCCTAACCCGTACGCTAACACTAACCCGTACCCTAACACGTACGCTCACCCTAAACCGTTGTCGTACCCTAACCTGTACGCTAAACCGTCCCCGTCCCCTAACCCTAACCCTAACACTAACCCTAACCCTAATCCTTACCCGAAGCCTTACACTCACCCGTCCCCTAATCCTAACCCGTACGCTAACACTAACCCGTACCCTAACACGTACGCTCACCCTAAACCGTTTTTGTACCCTAACCTGTACCCTAAACCGTCCCCGTCCCCGTCCCCTAACCCTAAACCTAACCCTAACCCTTACCCGAAGCCTTACCCTCAACCGTCCCCTAATCCTAACCCGTACGCTAACACTAACCCGTACCCTAACACGTACGCTCACCCTAAACCGTTTTTGTACCCTAACCTGTACCCTAAACCGTCCCCGTCCCCGTCCCCTAACCCTAAACCTAACCCTAACCGTTACCCGAAGCCTTACCCTCACCCTTCCCGTAATCCTAACCCGTACGCTAACACTAACCCGTACCCTAAAACGTACGCTCACCCTAAACCGTTGTCGTACCCTAACCTGTACCCTAAACCGTCCCCGTCCCGTAACCCTAACCCTAACTCTAACCCTAACACTAACCCTTACCCGAAGCATTACCCTCACCCGTCCCCTAATCCTAAACCGTACGCTAACATTAACCGTACCCTAACACTTACGCTCATCCTAAACCGTTGTCGTACCCTAACCTGTACCATAAACCGTCCCCGTACCCTAACCCTAACCCTAACCCTAAGCCTAAGCCTAACCCTTACCCGAAGCCTTACCCTCACCCGTCCCCTATTCCTAACCCGTACGCTAACACTAACCCTTACCCTAACACGTACGCTCACCCTAAACCGTTGTCGTACCCTAACCTGTACCCTAAACCGTCCCCGTCCCCTAACCCTAACCCTAACCCTAACCCTAACCCTAAACCTTACCCGAAGCCTTACCCTCACCCGTCCCCTAATCCTAACCCGTACGCTAACACTAACCCATACCCTAACACGTACGCTCACCCTAAACCGTTGTCGTACCCTTACCTGTACCCTAAACCGTCCCCGTCCCCTAATCCTAACCCTAACCCTAACCCTAACCTTACCCGAAGCCTTACCCTCACCCGTAACCTAATCCTAACCCGTACGCTAACACTAACCCGTACCCTAACACGTACGCTCACCCTAAACCGTTGTCGTACACTAACCTGTACCCTAAACCGTCCCCGGCCCCTAACCCTAACCCTAACCCTAAACCTTACGCGAAGTCTTACCCTCACCCGTCCCCTAATACTAACCCGTACGCTAACACTAACCCGTACCCTAACACGTACGCTCACCCTAAACCGTTGTCGTACCCTAACCTGTACCCTAAACCGTCCCCGTCCCCTAACCCTAACACTAACCCTAACCCTAACCCTAACCCTTACCCGAAGCCTTACCCTCACCCGTCCCCTAATCCTAACCCGTAGGCTAACACTAACCCGTACCCTATCACGTACGCTCACCCTAAACCGTTGTCGTACCCTAAATTGTACCCTAAACCGTCCCCGTCCCCGTCCCCGTCCCCTAACCCTAACCCTAACCCTAACCCTAACCCTTACCCGAAGCCTTACCCTCACCCGTCCCCTAATCCTAACCCGTACGCTAACACTAACCCGTATCCTAACACGTACGCTCACCCTAAACCGTTGTCGTACCCTAACCTGTACCCTAAAGCGTCCCCGTCCCCTAACCCTAACCCTAACCCTAACCCTAACCCTAACCCTTACCCGAAGCCATACCCTCACCCGTCCCCTAATCCTAACCCGTACGCTAACACTAACACGTACCGTAACACGTACGCTCACCCTAAACCTTTGTCGTACCCTAACCTGTACCCTAAATCGTCCCCGCCCCCTAACCCTAACCCTAACCCTAACCCTAACCCTTACCCGAAGCCTTACCCTCACCCGTCCCCTAATCCTAACCCGTACGCTAACACTAACCCGTACCCTAACACGTACGCTCACCCTAAACCGTTGTCGTACCCTAAACTGTACCCTAAAGCGTCCCCGTCCCCTAACCCTAACCCTAACCCTAACCCTTACCCGAGGCCTTACCCTCACCCGTCACCTAATCCTAACCCGTACGCTAACACTAATCCGTACCCTAACACCTACGCTCACCCTAAATCGTTGTCGTACCCTAACATGTACCCTAAACCGTCCCCGTCCCCTAACCCTAACCCTAACCGTAAACCTCACCCGAAGCCTTACCCTCACCCGTCCCCTAATCCTAACCCGTACGCTAACACTAACACGTACGCTAACACGTACGCTCACCCTAAACCGTTGTCGTACCCTAACCTGTACCCTAAACCGTCCCCGTCCCCTAACCCTATCCCTAACCCTAACCCTTACCCGAAGTCTTACCCTCACTCGTCCCTTAAACCTAACCCGTACGCTAACACTAACCCGTACACTAACACGTACGCTCGCCCTAAACCGTTGTCGTACCCTAACCTGTACCCTAAACCGTCCCCGTCCCCGTCCCTTAACCCTAACCCTAACCCTAACCCTAACCCTTACCCGAAGCCTTACCCTCACCCGTCCCCTAATCCTAACCCGTACGCTAACACTAACCCGTACCCTAACACGTACGCTCACCCTAAACCGTTGTCGTACCCTAACATGTACCCTAAACCGTCCCCGTCCCCTAACCCTAACACTAACCCTAACCGTAACCCTAACCCTTACCCGAAGCCTTACCCTCACCCGTCCCCTAATCCTAACCCGTACGCTAACACTGACCCGTACCCTAACACGTACGCTCACCCTAAACCGTTGTCGTACCCTAACTTGTACCCTAAACCGTCCCCCTCCCCGTCCCCGTCCCCTAACCCTAACCCTAACCCTAACCCTTACCCGAACCCTTACTCTCACCTGTCCCCTATTCCTAACCCGTACGCAAACACTAACCCACACCCTAACACGTACGCTCACCCTAAACCGTTGTCGTACCCTAACCTGTACCCTAAACCGTCCCCGTACCCTAAACCTAACCCTAACCCTAACCCTAACTCTAACCCTTACCCGAAGCCTTACCCTCACCCGTCCCCTAATCATAACCCGTACGCTAACACTAACCCGTACCCTAACAGGTACGCTCACCCTAAACCGTTGTCGTACCCTAAACGGTACCCTAAACCGTCCCCGTCCCCTAACCCTAAACCTAAACCTAACCCTAACCCTAACCCTTACCCGAAGCCTTACCCTCACCCGTCCCCTAATCCTAACCCGTACGCTAACACTAACCCGTACCCTAACACGTACGCTCACCCTAAACTGTTGTCGTACCCTAACCTGTACCCTAAACCGTCCCCGTCCCCTAACCCTAACCCTAACCCTAACCCTAACCCTTACCCGAAGCCTTACCCTCACCCGTCCCTTAATCCTAACCCGTACGCTAACACTAACCCGTACCCTAACACGTACGCTCACCCTAAACCGTTGTCGTACCCTAACCTGTACCCTAAAGCGTCCCCGTCCCCTAACCCTAACCCTAACCCTAACCCTAACCCTTACCCGAAGCCTTACCCTCACCCGTCCTCTAATCCTAACCCGTATGCTAACACTAACACGTACCCTAACATGTACGCTCAACCTAAACCGTTGTCGTACCCTAACCTGTACCCTAAACCGTCCCCGTCCCCATCCCCTAACCCTAAACCTAACCCTAACCCTAACCCTTACCCGAAGCCTTAACCTCACCCATCCCCTAATCCTAAACCGTACGCTAACACTAACCCGTACCCAAAACATACGCTCACCCTAAACCGTTGTCGTACCCTAACCTGTACCCTAAACCGTCCCCGCCCCCTAACCCTAACCCTAACCCTAACCCTAACCCTTAACCGAAGCCTTAGCCTCACCCGTCCCCTAATCCTAACCCGTACGCTAACACTAACCCGTACCCTAACACGTACGCTCACACTAAACCGTTGTCGTACCCTAACCTGTATCCTAAACCGTCTCCGTCCCTTAACCCTAACCCTAACCCTAACTCTAACCCTTACCCAAATCCTTACCCTCACCCGTCCCCTAATCCTAACACGTACGCTAACACTAACCCGTACCCTAACACGTACGCTCACCCTAAACCGTTGTCGTACCTTAAACTGTACCCTAAATCGTCCCCGTCACGGTCACCTAACCCTAACCCTAACCCTAACCCTTACCCGAAGCCTTACCCTCACCCGTCCCCTAATCCTAACCCGTACGCTAACACTAACCCGTACCCTAACACGTAAGCTCACCCTAAACTGTTGTCGTACCCTATCTTGTACCCTAAACCGTCCCCGTCCCCGTCCCTTAACCCTAACCCTAACCCTAAACCTAACCCTTACCCGAAGCCTTACCCTCACCCGTCCCCTAATCCTAACCCGTACGCTAACACTAACCCGTACCCTAACACGTACGCTCACCCTAAACCGTTGTCGTACCCTAACATGTACCCTAAACCGTCCCCGTCCCCTAACCCTAACACTAACCCTAACCCTAACCCTAACCCTTACCCGAAGCCTTACCCTCACCCGTCCCCTAATCCTAACCCGTACACTAACACTAAACCGTACCCTAACACGTACGCTCACCCTAAACCGTTGTCGTACCCTAACCTGTACCCTAAACCGTCCCAGTCCCCTAACCCTAACCCTAACCCTAACACTAACCCTAACCCTAACCCTTACCCGAAGCCTTACCCTCACCCGTCCCCTAATCCTAACCCGTACACTAACACTAAACCGTACCCTAACACGTACGCTCACCCTAAACCGTTGTCGTACCCTAACCTGTACCCTAAACCGTCCCCGTCCCCTAACCCTATCCCTAACCCTAACCCTTACCCGAAGTCTTACCCTCACCCGTCCCCTAATCCTAACCCATACGCTAACATTAACCCGTACCCTAACACGTACGCTCACCCTAAACCGTTGTCGTACCCTAACCTGTACTCTAAACCGTCCCCGTCCCCGTCCATTAACCCTAACCCTAACTCTAAACATTACCCGAAGCCTTACCCTCACCCGTCCCCTAATCCTAACCCGTACGCTAACACTAACCCGTACCCTAACATGTACGCTCACCCTAAACCGTTGTCGTACCCTAACATGTACCCTAAACCGTCCGCGTCCCCTAACCCTAACACTAACCCTAAACCTAACCCTAACCCTTACCCGAAGCCTTACCCTCACCCGACCCCTAATCCTAACCCGTACGCTATCACTAACCCGTACCCTAACACGTACGCTCACCCTAAACCGTTGTCGTACCGTAACCTGTACCCTAAACCGTCCCCGTCCCCGTCCCCTAACCCTAAACCTAACCCTAACCCTAACCCTAACCCTTACCCGAAGCCTTACCCTCACCCGTCCCCTAATCCTAACCCGTACACTAACACTAAACCGTACCCTATCACGTAAGCTCACCCTAAACCGTTGTCGTACACTAACATGTACCCTAAACCGTCCCCATCCCCTAACCCTAACCCTAACCCTAACCCTAACCCTAACCCTTACCCGAAGCCTTACCCTCACCCGTCCCATAATCCTAACCCGTACGCTAACACTAACCCGTACCCTAACACGTACGCTCACCCTAAACCGTTGTCGTACCCTAACCTGTACCCTAAACCGTCCCCGTCCCCTAACCCTATCCCTAACCCTAACCCTTACCCGAAGTCTTACCCTCACCCGTCCCCTAATCCTAACCCGTACGCTAACACTAACCCGTACCCTAACACGTACGCTCACCCTAAACCGTTGTCGTACACTAACCTGTACCCTAAACCGTCCCCGTCCCCGTCCCCTAACCCTAAACCTAACCCTAACCCTAACCCTTACCCGAAGCCTTACCCTCACCCGACACCTAATCCTAACCTGTACGCTAACACTAACCCTTACCCTAACACGTACGCTCAACCTAAACCGTTGTCGTACCCTAAACTGTACCCTAAACCGTCCCCGTCCCCTAACCCTAAACCTAACCCTAACCCTAACCCTAACCCTTACCCGAAGCCTTACCCTCACCCGTCCCCTAATCCTAACCGTACGCTAACACTAACCCGTACCCTAACACGTACGCTCACCCTAAACCGTTGTCGTACCCTAACCTGTACCCTAAAGCGTCCCCGTCCCCTAACCCTAACCCTAACCCTAACCCTAACCCTAACCCTTACCCGAAGCCATACCCTCAAACATCCCCTAATCATAACCCGTACGCTAACACTAACACGTACCCTAACACGTACGCTCACCCTAAACCGTTGTCGTACCCTAACCTGTACCCTAAACCGTCCCCGTCCCCTATCCCTAACCCTAACCCTAACCCTAACCCTTACCCGAAGCCTTACCCTCACCCGTCCCCTAATCCTAACCCTTACGCTAACAATAACTTGTACCCTAACACGTACGCTCACCCTAAACCGTTGTCGTACCCTAACCTGTACCCTAAAGCGTCTCCGTCCCCTAACCCTAACCCTAACCCTAACCCTAACCCTTACCCGAAGCCATACCCTCAACCGTCCCCTAATCCTAACCCGTACGCTAACACTAACACGTACCCTAACACGTACGCTCACCCTAAACCGTTGTCGTACCCTAACCTGTACCCTAAACCGTCCTCGTCCCCTAACCCTAACCCTAACCCTAACCCTTACCCGAAGCCTTACCCTCACCCGTCCCCTAATCCTAACCCGTACGCTAACACTAACCCGTACCCTAACACGTACGCTCACCCTAATCCGTTGTCGTACCCTAACCTGTACCCTAAACTGCACCCATCCCCTAACCCTAACCCTAACCCTAATCCTTACCCGAAGACTTACCCTCACCCGTTCCCTAATCCTAACCCGTACGCTAACACTAACCCGTAACCTAACACGTACGCTCACCCTAAATCGTTGTCGTACCCTAACCTGTACCCTAAACCGTCCCCGTCCCCTAACCCTAACCCTAACCCTAACCCTAACCCTTACCTGTAGCCTTACCCTCACCCGTCCCCTATTCCTAACCCGTACGCTAACACTAACCCGTACCCTAAGACGTACGCTCACCCTAAATCGTTGTCGTACCCTAACCTGTACCCTAAACCGTCCCCGTGCCCGTCCCCTAACCCTAAACCTAACCCTAACCCTAACCCTAACCCTTTCCCGAAGCCTAACCCTCACCCGTCCCCTAATCCTAACCCGTACGCTAACACAAACCCGTACCCTAACATGTACGCTCACCCTAAACCGTTGTCGTACCCTAACCTGTACCCTAAACCGTCCCCGTCCCCTAACCCTAACTCTAACCCTAACCCAAACCATAACCTTTACCCGAATCCTTACCCTCAACCATCCCCTAATCCTAACCCGTACGCTAACACTAACCCGTACCCTAACACGTACGCTCACCCTAAACCGTTGTCGTACACTAACCTGTATCCTAAACCGTCTCCGTCCCTTAACCCTAACCCAAACCCTAACCCTAACCCTTACCCGAATCCTTACCCTCACCCGTCCCCTAATCCTAACCCGTACGCTAACGCTAACCCGTACCCTAACACGTACGCTCACCCTAAACCGTTGTCGTACCCTAAACTGTACCCTAAAGCGTCCCCGTCCCCGTCACCTAACCCTAACCCTAACCCTAACCCTTACCCGAAGCCTTACACTCACCCGTGCGCCAATCCTAACCTGTACGTTAACACTAATCCGTACCCTAACACTTACGCTCACTCTAAACCGTTGTCGTACCCTAACCTGTACCCTAAGCCGTCCCCGTCCCGTAACCCTAACCCTAACCCTAACCCTAACCCTAACACTTACCCGAAGCCTGACCCTCACCCGTCCCCTAATCCTCACCCGTACGCTAACACTAACCCGTACCCTAACACGTACCCTCACCCTAAACCGTTCTCGTACACTAACCTGTACCCTAAACCGTCCCCGTGCCCGTCCCCTAACCCTAAACCTAACCCTAACCCTAACCCTAACCCTTTCCCGAAGCCTAACCCTCACCCGTCCCCTAATCCTAACCCGTACGCTAACACAAACCCGTACCCTAACACGTACGCTCACCCTAAACCGTTGTCGTACACTAACCTGTACCCTAAACCGTCCCCGTCCCCTAACCCTAACTCTAACCCTAACCCAAACCATAACCTTTACCCGAATCCTTACCCTCAACCATCCCCTAATCCTAACCCGTACGCTAACACTAACCCGTACCCTAACACGTACGCTCACCCTAAACCGTTGTCGTACACTAACCTGTATCCTAAACCGTCTCCGTCCCTTAACCCTAACCCAAACCCTAACCCTAACCCTTACCCGAATCCTTACCCTCACCCGTCCCCTAATCCTAACCCGTACGCTAACGCTAACCCGTACCCTAACACGTACGCTCACCCTAAACCGTTGTCGTACCCTAAACTGTACCCTAAAGCGTCCCCGTCCCCGTCACCTAACCCTAACCCTAACCCTAACCATTACCCGAAGTCTTACACTCACCCGTTCCCTAATCCTAACCCGTACGCTAATACTAACCCGTAACCTAACACGTACGCTCACCCTAAATCGTTGTCATACCCTAACCTGTACCCTAAACCGTCCCCGTCCCCAACCCTAACCCTAACCCTAACCCTAACCCTAACCCTTACCTGTAGCCTTACCCTCACCCGTCCCCTAATCCTAACCCGTACGCTAACACTAACCCGTACCCTAACACGTACGCTCACCCTAAACCGTTGTCGTACCCTAACCTGTACCCTAAACCGTCCCCGTCCCCTAACCCTAAGCCTAAACCTAACCCTAACCCTTACCCGAAGCCTTACACTCACCCGTCCCCTAATCCTAACCCGTACGCTAACACTAACCTGTACCCTAACACGTACCCTCACCCTAAACCGTTGTCGTACCATAACCTGTACCCTAAACCGTCCCCGTGCCCGTCCCCTAACCCTAACCCTAACCCTAACCCTAACCCTTACCCGAAGCCTTACCCTCAACCGTCCCCTAATCCTAACCCGTACGCTAACACTAACCCGTACCCTAACACGTACGCTCACCCTAAACCGTTGTCGTACCCTAACCTGTATCCTAAACCGTCCCCGTCCCCTAACCCTAACTCTAACCCTAACCCTAACCCTAACCTTTACCCGAAGCCTTACCCTCACCCATCCCCTAAACCTAACCCGTACGCTAACACTAACTCATACCCTAACACGTACGCTCAACCTAAACTGTTGTCGTACCCTAACCTGTACCCTAAACCGTCCCCGTCCCCGTCCCCGTCCCCTAACCCTAACCCTAACCCTAACCCTTAACCGAAGCCTTACCCTCACCCGTCCCCTAATCCTAACCCGTACGCTAACACTAATCCATACCCTAACACCTACGCTCACCCTAAATCGTTGTCGTACCCTAACCTGTACCCTAAACCGTCCCCGTCTCCTAACACTAACCCTAACCCTAACCCTAACCCTAAACCTTACCCGAAGCCTTACCCTCACCCGTCCCCTAATCCTAACCCGTACGCTAACACTAACCCGTACCCTAACACGTACGCTCACCCTAAACGGTTTTTGTACCCTAACCTGTACCCTAAACCGTCCCCGTCCCCGTCCCCTAACCCTAAACCTAACCCTAACCCTTACCCGAAGCCTTACCCTCACCCGTCCCCTAATCCTAACCCGTATGCTAACACTAACCCGTACCCTAACACGTACGCTCACCCTAAACTGTTGTCGTACACTAACCTGTACCCTAAACCGTCCCCGTGCCCGTCCCCTAACCCTAACCCTAACCCTAACCCTAACCCTTACCCGAAGCCTTACCCTCACCCTTCCCGTAATCCTAACCCGTACGCTAACACTAACCCGTACCCTAACACTTACGCTCATCCTAAATCGTTGTCGTACCCTAACCTGTACCCTAAACCGTCCCCGTCCCCTAACCCTAACCCTAACCCTAAGCCTAAGCCTAACCCTTACCCGAAGCCTTACCCTCACCCGTCCCCTAATCCTAACCCGTACGCTAACAGTAACCCGTACCCTAACACGTACGCTCACCCTAAACCGTTGTCGTACCCTAACCTGTACCCTAAACCGTCCCCGTCCCCTAACCCTAACCCTAACCCTAACCCTAACCCTAACCCTTACCCGAAACCTTACCATAACCCGTCCCCTAATCCTAACTCGTACGCTAACACTAACCCGTACCCTAACACGTACCCTCACCCTAAACCGGTGTCGTTCCCTAACCTGTAGCCTAAACCGTCCCCGTGCCCGTCCCCTAACCCTAACCCTAACCCTAACCCTAACCCTTTCCCGAAGCCTTACCCTCACCCGTCCCCTAATCCTAACACGTACGCTAACACTAACCCGTACCCTAACACGTACGCTCACCCTAAACCGTTGTCGTACCCTAACCTGTACCCTAAACCGTCCCCGTCCCCTAACGCTAACCCTAACCCTATCCCTAACCCTAACCCTTACCCGAAGCCTTACACTCACCCGTCCCCTAATCCTCACCCGTATGCTAACACTAACCCGTACCCTAACACGTACCCTCACCTTAAACCGTTGTCGTACCCTAACCTGTATCCTAAACGGTCTCCGTCCCTTAAACCTAACCCTAAGCCTAACCCTAACCCTTACCCGAATCCTTACCCACACACGTCCCCTAATCCTAACCCGTACGCTAACACTAACCTGTACCCTAACACGTACGCTCACCCTAAACCGTTGTCGTACCCTAAACTGTACCCTAAATCGTCCCCGTCCCCGTCACCTAACCCTAACCCTAACCCTAACCCTAAACCTTACCCGAAGCCGTACCCTCACCCGTCCCCTATTCCTAACCCGTACGCTAACACTAACCCGTACCCTAACACGTACGCTCACCCTAAACCGTTGTCGTAACCTAACCTGTACCCTAAACCGTCACCGTCCCCGTCCCCTAACCCTAAACCTAAACCTAACCCTAACCCTAACCCTTACCCGAAGCCTTACCCTCACCCGTCCCCTAATCCTAACCCGTACGCTAACACTAACCCGTACCCTAACACGTACGCTCACCCTAAACCTTTGTCGTACTCTAACGTGTACCCTAAACCGTCCCCGTCCCCTAACCCTATTCCTAACCCTAACCCTTACCCGAAGTCTTACCCTCACCCGTCCCCTAATCCTAACCCGTACGCTAACACTAACCCGTACCCTAACACGTACGCTCACCCTAAACCGTTGTCGTACCCTAACCTGTACCCTAAACCGTCCCCGTCCCCGTCCCTTAACCCTAACCCTAACCCTAACCCTAACCCTTACCCGAAGCCTTACCCTCACCCGTCCCCTAATCCTAACCCGTACGCTAACACTAACCCGTACCCTAACATGTACGATCACCCTAAACCATTGTCGTACCCTAACATGTACGCTAAACCGTCCCCGTCCTCTCACCCTAACCCTAACCCTAACACTAACACTAAACCTTACCCGAAGCCTTACCCTCACCCTTCCCCTAATCCTAACCCGTACGCTAACACTAACCCGTACCCTAACACGTACGCTCACCCTAAACCGTTGTCGTACCCTAACCTGTACCCTAAAGCGTCCCCGTCCCCGTCCCCTAACCCTAACCTTAACCCTAACCCTTACCCGAAGCCTTACCCTCACCCGTCCCCTATTCCTAACCCATACGCTAACACTAACACGTACCTTAACACGTACGCTCACCCTAAACCATTGTCGTACACTAACCTGTACCCTAAACCGTCCACATCCCCTAACCCTAACCCTAACCCTAACCCTAGCCCTAACCCTTACCCGAAGCCTTACCCTCACCCGTCCCCTAATCCTAACCCGTACGCTAACACTAACACGTACCCTAACACGTACGCTCAGCCTAAACCATTGTCGTACCCTAACCTGTACCCTAAACCGTCCCCGTCCCCGTCCCCTAACCCTAAACCTAACTCTAACCCAAACCCTAACCCTTACCCGAAGCCTTAACCTCACCCGTCCCCTAAGCCTAACCCGTACGCTAACACTAACCCATACCCTAACACGTACGCTCACCCTAAACCGTTGTCGTACCCTTACCTGTACCCTAAACCGTCCCCTTCCCCTAATCCTAACCCTAACTCTAACCCTAACCTTACCCGAAGCCTTACCCTCAACCGTAACCTAATCCTAACCCGTACGCTAACACTAACCCGTACCCTAACACGTACGCTCACCCTAAACCGTTGTCGTACACTAACCTGTACCCTAAACCGTCCCCGTCCCCTAACCCTAACCCTAACCCTAACCCTAACCCTTACCCGAAGCCTTACCCTCACCCGTCACCTAATCCTAACCCGTACGCTAACACTAACCCGTACCCTAACACGTACGCTCACCCTAAACCGTTGTCGTACCCTAACCTGTACGCTAAACCGTCCCCGTCCCCTAACCCTAACCCTAACACTAACCCTAACCCTAATCCTTACCCGAAGCCTTACACTCACCCGTCCCCTAATCCTAACCCGTACGCTAACACTAACCCGTACCCTAACACGTACGCTCACCCTAAACCGTTTTTGTACCCTAACCTGTACCCTAAACCGTCCCCGTCCCGAACCCTAAACCTAACTCTAACCCTAACACTAACCCTTACCCGAAGCATTGCCCTCACCCGTCCCCTAATCCTAACCCGTACGCTAACACTAACCCGTACCCTAACACGTACGCTCACCCTAAACCGTTGTCGTACACTAACCTATACCCTAAACCGTCCCCGTCCCCTAACCCTAACCCTAACCCTAACCCTAACCCTTACCCGAAGCCTTAACCTCACCCGTCCCCTAATCCTAAACCGTACGCTAACACTAACCCGTACCCTAACACGTACGCTCACACTAAACCGTTGTCGTACCCTAACCTGTACCCTAAACCGTCCCCGTCCCCTAACCCTAACCCTAACCCTAACCCTAACCCTAACCCTTACCCGAAGCCTTACCCTCACCCGTCCCCTAATCCTAACCCGTACGCTAACACTAACCCGTACTCTAACACGTACGCTCACCCTAAACCGTTGTCGTACCCTAACCTTTACCCTAAACCATCCCCGTCCCCTAACCCTAACCCTAACCCTAACCCTAACCCTAACCCTTACCCGAAGCCTTACCCTCACCCGTCCCCTAATCCTAACCCGTATGCTAACACTAAACCGTACCCTACCACGTACGCTCACCCTAAACCGTTGTCGTACCCTAACCTGTACCCTAAACCGTCCCCGTCCCCATCCCCTAACCCTAACCCTAACCCTAACCCTAACCCTTACCCGAAGCCTTAACCTCACCCATCCCCTAATCCTAAACCGTACGCTAACACTAACTCGTACCCTAAACGTACGCTCACCCTAAACCGTTGTCGTACCCTAACCTGTACCCTAAACCGTCCCCGCCCCCTAACCCTAACCCTAACCCTAACCCTAACCCTTACCCGAAGCCTTACCCTCACCCGTCCCCTAATCCTAACCCGTACGCTAACACTAAGCCGTACCCTAACACGTACGCTCACCCTAAACCGTTGTCGTACCCTAACCTGTACCCTAAACCATCACCATCCCCTAACCCTAATCCTAAACCTAACCCTAACCGTAACACTTACCCGAAGCCTTACCCTCACCCGTCCCCTAATCCTAACCCGTACTCTAACACTAACCCATGCCCTAACACGTACGCTCACACTAAACCATTGTCGTACCCTAACCTGTATCCTAAACGGTCTCCGTCCCTTAAACCTAACCCTAAGCCTAACCCTAACCCTTACCCGAATCCTTACCCACACACGTCCCCTAATCCTAACCCGTACGCTAACACTAACCTGTACCCTAACACGTACGCTCACCCTAAACCGTTGTCGTACCCTAAACTGTACCCTAAATCGTCCCCGTCCCCGTCACCTAACCCTAACCCTAACCCTAACCCTAACCCTAAACCTTACCCGAAGCCGTACCCTCACCCGTCCCCTATTCCTAACCCGTACGCTAACACTAACCCGTAACCTAACACGTACGCTCACCCTAAACCGTTGTCGTACCCTAACCTGTACCCTAAACCGTCACCGTCCCCGTCCCCTAACCCTAAACCTAACCCTAACCCTAACCCTAACCCTTACCCGAAGCCTTACCCTCACCCGTCCCCTAATCCTAACCCGTACGCTAACACTAACCCGTACCCTAACACGTACGCTCACCCTAAACCTTTGTCGTACTCTAACGTGTACCCTAAACCGTCCCCGTCCCCTAACCCTATTCCTAACCCTAACCCTTACCCGAAGTCTTACCCTCACCCGTCCCCTAATCCTAACCCGTACGCTAACACTAACCCGTACCCTAACACGTACGCTCACCCTAAACCGTTGTCGTACCCTAACCTGTACCCTAAACCGTCCCCGTCCCCGTCCCTTAACCCTAACCCTAACCCTAACCCTAACCCTTACCCGAAGCCTTACCCTCACCCGTCCCCTAATCCTAACCCGTACGCTAACACTAACCCGTACCCTAACATGTACGATCACCCTAAACCATTGTCGTACCCTAACATGTACGCTAAACCGTCCCCGTCCTCTCACCCTAACCCTAACCCTAACACTAACACTAAACCTTACCCGAAGCCTTACCCTCACCCTTCCCCTAATCCTAACCCGTACGCTAACACTAACCCGTACCCTAACACGTACGCTCACCCTAAACCGTTGTCGTACCCTAACCTGTACCCTAAAGCGTCCCCGTCCCCGTCCCCTAACCCTAACCTTAACCCTAACCCTTACCCGAAGCCTTACCCTCACCCGTCCCCTATTCCTAACCCGTACGCTAACACTAACACGTACCTTAACACGTACGCTCACCCTAAACCATTGTCGTACACTAACCTGTACCCTAAACCGTCCACATCCCCTAACCCTAACCCTAACCCTAACCCTAGCCCTAACCCTTACCCGAAGCCTTACCCTCACCCGTCCCCTAATCCTAACCCGTACGCTAACACTAACACGTACCCTAACACGTACGCTCAGCCTAAACCATTGTCGTACCCTAACCTGTACCCTAAACCGTCCCCGTCCCCTAACCCTAACCCTAAACCTAACTCTAACCCAAACCCTAACCCTTACCCGAAGCCTTAACCTCACCCGTCCCCTAAGCCTAACCCGTACGCTAACACTAACCCATACCCTAACACGTACGCTCACCCTAAACCGTTGTCGTACCCTTACCTGTACCCTAAACCGTCCCCTTCCCCTAATCCTAACCCTAACCCTAACCCTAACCTTACCCGAAGCCTTACCCTCAACCGTAACCTAATCCTAACCCGTACGCTAACACTAACCCGTACCCTAACACGTACGCTCACCCTAAACCGTTGTCGTACACTAACCTGTACCCTAAACCGTCCCCGTCCCCTAACCCTAACCCTAACCCTAACCCTAACCCTTACCCGAAGCCTTACCCTCACCCGTCCCCTAATCCTAACCCGTACGCTAACACTAACCCGTACCCTAACACGTACGCTCACCCTAAACCGTTGTCGTACCCTAACCTGTACGCTAAACCGTCCCCGTCCCCTAACCCTAACCCTAACACTAACCCTAACCCTAATCCTTACCCGAAGCCTTACACTCACCCGTCCCCTAATCCTAACCCGTACGCTAACACTAACCCGTACCCTAACACGTACGCTCACCCTAAACCGTTTTTGTACCCTAACCTGTACCCTAAACCGTCCCCGTCCCCGTCCCCTAACCCTAAACCTAACCCTAACCCTTACCCGAAGCCTTACCCTCAACCGTCCCCTAATCCTAACCCGTACGCTAACACTAACCCGTACCCTAACACGTACGCTCAACCTAAACAGTTGTCGTACACTAACCTGTACCCTAAACCGTCCCCGTGCCCGTCCCCTAACCCTAACCCTAACCGTTACCCGAAGCCTTACCCTCACCCTTCCCGTAATCCTAACCCGTACGCTAACACTAACCCGTACCCTAACACGTACGCTCACCCTAAACCGTTGTCGTACCCTAACCTGTACCCTAAACCGTCCCCGTCCCGAACCCTAAACCTAACTCTAACCCTAACACTAACCCTTACCCGAAGCATTGCCCTCACCCGTCCCCTAATCCTAACCCGTACGCTAACACTAACCCGTACCCTAACACGTACGCTCACCCTAAACCGTTGTCGTACACTAACCTGTACCCTAAACCGTCCCCGTCCCCTAACCCTAACCCTAACCCTAACCCTAACCCTTACCCGAAGCCTTAACCTCACCCGTCCCCTAATCCTAAACCGTACGCTAACACTAACCCGTACCCTAACACGTACGCTCACCCTAAACCGTTGTCGTACCCTAACCTGTACGCTAAACCGTCCCCGTCCCCTAACCCTAACCCTAACACTAACTCTAACCCTAATCCTTACCCGAAGCCTTACACTCACCCGTCCCCTAATCCTAACCCGTACGCTAACACTAACCCGTACCCTAACACGTACGCTCACCCTAAACCGTTTTTGTACCCTAACCTGTACCCTAAACCGTCCCCGTCCCCGTCCCCTAACCCTAAACCTAACCCTAACCCTTACCCGAAGCCTTACCCTCAACCGTCCCCTAATCCTAACCCGTACGCTAACACTAACCCGTACCCTAACACGTACGCTCAACCTAAACCGTTGTCGTACACTAACCTGTACCCTAAACCGTCCCCGTGCCCGTCCCCTAACCCTAACCCTAACCCTAACCTTTACCCGAACCCTTACCCTCACCCTTCCCGTAATCCTAACCCGTACGCTAACACTAACCCGTACCCTAAAACGTACGCTCACCCTAAACCGTTTTCGTACCCTAACCTGTACCCTAAACCGTCCCCGTCCCGAACCCTAACCCTAACTCTAACCCTAACACTAACCCTTACCCGAAGCATTGCCTTCACCCGTCCCCTAATCCTAACCCGTACGCTAACACTAAACCGTACCCTAACACTTACGCTCATCCTAAACCGTTGTCGTACCCTAACCTGTACCCTAAACCGTCCCCGTCCCCTAACCCTAACCCTAACCCTAAGCCTAAGTCTAACCCTTACCCGAAGCCTTACCCTCACCCGTCCCCTAATCCTAACCCGTACGCTAACACTAACCCGTACCCTAACACGTACGCTCACCCTAAACCGTTGTCGTACCCTAACCTGTACCCTAAACCGTCCCCGTCCCCGTCCCCTAACCCTAACCCTAACCCTAACCCTTACCCGAAGCCTTACCCTCACCCGTCCCCTAATCCTAACCCGTACGCTAACACTAACCCGTACCCTAACACGTACGCTCACCCTAAACCGTTGTCGTACCCTAACCTGTACCCTAAACCGTCCCCGTCCCCTAACCCTAACCCTAACCCTAACCCTAACCCTAACCCTTACCCAAAGCCTTACACTCACCCGTCCCCTAATCCTAACCCGTACGCTAACACTAACCCGTATTCTAACACGTACGCTCACCCTAAACCATTGTCGTACCCTAACCTTTACCCTAAACCATCCCCGTCCCCTAACCCTAACCCTAAGCCTAACCCTAACCCTAACCCTTACCCGAAGCCTTACCCTCACCCGTCCCCTAATCCTAACCCGTATGCTAACACTAACCCGTACCCTAACACGTACGCTCACCCTAAACCGTTGTCGTACCCTAACCTGTACCCTAAACCGTCCCCGTCCCCTAACCCTAACCATAACCCTAACCCTAACTATTACCCAAAGCCTTACCCTCACCCGTCCCCTAATCCTAACCCGTACGCTAACACTAACCCGTACCCTAACACGTACGCTCACCCTAAACCGTTGTCGTACCCTAACCTGTACGCTAAACCGTCCACGTCCCCTAACCCTAACCCTAACACTAACCCTAACCCTAATCCTTACCCGAAGCCTTACACTCACCCGTCCCCTAATCCTAACCCGTACGCTAACACTAACCCGTACCCTAACACGTACGCTCACCCTAAACCGTTTTTGTACCCTAACCTGTACCCTAAACCGTCCCCGTCCCCGTCCCCTAACCCTAAACCTAACCCTAACCCTTACCCGAAGCCTTACCCTCACCCGTCCCCTAATCCTAACCCGTATGCTAACACTAACCCGTACCCTAACACGTACGCTCACCCTAAACTGTTGTCGTACACTAACCTGTACCCTAAACCGTCCCCGTGCCCGTCCCCTAACCCTAACCCTAACCCTAACCCTAACCCTTACCCGAAGCCTTACCCTCACCCTTCCCGTAATCCTAACCCGTACGCTAACACTAACCCGTACCCTAACACGTACGCTAACCCGAAACCGTTGCCGTACCCTAACCTGTACCCTAAACCGTCCCCGTCCCCTAACCCTAACCCTAACTCTAACCCTAACACTAACCCTTACCCGAAGCCTTACCCTCACCCGTCCCCTAATCCTTACCCGTACGCTAACACTAAACCGTACCCTAACACTTACGCTCATCCTAAATCGTTGTCGTACCCTAACCTGTACCCTAAACCGTCCCCGTCCCCTAACCCTAACCCTAACCCTAAGCCTAAGCCTAACCCTTACCCGAAGCCTTACCCTCACCCGTCCCCTAATCCTAACCCGTACGCTAACAGTAACCCGTACCCTAACACGTACGCTCACCCTAAACCGTTGTCGTACCCTAACCTGTACCCTAAACCGTCCCCGTCCCCTAACCCTAACCCTAACCCTAACCCTAACCCTAACCCTTACCCGAAGCCTTACCATAACCCGTCCCCTAATCCTAACTCGTACGCTAACACTAACCCGTACCCTAACACGTACCCTCACCCTAAACCGGTGTCGTTCCCTAACCTGTAGCCTAAACCGTCCCCGTGCCCGTCCCCTAACCCTAACCCTAACCCTAACCCTAACCCTTTCCCGAAGCCTTACCCTCACCCGTCCCCTAATCCTAACACGTACGCTAACACTAACCCGTACCCTAACACGTACGCTCACCCTAAACCGTTGTCGTACCCTAACCTGTACCCTAAACCGTCCCCGTCCCCTAACGCTAACCCTAACCCTATCCCTAACCCTAACCCTTACCCGAAGCCTTACACTCACCCGTCCCCTAATCCTCACCCCTATGCTAACACTAACCCGTACCCTAACACGTACCCTCACCTTAAACCGTTGTCGTACCCTAACCTGTATCCTAAACGGTCTCCGTCCCTTAAACCTAACCCTAAGCCTAACCCTAACCCTTACCCGAATCCTTACCCACACACGTCCCCTAATCCTAACCCGTACGCTAACACTAACCTGTACCCTAACACGTACGCTCACCCTAAACCGTTGTTGTACCCTAAACTGTACCCTAAATCGTCCCCGTCCCCGTCACCTAACCCTAACCCTAACCCTAACCCTAAACCTTACCCGAAGCCGTACCCTCACCCGTCCCCTATTCCTAACCCGTACGCTAACACTAACCCGTACCCTAACACGTACGCTCACCCTAAACCGTTGTCGTACCCTAACCTGTACCCTAAACCGTCACCGTCCCCGTCCCCTAACCCTAAACCTAACCCTAACCCTAACCCTAACCCTTACCCGAAGCCTTACCCTCACCCGTCCCCTAATCCTAACCCGTACGCTAACACTAACCCGTACCCTAACACGTACGCTCACCCTAAACCTTTGTCGTACTCTAACGTGTACCCTAAACCGTCCCCGTCCCCTAACCCTATTCCTAACCCTAACCCTTACCCGAAGTCTTACCCTCACCCGTCCCCTAATCCTAACCCGTACGCTAACACTAACCCGTACCCTAACACGTACGCTCACCCTAAACCGTTGTCGTACCCTAACCTGTACCCTAAACCGTCCCCGTCCCCGTCCCTTAACCCTAACCCTAACCCTAACCCTAACCCTTACCCGAAGCCTTACCCTCACCCGTCCCCTAATCCTAACCCGTACGCTAACACTAACCCGTACCCTAACATGTACGATCACCCTAAACCATTGTCGTACCCTAACATGTACGCTAAACCGTCCCCGTCCTCTCACCCTAACCCTAACCCTAACACTAACACTAAACCTTACCCGAAGCCTTACCCTCACCCTTCCCCTAATCCTAACCCGTACGCTAACACTAACCCGTACCCTAACACGTACGCTCACCCTAAACCGTTGTCGTACCCTAACCTGTACCCTAAAGCGTCCCCGTCCCCGTCCCCTAACCCTAACCTTAACCCTAACCCTTACCCGAAGCCTTACCCTCACCCGTCCCCTATTCCTAACCCGTACGCTAACACTAACACGTACCTTAACACGTACGCTCACCCTAAACCATTGTCGTACACTAACCTGTACCCTAAACCGTCCACATCCCCTAACCCTAACCCTAACCCTAACCCTAGCCCTGACCCTTACCCGAAGCCTTACCCTCACCCGTCCCCTAATCCTAACCCGTACGCTAACACTAACACGTACCCTAACACGTACGCTCAACCTAAACAGTTGTCGTACACTAACCTGTACCCTAAACCGTCCCCGTGCCCGTCCCCTAACCCTAACCCTAACCGTTACCCGAAGCCTTACCCTCACCCTTCCCGTAATCCTAACCCGTACGCTAACACTAACCCGTACCCTAACACGTACGCTCACCCTAAACCGTTGTCGTACCCTAACCTGTACCCTAAACCGTCCCCGTCCCGAACCCTAAACCTAACTCTAACCCTAACACTAACCCTTACCCGAAGCATTGCCCTCACCCGTCCCCTAATCCTAACCCGTACGCTAACACTAACCCGTACCCTAACACGTACGCTCACCCTAAACCGTTGTCGTACACTAACCTGTACCCTAAACCGTCCCCGTCCCCTAACCCTAACCCTAACCCTAACCCTAACCCTTACCCGAAGCCTTAACCTCACCCGTCCCCTAATCCTAAACCGTACGCTAACACTAACCCGTACCCTAACACGTACGCTCACCCTAAACCGTTGTCGTACCCTAACCTGTACGCTAAACCGTCCCCGTCCCCTAACCCTAACCCTAACACTAACTCTAACCCTAATCCTTACCCGAAGCCTTACACTCACCCGTCCCCTAATCCTAACCCGTACGCTAACACTAACCCGTACCCTAACACGTACGCTCACCCTAAACCGTTTTTGTACCCTAACCTGTACCCTAAACCGTCCCCGTCCCCGTCCCCTAACCCTAAACCTAACCCTAACCCTTACCCGAAGCCTTACCCTCAACCGTCCCCTAATCCTAACCCGTACGCTAACACTAACCCGTACCCTAACACGTACGCTCAACCTAAACCGTTGTCGTACACTAACCTGTACCCTAAACCGTCCCCGTGCCCGTCCCCTAACCCTAACCCTAACCCTAACCTTTACCCGAACCCTTACCCTCACCCTTCCCGTAATCCTAACCCGTACGCTAACACTAACCCGTACCCTAAAACGTACGCTCACCCTAAACCGTTTTCGTACCCTAACCTGTACCCTAAACCGTCCCCGTCCCGAACCCTAACCCTAACTCTAACCCTAACACTAACCCTTACCCGAAGCATTGCCTTCACCCGTCCCCTAATCCTAACCCGTACGCTAACACTAAACCGTACCCTAACACTTACGCTCATCCTAAACCGTTGTCGTACCCTAACCTGTACCCTAAACCGTCCCCGTCCCCTAACCCTAACCCTAACCCTAAGCCTAAGTCTAACCCTTACCCGAAGCCTTACCCTCACCCGTCCCCTAATCCTAACCCGTACGCTAACACTAACCCGTACCCTAACACGTACGCTCACCCTAAACCGTTGTCGTACCCTAACCTGTACCCTAAACCGTCCCCGTCCCCGTCCCCTAACCCTAACCCTAACCCTAACCCTTACCCGAAGCCTTACCCTCACCCGTCCCCTAATCCTAACCCGTACGCTAACACTAACCCGTACCCTAACACGTACGCTCACCCTAAACCGTTGTCGTACCCTAACCTGTACCCTAAACCGTCCCCGTCCCCTAACCCTAACCCTAACCCTAACCCTAACCCTAACCCTTACCCAAAGCCTTACACTCACCCGTCCCCTAATCCTAACCCGTACGCTAACACTAACCCGTATTCTAACACGTACGCTCACCCTAAACCATTGTCGTACCCTAACCTTTACCCTAAACCATCCCCGTCCCCTAACCCTAACCCTAAGCCTAACCCTAACCCTAACCCTTACCCGAAGCCTTACCCTCACCCGTCCCCTAATCCTAACCCGTATGCTAACACTAACCCGTACCCTAACACGTACGCTCACCCTAAACCGTTGTCGTACCCTAACCTGTACCCTAAACCGTCCCCGTCCCCTAACCCTAACCATAACCCTAACCCTAACTATTACCCAAAGCCTTACCCTCACCCGTCCCCTAATCCTAACCCGTACGCTAACACTAACCCGTACCCTAACACGTACGCTCACCCTAAACCGTTGTCGTACCCTAACCTGTACGCTAAACCGTCCACGTCCCCTAACCCTAACCCTAACACTAACCCTAACCCTAATCCTTACCCGAAGCCTTACACTCACCCGTCCCCTAATCCTAACCCGTACGCTAACACTAACCCGTACCCTAACACGTACGCTCACCCTAAACCGTTTTTGTACCCTAACCTGTACCCTAAACCGTCCCCGTCCCCGTCCCCTAACCCTAAACCTAACCCTAACCCTTACCCGAAGCCTTACCCTCACCCGTCCCCTAATCCTAACCCGTATGCTAACACTAACCCGTACCCTAACACGTACGCTCACCCTAAACTGTTGTCGTACACTAACCTGTACCCTAAACCGTCCCCGTGCCCGTCCCCTAACCCTAACCCTAACCCTAACCCTAACCCTTACCCGAAGCCTTACCCTCACCCTTCCCGTAATCCTAACCCGTACGCTAACACTAACCCGTACCCTAACACGTACGCTAACCCGAAACCGTTGCCGTACCCTAACCTGTACCCTAAACCGTCCCCGTCCCCTAACCCTAACCCTAACTCTAACCCTAACACTAACCCTTACCCGAAGCCTTACCCTCACCCGTCCCCTAATCCTTACCCGTACGCTAACACTAAACCGTACCCTAACACTTACGCTCATCCTAAATCGTTGTCGTACCCTAACCTGTACCCTAAACCGTCCCCGTCCCCTAACCCTAACCCTAACCCTAAGCCTAAGCCTAACCCTTACCCGAAGCCTTACCCTCACCCGTCCCCTAATCCTAACCCGTACGCTAACAGTAACCCGTACCCTAACACGTACGCTCACCCTAAACCGTTGTCGTACCCTAACCTGTACCCTAAACCGTCCCCGTCCCCTAACCCTAACCCTAACCCTAACCCTAACCCTAACCCTTACCCGAAGCCTTACCATAACCCGTCCCCTAATCCTAACTCGTACGCTAACACTAACCCGTACCCTAACACGTACCCTCACCCTAAACCGGTGTCGTTCCCTAACCTGTAGCCTAAACCGTCCCCGTGCCCGTCCCCTAACCCTAACCCTAACCCTAACCCTAACCCTTTCCCGAAGCCTTACCCTCACCCGTCCCCTAATCCTAACACGTACGCTAACACTAACCCGTACCCTAACACGTACGCTCACCCTAAACCGTTGTCGTACCCTAACCTGTACCCTAAACCGTCCCCGTCCCCTAACGCTAACCCTAACCCTATCCCTAACCCTAACCCTTACCCGAAGCCTTACACTCACCCGTCCCCTAATCCTCACCCCTATGCTAACACTAACCCGTACCCTAACACGTACCCTCACCTTAAACCGTTGTCGTACCCTAACCTGTATCCTAAACGGTCTCCGTCCCTTAAACCTAACCCTAAGCCTAACCCTAACCCTTACCCGAATCCTTACCCACACACGTCCCCTAATCCTAACCCGTACGCTAACACTAACCTGTACCCTAACACGTACGCTCACCCTAAACCGTTGTTGTACCCTAAACTGTACCCTAAATCGTCCCCGTCCCCGTCACCTAACCCTAACCCTAACCCTAACCCTAAACCTTACCCGAAGCCGTACCCTCACCCGTCCCCTATTCCTAACCCGTACGCTAACACTAACCCGTACCCTAACACGTACGCTCACCCTAAACCGTTGTCGTACCCTAACCTGTACCCTAAACCGTCACCGTCCCCGTCCCCTAACCCTAAACCTAACCCTAACCCTAACCCTAACCCTTACCCGAAGCCTTACCCTCACCCGTCCCCTAATCCTAACCCGTACGCTAACACTAACCCGTACCCTAACACGTACGCTCACCCTAAACCTTTGTCGTACTCTAACGTGTACCCTAAACCGTCCCCGTCCCCTAACCCTATTCCTAACCCTAACCCTTACCCGAAGTCTTACCCTCACCCGTCCCCTAATCCTAACCCGTACGCTAACACTAACCCGTACCCTAACACGTACGCTCACCCTAAACCGTTGTCGTACCCTAACCTGTACCCTAAACCGTCCCCGTCCCCGTCCCTTAACCCTAACCCTAACCCTAACCCTAACCCTTACCCGAAGCCTTACCCTCACCCGTCCCCTAATCCTAACCCGTACGCTAACACTAACCCGTACCCTAACATGTACGATCACCCTAAACCATTGTCGTACCCTAACATGTACGCTAAACCGTCCCCGTCCTCTCACCCTAACCCTAACCCTAACACTAACACTAAACCTTACCCGAAGCCTTACCCTCACCCTTCCCCTAATCCTAACCCGTACGCTAACACTAACCCGTACCCTAACACGTACGCTCACCCTAAACCGTTGTCGTACCCTAACCTGTACCCTAAAGCGTCCCCGTCCCCGTCCCCTAACCCTAACCTTAACCCTAACCCTTACCCGAAGCCTTACCCTCACCCGTCCCCTATTCCTAACCCGTACGCTAACACTAACACGTACCTTAACACGTACGCTCACCCTAAACCATTGTCGTACACTAACCTGTACCCTAAACCGTCCACATCCCCTAACCCTAACCCTAACCCTAACCCTAGCCCTGACCCTTACCCGAAGCCTTACCCTCACCCGTCCCCTAATCCTAACCCGTACGCTAACACTAACACGTACCCTAACACGTACGCTCAGCCTAAACCATTGTCGTACCCTAACCTGTACCCTAAACCGTCCCCGTCCCCTAACCCTAACCCTAAACCTAACTCTAACCCAAACCCTAACCCTTACCCGAAGCCTTAACCTCACCCGTCCCCTAAGCCTAACCCGTACGCTAACACTAACCCATACCCTAACACGTACGCTCACCCTAAACCGTTGTCGTACCCTTACCTGTACCCTAAACCGTCCCCTTCCCCTAATCCTAACCCTAACCCTAACCCTAACCTTACCCGAAGCCTTACCCTCAACCGTAACCTAATCCTAACCCGTACGCTAACACTAACCCGTACCCTAACACGTACGCTCACCCTAAACCGTTGTCGTACACTAACCTGTACCCTAAACCGTCCCCGTCCCCTAACCCTAACCCTAACCCTAACCCTAACACTTACCCGAAGCCTTACCCTCACCCGTCACCTAATCCTAACCCGTACGCTAACACTAACCCGTACCCTAACACGTACGCTCACCCTAAACCGTTGTCGTACCCTAACCTGTACGCTAAACCGTCCCCGTCCCCTAACCCTAACCCTAACACTAACCCTAACCCTAATCCTTACCCGAAGCCTTACACTCACCCGTCCCCTAATCCTAACCCGTACGCTAACACTAACCCGTACCCTAACACGTACGCTCACCCTAAACCGTTTTTGTACCCTAACCTGTACCCTAAACTGTCCCCGTCCCCGTCCCCTAACCCTAAACCTAACCCTAACCCTTACCCGAAGCCTTACCCTCAACCGTCCCCTAATCCTAAACCGTACGCTAACACTAACCCGTACCCTAACACGTACGCTCAACCTAAATCGTTGTCGTACACTAACCTGTACCCTAAACCGTCCCCGTGCCCGTCCCCTAACCCTAACCCTAACCGTTACCCGAAGCCTTACCCTCACCCTTCCCGTAATCCTAACCCGTACGCTAACACTAACCCGTACCCTAAAACGTACGCTCACCCTAAACCGTTGTCGTACCCTAACCTGTACCCTAAACCGTCCCCGTCCCGAACCCTAAACCTAACTCTAACCCTAACACTAACCCTTACCCGAAGCATTGCCCTCACCCGTCCCCTAATCCTAACCCGTACGCTAACACTAACCCGTACCCTAACACGTACGCTCACCCTAAACCGTTGTCGTACACTAACCTGTACCCTAAACCGTCCCCGTCCCCTAACCCTAACCCTAACCCTAACCCTAACCCTTACCCGAAGCCTTAACCTCACCCGTCCCCTAATCCTAAACCGTACGCTAACACTAACCCGTACCCTAACACGTACGCTCACACTAAACCGTTGTCGTACCCTAACCTGTACCCTAAACCGTCCCCGTCCCCTAACCCTAACCCTAACCCTAACCCTAACCCTAACCCTTACCCGAAGCCTTACCCTCACCCGTCCCCTAATCCTAACCCGTACGCTAACACTAACCCGTACTCTAACACGTACGCTCACCCTAAACCGTTGTCGTACCCTAACCTTTACCCTAAACCATCCCCGTCCCCTAACCCTAACCCTAACCCTAACCCTAACCCTAACCCTTACCCGAAGCCTTACCCTCACCCGTCCCCTAATCCTAACCCGTATGCTAACACTAACCCGTACCCTACCACGTACGCTCACCCTAAACCGTTGTCGTACCCTAACCTGTACCCTAAACCGTCCCCGTCCCCATCCCCTAACCCTAACCCTAACCCTAACCCTTACCCGAAGCCTTAACCTCACCCATCCCCTAATCCTAAACCGTACGCTAACACTAACTCGTACCCTAAACGTACGCTCACCCTAAACCGTTGTCGTACCCTAACCTGTACCCTAAACCGTCCCCGCCCCCTAACCCTAACCCTAACCCTAACCCTAACCCTTACCCGAAGCCTTACCCTCACCCGTCCCCTAATCCTAACCCGTACGCTAACACTAAGCCGTACCCTAACACGTACGCTCACCCTAAACCGTTGTCGTACCCTAACCTGTACCCTAAACCATCACCATCCCCTAACCCTAATCCTAAACCTAACCCTAACCGTAACACTTACCCGAAGCCTTACCCTCACCCGTCCCCTAATCCTAACCCGTACTCTAACACTAACCCATGCCCTAACACGTACGCTCACACTAAACCATTGTCGTACCCTAACCTGTATCCTAAACGGTCTCCGTCCCTTAAACCTAACCCTAAGCCTAACCCTAACCCTTACCCGAATCCTTACCCACACACGTCCCCTAATCCTAACCCGTACGCTAACACTAACCTGTACCCTAACACGTACGCTCACCCTAAACCGTTGTCGTACCCTAAACTGTACCCTAAATCGTCCCCGTCCCCGTCACCTAACCCTAACCCTAACCCTAACCCTAACCCTAAACCTTACCCGAAGCCGTACCCTCACCCGTCCCCTATTCCTAACCCGTACGCTAACACTAACCCGTACCCTAACACGTACGCTCACCCTAAACCGTTGTCGTACCCTAACCTGTACCCTAAACCGTCACCGTCCCCGTCCCCTAACCCTAAACCTAACCCTAACCCTAACCCTAACCCTTACCCGAAGCCTTACCCTCACCCGTCCCCTAATCCTAACCCGTACGCTAACACTAACCCGTACCCTAACACGTACGCTCACCCTAAACCTTTGTCGTACTCTAACGTGTACCCTAAACCGTCCCCGTCCCCTAACCCTATTCCTAACCCTAACCCTTACCCGAAGTCTTACCCTCACCCGTCCCCTAATCCTAACCCGTACGCTAACACTAACCCGTACCCTAACACGTACGCTCACCCTAAACCGTTGTCGTACCCTAACCTGTACCCTAAACCGTCCCCGTCCCCGTCCCTTAACCCTAACCCTAACCCTAACCCTAACCCTTACCCGAAGCCTTACCCTCACCCGTCCCCTAATCCTAACCCGTACGCTAACACTAACCCGTACCCTAACATGTACGATCACCCTAAACCATTGTCGTACCCTAACATGTACGCTAAACCGTCCCCGTCCTCTCACCCTAACCCTAACCCTAACACTAACACTAAACCTTACCCGAAGCCTTACCCTCACCCTTCCCCTAATCCTAACCCGTACGCTAACACTAACCCGTACCCTAACACGTACGCTCACCCTAAACCGTTGTCGTACCCTAACCTGTACCCTAAAGCGTCCCCGTCCCCGTCCCCTAACCCTAACCTTAACCCTAACCCTTACCCGAAGCCTTACCCTCACCCGTCCCCTATTCCTAACCCGTACGCTAACACTAACACGTACCTTAACACGTACGCTCACCCTAAACCATTGTCGTACACTAACCTGTACCCTAAACCGTCCACATCCCCTAACCCTAACCCTAACCCTAACCCTAGCCCTAACCCTTACCCGAAGCCTTACCCTCACCCGTCCCCTAATCCTAACCCGTACGCTAACACTAACACGTACCCTAACACGTACGCTCACCCTAAACCATTGTCGTACCCTAACCTGTACCCTAAACCGTCCCCGTCCCCTAACCCTAACCCTAAACCTAACTCTAACCCAAACCCTAACCCTTACCCGAAGCCTTAACCTCACCCGTCCCCTAAGCCTAACCCGTACGCTAACACTAACCCATACCCTAACACGTACGCTCACCCTAAACCGTTGTCGTACCCTTACCTGTACCCTAAACCGTCCCCTTCCCCTAATCCTAACCCTAACCCTAACCCTAACCTTACCCGAAGCCTTACACTCAACCGTAACCTAATCCTAACCCGTACGCTAACACTAACCCGTACCCTAACACGTACGCTCACCCTAAACCGTTGTCGTACACTAACCTGTACCCTAAACCGTCCCCGTCCCCTAACCCTAACCCTAACCCTAACCCTAACCCTTACCCGAAGCCTTACCCTCACCCGTCACCTAATCCTAACCCGTACGCTAACACTAACCCGTACCCTAACACGTACGCTCACCCTAAAACGTTGTCGTACCCTAACCTGTACGCTAAACCGTCCCCGTCCCCTAACCCTAACCCTAACACTAACCCTAACCCTAATACTTACCCGAAGCCTTACACTCACCCGTCCCCTAATCCTAACCCGTACGCTAACACTAACCCGTACCCTAACACGTACGCTCACCCTAAACCGTTTTTGTACCCTAACCTGTACCCTAAACCGTCCCCGTCCCCGTCCCCTAACCCTAAACCTAACCCTAACCCTTACCCGAAGCCTTACCCTCAACCGTCCCCTAATCCTAACCCGTACGCTAACACTAACCCGTACCCTAACACGTACGCTCAACCTAAACCGTTGTCGTACACTAACCTGTACCCTAAACCGTCCCCGTGCCCGTCCCCTAACCCTAACCCTAACCGTTACCCGAAGCCTTACCCTCACCCTTCCCGTAATCCTAACCCGTACGCTAACACTAACCCGTACCCTAACACGTACGCTCACCCTAAACCGTTGTCGTACCCTAACCTGTACCCTAAACCGTCCCCGTCCCGAACCCTAAACCTAACTCTAACCCTAACACTAACCCTTACCCGAAGCATTGCCCTCACCCGTCCCCTAATCCTAACCCGTACGCTAACACTAACCCGTACCCTAACACGTACGCTCACACTAAACCGTTGTCGTACACTAACCTGTACCCTAAACCGTCCCCGTCCCCTAACCCTAACCCTAACCCTAACCCTAACCCTTACCCGAAGCCTTAACCTCACCCGTCCCCTAATCCTAAACCGTACGCTAACACTAACCCGTACCCTAACACGTACGCTCACACTAAACCGTTGTCGTACCCTAACCTGTACCCTAAACCGTCCCCGTCCCCTAACCCTAACCCTAACCCTAACCCTAACCCTAACCCTTACCCGAAGCCTTACCCTCACCCGTCCCCTAATCCTAACCCGTACGCTAACACTAACCCGTACTCTAACACGTACGCTCACCCTAAACCGTTGTCGTACCCTAACCTTTACCCTAAACCATCCCCGTCCCCTAACCCTAACCCTAACCCTAACCCTAACCCTAACCCTTACCCGAAGCCTTACCCTCACCCGTCCCCTAATCCTAACCCGTATGCTAACACTAACCCGTACCCTAACACGTACGCTCACCCTAAACCGTTGTCGTACCCTAACCTGTACCCTAAACCGTCCCCGTCCCCTAACCCTAACCATAACCCTAACCCTAACTATTACCCGAAGCCTTACCCTCACCCGTCCCCTAATCCTAACCCGTACGCTAACACTAACCCGTACCCTAACACGTACGCTCACCCTAAACCGTTGTCGTACCCTAACCTGTACGCTAAACCGTCCCCGTCCCCTAACCCTAACCCTAACACTAACTCTAACCCTAATCCTTACCCGAAGCCTTACACTCACCCGTCCCCTAATCCTAACCCGTACGCTAACACTAACCCGTACCCTAACACGTACGCTCACCCTAAACCGTTTTTGTACCCTAACCTGTACCCTAAACCGTCCCCGTCCCCGTCCCCTAACCCTAAACCTAACCCTAACCCTTACCCGAAGCCTTACCCTCAACCGTCCCCTAATCCTAACCCGTACGCTAACACTAACCCGTACCCTAACACGTACGCTCAACCTAAACCGTTGTCGTACACTAACCTGTACCCTAAACCGTCCCCGTGCCCGTCCCCTAACCCTAACCCTAACCCTAACCGTTACCCGAACCCTTACCCTCACCCTTCCCGTAATCCTAACCCGTACGCTAACACTAACCCGTACCCTAAAACGTACGCTCACCCTAAACCGTTTTCGTACCCTAACCTGTACCCTAAACCGTCCCCGTCCCGAACCCTAACCCTAACTCTAACCCTAACACTAACCCTTACCCGAAGCATTGCCTTCACCCGTCCCCTAATCCTAACCCGTACGCTAACACTAAACCGTACCCTAACACTTACGCTCATCCTAAACCGTTGTCGTACCCTAACCTGTACCCTAAACCGTCCCCGTCCCCTAACCCTAACCCTAACCCTAAGCCTAAGTCTAACCCTTACCCGAAGCCTTACCCTCACCCGTCCCCTAATCCTAACCCGTACGCTAACACTAACCCGTACCCTAACACGTACGCTCACCCTAAACCGTTGTCGTACCCTAACCTGTACCCTAAACCGTCCCCGTCCCCGTCCCCTAACCCTAACCCTAACCCTAACCCTTACCCGAAGCCTTACCCTCACCCGTCCCCTAATCCTAACCCGTACGCTAACACTAACCCGTACCCTAACACGTACGCTCACCCTAAACCGTTGTCGTACCCTAACCTGTACCCTAAACCGTCCCCGTCCCCTAACCCTAACCCTAACCCTAACCCTAACCCTAACCCTTACCCAAAGCCTTACACTCACCCGTCCCCTAATCCTAACCCGTACGCTAACACTAACCCGTATTCTAACACGTACGCTCACCCTAAACCATTGTCGTACCCTAACCTTTACCCTAAACCATCCCCGTCCCCTAACCCTAACCCTAAGCCTAACCCTAACCCTAACCCTTACCCGAAGCCTTACCCTCACCCGTCCCCTAATCCTAACCCGTATGCTAACACTAACCCGTACCCTAACACGTACGCTCACCCTAAACCGTTGTCGTACCCTAACCTGTACCCTAAACCGTCCCCGTCCCCTAACCCTAACCATAACCCTAACCCTAACTATTACCCAAAGCCTTACCCTCACCCGTCCCCTAATCCTAACCCGTACGCTAACACTAACCCGTACCCTAACACGTACGCTCACCCTAAACCGTTGTCGTACCCTAACCTGTACGCTAAACCGTCCACGTCCCCTAACCCTAACCCTAACACTAACCCTAACCCTAATCCTTACCCGAAGCCTTACACTCACCCGTCCCCTAATCCTAACCCGTACGCTAACACTAACCCGTACCCTAACACGTACGCTCACCCTAAACCGTTTTTGTACCCTAACCTGTACCCTAAACCGTCCCCGTCCCCGTCCCCTAACCCTAAACCTAACCCTAACCCTTACCCGAAGCCTTACCCTCAACCGTCCCCTAATCCTAACCCGTACGCTAACACTAACCCGTACCCTAACACGTACGCTCACCCTAAACCGTTTTTGTACCCTAACCTGTACCCTAAACCGTCCCCGTCCCCGTCCCCTAACCCTAAACCTAACCCTAACCGTTACCCGAAGCCTTACCCTCACCCTTCCCGTAATCCTAACCCGTACGCTAACACTAACCCGTACCCTAAAACGTACGCTCACCCTAAACCGTTGTCGTACCCTAACCTGTACCCTAAACCGTCCCCGTCCCGTAACCCTAACCCTAACTCTAACCCTAACACTAACCCTTACCCGAAGCATTACCCTCACCCGTCCCCTAATCCTAAACCGTACGCTAACATTAACCGTACCCTAACACTTACGCTCATCCTAAACCGTTGTCGTACCCTAACCTGTACCATAAACCGTCCCCGTCCCCTAACCCTAACCCTAACCCTAAGCCTAAGCCTAACCCTTACCCGAAGCCTTACCCTCACCCGTCCCCTAATCCTAACCCGTACGCTAACACTAACCCTTACCCTAACACGTACGCTCACCCTAAACCGTTGTCGTACCCTAACCTGTACCCTAAACCGTCCCCGTCCCCTAACCCTAACCCTAACCCTAACCCTAACCCTAAACCTTACCCGAAGCCTTACCCTCACCCGTCCCCTAATCCTAACCCGTACGCTAACACTAACCCATACCCTAACACGTACGCTCACCCTAAACCGTTGTCGTACCCTTACCTGTACCCTAAACCGTCCCCGTCCCCTAATCCTAACCCTAACCCTAACCCTAAACCTTACGCGAAGTCTTACCCTCACCCGTCCCCTAATACTAACCCGTACGCTAACACTAACCCGTACCCTAACACGTACGCTCACCCTAAACCGTTGTCGTACCCTAACCTGTACCCTAAACCGTCCCCGTCCCCGTCCCCTAACCCTAAACCTAACTCTAACCCAAACCCTAACCCCTTCCCGAAGCCTTAACCTCACCCGTCCCCTAATCCTAACCCGTACGCTAACACTAACCAATACCCTAACACGTACGCTCACCCTAAACCGTTGTCGTACACTAACTTGTACCCTAAACCGTCCCCGTCCCCTAACTCTAACCCTAACCCTAACCCTAACCCTAACCCTAACCCTTACCCGAAGCCTTACCCTCACACGTCCCCTAAACCTAACCCGTACGCTAACACTAACCCGTACCCTAACACGTACCCTCACGCTAAACCGTTGTCGTACCCTAACCTGTACCCTAAACCGTCCCCATGCCCGTCCCCTAACCCTAAACCTAACCCTAACCCTAACCCTTTCCCGAAGCCTTACCCTCACCCGTCCCCTAATCCTAACCCGTACGCTAACACTAACCCGTACCCTAACACGTACGCTCACCATAAACCGTTGTCGTACCCTAACCTGTACCCTAAACCGTCCCCGTCCACTAACCCTAACCCTAACCCTAATCCTAACCGTAACCCTTACCCGAAGCCTTACACTCACCCGTCCCCTAATCCTCACCCGTACGCTAACACTAACCAGTACCCTAACACGTACGCTCACCCTAAACCGTCGTCGTACCCTAACCTGTACCCTAAACCGTCCCCGTCCCCGTCCCCTAACCCTAACCCTAACCCTAACACTAACCCTTACCCGAAGCCTTACCCTCACCCGTCCCCTAATCCTAACCCGTACACTAACACTAAACCGTACCCTAACACGTAGGCTCACCCTAAACCGTTGACGTACAGTAACCTGTACCCTAAAACGTCCCTGTCCCCTAACCCTAACCCTAACCCTAACCCTAACCCTTACCCGAAGCCTTACCCTCACCCGTCACCTAATCCTAACCCGTACGCTAACACTAATCCGTACCCTAACACGTACGCTCACCCTAAACCGTTGTCGTACACTAACCTGTACCCTAAACCGTCCCCGTCCCCTAACCCTAACCCTAACCCTAACCCTAACCCTAACCCTAACCTTTACCCGAAGCCTTACCCTCACCCATCCCCTAATCCTAACCCGTACGCTAACACTAACCAGTACCCTAACACGTACGCTCACCCTAAACCATTGTCGTACCCTTACCTGTACCCTAAACCGTCCCCGTCCCCGTCCCCGTCCCCTAACCCTAACCCTAAACCTAACCCTTACCCAAAGCCTTACCCACACCCGTCCTCTAATCCTAACCCGTACGCTAACACTAACACATACCCTAACATGTACGCTCACCCTAAACCGTTGTCGTACCCTAACCTGTACCCTAAACCGTCCCTGTCCCCGTCCCCTAACCCTAACCCTAACCCTAACCATAACACTTACCCGAAGCCTTACCCTCACCCGTCCCCTAATCCTAACCCGTACGCTAATACTAACCCGTACCCTAACACGTACGCTCACCGTAAACCGTTGTCGTACACTAACCTGTACCCTAAACCGTCCCCGTCCCCTAACCCTAAACCTAACCCTAACCCTAACCCTTACCCGAAGCCTTACCCTCACCCGTCCCCTAATCCTAACCCGTACGCTAACTCTAACCCATACCCTAACACGTACGCTCACCCTAAACCGTTGTCGTACACTAACTTGTACCCTAAACCGTCCCCGTCCCCTAACTCTAACCCTAACCCTAACCCTTACCCGAAGCCTTACCCTCACCCGTCACCTAATCCTAAACCGTACGCTAACACTCACCCGTACCCTAACACGTATGCTCACCCTAAACCGTTGTCGTACCCTAACCTGTACCCTAAACCGTCCCCGTCCCCAAACCCTAACCCTCACCTTAACCCTAACCCTTACCCGAAGCCTTACCCTCACCCGTCCCCTAATCCTAACCCGTACGCTAACACTAACACGTACCCTAACACGTATGCTCACCCTAAACTATTGTCGTACCCTAACCTGTACCCTAAACCGTCCCCGTCCCCTAACCCTAACCCTAACCCTTGCCCGAAGCCTTACCCTCAACCGTCCCCTAATCCTAACCCGTACGCTAACACTAACGCATACCCTAAAACGTACGCTCACCCTATACAGTGGTCGTACCCTAACCTGTACCCTAAATCATAACTGTTCCCGGCCCCTAACCCTAACCCTAACCCTAACCCTAAACCTTACCCGAAGTCTTACCTTCAACCGTCCCCTAATCCTAACCCGTACGCTAACACTAACCCGTACCCTAACACGTACGCTCACCCTAAACCGTTGTCGTACCCTTACCTGTACCCTAAACCGTCCCCGTCCCCTAACCATAACCCTAAACCTAACTCTAACCCAAACCCTAACCCTTACCCGAAGCCTTAACATCACCCGTCCCCTAATCCGAACCCGTACGCTAACACTAACCCATACCCTAACACGTACGCTCACCCTAAACCGTTGTCGTACCCTAACCTGTACCCTAAACCGTCCCCGTCCCCTAACCCTAACACTAACCCTAACCCTAACCCTAACCCTTACCCGAAGCCTTACCCTCACCCGTACCCTAATCCTAACCCGTACGCTAACAGTAACCCGTACCTTAACACGTACGCTCACGCTAAACCGTTGTCGTACACTAACCTGTACCCTAAACCGTCCCCGTACCCTAAGCCTAACCCTAACCCTAACCCTAACCCTAACCCTTACTCGAAGCCTTACCTTCACCCGTCACCTAATCCTAACCCGTACGCTAACACTAACCCGTACCCTAACACGTACGCTCACCCTAAACCGTTGTCGTACCCTAACCTGTACCCTAAACCGTCCCCGTCCCCTAACCCTTACACTAACCCTAACCCTTACCCGAAGCCTTACCCTCACCCGTCCCCTAATTCTAACCCGTACGCTAACACTAACCCGTACCATAACACGTACGCTCACCCTAAACCGTTGTCGTAGCTTAACCTGTACCCTAAACTGTCCCCGTCCCCTAACCCTAACCCTAACCCTAACCGTAACCCTTACCCGAAGCCTTACCCTCACCCGTTCCCTAATCCTAACCCGTACGCTAACACTAACCCGTAACCTAACACGTACGCTCACCCTAAATCGTTGTCGTACCCTAACCTGTACCCTAAACCGTCCCCGCCCCCTAACCCTAACCCTAACCCTAACCCTAACCCTTACCCGAAGCCTTACCCTCAACCGTCCCCTAATCCTAACCCGTACGCTAACACTAACCCGTACCCTAACACGTACGCTCACCCTAAACCGTTGTCGTACCCTAACCTGTATCCTAAACCGTCTCCGTCCCTTAACCCTAACCCAAACCCTAACCCTAACCCTTACCCGAATCCTTACCCTCACCCGTCCCCTAATCCTAACCCGTACGCTAACGCTAACCCGTACCCTAACACGTACGCTCACCCTAAACCGTTGTCGTACCCTAAACTGTACCCTAAATCGTCCCCGTCCCCGTCACCTAACCCTAACCCTAACCCTAACCATTACCCGAAGTCTTACACTCACCCGTTCCCTAATCCTAACCCGTACGCTAATACTAACCCGTAACCTAACACGTACGCTCACCCTAAATCGTTGTCGTACCCTAACCTGTACCCTAAACCGTCCCCGTCCCCAACCGTAACCCTAACCCTAACCCTAACGCTAACCCTTACCTGTAGCCTTACCCTCACCCGTCCCCTAATCCTAACCCGTACGCTAACACTAACCCGTACCCTAACACGTACGCTCACCCTAAACCGTTGTCGTACCCTAACCTGTACCCTAAACCGTCCCCGTCCCCTAACCCTAAGCCTAACCCTAACCTTAACCCTTACCCGAAGCCTTACACTCACCCGTCCCCTAATCCTAACCCGTACGCTAACACTAACCTGTACCCTAACACGTACCCTCACCCTAAACCGTTGTCGTACCATAACCTGTACTCTAAACCGTCCCCGTGCCCGTCCCCTAACCCTAAACCTAACCCTAACCCTAACCCTTTCCCGAAGCCTTACCCTCACCAGTCCCCTAATCCTAACCCGTACGGTAACACTAACCCGTACCCTAACACGTACGCTCACCCTAAACCGTTGTCGTACCCTAACCTGTACCCTAAACCGTTCCCGTCCCCTAACCCTAACCCTAACCCTAACCCTAACCCTAACCCTTACCCGAAGCCTTACCCTCACCCCTCCCTAATCCTAACCCGTACACTAACACTAACCCGTACCCTAAGACGTACGCTCACCATAAACCGTTGACGTACCCTAACCTGTACCCTAAACCGTCCCTGTCCCCTAACCCTAACCCTAACCCTAACCCTAACCCTTACCCGAAGCCTTACCCTCAACCGTCCCCTAATCCTAACCCGTACGCTAACACTAACCCGTACCCTAACACGTACGATCACCCTAAACCGTTGTCGTACCCTAACCTGTATCCTAAACCGTCCCCATCCCCTAACCCTAACTCTAACCCTAACTCTTACCCGAAGCCTTAACCTCACCCGTCCCCTAATCCTAAACCGTACGCTAACACTAACTCGTACCCTAAACGTACGCTCACCCTAAACCGTTGTCGTACCCTAACCTGTACCCTAAACCGTCACCGTCCCCGTCCCCTAACCCTAAACCTAACCCTAACCCTAACCCTAACCCTTACCCGAAGCCTTACCCTCACCCGTCCCCTAATCCTAACCCGTACGCTAACACTAACCCGTACCCTAACACGTACGCTCACCCTAAACCTTTGTCGTACTCTAACGTGTACCCTAAACCGTCCCCGTCCCCTAACCCTATTCCTAACCCTAACCCTTACCCGAAGTCTTACCCTCACCCGTCCCCTAATCCTAACCCGTACGCTAACACTAACCCGTACCCTAACACGTACGCTCACCCTAAACCGTTGTCGTACCCTAACCTGTACCCTAAACCGTCCCCGTCCCCGTCCCTTAACCCTAACCCTAACCCTAACCCTAACCCTTACCCGAAGCCTTACCCTCACCCGTCCCCTAATCCTAACCCGTACGCTAACACTAACCCGTACCCTAACATGTACGATCACCCTAAACCATTGTCGTACCCTAACATGTACGCTAAACCGTCCCCGTCCTCTAACCCTAACACTAACACTAAACCTTACCCGAAGCCTTACCCTCACCCGTCCCCTAAACCTAACCCGTACGCTAACACTAACCCGTACCCTAACACGTACGCTCACCCTAAACCGTTGTCGTACCCTAACCTGTACCCTAAAGCGTCCCCGTACCCGTCCCCTAACCCTAACGTTAACCCTAACCCTTACCCGAAGCCTTACCCTCACCCGTCCCCTATTCCTAACCCGTACGCTAACACTAACACGTACCCTAACACGTACGCTCACCCTAAACCATTGTCGTACCCTAACCTGTACCCTAAACCGTCCACATCCCTAACCCTAACCCTAACCCTAACCCTAACCCTTACCCGAAGCCTTATCCTCACCCGTCCCCTAATCCTAACCCGTACGCTAACACTAACACGTACCCTAACACGTACGCTCAGCCTAAACCATTGTCGTACCCTAACCTGTACCCTAAACCGTCCCCGTCCCCTAACCCTAACCCTAAACCTAACTCTAACCCAAACCCTAACCCTTACCCGAAGCCTTAACCTCACCCGTCCCCTAAGCCTAACCCGTACGCTAACACTAACCCATACCCTAACACGTACGCTCACCCTAAACCGTTGTCGTACCCTTACCTGTACCCTAAACCGTCCCCTTCCCCTAATCCTAACCCTAACCCTAACCCTAACCTTACCCGAAGCCTTACCCTCACCCGTAACCTAATCCTAACCCGTACGCTAACACTAACCCGTACCCTAACACGTACGCTCACCCTAAACCGTTGTCGTACACTAACCTGTACCCTAAACCGTCCCCGTCCCCTAACCCTAACCCTAACCCTAACCCTAACCCTTACCCGAAGCCTTAACCTCACCCGTCCCCTAATCCTAAACCGTACGCTAACACTAACCCGTACCCTAACACGTACGCTCACACTAAACCGTTGTCGTACCCTAACCTGTACCCTAAACCGTCCCCGTCCCCTAACCATAACCCTAACCCTAACCCTAACCCTAACCCTTACCTGAAGCCTTACCCTCATCCGTCCCCTAATCCTAACCCGTACGCTAACACTAACCAATACTCTAACACGTACGCTCACCCTAAACCGTTGTCGTACCCTAACCTTTACCCTAAACCATCCCCGTCCCCTAACCCTAACCCTAACCCTAACCCTAACCCTTACCTGAAGCCTTACCCTCACCCGTCCCCTAATCCTAACCCGTATGCTAACACTAACCCGTACCCTAACACGTACGCTCACCCTAAACCGTTGTCGTACCCTAACCTGTACCCTAAACCGTCCCCGTCCCCTAACCCTAACCATAACCCTAACCCTAACTATTACCCGAAGCCTTACCCTCACCCGTCCCCTAATCCTAACCCGTACGCTAACACTAACCCGTACCCTAACACGTACGCTCACCCTAAACCGTTGTCGTACCCTAACCTGTACGCTAAACCGTCCCCGTCCCCTAACCCTAACCCTAACACTAACCCTAACCCTAATCCTTACCCGAAGCCTTACACTCACCCGTCCCCTAATCCTAACCCGTACGCTAACACTAACCCGTACCCTAACACGTACGCTCACCCTAAACCGTTTTTGTACCCTAACCTGTACCCTAAACCGTCCCCGTCCCCGTCCCCTAACCCTAAACCTAACCCTAACCCTTACCCGAAGCCTTACCCTCAACCGTCCCCTAATCCTAACCCGTACGCTAACACTAACCCGTACCCTAACACGTACGCTCAACCTAAACCGTTGTCGTACACTAACCTGTACCCTAAACCGTCCCCGTGCCCGTCCCCTAACCCTAACCCTAACCCTAACCCTAACCGTTACCCGAAGCCTTACCCTCACCCTTCCCGTAATCCTAACCCGTACGCTAACACTAACCCGTACCCTAAAACGTACGCTCACCCTAAACCGTTGTCGTACCCTAACCTGTACCCTAAACCGTCCCCGTCCCGAACCCTAACCCTAACTCTAACCCTAACACTAACCCTTACCCGAAGCATTGCCCTCACCCGTCCCATAATCCTAACCCGTACGCTAACACTAAACCGTACCCTAACACTTACGCTCATCCTAAACCGTTGTCGTACCCTAACATGTACCCTAAACCGTCCCCGTCCCCTAACCCTAACCCTAACCCTAAGCCTAAGCCTAACCCTTACCCGAAGCCTTACCCTCACCCGTCCACTAATCCTAACCCGTACGCTAACACTAACCCGTACCGTAACACGTACGCTCACCCTAAACCGTTGTCGTACCCTAACCTGTACCCTAAACCGTCCCCGTCCCCTAACCCTAACCCTAACCCTAACCCTTACCCGAAGCCTTACCCTCACCCGTCCCCTAATCCTAACCCGTACGCTAACACTAACCCGTACCCTAACACGTACGCTCACCCTAAACCGTTGTCGTACCCTAACCTGTACCCTAAACCGTCCCCGTCCCCTAACCCTAACCCTAACCCTAACCCTAACCCTAACCCTTACCCGAAGCCTTACACTCACCCGTCCCCTAATCCTAACCCGTACGCTAACACTAACCCGTACTCTAACACGTACGCTCACCCTAAACCGTTGTCGAACCCTAAATCATCCCCGTCCCCTAACCCTAACCCTAACCCTAACCCTAACCCTAACCCTTACCCGAAGCCTTACCCTCACCCGTCCCCTAATCCTAACCCGTATGCTAACACTAACCCGTACCCTAACACGTACGCTCACCCTAAACCGTTGTCGTACCCTAACCTGTACCCTAAACCGTCCCCGTCCCCTAACCCTAACCATAACCCTAACCCTAACTATTACCCGAAGCCTTACCCTCACCCGTCCCCTAATCCTAACCCGTACGCTAACACTAACCCGTACCCTAACACGTACGCTCACCCTAAACCGTTGCCGTACCCTAACCTGTACCCTAAACCGTCCCCGTCCCCGTCCCCTAACCCTAAACCTAACCCTAACCCTTACCCGAAGCCTTACCCTCAACCGTCCCCTAATCCTAACCCGTACGCTAACACTAACCCGTACCCTAACACGTACGCTCAACCTAAACCGTTGTCGTACACAAACCTGTACCCTAAACCGTCCCCGTGCCCGTCCCCTAACCCTAACCCTAACCCTAACCCTAACCGTTACCCGAAGCCTTACCCTCACCCTTCCCGTAATCCTAACCCGTACGCTAACACTAACCCGTACCCTAAAACGTACGCTCACCCTAAACCGTTGTCGTACCCTAACCTGTACCCTAAACCGTCCCCGTCCCGTAACCCTAACCCTAACTCTAACCCTAACACTAACCCTTACCCGAAGCATTACCCTCACCCGTCCCCTAATCCTAAACCGTACGCTAACACTAAACCGTACCCTAACACTTACGCTCATCCTAAACCGTTGTCGTACCCTAACCTGTACCATAAACCGTCCCCGTCCCCTAACCCTAACCCTAAACCTAACTCTAACCCAAACCCTAACCCTTACCCGAAGCCTTAACCTCACCCGTCCCCTAAGCCTAACCCGTACGCTAACACTAACCCATACCCTAACACGTACGCTCACCCTAAACCGTTGTCGTACCCTTACCTGTACCCTAAACCGTCCCCTTCCCCTAATCCTAACCCTAACCCTAACCCTAACCCTTACCCGAAGCCTTAACCTCACCCGTAACCTAATCCTAACCCGTACGCTAACACTAACCCGTACCCTAACACGTACGCTCACCCTAAACCGTTGTCGTACACTAACCTGTACCCTAAACCGTCCCCGTCCCCTAACCCTAACCCTAACCCTAACCCTAACCCTTACCCGAAGCCTTAACCTCACCCGTCCCCTAATCCTAAACCGTACGCTAACACTAACCCGTACCCTAACACGTACGCTCACACTAAACCGTTGTCGTACCCTAACCTGTACCCTAAACCGTCCCCGTCCCCTAACCCTAACCCTAACCCTAACCCTAACCCTTACCCGAAGCCTTACCCTCACCCGTCCCCTAATCCTAACCCGTACGCTAACACTAACCCGTACTCTAACACGTACGCTCACCCTAAACCGTTGTCGTACCCTAACCTTTACCCTAAACCATCCCCGTCCCCTAACCCTAACCCTAACCCTAACCCTAACCCTTACCCGAAGCCTTAACCTCACCCGTCCCCTAATTCTAACCCGTATGCTAACACTAACCCGTACCCTAACACGTACGCTCACCCTAAACCGTTGTCGTACCCTAACCTGTACCCTAAACCGTCCCCGTCCCCTAACCCTAACCATAACCCTAACCCTAACTATTACCCGAAGCCTTACCCTCACCCGTCCCCTAATCCTAACCCGTACGCTAACACTAACCAGTACCCTAACACGTACGCTCACCCTAAACCATTGTCGTACCCTTACCTGTACCCTAAACCGTCCCCGTCCCCGTCCCCGTCCCCTAACCCTAACCCTAAACCTAACCCTTACCCAAAGCCTTACCCACACCCGTCCTCTAATCCTAACCCGTACGCTAACACTAACACATACCCTAACATGTACGCTCACCCTAAACCGTTGTCGTACCCTAACCTGTACCCTAAACCGTCCCTGTCCCCGTCCCCTAACCCTAACCCTAACCCTAACCATAACCCTTACCCGAAGCCTTACCCTCACCCGTCCCCTAATCCTAACCCGTACGCTAATACTAACCCGTACCCTAACACGTACGCTCACCGTAAACCGTTGTCGTACACTAACCTGTACCCTAAACCGTCCCCGTCCCCTAACCCTAAACCTAACCCTAACCCTAACCCTTACCCGAAGCCTTACCCTCACCCGTCCCCTAATCCTAACCCGTACGCTAACTCTAACCCATACCCTAACACGTACGCTCACCCTAAACCGTTGTCGTACACTAACTTGTACCCTAAACCGTCCCCGTCCCCTAACTCTAACCCTAACCCTAACCCTTACCCGAAGCCTTACCCTCACCCGTCACCTAATCCTAAACCGTACGCTAACACTCACCCGTACCCTAACACGTATGCTCACCCTAAACCGTTGTCGTACCCTAACCTGTACCCTAAACCGTCCCCGTCCCCAAACCCTAACCCTCACCTTAACCCTAACCCTTACCCGAAGCCTTACCCTCACCCGTCCCCTAATCCTAACCCGTACGCTAACACTAACACGTACCCTAACACGTATGCTCACCCTAAACTATTGTCGTACCCTAACCTGTACCCTAAACCGTCCCCGTCCCCTAACCCTAACCCTAACCCTTGCCCGAAGCCTTACCCTCAACCGTCCCCTAATCCTAACCCGTACGCTAACACTAACGCATACCCTAAAACGTACGCTCACCCTATACAGTGGTCGTACCCTAACCTGTACCCTAAATCATAACTGTTCCCGGCCCCTAACCCTAACCCTAACCCTAACCCTAAACCTTACCCGAAGTCTTACCTTCAACCGTCCCCTAATCCTAACCCGTACGCTAACACTAACCCGTACCCTAACACGTACGCTCACCCTAAACCGTTGTCGTACCCTTACCTGTACCCTAAACCGTCCCCGTCCCCTAACCATAACCCTAAACCTAACTCTAACCCAAACCCTAACCCTTACCCGAAGCCTTAACATCACCCGTCCCCTAATCCGAACCCGTACGCTAACACTAACCCATACCCTAACACGTACGCTCACCCTAAACCGTTGTCGTACCCTAACCTGTACCCTAAACCGTCCCCGTCCCCTAACCCTAACACTAACCCTAACCCTAACCCTAACCCTTACCCGAAGCCTTACCCTCACCCGTACCCTAATCCTAACCCGTACGCTAACAGTAACCCGTACCTTAACACGTACGCTCACGCTAAACCGTTGTCGTACACTAACCTGTACCCTAAACCGTCCCCGTACCCTAAGCCTAACCCTAACCCTAACCCTAACCCTAACCCTTACTCGAAGCCTTACCTTCACCCGTCACCTAATCCTAACCCGTACGCTAACACTAACCCGTACCCTAACACGTACGCTCACCCTAAACCGTTGTCGTACCCTAACCTGTACCCTAAACCGTCCCCGTCCCCTAACCCTTACACTAACCCTAACCCTTACCCGAAGCCTTACCCTCACCCGTCCCCTAATTCTAACACGTACGCTAACACTAACCCGTACCATAACACGTACGCTCACCCTAAACCGTTGTCGTAGCTTAACCTGTACCCTAAACTGTCCCCGTCCCCTAACCCTAACCCTAACCCTAACCGTAACCCTTACCCGAAGCCTTACCCTCACCCGTTCCCTAATCCTAACCCGTACGCTAACACTAACCCGTAACCTAACACGTACGCTCACCCTAAATCGTTGTCGTACCCTAACCTGTACCCTAAACCGTCCCCGCCCCCTAACCCTAACCCTAACCCTAACCCTAACCCTTACCCGAAGCCTTACCCTCACCCGTCCCCTAATCCTAACCCGTACGCTAACACTAACCCGTACCCTAACACGTACGCTCACCCTAAACCGTTGTCGTACCCTAACCTGTATCCTAAACCGTCTCCGTCCCTTAACCCTAACCCAAACCCTAACCCTAACCCTTACCCGAATCCTTACCCTCACCCGTCCCCTAATCCTAACCCGTACGCTAACGCTAACCCGTACCCTAACACGTACGCTCACCCTAAACCGTTGTCGTACCCTAAACTGTACCCTAAATCGTCCCCGTCCCCGTCACCTAACCCTAACCCTAACCCTAACCATTACCCGAAGTCTTACACTCACCCGTTCCCTAATCCTAACCCGTACGCTAATACTAACCCGTAACCTAACACGTACGCTCACCCTAAATCGTTGTCGTACCCTAACCTGTACCCTAAACCGTCCCCGTCCCCAACCGTAACCCTAACCCTAACCCTAACGCTAACCCTTACCTGTAGCCTTACCCTCACCCGTCCCCTAATCCTAACCCGTACGCTAACACTAACCCGTACCCTAACACGTACGCTCACCCTAAACCGTTGTCGTACCCTAACCTGTACCCTAAACCGTCCCCGTCCCCTAACCCTAAGCCTAACCCTAACCTTAACCCTTACCCGAAGCCTTACACTCACCCGTCCCCTAATCCTAACCCGTACGCTAACACTAACCTGTACCCTAACACGTACCCTCACCCTAAACCGTTGTCGTACCATAACCTGTACTCTAAACCGTCCCCGTGCCCGTCCCCTAACCCTAAACCTAACCCTAACCCTAACCCTTTCCCGAAGCCTTACCCTCACCAGTCCCCTAATCCTAACCCGTACGGTAACACTAACCCGTACCCTAACACGTACGCTCACCCTAAACCGTTGTCGTACCCTAACCTGTACCCTAAACCGTTCCCGTCCCCTAACCCTAACCCTAACCCTAACCCTAACCCTAACCCTTACCCGAAGCCTTACCCTCACCCCTCCCTAATCCTAACCCGTACACTAACACTAACCCGTACCCTAAGACGTACGCTCACCATAAACCGTTGACGTACCCTAACCTGTACCCTAAACCGTCCCTGTCCCCTAACCCTAACCCTAACCCTAACCCTAACCCTTACCCGAAGCCTTACCCTCAACCGTCCCCTAATCCTAACCCGTACGCTAACACTAACCCGTACCCTAACACGTACGATCACCCTAAACCGTTGTCGTACCCTAACCTGTATCCTAAACCGTCCCCATCCCCTAACCCTAACTCTAACCCTAACTCTTACCCGAAGCCTTAACCTCACCCGTCCCCTAATCCTAAACCGTACGCTAACACTAACTCGTACCCTAAACGTACGCTCACCCTAAACCGTTGTCGTACCCTAACCTGTACCCTAAACCGTCACCGTCCCCGTCCCCTAACCCTAAACCTAACCCTAACCCTAACCCTAACCCTTACCCGAAGCCTTACCCTCACCCGTCCCCTAATCCTAACCCGTACGCTAACACTAACCCGTACCCTAACACGTACGCTCACCCTAAACCTTTGTCGTACTCTAACGTGTACCCTAAACCGTCCCCGTCCCCTAACCCTATTCCTAACCCTAACCCTTACCCGAAGTCTTACCCTCACCCGTCCCCTAATCCTAACCCGTACGCTAACACTAACCCGTACCCTAACACGTACGCTCACCCTAAACCGTTGTCGTACCCTAACCTGTACCCTAAACCGTCCCCGTCCCCGTCCCTTAACCCTAACCCTAACCCTAACCCTAACCCTTACCCGAAGCCTTACCCTCACCCGTCCCCTAATCCTAACCCGTACGCTAACACTAACCCGTACCCTAACATGTACGATCACCCTAAACCATTGTCGTACCCTAACATGTACGCTAAACCGTCCCCGTCCTCTAACCCTAACACTAACACTAAACCTTACCCGAAGCCTTACCCTCACCCGTCCCCTAAACCTAACCCGTACGCTAACACTAACCCGTACCCTAACACGTACGCTCACCCTAAACCGTTGTCGTACCCTAACCTGTACCCTAAAGCGTCCCCGTACCCGTCCCCTAACCCTAACGTTAACCCTAACCCTTACCCGAAGCCTTACCCTCACCCGTCCCCTATTCCTAACCCGTACGCTAACACTAACACGTACCCTAACACGTACGCTCACCCTAAACCATTGTCGTACCCTAACCTGTACCCTAAACCGTCCACATCCCTAACCCTAACCCTAACCCTAACCCTAACCCTTACCCGAAGCCTTATCCTCACCCGTCCCCTAATCCTAACCCGTACGCTAACACTAACACGTACCCTAACACGTACGCTCAGCCTAAACCATTGTCGTACCCTAACCTGTACCCTAAACCGTCCCCGTCCCCTAACCCTAACCCTAAACCTAACTCTAACCCAAACCCTAACCCTTACCCGAAGCCTTAACCTCACCCGTCCCCTAAGCCTAACCCGTACGCTAACACTAACCCATACCCTAACACGTACGCTCACCCTAAACCGTTGTCGTACCCTTACCTGTACCCTAAACCGTCCCCTTCCCCTAATCCTAACCCTAACCCTAACCCTAACCTTACCCGAAGCCTTACCCTCACCCGTAACCTAATCCTAACCCGTACGCTAACACTAACCCGTACCCTAACACGTACGCTCACCCTAAACCGTTGTCGTACACTAACCTGTACCCTAAACCGTCCCCGTCCCCTAACCCTAACCCTAACCCTAACCCTAACCCTTACCCGAAGCCTTAACCTCACCCGTCCCCTAATCCTAAACCGTACGCTAACACTAACCCGTACCCTAACACGTACGCTCACACTAAACCGTTGTCGTACCCTAACCTGTACCCTAAACCGTCCCCGTCCCCTAACCCTAACCCTAACCCTAACCCTAACCCTAACCCTTACCTGAAGCCTTACCCTCATCCGTCCCCTAATCCTAACCCGTACGCTAACACTAACCAATACTCTAACACGTACGCTCACCCTAAACCGTTGTCGTACCCTAACCTTTACCCTAAACCATCCCCGTCCCCTAACCCTAACCCTAACCCTAACCCTAACCCTTACCTGAAGCCTTACCCTCACCCGTCCCCTAATCCTAACCCGTATGCTAACACTAACCCGTACCCTAACACGTACGCTCACCCTAAACCGTTGTCGTACCCTAACCTGTACCCTAAACCGTCCCCGTCCCCTAACCCTAACCATAACCCTAACCCTAACTATTACCCGAAGCCTTACCCTCACCCGTCCCCTAATCCTAACCCGTACGCTAACACTAACCCGTACCCTAACACGTACGCTCACCCTAAACCGTTGTTGTACCCTAACCTGTACGCTAAACCGTCCCCGTCCCCTAACCCTAACCCTAACACTAACCCTAACCCTAATCCTTACCCGAAGCCTTACACTCACCCGTCCCCTAATCCTAACCCGTACGCTAACACTAACCCGTACCCTAACACGTACGCTCACCCTAAACCGTTTTTGTACCCTAACCTGTACCCTAAACCGTCCCCGTCCCCGTCCCCTAACCCTAAACCTAACCCTAACCCTTACCCGAAGCCTTACCCTCAACCGTCCCCTAATCCTAACCCGTACGCTAACACTAACCCGTACCCTAACACGTACGCTCAACCTAAACCGTTGTCGTACACTAACCTGTACCCTAAACCGTCCCCGTGCCCGTCCCCTAACCCTAACCCTAACCCTAACCCTAACCGTTACCCGAAGCCTTACCCTCACCCTTCCCGTAATCCTAACCCGTACGCTAACACTAACCCGTACCCTAAAACGTACGCTCACCCTAAACCGTTGTCGTACCCTAACCTGTACCCTAAACCGTCCCCGTCCCGAACCCTAACCCTAACTCTAACCCTAACACTAACCCTTACCCGAAGCATTGCCCTCACCCGTCCCATAATCCTAACCCGTACGCTAACACTAAACCGTACCCTAACACTTACGCTCATCCTAAACCGTTGTCGTACCCTAACATGTACCCTAAACCGTCCCCGTCCCCTAACCCTAACCCTAACCCTAAGCCTAAGCCTAACCCTTACCCGAAGCCTTACCCTCACCCGTCCCCTAATCCTAACCCGTACGCTAACACTAACCCGTACCGTAACACGTACGCTCACCCTAAACCGTTGTCGTACCCTAACCTGTACCCTAAACCGTCCCCGTCCCCTAAACCTAACCCTAACCCTAACCCTAACCCTTACCCGAAGCCTTACCCTCACCCGTCCCCTAAACCTAACCCGTACGCTAACACTAACCCGTACCCTAACACGTACGCTCACCCTAAACCGTTGTCGTACCCTAACCTGTACCCTAAAGCGTCCCCGTACCCGTCCCCTAACCCTAACGTTAACCCTAACCCTTACCCGAAGCCTTACCCTCACCCGTCCCCTATTCCTAACCCGTACGCTAACACTAACACGTACCCTAACACGTACGCTCACCCTAAACCATTGTCGTACCCTAACCTGTACCCTAAACCGTCCACATCCCTAACCCTAACCCTAACCCTAACCCTAACCCTTACCCGAAGCCTTATCCTCACCCGTCCCCTAATCCTAACCCGTACGCTAACACTAACACGTACCCTAACACGTACGCTCAGCCTAAACCATTGTCGTACCCTAACCTGTACCCTAAACCGTCCCCGTCCCCTAACACTAACCCTAAACCTAACTCTAACCCAAACCCTAACCCTTACCCGAAGCCTTAACCTCACCAGTCCCCTAAGCCTAACCCGTACGCTAACACTAACCCATACCCTAACACGTACGCTCACCCTAAACCGTTGTCGTACCCTTACCTGTACCCTAAACCGTCCCCTTCCCCTAATCCTAACCCTAACCCTAACCCTAACCTTACCCGAAGCCTTACCCTCACCCGTAACCTAATCCTAACCCGTACGCTAACACTAACCCGTACCCTAACACGTACGCTCACCCTAAACCGTTGTCGTACACTAACCTGTACCCTAAACCGTCCCCGTCCCCTAACCCTAACCCTAACCCTAACCCTAACCCTTACCCGAAGCCTTAACCTCACCCGTCCCCTAATCCTAAACCGTACGCTAACACTAACCCGTACCCTAACACGTACGCTCACACTAAACCGTTGTCGTACCCTAACCTGTACCCTAAACCGTCCCCGTCCCCTAACCATAACCCTAACCCTAACCCTAACCCTAACCCTTACCTGAAGCCTTACCCTCATCCGTCCCCTAATCCTAACCCGTACGCTAACACTAACCAATACTCTAACACGTACGCTCACCCTAAACCGTTGTCGTACCCTAACCTTTACCCTAAACCATCCCCGTCCCCTAACCCTAACCCTAACCCTAACCCTAACCCTTACCTGAAGCCTTACCCTCACCCGTCCCCTAATCCTAACCCGTATGCTAACACTAACCCGTACCCTAACACGTACGCTCACCCTAAACCGTTGTCGTACCCTAACCTGTACCCTAAACCGTCCCCGTCCCCTAACCCTAACCATAACCCTAACCCTAACTATTACCCGAAGCCTTACCCTCACCCGTCCCCTAATCCTAACCCGTACGCTAACACTAACCCGTACCCTAACACGTACGCTCACCCTAAACCGTTGTCGTACCCTAACCTGTACGCTAAACCGTCCCCGTCCCCTAACCCTAACCCTAACACTAACCCTAACCCTAATCCTTACCCGAAGCCTTACACTCACCCGTCCCCTAATCCTAACCCGTACGCTAACACTAACCCGTACCCTAACACGTACGCTCACCCTAAACCGTTTTTGTACCCTAACCTGTACCCTAAACCGTCCCCGTCCCCGTCCCCTAACCCTAAACCTAACCCTAACCCTTACCCGAAGCCTTACCCTCAACCGTCCCCTAATCCTAACCCGTACGCTAACACTAACCCGTACCCTAACACGTACGCTCAACCTAAACCGTTGTCGTGCACTAACCTGTACCCTAAACCGTCCCCGTGCCCGTCCCCTAACCCTAACCCTAACCCTAACCCTAACCGTTACCCGAAGCCTTACCCTCACCCTTCCCGTAATCCTAACCCGTACGCTAACACTAACCCGTACCCTAAAACGTACGCTCACCCTAAACCGTTGTCGTACCCTAACCTGTACCCTAAACCGTCCCCGTCCCGAACCCTAACCCTAACTCTAACCCTAACACTAACCCTTACCCGAAGCATTGCCCTCACCCGTCCCATAATCCTAACCCGTACGCTAACACTAAACCGTACCCTAACACTTACGCTCATCCTAAACCGTTGTCGTACCCTAACATGTACCCTAAACCGTCCCCGTCCCCTAACCCTAACCCTAACCCTAAGCCTAAGCCTAACCCTTACCCGAAGCCTTACCCTCACCCGTCCACTAATCCTAACCCGTACGCTAACACTAACCCGTACCGTAACACGTACGCTCACCCTAAACCGTTGTCGTACCCTAACCTGTACCCTAAACCGTCCCCGTCCCCTAACCCTAACCCTAACCCTAACCCTTACCCGAAGCCTTACCCTCACCCGTCCCCTAATCCTAACCCGTACGCTAACACTAACCCGTACCCTAACACGTACGCTCACCCTAAACCGTTGTCGTACCCTAACCTGTACCCTAAACCGTCCCCGTCCCCTAACCCTAACCCTAACCCTAACCCTAACCCTAACCCTTACCCGAAGCCTTACACTCACCCGTCCCCTAATCCTAACCCGTACGCTAACACTAACCCGTACTCTAACACGTACGCTCACCCTAAACCGTTGTCGAACCCTAAATCATCCCCGTCCCCTAACCCTAACCCTAACCCTAACCCTAACCCTAACCCTTACCCGAAGCCTTACCCTCACCCGTCCCCTAATCCTAACCCGTATGCTAACACTAACCCGTACCCTAACACGTACGCTCACCCTAAACCGTTGTCGTACCCTAACCTGTACCCTAAACCGTCCCCGTCCCCTAACCCTAACCATAACCCTAACCCTAACTATTACCCGAAGCCTTACCCTCACCCGTCCCCTAATCCTAACCCGTACGCTAACACTAACCCGTACCCTAACACGTACGCTCACCCTAAACCGTTGCCGTACCCTAACCTGTACCCTAAACCGTCCCCGTCCCCGTCCCCTAACCCTAAACCTAACCCTAACCCTTACCCGAAGCCTTACCCTCAACCGTCCCCTAATCCTAACCCGTACGCTAACACTAACCCGTACCCTAACACGTACGCTCAACCTAAACCGTTGTCGTACACAAACCTGTACCCTAAACCGTCCCCGTGCCCGTCCCCTAACCCTAACCCTAACCCTAACCCTAACCGTTACCCGAAGCCTTACCCTCACCCTTCCCGTAATCCTAACCCGTACGCTAACACTAACCCGTACCCTAAAACGTACGCTCACCCTAAACCGTTGTCGTACCCTAACCTGTACCCTAAACCGTCCCCGTCCCGTAACCCTAACCCTAACTCTAACCCTAACACTAACCCTTACCCGAAGCATTACCCTCACCCGTCCCCTAATCCTAAACCGTACGCTAACACTAAACCGTACCCTAACACTTACGCTCATCCTAAACCGTTGTCGTACCCTAACCTGTACCATAAACCGTCCCCGTCCCCTAACCCTAACCCTAAACCTAACTCTAACCCAAACCCTAACCCTTACCCGAAGCCTTAACCTCACCCGTCCCCTAAGCCTAACCCGTACGCTAACACTAACCCATACCCTAACACGTACGCTCACCCTAAACCGTTGTCGTACCCTTACCTGTACCCTAAACCGTCCCCTTCCCCTAATCCTAACCCTAACCCTAACCCTAACCCTTACCCGAAGCCTTAACCTCACCCGTAACCTAATCCTAACCCGTACGCTAACACTAACCCGTACCCTAACACGTACGCTCACCCTAAACCGTTGTCGTACACTAACCTGTACCCTAAACCGTCCCCGTCCCCTAACCCTAACCCTAACCCTAACCCTAACCCTTACCCGAAGCCTTAACCTCACCCGTCCCCTAATCCTAAACCGTACGCTAACACTAACCCGTACCCTAACACGTACGCTCACACTAAACCGTTGTCGTACCCTAACCTGTACCCTAAACCGTCCCCGTCCCCTAACCCTAACCCTAACCCTAACCCTAACCCTTACCCGAAGCCTTACCCTCACCCGTCCCCTAATCCTAACCCGTACGCTAACACTAACCCGTACTCTAACACGTACGCTCACCCTAAACCGTTGTCGTACCCTAACCTTTACCCTAAACCATCCCCGTCCCCTAACCCTAACCCTAACCCTAACCCTAACCCTTACCCGAAGCCTTAACCTCACCCGTCCCCTAATTCTAACCCGTATGCTAACACTAACCCGTACCCTAACACGTACGCTCACCCTAAACCGTTGTCGTACCCTAACCTGTACCCTAAACCGTCCCCGTCCCCTAACCCTAACCATAACCCTAACCCTAACTATTACCCGAAGCCTTACCCTCACCCGTCCCCTAATCCTAACCCGTACGCTCACCCTAAACCGTTGTCGTACCCTAACCTGTACGATAAACCGTCCCCGTCCCCTAACCCTAACCCTAACACTAACCCTAACCCTAATCCTTACCCGAAGCCTTACACTCACCCGTCCCCTAATCCTAACCCGTACGCTAACACTAACCCGTACCCTAACACGTACGCTCACCCTAAACCGTTTTTGTACCCTAACCTGTACCCTAAACCGTCCCCGTCCCCGTCCCCTAACCCTAAACCTAACCCTAACCCTTACCCGAAGCCTTACCCTCAACCGTCCCCTAATCCTAACCCGTACGCTAACACTAACCCGTACCCTAACACGTACGCTCAACCTAAACCGTTGTCGTACACTAACCTGTACCCTAAACCGTCCCCGTGCCCGTCCCCTAACCCTAACCCTAACCCTAACCCTAACCGTTACCCGAAGCCTTACCCTCACCCTTCCCGTAATCCTAACCCGTACGCTAACACTAACCCGTAAGCTAAAACGTACGCTCACCCTAAACCGTTGTCGTACCCTAACCTGTACCCTAAACCGTCCCCGTCCCGAACCCTAACCCTAACTCTAACCCTAACACTAACCCTTACCCGAAGCATTGCCCTCACCCGTCCCCTAATCCTAACCCGTACGCTAACACTAAACCGTACCCTAACACTTACGCTCATCCTAAACCGTTGTCGTACCCTAACCTGTACCCTAAACCGTCCCCGTCCCCTAACCCTAACCCTAACCCTAAGCCTAAGCCTAACCCTTACCCGAAGCCTTACCCTCACCCGTCCCCTAATCCTAACCCGTACGCTAACACTAACCCGTACCCTAACACGTACGCTCACCCTAAACCGTTGTCGTACCCTAACCTGTACCCTAAACCGTCCCCGTCCCCTAACCCTAACCCTAACCCTAACATTAACCCTTACCCGAAGCCTTACCCTCACCCGTCCCCTAATCCTAATCCGTACGCTAACACTAACCCGTACCCTAACACGTACGCTCACCCTAAACCGTTGTCGTACCCTAACCTGTACCCTAAACCGTCCCCGTCCCCTAACCCTAACCCTAACCCTAACCCTAACCCTAACCCTTACCCGAAGCCTTACACTCACCCGTTCCCTAATCCTAACCCGTACGCTAACACTAACCCGTACTCTAACACGTACGCTCACCCTAAACCATTGTCGTACCCTAACCTTTACCCTAAACCATCCCCGTCCCCTAACCCTAACCCTAACCCTCACCCTAACTATTACCCGAAGCCTTACCCTCACCCGTCCCCTAATCCTAACCCGTACGCTAACACTAACCCGTACCCTAAAACGTACGCTCACCCTAAACCGTTGTCGTACCCTAACCTGTACCCTAAACCGTCCCCGTCCCGAACCCTAACCCTAACTCTAACCCTAACACTAACCCTTACCCGAAGCATTGCCCTCACACGTCCCCTAATCCTAACCCGTACGCTAACACTAAACCGTACCCTACCACTTACGCTCATCGTAAACCGTTGTCGTACCCTAACCTGTACCATAAACCGTCCCCGTCCCCTAACCCTAACCCTAACCCTAAGCCTAAGCCTAACCCTTACCCCAAGCCTTACCCTCACCCGTCCCCTAATCCTAACCCGTACGCTAACACTAACCCTTACCCTAACACGTACGCTCACCCTAAACCGTTGTCGTACCCTAACCTGTACCCTAAACCGTCCCCGTCCCCGTCCCCTAACCCTAACCCTAACCCTAACCCTAAACCTTACCCGAAGCCTTACCCTCACCCGTCCCCTAATCCTAACCCGTACGCTAACACTAACCCATACCCTAACACATACGCTCACCCTAAACCGTTGTCGTACCCTTACCTGTACCCTAAACCGGCCCCGTCCCCTAATCCTAACCCTAACCCTAACCCTAACCTTACCCGAAGCCTTACCCTCACCCGTAACCTAATCCTAACCCGTACGCTAACACTAACCTGTACCCTAACACGTACGCTCACCCTAAACCGTTGTCGTACACTAACCTGTACCCTAAACCGTCCCCGTCCCCTAACCCTAACCCTAACCCTAACCCTAACCCTTACCCGAAGCCTTACCCTCAACCGTCCCCTAATCGTAACCCGTACGCTAACACTAACCCGTACCCTAACACGTACGCTCACCCTAAACCATTGTCGTACCCTAACCTGTACCCTAAACCGTCCCCGTCCCCTAACCCTAACCCTAACCCTAACATTAACCCTTACCCGAAGCCTTACCCTCACCCGTCCCCTAATCCTAATCCGTACGCTAACACTAACCCGTACCCTAACACGTACGCTCACCCTAAACCGTTGTCGTACCCTAACCTGTACCCTAAACCGTCCCCGTCCCCTAACCCTAACCCTAACCCTAACCCTAACCCTAACCCTTACCCGAAGCCTTACACTCACCCGTTCCCTAATCCTAACCCGTACGCTAACACTAACCCGTACTCTAACACGTACGCTCACCCTAAACCATTGTCGTACCCTAACCTTTACCCTAAACCATCCCCGTCCCCTAACCCTAACCCTAACCCTCACCCTAACTATTACCCGAAGCCTTACCCTCACCCGTCCCCTAATCCTAACCCGTACGCTAACACTAACCCGTACCCTAAAATGTACGCTCACCCTAAACCGTTGTCGTACCCTAACCTGTACCCTAAACCGTCCCCGTCCCGAACCCTAACCCTAACTCTAACCCTAACACTAACCCTTACCCGAAGCATTGCCCTCACACGTCCCCTAATCCTAACCCGTACGCTAACACTAAACCGTACCCTAACACTTACGCTCATCGTAAACCGTTGTCGTACCCTAACCTGTACCATAAACCGTCCCCGTCCCCTAACCCTAACCCTAACCCTAAGCCTAAGCCTAACCCTTACCCGAAGCCTTACCCTCACCCGTCCCCTAATCCTAACCCGTACGCTAACACTAACCCTTACCCTAACACGTACGCTCACCCTAAACCGTTGTCGTACCCTAACCTGTACCCTAAACCGTCCCCGTCCCCGTCCCCTAACCCTAACCCTAACCCTAACCCTAAACCTTACCCGAAGCCTTACCCTCACCCGTCCCCTAATCCTAACCCGTACGCTAACACTAACCCATACCCTAACACGTACGCTCACCCTAAACCGTTGTCGTACCCTTACCTGTACCCTAAACCGGCCCCGTCCCCTAATCCTAACCCTAACCCTAACCCTAACCTTACCCGAAGCCTTACCCTCACCCGTAACCTAATCCTAACCCGTACGCTAACACTAACCTGTACCCTAACACGTACGCTCACCCTAAACCGTTGTCGTACACTAACCTGTACCCTAAACCGTCCCCGTCCCCTAACCCTAACCCTAACCCTAACCCTAACCCTTACCCGAAGCCTTAACCTCACCCGTCCCCTAATTCTAACCCGTATGCTAACACTAACCCGTACCCTAACACGTACGCTCACCCTAAACCGTTGTCGTACCCTAACCTGTACCCTAAACCGTCCCCGTCCCCTAACCCTAACCATAACCCTAACCCTAACTATTACCCGAAGCCTTACCCTCACCCGTCCCCTAATCCTAACCCGTACGCTCACCCTAAACCGTTGTCGTACCCTAACCTGTACGATAAACCGTCCCCGTCCCCTAACCCTAACCCTAACACTAACCCTAACCCTAATCCTTACCCGAAGCCTTACACTCACCCGTCCCCTTATCCTAACCCGTACGCTAACACTAACCCTTACCCTAACACGTACGCTCACCCTAAACCGTTTTTGTACCCTAACCTGTACCCTAAACCGTCCCCGTCCCCGTCCCCTAACCCTAAACCTAACCCTAACCCTTACCCGAAGCCTTACCCTCAACCGTCCCCTAATCCTAACCCGTACGCTAACACTAACCCGTACCCTAACACGTACGCTCAACCTAAACCGTTGTCGTACACTAACCTGTACCCTAAACCGTCCCCGTGCCCGTCCGCTAACCCTAACCCTAACCCTAACCCTAACCGTTACCCGAAGCCTTACCCTCACCCTTCCCGTAATCCTAACCCGTACGCTAACACTAACCCGTAAGCTAAAACGTACGCTCACCCTAAACCGTTGTCGTACCCTAACCTGTACCCTAAACCGTCCCCGTCCCGAACCCTAACCCTAACTCTAACCCTAACACTAACCCTTACCCGAAGCATTGCCCTCACCCGTCCCCTAATCCTAACCCGTACGCTAACACTAAACCGTACCCTAACACTTACGCTCATCCTAAACCGTTGTCGTACCCTAACCTGTACCCTAAACCGTCCCCGTCCCCTAACCCTAACCCTAACCCTAAGCCTAAGCCTAACCCTTACCCGAAGCCTTACCCTCACCCGTCCCCTAATCCTAACCCGTACGCTAACACTAACCCGTACCCTAACACGTACGCTCACCCTAAACCGTTGTCGTACCCTAACCTGTACCCTAAACCGTCCCCGTCCCCTAACCCTAACCCTAACCCTAACATTAACCCTTACCCGAAGCCTTACCCTCACCCGTCCCCTAATCCTAATCCGTACGCTAACACTAACCCGTACCCTAACACGTACGCTCACCCTAAACCGTTGTCGTACCCTAACCTGTACCCTAAACCGTCCCCGTCCCCTAACCCTAACCCTAACCCTAACCCTAACCCTAACCCTTACCCGAAGCCTTACACTCACCCGTTCCCTAATCCTAACCCGTACGCTAACACTAACCCGTACTCTAACACGTACGCTCACCCTAAACCATTGTCGTACCCTAACCTTTACCCTAAACCATCCCCGTCCCCTAACCCTAACCCTAACCCTCACCCTAACTATTACCCGAAGCCTTACCCTCACCCGTCCCCTAATCCTAACCCGTACGCTAACACTAACCCGTACCCTAAAACGTACGCTCACCCTAAACCGTTGTCGTACCCTAACCTGTACCCTAAACCGTCCCCGTCCCGAACCCTAACCCTAACTCTAACCCTAACACTAACCCTTACCCAAAGCATTGCCCTCACACGTCCCCTAATCCTAACCCGTACGCTAACACTAAACCGTACCCTAACACTTACGCTCATCGTAAACCGTTGTCGTACCCTAACCTGTACCATAAACCGTCCCCGTCCCCTAACCCTAACCCTAACCCTAAGCCTAAGCCTAACCCTTACCCGAAGCCTTACCCTCACCCGTCCCCTAATCCTAACCCGTACGCTAACACTAACCCTTACCCTAACACGTACGCTCACCCTAAACCGTTGTCGTACCCTAACCTGTACCCTAAACCGTCCCCGTCCCCGTCCCCTAACCCTAACCCTAACCCTAACCCTAAACCTTACCCGAAGCCTTACCCTCACCCGTCCCCTAATCCTAACCCGTACGCTAACACTAACCCATACCCTAACACGTACGCTCACCCTAAACCGTTGTCGTACCCTTACCTGTACCCTAAACCGGCCCCGTCCCCTAATCCTAACCCTAACCCTAACCCTAACCTTACCCGAAGCCTTACCCTCACCCGTAACCTAATCCTAACCCGTACGCTAACACTAACCTGTACCCTAACACGTACGCTCACCCTAAACCGTTGTCGTACACTAACCTGTACCCTAAACCGTCCCCGTCCCCTAACCCTAACCCTAACCCTAACCCTAACCCTTACCCGAAGCCTTACCCTCAACCGTCCCCTAATCGTAACCCGTACGCTAACACTAACCCGTACCCTAACACGTACGCTCACCCTAAACCGTTGTCGTACCCTAACCTGTACCCTAAACCGTCCCTGTCCCCTAACCCTAACCCTAACCCTAACCCTAACCCTAACCCTTACCCGAAGCCTTACCCTAACCCGTCCCCTAATCCTAACTCGTACGCTAACACTAACACGTACCCTAACACGTACCCTCACCCTAAACCGGTGTCGTACCCTAACTTGTACCCTAAACCGTCCCCGTGCCCGTCCCCTAACCCTAACCCTAACCCTAACCCTAACCCTTTCCCGAAGCCTTACCCTCACCCGTCCCCTAATCCTAACCCGTACGCTAACACTAACCCGTACCCTAACACGTACGCTCACCCTAAACTGTTGTCGTACCCTAACCTGTACCCTAAACCGTCCCCGTCCCCTAACCCGAACCCTAACCCTAACCCTAACCCTTACCCGAAGCCTTACACTCACCCGTCCCCTAATCCTCACCGGTATGCTAACACTAACCCGAACCCTAACACGTACCCTCACCCTAAACCGTTGTCGTAACCTAACCTGTACCCTAAATCATAACTGACCCCGGCCCCTAACCCTAACCCTAACCCTAAACCTTACGCGAAGTCTTACCCTCACCCGTCCCCTAATACTAACCCGTACGCTAACACTAACCCGTACCCTAACACGTACGCTCACCCTAAACCGTTGTCGTACCCTAACCTGTACCCTAAACCGTCCCCGTCCCCGTCCCCTAACCCTAAACCTAACTCTAACCCAAACCCTAACCCTTACCCGAAGCCTTAACCTCACCCGTCCCCTAATCCTAACCCGTACGCTAACACTAACCAATACCCTAACACGTACGCTCACCCTAAACCGTTGTCGTATCCAAACCTGTACCCTAAACCGTCCCCGTCCCCGTCCCCTAACCCTAACCCTAACCCTAACCCTAACCCTTACCTGTAGCCGTACCCTCACCCGTCCCCTAATCCTAATCCGTACGCTAACACTAACCCGTACCCTAACACGTACGCTCAACCTAAACCGTTGTCGTACCCTAACCTGTACCCTAAACCGTCCCCGTCCCCTAACCCTAACCCTAACCCTAACCCTAACCCTATCCCTTACCCGAAGCCTTACACTCACCCGTCCCCTAATCCTAACCCGTACGCTAACACTAATCCGTACCCTAACACTTACGATCACTCTAAACCGTTGTCGTACCCTAACCTGTACCCTAAGCCGTCCCCGTCCCCTAACCCTAACCCTAACACTTACCCAAAGCCTTACCCTCACCCGTCCCCTAATCCTAACCCGTACGCTAACACTAACCCTTACCCTAACATGTACACTCACCCTAAACCGTTGTCGTACCCTAACCTGTACCCTAAACCGTCCCCATGCCCGTCCCCTAACCCTAAACCTAACCCTAACCCTAACCCTTTCCCGAATCCTTACCCTCACCCGTCCCCTAATCCTAACCCGTACGCTAACACTAACCCGTACCCTAACACGTACGCTCACCATAAACCGTTGTCGTACCCTAAGCTGTACCCTAAACCGTCCCCGTCCCCGTCCCCTAACCCTAACCCTAACCCTAACCCTAACCCTTACCCGAAGCCTTACCCTCACCCGTCCCCTAATCCTAACCCGTACACTAACACTAACCCGTACCCTAACACGTAGGCTCACCCTAAACCGTTGACGTACAGTAACCTGTACCCTAAAACGTCCCTGTCCCCTAACCCTAACCCTAACCCTAACCCTAACCCTTACCCGAAGCCTTACCCTCACCCGTCACCTAATCCTAACCCGTACGCTAACACTAATCCGTACCCTAACACGTACGCTCACCCTAAACCGTTGTCGTACACTAACCTGTACCCTAAACCGTCCCCGTCCCCTAACCCTAACCCTAACCCTAACCCTAACCCTAACCCTTACCCGAAGCCTTACCCTCACCCGTCCCCTAATCCTAACCCGTACACTAACACTAACCCGTACCCTAACACTTAGGCTCACCCTAAACCGTTGACGTACAGTAACCTGTAACCTAAAACGTCAATGTCCCCTAACCCTAACCCTAACCCTAACCCTAACCCTTACCCGAAGCCTTACCCTCACCCGTCACCTAATCCTAACCCGTACGCTAACACTAACCAGTACCCTAACACGTACGCTCACCCTAAACCATTGTCGTACCCTTACCTGTACCCTAAACCGTCCCCGTCCCCGTCCCCGTCCCCTAACCCTAACCCAAAACCTAACCCTTACCCAAAGCCTTACCCACACCCGTCCTCTAATCCTAACCCGTACGCTAACACTAACACATACCCTAACATGTACGCTCACCCTAAACCGTTGTCGTACCCTAACCTGTACCCTAAACCGTCCCTGTCCCCGTCCCCTAACCCTAACCCTAACCCTAACCATAAACCTTACCCGAAGCCTTACCCTCACCCGTCCCCTAATCCTAACCCGTACGCTAATACTAACCCGTACCCTAACACGTACGCTCACCGTAAACCGTTGTCGTACACTAACCTGTACCCAAACCGTCCCCGTCCCCTAACCCTAAACCTAACCCTAACCCTAACACTTACCCGAAGCCTTACCCTCACCCGTCCCCTAATCCTAACCCGTACGCTAACTCTAACCCATACCCTAACACGTACGCTCACCCTAAACCGTTGTCGTACCCTAACTTGTACCCTAAACCGTCCCCGTCCCCTAACTCTAACCCTAACCCTAACCCTTACCCGAAGCCTTACCCTCACCCGTCACCTAATCCTAAACCGTACGCTAACACTAACCCGTACCCTAACACGTACGCTCACCCTAAACCGTTGTCGTACCCTAACCTGTACCCTAAACCGTCCCCGTCCCCAAACCCTAACCCTCACCTTAACCCTAACCCTTACCCGAAGCCTTACCCTCACCCGTCCCCTAATCCTAAACCGTACGCTAACACTAACCCGTACCCTAACACGTACGCTCACCCTAAACCGTTGTCGTACCCTAACCTGTACCCTAAACCGTCCCCGTCCCCTAACCCTAACCCTAACCCTAACCCTAACCCTAACCCTTACCCGAAGCCTTACCCTCAAACGTCCCCTAATCCTAACCCGTACGCTAACACTAACCCGTACCCTAACACGTACGCTCACCCTAAACAGTGGTCGTACCCTAACCTGTACCCTAAATCATAACTGACCCCGGCCCCTAACCCTAACCCTAACCCTAAACCTTACGCGAAGTCTTACCCTCACCCGTCCCCTAATACTAACCCGTACGCTAACCCTAACCCGTACCCTAACACGTACGCTCACCCTAAACCGTTGTCGTACCCTAACCTGTACCCTAAACCGTCCCCGTCCCCGTCCCCTAACCCTAAACCTAACTGTAACCCAAACCCTAACCCTTACCCGAAGCCTTAACCTCACCCGTCCCCTAATACTAACCCGTACGCTAACACTAACCAATACCCTAACACGTACGCTCACCCTAAACCGTTGTCGTATCCAAACCTGTACCCTAAACCGTCCCCGTCCCCGTCCCCTAACCCTAACCCTAACCCTAACCCTAACCCTTACCTGTAGCCGTACCCTCACCCGTCCCCTAATCCTAATCCGAACGCTAACACTAAACCGTACCCTAACACGTACGCTCAACCTAAACCGTTGTCGTACCCTAACCTGTACCCTAAACCGTCCCCGTCCCCTAACCCTAACCCTAACCCTAACCCTAACCCTATCCCTTACCCGAAGCCTTACACTCACCCGTCCCCTAATCCTAACCCGTACGCTAACACTAATCCGTACCCTAACACTTACGATCACTCTAAACCGTTGTCGTACCCTAACCTGTACCCTAAGCCGTCCCCGTCCCCTAACCCTAACCCTAACACTTACCCAAAGCCTTACCCTCACCCGTCCCCTAATCCTAACCCGTACGCTAACACTAACCCTTACCCTAACATGTACACTCACCCTAAACCGTTGTCGTACCCTAACCTGTACCCTAAACCGTCCCCATGCCCGTCCCCTAACCCTAAACCTAACCCTAACCCTAACCCTTTCCCGAATCCTTACCCTCACCCGTCCCCTAATCCTAACCCGTACGCTAACACTAACCCGTACCCTAACACGTACGCTCACCATAAACCGTTGTCGTACCCTAAGCTGTACCCTAAACCGTCCCCGTCCCCGTCCCCTAACCCTAACCCTAACCCTAACCCTAACCCTTACCCGAAGCCTTACCCTCACCCGTCCCCTAATCCTAACCCGTACACTAACACTAACCCGTACCCTAACACGTAGGCTCACCCTAAACCGTTGACGTACAGTAACCTGTACCCTAAAACGTCCCTGTCCCCTAACCCTAACCCTAACCCTAACCCTAACCCTTACCCGAAGCCTTACACTCACCCGTCACCTAATCCTAACCCGTACGCTAACACTAATCCGTACCCTAACATGTACGCTCACCCTAAACCGTTGTCGTACACTAACCTGTACCCTAAACCGTCCCCGTCCCCTAACCCTAACCCTAACCCTAACCCTAACCCTAACCCTTACCCGAAGCCTTACCCTCACCCGTCCCCTAATCCTAACCCGTACACTAACACTAACCCGTACCCTAACACTTAGGCTCACCCTAAACCGTTGACGTACAGTAACCTGTAACCTAAAACGTCAATGTCCCCTAACCCTAACCCTAACCCTAACCCTAACCCTTACCCGAAGCCTTACCCTCACCCGTCACCTAATCCTAACCCGTACGCTAACACTAACCAGTACCCTAACACGTACGCTCACCCTAAACCATTGTCGTACCCTTACCTGTACCCTAAACCGTCCCCGTCCCCGTCCCCGTCCCCTAACCCTAACCCTAACCCTAACCCTAACCCTTACCCAAAGCCTTACCCACACCCGTCCTCTAATCCTAACCCGTACGCTAACACTAACACATACCCTAACATGTACGCTCACCCTAAACCGTTGTCGTACCCTAACCTGTACCCTAAACCGTCCCTGTCCCCGTCCCCTAACCCTAACCCTAACCCTAACCATAAACCTTACCCGAAGCCTTACCCTCACCCGTCCCCTAATCCTAACCCGTACGCTAATACTAACCCGTACCCTAACACGTACGCTCACCGTAAACCGTTGTCGTACACTAACCTGTACCCTAAACCGTCCCCGTCCCCTAACCCTAAACCTAACCCTAACCCTAACACTTACCCGAAGCCTTACCCTCACCCGTCCCCTAATCCTAACCCGTACGCTAACTCTAACCCATACCCTAACACGTACGCTCACCCTAAACCGTTGTCGTACCCTAACTTGTACCCTAAACCGTCCCCGTCCCCTAACTCTAACCCTAACCCTAACCCTTACCCGAAGCCTTACCCTCACCCGTCACCTAATCCTAAACCGTACGCTAACACTAACCCGTACCCTAACACGTACGCTCACCCTAAACCGTTGTCGTACCCTAACCTGTACCCTAAACCGTCCCCGTCCCCAAACCCTAACCCTCACCTTAACCCTAACCCTTACCCGAAGCCTTACCCTCACCCGTCCCCTAATCCTAACCCGTACGCTAACACTAACACGTACCCTAACACGTATGCTCACCCTAAACTATTGTCGTACCCTAACCTGTACCCTAAACCGTCCCCGTCCCCTAACCCTAACCCTAACCCTAACCCTAACCCTTGCCCGAAGCCTTACCCTCAACCGTCCCCTAATCCTAACCCGTACGCTAACACTAACGCATACCCTAAAACGTACGCTCACCCTATACAGTGGTCGTACCCTAACCTGTACCCTAAATCATAACTGTTCCCGGCCCCTAACCCTAACCCTAACCCTAACCCTAACCCTAAACCTTACCCGAAGTCTTACCCTCAACCGTCCCCTAATCCTAACCCGTACGCTAACACTAATCCGTACCCTAACACGTACGCTCACCCTAAACCGTTGTCGTACCCTAACCTGAACCCTAAACCGTCCCCGTCCCCTAACCCTAACACTAACCCTAACCCTAACCCTAACCCTTACCCGAAGCCTTACCCTCACCCGTACCCTAATCCTAACCCGTACGCTAACAGTAACCCGTACCTTAACACGTACGCTCACCCTAAACCGTTGTCGTACACTAACCTGTACCCTAAACCGTCCCCGTCCCCTAAGCCTAACCCTAACCCTAACCCTAACCCTAACCCTTACTCGAAGCCTTACCTTCACCCGTCACCTAATCCTAACCCGTACGCTAACACTAACCCGTACCCTAACACGTACGCTCACCCTAAACCGTTGTCGTACCCTAACCTGTACCCTAAACCGTCCCCGTCCCCTAACCCTAACACTAACCCTAACCCTTACCCGAAGCCTTACCCTCACCCATCCCCTAATTCTAACCCATACGCTAACACTAACCCGTACCCTAACACGTACGCTCACCCTAAACCGTTGTCGTAGCTTAACCTGAACCCTAAACTGTCCCCGTCCCCTAACCCTAACCCTAACCCTAACCGTAACCCTTACCCGAAGCCTTACCCTCACCCGTTCCCTAATCCTAACCCGTAGGCTAACACTAACCCGTAACCTAACACGTACGCTCACCCTAAATCGTTGTCGTACCCTAACCTGTACCCTAAACCGTCCCCGTCCCCTAACCCTAACCCTAACCCTAACCCTAACCCTAACCCTAACCCTTACCTGTAGCCTTACCCTCACCCGTACCCTAATCCTAACCCGTATGCTAACACTAACCCGTACCCTAACACGTACGCTCACCCTAAACTGTCGTCGTACCCTAAACTGTACCCTAAACCGTCCCCGTCCCCTAACCCTAACCCTAACCCTAACCCTAACCCTAACCCTTACCCGAAGCCTTACACTCACCCGTCCCTTAATCCTAACCCGTACGCTAACACTAATCCGTACCCTAACACTTACGCTCACTCTAAACCGTTGTCGTACCCTAACCTGTACCCTAAACCGTCCCCGTCCTCTAACCCTAACCCTAACCCTAAACCTAACCCTAACCCTTACCCGAAGCCTTACCCTCACCCGTCCCCTAATCCTAACCCGTACGCTAACTCTAACCCGTACCCTAACACGTACGCTCACCATAAACCGTTGTCGTACCCTAACCTGTACCCTAAACCGTCCCCGTCCACTAACCCTAACCCTAACCCTAATCCTAACCGTAACCCTTACCCGAAGCCTTACACTCACCCGTCCCCTAATCCTCAACCGTACGCTAACACTAACCCGTACCCTAACACGTACGCTCACCCTAAACTGTCATCGTACCCTAACCTGTACCCTAAACCGTCCCCGTCCCCGTCCCCTAACACTAACCCTAACCCTAACCCTAACCCTTACCCGAAGCCTTACACTCACCCGTCCCCTAATCCTAACCCGTACACTAACACTAACCCGTACCCTAACACGTAGGCTCACCCTAAACCGTTGACGTACAGTAACCTGTACCCTAAAACGTCCCTGTCCCCTAACCCTAACCCTAACCCTAACCCTAACCCTTACCCGAAGCCTTACCCTCACCCGTCCCCTAATCCTAACCCGTACGCTAACACTAATCCGTACCCTAACACGTACGCTCACCCTAAACCGTTGTCGTACACTAACCTGTACCCTAAACCGTCCCCGTCCCCTAACACTAACCCTAACCCTAACCCTAACCCTAAACTTTACCCGAAGCCTTACCCTCACCCATCCCCTAATCCTAACCCGTACGCTAACACTAACCAGTACCCTAACACGTACGCTCACCCTAAACCATTGTCGTACCCTTACCTGTACCCTAAACCGTCCCCGTCCCCGTCCCCGTCCCCTAACCCTAACCCTAAACCTAACCCTTACCCAAAGCCTTACCCTCACCCGTCCTCTAATCCTAACCCGTACGCTAACACTAACACATACCCTAACATGTACGCTCACCCTAAACCGTTGTCGTACCCTAACCTGTACCCTAAACCATCCCTGTCCCCGTCCCCTAACCCTAACCCTAACCCTAACCATAACCCTTACCCGAAGCCTTACCCTCACCCGTCCCCTAATCCTAACCCGTACGCTAACACTAACCCGTACCCTAACACGTACGCTCACCGTAAAACGTTGTCGTACACTAACCTGTACCCTAAACCGTCCCCGTCCCCTAACCCTAAACCTAACCCTAACCCTAACCCTTACCCGAAGCCTTACCCTCACCCGTCCCCTAATCCTAACCCGTACGCTAACTCTAACCCATACCCTAACACGTACGCTCACCCTAAACCGTTGTCGTACCCTAACTTGTACCCTAAACCGTCCCCGTCCCCTAACTCTAACCCTAACCCTAACCCTTACCCGAAGCCTTACCCTCACCCGTCACCTAATCCTAAACCGTACGCTAACACTAACCCGTACCCTAACACGTACGCTCACCCTAAACCGTTGTCGTACCCTAACCTGTACCCTAAACCGTCCCCGTCCCCAAACCCTAACCCTCACCTTAACCCTAACCCTTAACCGAAGCCTTACCCTCACCCGTCCCCTAATCCTAACCCGTACGCTAACACTAACACGTACCCTAACACGTATGCTCACCCTAAACCATTGTCGTACCCTAACCTGTACCCTAAACCGTCCCCGTCCCCTAACCCTAACCCTAACCCTAACCCTAACCCTTTCCCCAAGCCTTACCCTCAACCGTCCCCTAATCCTAACCCGTACGCTAACAATAACCCGTACCCTAACACGTACGCTCATCCTAAACCGTTGTCGTACCCTATCCTGTACCCTAAACCGTCCCCGTCCCCTATCCATAACCTTAAACCTAACTCTAACCCAAACCCTAACCCTTACCCGAAGCCTTAACATCACCCGTCCCCTAATCCGAACCCGTACGCTAACACTAACCCATACCCTAACACGTACGCTCACCCTAAACCGTTGTCATACCCTAACCTGTAACCTAAACCGTCCCCGTCCCCTAACCCTAACACTAACCCTAACCCTAACCCTAACCCTTACCCGAAGCCTTACCCTCACCCGTACCCTAATCCTAACCCGTACGCTAACACTAACCCGTACCTTAACACGTACGCTCACCCTAAACCGTTGTCGTACACTAACCTGTACCCTAAACCGTCCCCGTCCCCTAAGCCTAACCCTAACCCTAACCCTAACCCTTACTCGAAGCCTTACCTTCACCCGTCACCTAATCCTAACCCGTACGCTAACACTAACCCGTACCCTAACACGTACGCTCACCCTAAACCGTTGTCGTACCCTAACCTGTACCCTAAACCGTCCCCGTCCCCTAACCCTAACCCTAACCCTAACCCTAACCCTAACCCTAACCCTTACCTGTAGCCTTACCCTCACCCGTACCCTAATCCTAACCCGTATGCTAACACTAACCCGTACCCTAACACGTACGCTCACCCTAAACCGTTGTCGTACCCTAAACTGTACCCTAAACCGTCCCCGTCCCCTAAACCTAACCCTAACCCTAACCCTAACCCTTACCCGAAGCCTTACACTCACCCGTCCCCAATCCTAACCCGTACTCTAACACTAATCCGTACCCTAACACTTACGCTCACTCTAAACCGTTGTCGTACCCTAACCTGTACCCTAAGCCGTCCCCGTCCCCTAACCCTAACCCTAACCCTAACCCTTACCCGAAGCCTTACCCTCACCCGTCCTCTAATCCTAACCCGTACGCTAACACTAACCCGTACCCTAACACGTACCCTCACCCTAAACCGTTGTCGTACCCTAACCTGTACCCTAAACCGTCCCCGTGCCCGTCCCCTAACCCTAAACCTAACCCTAACCCTAACCCTTTCCCGAAGCCTTACCCTCACCCGTCCCCTAATCCTAACCCGTACGCTAACACTAACCCGTAACCTAACACGTACGCTCACCCTAAACCGTGGTCGTACCCTAACCTCTACCCTAAACCGTCCCCGTCCCTTAACCCTAACCCTAACCCTAATCCTAACCGTAACACTTACCCGAAGCCTTACACTCACCCGTCCCCTAATCCTCACCCGTTCGCTAACACTAACCCGTACCCTAACACGTACGCTCACCCTAAATCGTTGTCGTACCCTAACCTGTACCCTAATCCGTCCCCATCCCCTAACCCTAACCCTAACCCTACCCCTAACCCTAACCCTTACCCGAAGCCTTACCCTCACCCGTCCCCTAATCCTAACCCCTACACTAACACTAACCCATACCCTAACATGTACGCTCACCCTAAACCGTTGACGTACACTAACCTGTACCCTAAAACGTCCCTGTCCCCTAACCCTACCCCTAACCCTAACCCTAACCCTAACCCTTACCCGAAGCCTTCCCCTCACCCGTCCCCTAATCCTAACCCGTACGCTAACACTAACCTGTACCCTAAAACGTACGCTCACCCTAAACCGTTGTCGTACCCTAACCTGTACCCTAAACCGTCCCCGTCCCCGTCCCCTAACCCTAACCCTAACACTAACCCTTACCCGAAGCCTTACACTCACCCGTCCCCTAATCCTAACCGGTACGCTAACACTAACCCGTACCCTAACACGTACGCTCCCCCTAAACGGTTGTCGTACCCTAACCTGTACCCTAAACCGTCCCCGTCCCCTAACCCTAACCCTAACCCTAACCCTAACCCTTACCCGAAGCCTTACCCTCAAACGTCCCCTAATCCTAACCCGTACGCTAACACTAACCCGTACCCTAACACGTACGCTCACCCTAAACAATGGTCGTACCCTAACCTGTACCCTAAATCATAACTGTCCCCGGCCCCTAACCCTAACCCTAACCCTAAACCTTACGCGAAGTCTTACCCTCACCCGTCCCCTAATACTAACCCGTACGCTAACACTAACCCGTACCCTAACACGTACGCTCACCCTAAACCGTTGTCGTACCCTAACCTGTACCCTAAACCTTCCCCGTCCCCGTCCCCTAACCCTAAACCTAACTCTAACCCAAACCCTAACCCTTACCCGAAGGCTTAACCTCACCCGTCCCCTAATCCTAACCCGTACGCTAACACTAACCCATACCCTAACACGTACGCTCACTCTAAACCGTTGTCGTACCCTAACATGTACCCTAAGCTGTCCCCGTCCCCTAACCCTAACCTTAACCCTAACCCTAACCCTAACCCTTACCCGAAGCCTTACCCTCACACGTCCCCTAATCCTAATCCGTACGCTAACACTAACCCGTACCCTAACACGTACGCTCACCCTAAACCGTTGTCATACCCTAATCTGTACCCTAAACCGTCCCCGTCCCCTAACCCTAACCCTAACCCTAACCCTAACCCTTACCCGAAGCCTTACCCTCACCCGTCCCCTAATCCTAACCCGTACGCTAACACTAACCCGTACCCTAACACGTACGCTCACCCTAAACCGTTGTCGTACCCTAACCTGTACCCTAAACCGTCCCCGTCCCCTAACCCTAACCCTAACCCTAACCCTAACCCTTACCCGAAGCCTTACTCTCACCCGTTCCCTTATCCTAAACCGTGTGCTAACACTAACCCGTACCCTAACTCGTACGCTCACCCTAAACCGTTGTCGTACCCTAACCTGTACCCTAAACCGTCCCCGTCCCCTAACCCTAACCCAAACCCTTACCCGAAGCCTTACCCTCACCCGTCCCCTAATCCTCACCCGTACGCTAACACTAACCCGTACCCTAACACGTACGCTCACCCTAAAACATTGTCGTACCCTAACCTGTACCCTAAACCGTCCCCGTCCCCTAACCCTAACCCTAACCCTAACCCTAACCCTAACCCTAACCCTTACCCGAAGCCTTACGCTCACCCGTCCCCTAATCCTAACCCGTACGCTAACACTAACCCATACCCTAACACGTACGCTCACCCTAAACCGTTGTTGTACCCTAACCTGTTCCCTAAACAGTCCCCGTCCCCTAACCCTAAACCAACCCTAGTCCTAACCCTAACCCTTACCCGAAGCCTTACCCTCACCCGTCCCCTAATCCTCACCCGTACGCTAACACTAACCCGTACCCTAACACGTACGCTCACCCTAAACCGTTGTCGTACCCTAACCTGTACCCTAAACCGTCCCCGTCCCCGTCCCCTAACCCTAACCCTAACACTAAGCCTTACCCGAAGCCTTACCCTCACCCGTCCCATAATCCTAACACGTACGCTAACACTAACCCGTACCCTAACACCTACGCTCCCCCTAAACGGTTGTCGTACACTAACCTGTACCCTAAACCGTCCACGTCCCCTAACCTTAACCCTAACCCTAACCCTAACACTTACCCGAAGCCTTACCCTCACCCGTCCCCTAATCCTAACCCGTACGTTAACACTAACCCGTACCCTAACACGTACGCTCACCCTAAACCGTTGTCGTACCCTAACTTGTACCCTAAACCGTCCCCGTGCCCGTCCCCAAACCGTAACTCTAACCCTAACCCTAACCCTTTCCCGAAGCCTTACCCTCACCCATCCCCTAATCCTAACCCGTACGCTAACACTAACCCATACCCTAACACGTACGCTCACCCTAAACCGTTGTCGTACCCTAACTTGTACCCTAAACCGTCCCCGTCCCCTAACCCTAACCCTAACCCTAACCCTAACCCTTACCCGAAGCCTTACCCTGACCCGTCCCCTAATCCTAACCCGTACACTAACACTAACCCGTACCCTAACACGTACGCTCACCCTAAACCGTTGACGTACCCTAACCTGTACCCTAAACCGTCCCCGTCCCCGTCCCCTAACCCTAACCCTAACCCTAACCCTAACCTTTACCCGAAGCCTTACCCTCAGCCGTCCTCTAATCCTAACCCGTACGCTAACACTAACCCGTACCCTAACACGTACGCTCACCCTAAATCTTTGTCGTACCCTAACCTGTACCCTAAACCATCCCCATCCCCGTCCCCGTCCCCGTACCCTAACCCTAATCCTAACCCTTACCCGAAGCCTTAACATCACCTGTCCCCTAATCCTAACCCATAAGCTAACACTAACCCATACCCTAACATGTACGCTCACCCTAAACCGTTGTCGTACCCTAACCTGTACCCTAAACCGTCCCTGTCCCCGTCCCCTAACCCTAACCCTAGCCCTAACCCTAACCCTAACCCTTACCCGAAGCCTTACCCTCACCCTTCGGCTAATCCTAACCCGTAAGCTAACACTAACCCGTACCCTAACACGTACGCTCACCCTAAACCATTGTCGCAGCCGAACCTGTACCCTAAACCGTCCCCGTCCCCTAACCCTAACCCTAACCGTAACCCTATCCCTTACCCGAAGCCTTACCCTCACCCGTCCCTTAATCCTAACCCGTACGCTAACACTAACCCGTACCTTAACACGTACGCTCACCCTAAACCTTTGTCGTACCCTAACCTGTACCCTAAACCGTCCGGGTCCCCTAACCCTAACCCTAACCCTAACCCTAACCCTAACCCTTACCCGAAGCCTTACACTCACCCGTCACCTAATCCTCACCCGTACGCTAACACTAACCCGTACCCTAACACGTACGCTCACCCTAAACCGTTGTCGTACCCTAACCTGTACCCTAAACCGTCCCCTAACCCTAACCCTAAACCTAACCCTAACCCTAACCCTAACCCTTACCCTTACCCGAAGCCTTACCCTCACCCGTCCCCTAATCCTAACCCGTACGCTAACACTAACCCGTACCCTAACACGTACGCTCACCCTAAACCGTTGTCGTACCCTAACCTGTACCCTAAACCGTCCCCGTCCCCTAACCCGAACCCTAACCCTAACCCTAACCCTAACCCTTACGCGAAGCCTTACCCACACCCGTCCCCTAATCCTAACCCGTACGCTAACACTAACCCGTACCCTAACACGTACGCTCACCCTAAACCTTTGTCGTACCCTAACCTGTACCCTAAACCGTCCCCGTCCCCTAACCCTAACCCTAACCCTTACCCGAAGCCTTACCCTCACCCGTTCCCTAATCCTAACCCGTACGCTAACACTAACCAGTACCCTAACACGTACGCTCACCCTAAACCGTTGTCGTACCCTAACTTGTACCCTAAACCGTCCCCGTCCCCAAACCCTAACCCTAACCCTAACCCTTACCCGAAGCCTTACCCTCACCCGTCCTCTAATCCTAACCCGTATGCTAACACTAACCCGTACCCTAACACGTATGCTCACCGTAAACTGTTGTCGTACCCTAACCTCTACCCTAAACCGTCCCTGTCCCCGTCCCGTAACCCTAACCCTAACCCTAACACTATCCCTAACCCTTACCCGAAGCCTTACCCTCACCCGTCCCCTAATCCTAACCCGTACGCTAACACTATCCCGTACCCTAACACGTACGCTCACCCTAAACCGTTGTCGTACCCTATCCTGTACCCTAAAGCGTCCCCGTCCCCTAACGCTAACCCTAACCCTAACCCTAACCCTAACCCTTACCCGAAGACTTACCCTCACCCGTCCCCTAATCCTAACCCTTACGCTAACACTAACCCGTGCCCTAACACGTAAGCTCACCCTAAACCGTTGTCGTACCCTAACCTGTACCCTAAACCGTCCCCGTCCCGATCCCCTAACCCTAACCCTAACCCTAACCCTTACCCGAAGCCTTACCCTCACCCGTCCCCTAATCCTAACCCGTACGCCAACACTAACCCGTACCCTAACACGTACGCTCACCCTAAACCGTTGCCGTACACTAACCTGTACCCTAAACCGTCCCCATCCCCTAACCATAACCCTAACCCTAACCCTAACCCTTACCCGAAGCCTAACCGTCACCCGTCCCCGAAACCTAAACCGTACGCTAACACTAACCCGTACCCTAACACGTACGCTCACCCTAAACCGTTGTCGTACCCTAACCTGTACCCTAAACCGTCCCCGTCCCCGTCCCCGTCCCCTAACCCTAACCCTAACCCTAACACTAACCCTTACCCGAAGCCTTACCCTCACCCGTCCCCTAATCCTAATCCGTACGCTAACACTAACCCGTACCCTAACACGTACGCTCACCCTAAACCGTTGTCATACCCTAATCTGTACCCTAAACCGTCCCCGTCCCCTAACCCTAACCCTAACCCTAACCCTAACCCTTACCCGAAGCCTTACCCTCACCCGTCCCCTAATCCTAAGCCGTACGCTAACACTAACACGTACCCTAACACGTACGCTCACCCTAAACCGTTGTCGTATCCTAACCTGTACCCTAAACCATCCCCGTCCTCTAACCCTAACCCTAACCCTAACCCTAACCCTTACCCGAAACCTTACCCTCACCCGTCCCCTTATCCTAACCCGTGCGCTAACACTAACCCGTACCCTAACTCGTAGGCTCACCTTAAACCGTTGTCGTACCCTAACCTGTATCCTAAACCGTCCCCGTCCCCTAACCCTAACCCTAACCCTTACCCGAAGCCTTACCCTAACCCGTCCCCTAATCCTAAACCGTACGTTAACACTAACCCGTACCCTAACACGTACCCTCACCCTAAAACGTTGTCGTACCCTAACTTGTACCCTAAACCGTCCCTGGGCCCGTCCCCTAACCCTAACTCTAACCCTAACCCTAACCCTTTCCCGAAGCCTTACCCTCACCCGTCCCCTAATCCTAACCCGTACGCTAACACTAACCCATACCCTAACACGTACGCTCACCCTAAACCGTTGTCGTACACTAACTTGTACCCTAAACCGTCCCCGTCCCCGTCCCCTAACCCTAACCCTAACCCTAACCCTAACCCTTACCCGAAGCCTTACCCTCACCCGTCCCCTAATCCTAACCCGTACAATAACACTAACCCGTACCCTAACACGTACGCTCACCCTAAACCGTTGACGTACCCTAACCTGTACCCTATACCGTCCCCGTCCCCTAACCCTAACCCTAACCCTAACCCTAACCCTAACCCTAACCCTTACCCGAAGCCTTGCACTCACCCGTCCCCTAATCCTAACCCGTACGCTAACACTAACCAGTACCCTAACACGTACGCTCACCCTAAACCGTTGTCGTACCCTAACCTGTACCCTAAACCGTCCCCGTCCCCGTCCCCTATCCCTAACCCTAACCCTAACCCTAACCTTTACCCGAAGCCTTACCGTCAGCCGTCCTCTAATCCTAACCCGTACGCTAACACTAACCCGTACCCTAACACGTACGCTCACCCTAAACCGTTGTCGTACCCTAACCTGTACCCTAAACCGTTCCCTAACCCTAATCCTAATCCTAACCCTAAACCTAACCCTAACCCTTACCCGAAGCCTTACCCTCACCCGTCCCCTAATCCTAACTCGTACGCTAACACTAACCCGTACCCTAACACGTACGCTCACCCTAAACCGTTGTCGTACCCTAACCTGTACCCTAAACCGTCCCCGTCCCCTAACCCTAACCCTAACCCTAATCCTTACGCGAAGCCTTACCCTCACCCGTCCCCTAATCCTAACCTGTACGCTAACACTAACCCGTACCCTAACACGTACGCTCACCCTAAACCTTTGTCGTACCCTAACCTGTACCCTAAACCGTCCCCGTCCCCTAACCCTAACCCTAACCCTTACCCGAAGCCTTACCCTCACGCGTCCCCTAATCCTAACCTGTACGCTAACACTAACCCGTACCCTAACACGTACGCTCACCCTAAATCGTTGTCGTACCCTAACCTGTACCCTAAACCGTCCCCGTACCCTAACCCTAACACTTACCCGAAGCCTTACCCTCACCCGTCCCCTAATCCTAAGCCGTACGCTAACACTAACACGTACCCTAACACGTACGCTCACCCTAAACCGTTGTCGTATCCTAACCTGTACCCTAAACCATCCCCGTCCCCTAACCCTAACCCTAACCCTAACCCTAACCCTTACCCGAAACCTTACCCTCACCCGTCCCTTTATCCTAACCCGTGCGCTAACACTAACCCGTACCCTAACTCGTACGCTCACCCTAAACCGTTGTCGTACCCTAACCTGTACCCTAAACCGTCCCCGTCCCCTAACACTAACCCTAACCCTTACCCGAAGCCTTACCCTAACCCGTCCCCTAATCCTAACCCGTACGTTAACACTAACCCGTACCCTAACACGTACCCTCCCCCTAAAACGTTGTCGTACCCTAACCTGTACCCTAAACCGTCCCCGTCCCCTAACCCTAACCCTAACCCTTACTCGAAGCCTTACCCTCACCCGTCCCCTAATCCTAACCCGTACGCTAACACTAACCCGTACCCTAAAACGTACGCTCACCCTAAACCGTTGTCGTACCCTAACCTGTACCCTAAACCGTCCCTGTCCCCTAACCCTAACCCTAACCCTAACCCTTAACTGAAGCCTTACCCTCACCCGTCCCCTAATCCTAACCCGTACGCTAACACTATCCCGTACCCAAACACGTACGCTCACCCTAAACTGCTGTTGTACCCTAACCTGTACCCTAAACCGTCCCTGTCCCCGTCCCGTAACTCTAACCCTAACCCTAACCCTAACCCTAACCCTTACCCGAAGCCTTACCCTCACCCGTCCCCTAATCCTAACCCGTACGCTAACACTAACCCGTACCCTAACACGTACGGTCACCCTAAACCGTTGTCATACCCTAACCTGTACCCTAAACCGTCCCCGTCCCCTAACCCTAACCCTAACCCTAACCCTATCCCTTACCCGAAGCCTTACCCTCACCCGTCCCCTAATCCTCACCTGTACGCTAACACTAACCCGTACCCTAACACGTACGCTCAAGCTAAACCGTTGTCGTACCCTAACCTGTACCCTAAACCATCCCCGTCCCCTAACCCTAACCCTAACCCTTACCCGAAGCCCTACCCTCACCCGTTCCCTAATCCTAACCCGTACGCTAACACTAACCAGTACCCTAACACGTACGCTCACCCTAAACCCTTGTCGTACCCTAACTTGTACCCTAAACCGTCCCCGTCCCCTAACCCTAACACTAACCCTAACCCTTACCCGAAGCCTTACCCTCACCCGTCCCCTAATCCTAACCCGTACGCTAACACTAACCCGTATCCTAACACGTACGCTCACCCTAAACCGTTGTCGTACCCTAACCTGTACCCTAAACTGTCCCCGTCCCCTAACCCTAACCCTAACCCTACCCCTAACCCTAACCCTTACCCGAAGACTTACCCTCACCCGTCCCCTAATCCTAACCCTTACGCTAACACTAACCCATACCCTAACACGTAAGCTCACCCTAAACCGTTTTCGTACCCTAACCTGTACCCTAAACCGTCCCCGTCCCCGTCCCCTAACCCTAACCCTAACCCTAACCCTTACCCGAAGCCTTACCCTCACCCGTCCCCTAATCCTAACCCGTACAATAACACTAACCCGTACCCTAACACGTACGCTCACCCTAAACCGTTGACGTACCCTAACCTGTACCCTATACCGTCCCCGTCCCCTAACCCTAACCCTAACCCTAACCCTAACCCTAACCCTAACCCTTACCCGAAGCCTTGCACTCACCCGTCCCCTAATCCTAACCCGTACGCTAACACTAACCAGTACCCTAACACGTACGCTCACCCTAAACCGTTGTCGTACCCTAACCTGTACCCTAAACCATCCCCGTCCCCTAACCCTAACCCTAACCCTTACCCGAAGCCTTACCCTCACCCGTCCCCTAATCCTCACCCGTACGCTAACACTAACCCGTATCCTAACACGTACGCTCACCCTAAAACCTTGTCGTACACTAACCTGTACCCTAAACCGTCCCCGTCCCCGTCCCCTAACCCTAACCCTAACCCTAACCCTAACCCTTACCCGAAGCCTTACCCTCACCCGTCCCCTAATCCTAACCCGTACGCTAACACTAACCCGTACCCTAACACGTACGCTCACCCTAAACCGTTGACGTACACTAACCTGTACCCTAAACCGTCCCCGTCCCCTAACACTAACCCTAACCCTAACCCTAACCCTAACCCTTACCCGAAGCCTTACACTCACCCGTCCCCTAATCCTAACCCGTAAGCTAACACTAACCCGTACCCTAACAAGTACGCTCACCCTAAACTGTTGTCGTACCCTAACCTGTACCCTAAACCGTCCCCGTCCCCGTCCCCAACCCTAACCCTAACCCTAACCCTATCCTTTACCCGAAGCCTTACCCTCACCCGTCCCCTAATCCTAACCCGTACGCTAACACTAACCCGTACCCTAACACGTACGCTCACCCTAAACCGTTGTCGTACCCTAACCTGTACCCTAAACCGTCCCCGTCCCCGTCCCCTAACCCTAACCCTAACCCTTACCCGAAGCCTTACCCTCACCCGTCCCCTAATCCTAACCCGTACGCTAACACTAACCCCTACCCTAACATGTACGCTCACGCTAAACCGTTGTCGTACCCTAACCTGTACCCTAAACCGTCCCTGTCCCCGTCCCCTAACCCTAACCCTAACCCTAACCCTAACCCTTACCCGAAGCCTTACCCTCACCCGTCCCCTAATCCTAACCCGTACGCTAACAGTAACCCCTACCCTAACACGTACGCTCACCCTAAACCGTTGTCGTAGCCTAACCTGTACCCTAAACCGTCCCCGTCCCCTAACCCTAACCCTAACCCTAACCCTAACCCTTACCCGAAGCCTTACCCTCACCCGTCCCCTAATCCTAACCCGTACGCTAACACTAACCCGTACCCTAACACGTACGCTCACCCTAAAACATTGTCGTACCCTAACCTGTACCCTAAACCGTCCCCGTACCCTAACCCTAACCGTAACCCTAACCCTAACCCTAACACTTACCCGAAGCCTTACTCTCACCCGTCCCCTAATCCTAACCCGTACGCTAACACTAACCCGTACCCTAACACGTACGCTCACCCTAAACCGTTGAGGTACCCTAACCGGTACCCTAAACCGTCCCCGTCCCCTAACCCTAACCCTAACCCTAACCCTAACCCTTACCCGAAGCCTTACCCTCACCCGTCCCCTTATCCTAACCCGTACGCTAACACTAACCCGTACCCTAACACGTACGCTCACCCTAAACCGTTGTCGTACCCTAACCTGTACCCTAAACCGTCCCCGTCCCCTAATCCTAACCCTAACCCTAAACCTAACTCTTACCCGAAGCCTTACCCTCACCCGTCCCCTAATCCTAACCCGTACGCTAACACTAACCCGTACCCTAACACGTACGCTCACCCTAAACCGTTGTCGTACCCTAACCTGTACCCTAAACCGTCCCCGTTCCCTAACCCTAACCCTAACCTAACCCTAACCCTAACCCTTACCCGAAGCCTTACACTCACCCGTCCCCTAATCCTCACCCGTACGCTAACACTAACCCGTACCCTAACACGTACGCTCACCCTAAACCGTTGTCGTACCCTAACCTGTACCCTAAACCGTCCCCGTCCCCTAACCCTAACCCTAACCCTAACCCTAACCCTTACCCGAAGCCTTAGCCTCACCCGTCCCCTAATCCTAACCCGTACACTAACACTAACCCGTACCCTAACACGTACGCTCACCCTAAACTGTTGACGTACACTAACCTGTACCCTAAACCGTCCCCGTCCCCTAACCCTAATCCTAACCCTAACCCTAACCCTTACCCGAAGCCTTACACTCACCCGTCCCCTAATCCTAACCCATACGCTTACACTAACCCGTACCCTAACACGTACGCTCACCCTAAACCGTTGTCGTACCCTGACCTGGACCCTAAACCGTCCCCGTCCCCGTCCCCGTCCCCGTCCCCTAACCCTAAACTTAACCCTTACCCGAAGCCTTACCCTCACCCGTCCCATAATCCTGAACCGTACGCTAACACTAACCCATACCCTAACATGTACGGTCACCTTAAACCGTTGTCGTACCCTAACCTGTACCCTAAACCGTCCCTGTCCCCGTCCCCTAACCCTAAACCTAACCCTTACCTTAACCCTTTCCCGAAGCCTTACCCTCACCCGTCCCCTAATCCTAACCCGTACGCTAACTCTAACCAGTACCCTAACACGTACGCTCACCCTAAACCGTTGTCGTAGCCTAACCTGTACCCTAAACCGTCCCCGTCCCCTAACCCTAACCCTAACCCTAACCCTAACCCTTACCCGAAGCCTTACCCTCCCCCGTCCCCAAATCCTAACCCGTACGCTAACACTAAACCGTACCCTAACACGTACGCTCACCCTAAATCATTGTCGTACTCTAACCTGTACCCTAAACCGTCCCCGTACCCTAACCCTAACCCTAACCCTAACACTTACCCGAAGCCTTACCCTCACCCGTCCCCTAATCCTAACCCGTACGCTAACACTAACCCGTACCCTAACACGTACGCTCACCCTAAACCATTGTCGTACCCTAACCTGTACCCTAAACCGTCCCCGTCCCCTAACCCTAACCCTAACCCTAACCCTTACCCGAAGCCTTAGCCTCACCCATCCCCTTATCCTAACCCGTACGCTAACACTAATCCGTACCCTAACACGTACGCTCACCCTAAACCGTTGTCGTACCCTAACCTGTACACTAATCCGTCCCCGTCCCCTAACCCTAACCCTAACCCTCAGCCTAACCTTAACCCTTACCCGAAGCCTTACCGTCACCCGTCCCCTAATCCTAACCCGTACGCTAACACTAACCCGTACCCTAAAACGTACGCTCACCCTAAACCGTTGTCGTACCCTAACCTGTACCCTAAACCGTCCCTGTCCCCTAACCCTAACCCTAACCCTAACCCTTAACTGAAGCCTTACCCTCACCCGTCCCCTAATCCTAACCCGTACGCTAACACTATCCCGTACCCAAACACGTACGCTCACCCTAAACTGCTGTTGTACCCTAACCTGTACCCTAAACCGTCCCTGTCCCCGTCCCGTAACTCTAACCCTAACCCTAACCCTAACCCTAACCCTTACCCGAAGCCTTACCCTCACCCGTCCCCTAATCCTAACCCGTACGCTAACACTAACCCGTACCCTAACACGTACGGTCACCCTAAACCGTTGTCATACCCTAACCTGTACCCTAAACCGTCCCCGTCCCCTAACCCTAACCCTAACCCTAACCCTATCCCTTACCCGAAGCCTTACCCTCACCCGTCCCCTAATCCTCACCTGTACGCTAACACTAACCCGTACCCTAACACGTACGCTCAAGCTAAACCGTTGTCGTACCCTAACCTGTACCCTAAACCATCCCCGTCCCCTAACCCTAACCCTAACCCTTACCCGAAGCCCTACCCTCACCCGTTCCCTAATCCTAACCCGTACGCTAACACTAACCAGTACCCTAACACGTACGCTCACCCTAAACCCTTGTCGTACCCTAACTTGTACCCTAAACCGTCCCCGTCCCCTAACCCTAACACTAACCCTAACCCTTACCCGAAGCCTTACCCTCACCCGTCCCCTAATCCTAACCCGTACGCTAACACTAACCCGTATCCTAACACGTACGCTCACCCTAAACCGTTGTCGTACCCTAACCTGTACCCTAAACTGTCCCCGTCCCCTAACCCTAACCCTAACCCTACCCCTAACCCTAACCCTTACCCGAAGACTTACCCTCACCCGTCCCCTAATCCTAACCCTTACGCTAACACTAACCCATACCCTAACACGTAAGCTCACCCTAAACCGTTTTCGTACCCTAACCTGTACCCTAAACCGTCCCCGTCCCCGTCCCCTAACCCTAACCCTAACCCTAACCCTTACCCGAAGCCTTACCCTCACCCGTCCCCTAATCCTAACCCGTACAATAACACTAACCCGTACCCTAACACGTACGCTCACCCTAAACCGTTGACGTACCCTAACCTGTACCCTATACCGTCCCCGTCCCCTAACCCTAACCCTAACCCTAACCCTAACCCTAACCCTAACCCTTACCCGAAGCCTTGCACTCACCCGTCCCCTAATCCTAACCCGTACGCTAACACTAACCAGTACCCTAACACGTACGCTCACCCTAAACCGTTGTCGTACCCTAACCTGTACCCTAAACCATCCCCGTCCCCTAACCCTAACCCTAACCCTTACCCGAAGCCTTACCCTCACCCGTCCCCTAATCCTCACCCGTACGCTAACACTAACCCGTATCCTAACACGTACGCTCACCCTAAAACCTTGTCGTACACTAACCTGTACCCTAAACCGTCCCCGTCCCCGTCCCCTAACCCTAACCCTAACCCTAACCCTAACCCTTACCCGAAGCCTTACCCTCACCCGTCCCCTAATCCTAACCCGTACGCTAACACTAACCCGTACCCTAACACGTACGCTCACCCTAAACCGTTGACGTACACTAACCTGTACCCTAAACCGTCCCCGTCCCCTAACACTAACCCTAACCCTAACCCTAACCCTAACCCTTACCCGAAGCCTTACACTCACCCGTCCCCTAATCCTAACCCGTAAGCTAACACTAACCCGTACCCTAACAAGTACGCTCACCCTAAACTGTTGTCGTACCCTAACCTGTACCCTAAACCGTCCCCGTCCCCGTCCCCAACCCTAACCCTAACCCTAACCCTATCCTTTACCCGAAGCCTTACCCTCACCCGTCCCCTAATCCTAACCCGTACGCTAACACTAACCCGTACCCTAACACGTACGCTCACCCTAAACCGTTGTCGTACCCTAACCTGTACCCTAAACCGTCCCCGTCCCCGTCCCCTAACCCTAACCCTAACCCTTACCCGAAGCCTTACCCTCACCCGTCCCCTAATCCTAACCCGTACGCTAACACTAACCCCTACCCTAACATGTACGCTCACGCTAAACCGTTGTCGTACCCTAACCTGTACCCTAAACCGTCCCTGTCCCCGTCCCCTAACCCTAACCCTAACCCTAACCCTAACCCTTACCCGAAGCCTTACCCTCACCCGTCCCCTAATCCTAACCCGTACGCTAACAGTAACCCCTACCCTAACACGTACGCTCACCCTAAACCGTTGTCGTAGCCTAACCTGTACCCTAAACCGTCCCCGTCCCCTAACCCTAACCCTAACCCTAACCCTAACCCTTACCCGAAGCCTTACCCTCACCCGTCCCCTAATCCTAACCCGTACGCTAACACTAACCCGTACCCTAACACGTACGCTCACCCTAAAACATTGTCGTACCCTAACCTGTACCCTAAACCGTCCCCGTACCCTAACCCTAACCGTAACCCTAACCCTAACCCTAACACTTACCCGAAGCCTTACTCTCACCCGTCCCCTAATCCTAACCCGTACGCTAACACTAACCCGTACCCTAACACGTACGCTCACCCTAAACCGTTGAGGTACCCTAACCGGTACCCTAAACCGTCCCCGTCCCCTAACCCTAACCCTAACCCTAACCCTAACCCTTACCCGAAGCCTTACCCTCACCCGTCCCCTTATCCTAACCCGTACGCTAACACTAACCCGTACCCTAACACGTACGCTCACCCTAAACCGCTGTCGTACCCTAACCTGTACCCTAAACCGTCCCCGTCCCCTAATCCTAACCCTAACCCTAAACCTAACTCTTACCCGAAGCCTTACCCTCACCCGTCCCCTAATCCTAACCCGTACGCTAACACTAACCCGTACCCTAACACGTACGCTCACCCTAAACCGTTGTCGTACCCTAACCTGTACCCTAAACCGTCCCCGTTCCCTAACCCTAACCCTAACCTAACCCTAACCCTAACCCTTACCCGAAGCCTTACACTCACCCGTCCCCTAATCCTCACCCGTACGCTAACACTAACCCGTACCCTAACACGTACGCTCACCCTAAACCGTTGTCGTACCCTAACCTGTACCCTAAACCGTCCCCGTCCCCTAACCCTAACCCTAACCCTAACCCTAACCCTTACCCGAAGCCTTAGCCTCACCCGTCCCCTAATCCTAACCCGTACACTAACACTAACCCGTACCCTAACACGTACGCTCACCCTAAACTGTTGACGTACACTAACCTGTACCCTAAACCGTCCCCGTCCCCTAACCCTAATCCTAACCCTAACCCTAACCCTTACCCGAAGCCTTACACTCACCCGTCCCCTAATCCTAACCCATACGCTTACACTAACCCGTACCCTAACACGTACGCTCACCCTAAACCGTTGTCGTACCCTGACCTGGACCCTAAACCGTCCCCGTCCCCGTCCCCGTCCCCGTCCCCTAACCCTAAACTTAACCCTTACCCGAAGCCTTACCCTCACCCGTCCCATAATCCTGAACCGTACGCTAACACTAACCCATACCCTAACATGTACGGTCACCTTAAACCGTTGTCGTACCCTAACCTGTACCCTAAACCGTCCCTGTCCCCGTCCCCTAACCCTAAACCTAACCCTTACCTTAACCCTTTCCCGAAGCCTTACCCTCACCCGTCCCCTAATCCTAACCCGTACGCTAACTCTAACCAGTACCCTAACACGTACGCTCACCCTAAACCGTTGTCGTAGCCTAACCTGTACCCTAAACCGTCCCCGTCCCCTAACCCTAACCCTAACCCTAACCCTAACCCTTACCCGAAGCCTTACCCTCCCCCGTCCCCAAATCCTAACCCGTACGCTAACACTAAACCGTACCCTAACACGTACGCTCACCCTAAATCATTGTCGTACTCTAACCTGTACCCTAAACCGTCCCCGTACCCTAACCCTAACCCTAACCCTAACACTTACCCGAAGCCTTACCCTCACCCGTCCCCTAATCCTAACCCGTACGCTAACACTAACCCGTACCCTAACACGTACGCTCACCCTAAACCATTGTCGTACCCTAACCTGTACCCTAAACCGTCCCCGTCCCCTAACCCTAACCCTAACCCTAACCCTTACCCGAAGCCTTAGCCTCACCCATCCCCTTATCCTAACCCGTACGCTAACACTAATCCGTACCCTAACACGTACGCTCACCCTAAACCGTTGTCGTACCCTAACCTGTACACTAATCCGTCCCCGTCCCCTAACCCTAACCCTAACCCTAACCCTAACCTTAACCCTTACCCGAAGCCTTACCGTCACCCGTCCCCTAATCCTAACCCGTACGCTAACACTAACCCGTACCCTAACACGTACGCTCACCCTAAACCGTTGTCGTACCCTAAACTGTACCCTAAACCGTCCCCGTCCCCTAACCCTAACCCTAAACCTAACCCTAACCCTTACCCGAAGCCTTACACTCACCCGTCCCTAATCCTCACCCGTACGCTAACACTAAACCATACCCTAACACGTACTCTCACACTAAACCGTTGTCGTACCCTAACTTGTACCCTAAACCGTCCCCGTTCCCTAACCCTAACCCTAACCCTAACCCTAACCCTTACCCGAAGCCTTACCCTCACGCGTCCCCTAATCCTAACCTGTACGCTAACACTAACCCGTACCCTAACACGTACGCTCACCCTAAATCGTTGTCGTACCCTAACCTGTACCCTAAACCGTCCCCGTACCCTAACCCTAACACTTACCCGAAGCCTTACCCTCACCCGTCCCCTAATCCTAAGCCGTACGCTAACACTAACACGTACCCTAACACGTACGCTCACCCTAAACCGTTGTCGTATCCTAACCTGTACCCTAAACCATCCCCGTCCCCTAACCCTAACCCTAACCCTAACCCTAACCCTTACCCGAAACCTTACCCTCACCCGTCCCTTTATCCTAACCCGTGCGCTAACACTAACCCGTACCCTAACTCGTACGCTCACCCTAAACCGTTGTCGTACCCTAACCTGTACCCTAAACCGTCCCCGTCCCCTAACACTAACCCTAACCCTTACCCGAAGCCTTACCCTAACCCGTCCCCTAATCCTAACCCGTACGTTAACACTAACCCGTACCCTAACACGTACCCTCCCCCTAAAACGTTGTCGTACCCTAACCTGTACCCTAAACCGTCCCCGTCCCCTAACCCTAACCCTAACCCTTACTCGAAGCCTTACCCTCACCCGTCCCCTAATCCTAACCCGTACGCTAACACTAACCCGTACCCTAAAACGTACGCTCACCCTAAACCGTTGTCGTACCCTAACCTGTACCCTAAACCGTCCCTGTCCCCTAACCCTAACCCTAACCCTAACCCTTAACTGAAGCCTTACCCTCACCCGTCCCCTAATCCTAACCCGTACGCTAACACTATCCCGTACCCAAACACGTACGCTCACCCTAAACTGCTGTTGTACCCTAACCTGTACCCTAAACCGTCCCTGTCCCCGTCCCGTAACTCTAACCCTAACCCTAACCCTAACCCTAACCCTTACCCGAAGCCTTACCCTCACCCGTCCCCTAATCCTAACCCGTACGCTAACACTAACCCGTACCCTAACACGTACGGTCACCCTAAACCGTTGTCATACCCTAACCTGTACCCTAAACCGTCCCCGTCCCCTAACCCTAACCCTAACCCTAACCCTATCCCTTACCCGAAGCCTTACCCTCACCCGTCCCCTAATCCTCACCTGTACGCTAACACTAACCCGTACCCTAACACGTACGCTCAAGCTAAACCGTTGTCGTACCCTAACCTGTACCCTAAACCATCCCCGTCCCCTAACCCTAACCCTAACCCTTACCCGAAGCCCTACCCTCACCCGTTCCCTAATCCTAACCCGTACGCTAACACTAACCAGTACCCTAACACGTACGCTCACCCTAAACCCTTGTCGTACCCTAACTTGTACCCTAAACCGTCCCCGTCCCCTAACCCTAACACTAACCCTAACCCTTACCCGAAGCCTTACCCTCACCCGTCCCCTAATCCTAACCCGTACGCTAACACTAACCCGTATCCTAACACGTACGCTCACCCTAAACCGTTGTCGTACCCTAACCTGTACCCTAAACTGTCCCCGTCCCCTAACCCTAACCCTAACCCTACCCCTAACCCTAACCCTTACCCGAAGACTTACCCTCACCCGTCCCCTAATCCTAACCCTTACGCTAACACTAACCCATACCCTAACACGTAAGCTCACCCTAAACCGTTTTCGTACCCTAACCTGTACCCTAAACCGTCCCCGTCCCCGTCCCCTAACCCTAACCCTAACCCTAACCCTTACCCGAAGCCTTACCCTCACCCGTCCCCTAATCCTAACCCGTACAATAACACTAACCCGTACCCTAACACGTACGCTCACCCTAAACCGTTGACGTACCCTAACCTGTACCCTATACCGTCCCCGTCCCCTAACCCTAACCCTAACCCTAACCCTAACCCTAACCCTAACCCTTACCCGAAGCCTTGCACTCACCCGTCCCCTAATCCTAACCCGTACGCTAACACTAACCAGTACCCTAACACGTACGCTCACCCTAAACCGTTGTCGTACCCTAACCTGTACCCTAAACCATCCCCGTCCCCTAACCCTAACCCTAACCCTTACCCGAAGCCTTACCCTCACCCGTCCCCTAATCCTCACCCGTACGCTAACACTAACCCGTATCCTAACACGTACGCTCACCCTAAAACCTTGTCGTACACTAACCTGTACCCTAAACCGTCCCCGTCCCCGTCCCCTAACCCTAACCCTAACCCTAACCCTAACCCTTACCCGAAGCCTTACCCTCACCCGTCCCCTAATCCTAACCCGTACGCTAACACTAACCCGTACCCTAACACGTACGCTCACCCTAAACCGTTGACGTACACTAACCTGTACCCTAAACCGTCCCCGTCCCCTAACACTAACCCTAACCCTAACCCTAACCCTAACCCTTACCCGAAGCCTTACACTCACCCGTCCCCTAATCCTAACCCGTAAGCTAACACTAACCCGTACCCTAACAAGTACGCTCACCCTAAACTGTTGTCGTACCCTAACCTGTACCCTAAACCGTCCCCGTCCCCGTCCCCAACCCTAACCCTAACCCTAACCCTATCCTTTACCCGAAGCCTTACCCTCACCCGTCCCCTAATCCTAACCCGTACGCTAACACTAACCCGTACCCTAACACGTACGCTCACCCTAAACCGTTGTCGTACCCTAACCTGTACCCTAAACCGTCCCCGTCCCCGTCCCCTAACCCTAACCCTAACCCTTACCCGAAGCCTTACCCTCACCCGTCCCCTAATCCTAACCCGTACGCTAACACTAACCCCTACCCTAACATGTACGCTCACGCTAAACCGTTGTCGTACCCTAACCTGTACCCTAAACCGTCCCTGTCCCCGTCCCCTAACCCTAACCCTAACCCTAACCCTAACCCTTACCCGAAGCCTTACCCTCACCCGTCCCCTAATCCTAACCCGTACGCTAACAGTAACCCCTACCCTAACACGTACGCTCACCCTAAACCGTTGTCGTAGCCTAACCTGTACCCTAAACCGTCCCCGTCCCCTAACCCTAACCCTAACCCTAACCCTAACCCTTACCCGAAGCCTTACCCTCACCCGTCCCCTAATCCTAACCCGTACGCTAACACTAACCCGTACCCTAACACGTACGCTCACCCTAAAACATTGTCGTACCCTAACCTGTACCCTAAACCGTCCCCGTACCCTAACCCTAACCGTAACCCTAACCCTAACCCTAACACTTACCCGAAGCCTTACTCTCACCCGTCCCCTAATCCTAACCCGTACGCTAACACTAACCCGTACCCTAACACGTACGCTCACCCTAAACCGTTGAGGTACCCTAACCGGTACCCTAAACCGTCCCCGTCCCCTAACCCTAACCCTAACCCTAACCCTAACCCTTACCCGAAGCCTTACCCTCACCCGTCCCCTTATCCTAACCCGTACGCTAACACTAACCCGTACCCTAACACGTACGCTCACCCTAAACCGTTGTCGTACCCTAACCTGTACCCTAAACCGTCCCCGTCCCCTAATCCTAACCCTAACCCTAAACCTAACTCTTACCCGAAGCCTTACCCTCACCCGTCCCCTAATCCTAACCCGTACGCTAACACTAACCCGTACCCTAACACGTACGCTCACCCTAAACCGTTGTCGTACCCTAACCTGTACCCTAAACCGTCCCCGTTCCCTAACCCTAACCCTAACCTAACCCTAACCCTAACCCTTACCCGAAGCCTTACACTCACCCGTCCCCTAATCCTCACCCGTACGCTAACACTAACCCGTACCCTAACACGTACGCTCACCCTAAACCGTTGTCGTACCCTAACCTGTACCCTAAACCGTCCCCGTCCCCTAACCCTAACCCTAACCCTAACCCTAACCCTTACCCGAAGCCTTAGCCTCACCCGTCCCCTAATCCTAACCCGTACACTAACACTAACCCGTACCCTAACACGTACGCTCACCCTAAACTGTTGACGTACACTAACCTGTACCCTAAACCGTCCCCGTCCCCTAACCCTAATCCTAACCCTAACCCTAACCCTTACCCGAAGCCTTACACTCACCCGTCCCCTAATCCTAACCCATACGCTTACACTAACCCGTACCCTAACACGTACGCTCACCCTAAACCGTTGTCGTACCCTGACCTGGACCCTAAACCGTCCCCGTCCCCGTCCCCGTCCCCGTCCCCTAACCCTAAACTTAACCCTTACCCGAAGCCTTACCCTCACCCGTCCCATAATCCTGAACCGTACGCTAACACTAACCCATACCCTAACATGTACGGTCACCTTAAACCGTTGTCGTACCCTAACCTGTACCCTAAACCGTCCCTGTCCCCGTCCCCTAACCCTAAACCTAACCCTTACCTTAACCCTTTCCCGAAGCCTTACCCTCACCCGTCCCCTAATCCTAACCCGTACGCTAACTCTAACCAGTACCCTAACACGTACGCTCACCCTAAACCGTTGTCGTAGCCTAACCTGTACCCTAAACCGTCCCCGTCCCCTAACCCTAACCCTAACCCTAACCCTAACCCTTACCCGAAGCCTTACCCTCCCCCGTCCCCAAATCCTAACCCGTACGCTAACACTAAACCGTACCCTAACACGTACGCTCACCCTAAATCATTGTCGTACTCTAACCTGTACCCTAAACCGTCCCCGTACCCTAACCCTAACCCTAACCCTAACACTTACCCGAAGCCTTACCCTCACCCGTCCCCTAATCCTAACCCGTACGCTAACACTAACCCGTACCCTAACACGTACGCTCACCCTAAACCATTGTCGTACCCTAACCTGTACCCTAAACCGTCCCCGTCCCCTAACCCTAACCCTAACCCTAACCCTTACCCGAAGCCTTAGCCTCACCCATCCCCTTATCCTAACCCGTACGCTAACACTAATCCGTACCCTAACACGTACGCTCACCCTAAACCGTTGTCGTACCCTAACCTGTACACTAATCCGTCCCCGTCCCCTAACCCTAACCCTAACCCTCACCCTAACCTTAACCCTTACCCGAAGCCTTACCGTCACCCGTCCCCTAATCCTAACCCGTACGCTAACACTAACCCGTACCCTAAAACGTACGCTCACCCTAAACCGTTGTCGTACCCTAACCTGTACCCTAAACCGTCCCTGTCCCCTAACCCTAACCCTAACCCTAACCCTTAACTGAAGCCTTACCCTCACCCGTCCCCTAATCCTAACCCGTACGCTAACACTATCCCGTACCCAAACACGTACGCTCACCCTAAACTGCTGTTGTACCCTAACCTGTACCCTAAACCGTCCCTGTCCCCGTCCCGTAACTCTAACCCTAACCCTAACCCTAACCCTAACCCTTACCCGAAGCCTTACCCTCACCCGTCCCCTAATCCTAACCCGTACGCTAACACTAACCCGTACCCTAACACGTACGGTCACCCTAAACCGTTGTCATACCCTAACCTGTACCCTAAACCGTCCCCGTCCCCTAACCCTAACCCTAACCCTAACCCTATCCCTTACCCGAAGCCTTACCCTCACCCGTCCCCTAATCCTCACCTGTACGCTAACACTAACCCGTACCCTAACACGTACGCTCAAGCTAAACCGTTGTCGTACCCTAACCTGTACCCTAAACCATCCCCGTCCCCTAACCCTAACCCTAACCCTTACCCGAAGCCCTACCCTCACCCGTTCCCTAATCCTAACCCGTACGCTAACACTAACCAGTACCCTAACACGTACGCTCACCCTAAACCCTTGTCGTACCCTAACTTGTACCCTAAACCGTCCCCGTCCCCTAACCCTAACACTAACCCTAACCCTTACCCGAAGCCTTACCCTCACCCGTCCCCTAATCCTAACCCGTACGCTAACACTAACCCGTATCCTAACACGTACGCTCACCCTAAACCGTTGTCGTACCCTAACCTGTACCCTAAACTGTCCCCGTCCCCTAACCCTAACCCTAACCCTACCCCTAACCCTAACCCTTACCCGAAGACTTACCCTCACCCGTCCCCTAATCCTAACCCTTACGCTAACACTAACCCATACCCTAACACGTAAGCTCACCCTAAACCGTTTTCGTACCCTAACCTGTACCCTAAACCGTCCCCGTCCCCGTCCCCTAACCCTAACCCTAACCCTAACCCTTACCCGAAGCCTTACCCTCACCCGTCCCCTAATCCTAACCCGTACAATAACACTAACCCGTACCCTAACACGTACGCTCACCCTAAACCGTTGACGTACCCTAACCTGTACCCTATACCGTCCCCGTCCCCTAACCCTAACCCTAACCCTAACCCTAACCCTAACCCTAACCCTTACCCGAAGCCTTGCACTCACCCGTCCCCTAATCCTAACCCGTACGCTAACACTAACCAGTACCCTAACACGTACGCTCACCCTAAACCGTTGTCGTACCCTAACCTGTACCCTAAACCATCCCCGTCCCCTAACCCTAACCCTAACCCTTACCCGAAGCCTTACCCTCACCCGTCCCCTAATCCTCACCCGTACGCTAACACTAACCCGTATCCTAACACGTACGCTCACCCTAAAACCTTGTCGTACACTAACCTGTACCCTAAACCGTCCCCGTCCCCGTCCCCTAACCCTAACCCTAACCCTAACCCTAACCCTTACCCGAAGCCTTACCCTCACCCGTCCCCTAATCCTAACCCGTACGCTAACACTAACCCGTACCCTAACACGTACGCTCACCCTAAACCGTTGACGTACACTAACCTGTACCCTAAACCGTCCCCGTCCCCTAACACTAACCCTAACCCTAACCCTAACCCTAACCCTTACCCGAAGCCTTACACTCACCCGTCCCCTAATCCTAACCCGTAAGCTAACACTAACCCGTACCCTAACAAGTACGCTCACCCTAAACTGTTGTCGTACCCTAACCTGTACCCTAAACCGTCCCCGTCCCCGTCCCCAACCCTAACCCTAACCCTAACCCTATCCTTTACCCGAAGCCTTACCCTCACCCGTCCCCTAATCCTAACCCGTACGCTAACACTAACCCGTACCCTAACACGTACGCTCACCCTAAACCGTTGTCGTACCCTAACCTGTACCCTAAACCGTCCCCGTCCCCGTCCCCTAACCCTAACCCTAACCCTTACCCGAAGCCTTACCCTCACCCGTCCCCTAATCCTAACCCGTACGCTAACACTAACCCCTACCCTAACATGTACGCTCACGCTAAACCGTTGTCGTACCCTAACCTGTACCCTAAACCGTCCCTGTCCCCGTCCCCTAACCCTAACCCTAACCCTAACCCTAACCCTTACCCGAAGCCTTACCCTCACCCGTCCCCTAATCCTAACCCGTACGCTAACAGTAACCCCTACCCTAACACGTACGCTCACCCTAAACCGTTGTCGTAGCCTAACCTGTACCCTAAACCGTCCCCGTCCCCTAACCCTAACCCTAACCCTAACCCTAACCCTTACCCGAAGCCTTACCCTCACCCGTCCCCTAATCCTAACCCGTACGCTAACACTAACCCGTACCCTAACACGTACGCTCACCCTAAAACATTGTCGTACCCTAACCTGTACCCTAAACCGTCCCCGTACCCTAACCCTAACCGTAACCCTAACCCTAACCCTAACACTTACCCGAAGCCTTACTCTCACCCGTCCCCTAATCCTAACCCGTACGCTAACACTAACCCGTACCCTAACACGTACGCTCACCCTAAACCGTTGACGTACCCTAACCGGTACCCTAAACCGTCCCCGTCCCCTAACCCTAACCCTAACCCTAACCCTAACCCTTACCCGAAGCCTTACCCTCACCCGTCCCCTTATCCTAACCCGTACGCTAACACTAACCCGTACCCTAACACGTACGCTCACCCTAAACCGTTGTCGTACCCTAACCTGTACCCTAAACCGTCCCCGTCCCCTAATCCTAACCCTAACCCTAAACCTAACTCTTACCCGAAGCCTTACCCTCACCCGTCCCCTAATCCTAACCCGTATGCTAACACTAACCCGTACCCTAACACGTACGCTCACCCTAAACCGTTGTCGTACCCTAACCTGTACCCTAAACCGTCCCCGTTCCCTAACCCTAACCCTAACCTAACCCTAACCCTAACCCTTACCCGAAGCCTTACACTCACCCGTCCCCTAATCCTCACCCGTACGCTAACACTAACCCGTACCCTAACACGTACGCTCACCCTAAACCGTTGTCGTACCCTAACCTGTACCCTAAACCGTCCCCGTCCCCTAACCCTAACCCTAACCCTAACCCTAACCCTTACCCGAAGCCTTAGCCTCACCCGTCCCCTAATCCTAACCCGTACACTAACACTAACCCGTACCCTAACACGTACGCTCACCCTAAACTGTTGACGTACACTAACCTGTACCCTAAACCGTCCCCGTCCCCTAACCCTAATCCTAACCCTAACCCTAACCCTTACCCGAAGCCTTACACTCACCCGTCCCCTAATCCTAACCCATACGCTTACACTAACCCGTACCCTAACACGTACGCTCACCCTAAACCGTTGTCGTACCCTGACCTGGACCCTAAACCGTCCCCGTCCCCGTCCCCGTCCCCGTCCCCTAACCCTAAACTTAACCCTTACCCGAAGCCTTACCCTCACCCGTCCCATAATCCTGAACCGTACGCTAACACTAACCCATACCCTAACATGTACGGTCACCTTAAACCGTTGTCGTACCCTAACCTGTACCCTAAACCGTCCCTGTCCCCGTCCCCTAACCCTAAACCTAACCCTTACCTTAACCCTTTCCCGAAGCCTTACCCTCACCCGTCCCCTAATCCTAACCCGTACGCTAACTCTAACCAGTACCCTAACACGTACGCTCACCCTAAACCGTTGTCGTAGCCTAACCTGTACCCTAAACCGTCCCCGTCCCCTAACCCTAACCCTAACCCTAACCCTAACCCTTACCCGAAGCCTTACCCTCCCCCGTCCCCAAATCCTAACCCGTACGCTAACACTAAACCGTACCCTAACACGTACGCTCACCCTAAATCATTGTCGTACTCTAACCTGTACCCTAAACCGTCCCCGTACCCTAACCCTAACCCTAACCCTAACACTTACCCGAAGCCTTACCCTCACCCGTCCCCTAATCCTAACCCGTACGCTAACACTAACCCGTACCCTAACACGTACGCTCACCCTAAACCATTGTCGTACCCTAACCTGTACCCTAAACCGTCCCCGTCCCCTAACCCTAACCCTAACCCTAACCCTTACCCGAAGCCTTAGCCTCACCCATCCCCTTATCCTAACCCGTACGCTAACACTAATCCGTACCCTAACACGTACGCTCACCCTAAACCGTTGTCGTACCCTAACCTGTACACTAATCCGTCCCCGTCCCCTAACCCTAACCCTAACCCTAACCCTAACCTTAACCCTTACCCGAAGCCTTACCGTCACCCGTCCCCTAATCCTAACCCGTACGCTAACACTAACCCGTACCCTAACACGTACGCTCACCCTAAACCGTTGTCGTACCCTAAACTGTACCCTAAACCGTCCCCGTCCCCTAACCCTAACCCTAAACCTAACCCTAACCCTTACCCGAAGCCTTACACTCACCCGTCCCCTAATCCTCACCCGTACGCTAACACTAAACCATACCCTAACACGTACTCTCACACTAAACCGTTGTCGTACCCTAACTTGTACCCTAAACCGTCCCCGTTCCCTAACCCTAACCCTAACCCTAACCCTAACCCTTACCCGAAGCCTTACCCTCACCCGTCCCCTAATCCTAACCCGTACGCTAACACTAACCCATACCCTAACACGTACGCTCACCCTAAACCGTTGTCGTACCCTAACCTGTACCCTAAACCGTCCCCGTCCCCTAAACCTAACCCGAACCCTAACCGTAACCCTAACCCTTACCCAAAGCCTTACCCTCACCCGTCCCCTAATCCTAACCCGTACGCTAATGCTAAACCGTACCCTAACACGTACGCTCACCCTAAACCGTTGTCGTACACTAACCTGTACCCTAAACCGTCCCCGTCCCCTAACCCTAACCCTAACCCTAACCCTAACCCTAACCCTTACCCGAAGCCTTACACTCACCCGTCCCCTAATCCTAACCCGTAAGCTAACACTAACCCGTACCCTAACACGTACGCTCACCCTAAACGGTTGTCATACCCTAACCTGTACCCTAAACCGTCCCCGTCCCCGTCCCCAACCCTAACCCTAACCCTAACCCTATCCTTTACCCGAAGCCTTACCCTCACCCGTCCCATAATCCTAACCCGTACGCTAACACTAACACATACCCTAACATGTACGCTCACGCTAATCCGTTGTCGTACCCTAACCTGTACCCTAAACCGTCTCTGTCCCCGTCCCCTAACCCTAACCCTAACCCTAACCCTAGCCCTAACCCTTACCCGAAACCTTACCCTCACCCGTCCCCTAATCCTAACCCGTACGCTAACACTAACCCCTACCCTAACACGTACGCTCACCCTAAACAGTTGTCGTAGCCTAACCTGTACCCTCAACCATCCCCGTCCCCTAACCCTAAACCTAACCCTAACCCTAACCCTTACCCGAAGCCTTACCCTCACCCGTCCCCTAATCCTAACCCGTACGCTAACACTAACCCGTACCCTAACACGTACGCTCACCCTAAAACATTGTCGTACCCTAACCTGTACCCTAAACCGTCCCCGTACCCTAACCCTAACCCTAACCCTAACCCTAACCCTAACCCTAACACTTACCCGAAGCCTTACCCTCACCCGTCCCCTAATCCTAACCCGTACGCTAACACTAACCCGTACCCTAACACGTACGCTCACCCTAAACCGTTGACGTACCCTAACCGGTACCCTAAACCGTCCCCGTCCCCTAATCCTAACCCTAACCCTAAACCTAACCCTTACCCGAAGCCTTACACTCACCCGTCCCCTAATCCTAAACCGTACGCTAACACTAACCCGTACCCTAACACGTACGCTCACCATAAACCGTTGTCGTACCCTAACCTGTACCCTAAACCGTCCCCGTTCCCTAACCCTAACCCTAACCCTTACCCGAAGCCTTACACTCACCCGTCCCCTAATCCTCACCCGTATGCTAACACTAACCCGTACCCTAACACGTACGCTCACCCTAAACCGTTGTCGTACCCTAACCTGTACCCTAAACCGTCCCCGTCCCCTAACCCTAACCCTAACGCTAACCCTAACCCTTACCCGAAGCCTTACCCTCACCCGTCCCCTAATCCTAACCCGTACACTAACACTAACCCGTACCCTAACACGTACGCTCACCCTAAACCGTTGACGTACACTAACCTGTACCCTACACCGTCCCCGTCCCCTAACCCTAATCCTAACCCTAACCCTAACCCTTACCCTAACCCTTTCCCGAAGCCTTACCCTCACCCGTCCCTTAATCCTAAACCGTACGCTAACTCTAACCAGTACCCTAACACGTACGCTCACCCTAAACCGTTGTCGTAGCCTAACCTGTACCCTAAACCATCCCCGTCCCCTAACCCTAACCCTAACCCTAACCCTAACCCTTACCCGAAGCCTTACCCTCACCCGTCCCCTAATCCTAACCCGTACGCTAACACTAAACCGTACCCTAACACGTACGCTCACCCTAAATCATTGTCGTACTCTAACCTGTACCCTAAACCGTCCCCGTACCCTAACCCTAACCCTAACCCTAACCCTAACCCTTACCCGAAGCCTTACCCTCACCCGTCCCCTAATCCTAACCCGTACGCTAACACTAACCCGTACCCTAACACGTACGCTCACCCTAAACCGTTGTCGTACCCTAACATGTACCCTAAACCGTCCCCGTCCCCTAACCCTAACCCTAACCCTAACCCTAACCCTTACCCGAAGCCTTAGCCTCACCCATCCCCTTATCCTAACCCGTACGCTAACACTAACCCGTACCCTAACACGTACGCTCACCCTAAACCGTTCTCGTACCCTAACCTGTACACTAAACCGTCCCCGTCCCCTAACCCTAACCCTAAAGCTAACCTTTACCCGAAGCCTTACCCTCACCCGTCCCCTAATGCTAACCCGTACGCTAACACTAACCTGTACCCTAACACGTACGCTCACCCTAAATCGTTGTCGTACCCTAATCTCTACCCTAAACCGTCCCCGTCCCCTAACGCTAACCCTAAACCTAACCCTAACCCTAACCCTTACCCGAAGCCTTACCGTCACCCTTCCCCTAATCCTAACCCGTACGCTAACACTAGCCGTACCCTAACACGTACACTCACCCTAAACCGTTGTCGTACCTTAACCTGTACCCTAAACCGTCCCCGTCCCCTAACCCTAACCCTAACCCTAACCCTAACCCTAACCCTTACCCGAAGCCTTACCCTCACCCGTCCACTAATCCTAACCCGTACGCTAACACTAACCCGTACCCTAACACGTTCGCTCAACCTAAACTGTTGTTGTACCCTAACCTGTACCCTAAACCGTCCCCGTCCCCGTCCCCTAACCCTAACCCTAACCCTAACCCTTACCCGAAGCCTTACCCTCACCCGTCCCCTAATCCTAACCCGTGCGCTAACACTAACCCGCACCCTAACACGTACGCTCACCCTAAACTGTTGTCGTACCGTAAACTGTACCCTAAACCGTCCCCGCCCCTAACCCTAACCCTAACGCTTACCCGAAGCCTTACCCTCACCCGTCCCCTAATCCTAACCCGTACGCTAACACTAACCCGTACCCTAGCACGTACGCTCACCCTAAACCGTTGTCATACACTAACCTGTACCCTAAACCGTCCCCGTCCCCGTCCCCTAAACCTAACCCTAACCCTAGCCCTTACCCGAAGCCTTACCCTCACCCGTCCCCTAATCCTAACCCGTACGCCAACACTAACCCGTACCCTAACACGTACGCTCACCCTAAACCGTAGTCCTACACTAACCTGTACCCTAAACCATCCCCGTCCCCGTCCCCGTCCCCTAAACCTAACCCTAACCCTAACCCTAACCCTTACCCGAAGCCTTACCCTCACCCGTCCCCTAATACTAAACCGTACGCTAACACTAACCCATACCCTAACATGTACGCTCACGCTAAACCGTTGTCGTACCCTAACCTGTACCCTAAACCGTCCCTGTCCCCGTCCCCTAACCCTAACCCTAACCCTAACCCTAACCCTAACCCTTACCCGAAGCCTTACCCTCACCCGTCCCCTTATCCTAACCCGTACGCTAATACTAACCCGTACCCTAACACGTACGCTCACCCTAAACCGTTGTCGTACCCTAACCTGTACCCTAAACCGTCCCCGTCCCCTAATCCTAACCCTAACCCTAAACCTAACCCTTACCCGAAGCCTTACACTCACCCGTCCCCTAATCCTAAACCGTACGCTAACACTAACCCGTACCCTAACACGTACGCTCACCATAAACCGTTGTCGTACCCTAACCTGTACCCTAAACCGTCCCCGTTCCCTAACCCTAACCCTAACCCTTACCCGAAGCCTTACACTCACCCGTCCCCTAATCCTCACCCGTATGCTAACACTAACCCGTACCCTAACACGTACGCTCACCCTAAACCGTTGTCGTACCCTAACCTGTACCCTAAACCGTCCCCGTCCCCTAACCCTAACCCTAACGCTAACCCTAACCCTTACCCGAAGCCTTACCCTCACCCGTCCCCTAATCCTAACCCGTACACTAACACTAACCCGTACCCTAACACGTACGCTCACCCTAAACCGTTGACGTACACTAACCTGTACCCTACACCGTCCCCGTCCCCTAACCCTAATCCTAACCCTAACCCTAACCCTTACCCTAACCCTTTCCCGAAGCCTTACCCTCACCCGTCCCTTAATCCTAAACCGTACGCTAACTCTAACCAGTACCCTAACACGTACGCTCACACTAAACCGTTGTCGTAGCCTAACCTGTACCCTAAACCATCCCCGTCCCCTAACACTAACCCTAACCCTAACCCTTACCCGAAGCCTTACCCTCACCCGTCCCCTAATCCTAACCCGTACGCTAACACTAAACCGTACCCTAACACGTACGCTCACCCTAAATCATTGTCGTACTCTAACCTGTACCCTAAACCATCCCCGTACCCTAACCCTAACCCTAACCCTAACCCTAACCCTTACCCGAAGCCTTACCCTCACCCGTCCCCTAATCCTAACCCGTACGCTAACACTAACCCGTACCCTAACACGTACGCTCACCCTAAACCGTTGTCGTACCCTAACCTGTACCCTAAACCGTCCCCGTCCCCTAACCCTAACCCTAACCCTAACCCTAACCCTTACCCGAAGCCTTAGCCTCACCCATCCCCTTATCCTAACCCGTACGCTAACACTAACCCGTACCCTAACACGTACGCTCACCCTAAACCGTTGTCGTACCCTAACCTGTACACTAAACCGTCCCCGTCCCCTAACCCTAACCCTAACCCTAAAGCTAACCTTTACCCGAAGCCTTACCCTCACCCGTCCCCTAATGCTAACCCGTACGCTAACACTAACCTGTACCCTAACACGTACGCTCACCCTAAATCGTTGTCGTACCCTAATCTCTACCCTAAACCGTCCCCGTCCCCTAACGCTAACCCTAAACCTAACCCTAACCCTAACCCTTACCCGAAGCCTTACCGTCACCCTTCCCCTAATCCTAACCCGTACGCTAACACTAGCCGTACCCTAACACGTACGCTCACCCTAAACCGTTGTCGTACCTTAACCTGTACCCTAAACCGTCCCCGTCCCCTAACCCTAACCCTAACCCTAACCCTAACCCTAACCCTTACCCGAAGCCTTACCCTCACCCGTCCACTAATCCTAACCCGTACGCTAACACTAACCCGTACCCTAACACGTTCGCTCAACCTAAACTGTTGTTGTACCCTAACCTGTACCCTAAACCGTCCCCGTCCCCGTCCCCTAACCCTAACCCTAACCCTAACCCTTACCCGAAGCCTTACCCTCACCCGTCCCCTAATCCTAACCCGTGCGCTAACACTAACCCGCACCCTAACACGTACGCTCACCCTAAACTGTTGTCGTACCGTAAACTGTACCCTAAACCGTCCCCGCCCCTAACCCTAACCCTAACGCTTACCCGAAGCCTTACCCTCACCCGTCCCCTAATCCTAACCCGTACGCTAACACTAACCCGTACCCTAGCACGTACGCTCACCCTAAACCGTTGTCATACACTAACCTGTACCCTAAACCGTCCCCGTCCCCGTCCCCTAAACCTAACCCTAACCCTAACCCTAAACCTTACCCGAAGCCGTACCCTCACCCGTCCCCTAATCCTAACCCGTACGCTAACACTAACCCGTACCCTAACACGTACGCTCACCCTAAACCGTTGTCGTGCCCTAACCTGTACCCTAAACCGTCCCCATCCCCTAACCCTAACCCTAACCCTAACCCTAACCCCAACCCTAACCCTTACCCTCACCCGTCCCCTAATCCTAACCTGTACGCTAACACTAACCCGTACCCTAACACGTAAGCTCACCGTAAACCGTTGTTGTACCCTAACCTGTACCCTAAACCGTCCCAGTACACGTCCCCGTCCCCTAACCCTAACCCTAACCCTTACCCGAAGCCTTACCCTCACCCGTCCCCTAATCCTACCCCGTACGCTAACACTAACCCGTACCCTAACACGTACGCTCACCCTAAACCGTTGTCGTATCCTGACCTGGACCCTAAACCGTCCCCGTCCCCGTCCCCTAACCCTAACCCTAACCCTGACCTGTCCCCGTCCCCGTCCCCGTCCTCTAACCCTAACCCTAACCCTTACCCGAAGCCTTACACTCACCCGTCCCCTAATCCTAACCCGTACGCTAACACTAACCCATACCCTAACCTGTACCCTAAACCGTCCCTGTCCCCGTCCCCTAACCCTAACCCTAGCCCTAACCCTAACCCTAACCCTTACCCGAAGCCTTACCCTCACCCGTCCCCTAATCCTAAACCGTACGCTAACACTAACCCGTACCCTAACACGTACGCTCACCCTAAAACGTTGTCGCAGCCTAACCTGTACCCTAAACCATCCCCGTCCCCTAACCCTAACACTAATCCTATCCCTAACCCTTACCCGAAGCCTTACCCTCACCCGTCCCCTAATCCTAACTCGTACGCTAACACTAACCCGTACCCTAACAGGTACGCTCACCCTAAATCGTTTTCGTACCCTAACCTGTACCCTAAACCGTCCCCGAACACTAACCCTAACCCTAACCCTAACCCTAACACTTACCCGAAGACTTACCCTCACCCGTCCCCTAATCCTAACCCGTACGCTAACACTAACCCGTACCCTAACACGTACGCTCACCCTAAACCGTTGTCGTACCCTAACGTGTACCCTAAACCGTCCCCGTCCCCTAAACCTAACCCTAATCCTAACCCTAACCCTTACCCGAAGCCTTACCCTCACCCGTCCCTTAATCCTAACCCGTACGCTAACACTAACCCGTACCCTAACACGTACGCTCACCCTAAATCGTTGTCGTACCCTAACCTGTACCCTAAACCGTCCCCGTACCCTAACCCTAACCCTAACCTTAACCCTAACCCTAACACTTACCCGAAACCTTACCCTCACCCGTCCCCTCATCCTAACCCGTACGCTAACACTAACCCGTACCCTAACACTTACGCTCACCCTAAACCGTTGTCGTACCCTAACCTGTACCCAAAACCGTCCCCGTCAACTAACCCTAACCCTAACCCTAACACTAACCCTTACCCGAAGCCTTACCCTCACCCGTCCCCTAATCCTAACCCGTACGCTAACACTAACAAGTACCCTAACACGTACGCTCACCCTAAACCGTTGTCGTACCCTAAACTGTACCCTAAACCGTCCCCGTCCCCTAACCCTAACCCTAACCCTAACCCTAACCCTAACCCTTACCCGAAGCCTTACACTCAGCCGTCCCCTAACCCTCACCCGTACGCTAACACTAAACCATACCCTAACACGTACGCTCACCCTAAACCGTTGTCGTACCCTAACCTGTACCCTAAACCGTCCCCGTTCCCTAACCCTAACCCTAACCCTAACCCTTTCCCAAAGCCTTACCCTCACCCGTCCCCTAATCCTGACCCGTACGCTAACACTAACCCGTACACTAACACGTACGCTCACCCTAAACCGTTGACGTACACTAACCTGTACCCTAAAACATCCTCGTCCCCTAACCCTAACCCTAACCCTAAACCTAACCCTAACCCTTACCCGAAGTCTTACACTCACCCGTCCACTAATCCTAACGCATAAGCTAACACTAACACGTACCCTAACACGTACGCTCACCCTAAACTGTTGTCGTACCCTAACCTGTATCCTAAACCGTCCACGTCCCCGTCCCCAACCCTAACCCTAACCCTAACCCTAACCTTTACCCGAAGCCTTACCCTCACCCGTCCCCTAATCCTAACCCGTACGGTAACACTAACCCGTACCCTAACATGTACGCTCACCCTAAACCGTTGTCGTACCCTAACCTGTACCCTAAACCGTCCCCGTCCCCGTCCCCTAACCCTAACCCTAACCCTAACCCTAACCCTTATCCGAAGCCTTACCCTCACACGTCCCCTAATACTAACCCGTACGCTAACACTAACCCATACCCTAACATGTACGCTCACGCTAAACCGTTGTCCTACCCTAACCTGTACCCTAAACCGTCCCTGTCCCCGTCCCCTAACCCTAACCGTAACCCTAACCCTAACCCTAACCCTTACCCGAAGCCTTACCCTCACCCGTCCCCTAATCCTAACCCGTACGCTAACACTAACCCGTACCCTAACACGTACGCTCACCCTAAACCCTTGTCGTACCCTAACCTGGACCCTAAACCGTCCCCGTCCCCGTCCCCGTCCCTATCCCCGTCCCCTAACCCTAACCCTAACCCTAACCCTAACCCTAACCCTTACCCGAAGCCTTACCCTCACCCGTCCCCTAATCCTAACCCGTACGCTAACACTAACCCGTACCCTAAAACGTACGCTCACCCTGAACCGCTGTCGTAGCCTTACCTGTACCCTAAACCATCCCCGTCCCCTAACCCTAACCCTGACCCTAAACCTAACCCTTACCCGAAGCCTTACCCTCACCCGTCCCCTAATCCTAACCCGTACGCTAACACTAACCCGTACCCTAACACGTACACTCACCCTAAATCATTGTCGTACTCTAAACTGTACCCTAAACTGTCCCCGTACCCTAACCTTAACCCTAACCCTAACCCTAACACTTACCCGAAGCCTTACCCTCACCCGTCCCCTAATCCTAACCCGTACGCTAACACTAACCCGTACCCTAACACGTACGCTCACCCTAAACCGTTGTCGTACCCTAACCTGTACCCTAAAGCGTCCCCGTCCCCTAACCCTAACCCTAACCCTAACCCTTACCCGAAGCCTTACCCTCACCCGTCCCCTAATCCTAAACCATACGCTAACACTAACCCGTACCCTAACACGTACGCTCACCCTAAACCGTTGTCGTACCCTAACCTTTACCCTAAACCGTCCCCGTCCCCTAACCCTAACCCTAACCCTAACCCTAACCCTAACCCTTACCCGAAGCCTTACACTCACCCGTCCCATAATCCTCACCCGATCGCTAACAGTAACCAGTAACCTAACACGTACGCTCACCTTAAACCGTTGTCGTACCCTAACCTGTACCCTAAACCGTCCCCGTCCCCTAACCCTAAACCTAACCCTAACCCTAACCCTTACCCGAAGCCTTACCCTCACCCGTCCCCTAATCCTAACCCGTACGCTAACACTAACCCGTACCCTAACACATACGCTCACCCTAAACCGTTGTCATACCCTAAACTGTACCCTAAACCGTCCCCGTGCCCGTCCCCTAACCCTAAACCTAACTCTAACCCTTACCCGAAGCCTTACCCTCACACTTCCCCTAATCCTAACCTGTACGCTAACACTAGCCCGTACACTAACACGTACGCTCGCCCTAAACCGTTGTCGTACCCTAACCTGTACCCTAAACCGTCCCCGTCCCCTAACCCTAACCCTAACCGTAACCCTAACCCTAACCCTTACCCGAAGCCTTACCCTCACCCGTCCACTAATCCTAACCCGTACGCTAACACTAACCCGTACCCTAACATGTACGCTCACCCTAAACTGTTGTCGTACTCTAACCTGTAACCTAAACCGTCCCCGTCCCCGTCCCCTAACACTAACCCTAACCCTAACCCTTACCCGAAGCCTTACCCTCACCCGTCCCCTAATCCTAAACCGTACGCTAACACTAACCCTTACCCTAACACGTACGCTCACCCTAAACCGTTGTCGTACCCTAAACTGTACCCTAAACCGTCCCCGTCCCCTAACCCTAACCCTAACCCTAACCCTAACCCTTACCCGAAGCCTTACCCTCACCCGTCCCCTAATCCTAACCCGTACGCTAACACTAACCCGTACCCTAACACGTACGCTCACCCTAAACCGTTGACGTACACTAACCTGTACCCTAAACCGTCCCCGTCCCCTAACCCTAACCCTAACCCTAACCCTAACCCTTACCCGAAACCTTACACTCACCCGTCCCCTAATCCTAACCCGTAAGCTAAAACTAACCCGTACCCTAACACGTACGCTCACCCTAAACTGTTGTCGTACCCTAACAAGTACCCTAAACCGTCCACGTCCCCATCCCCAACCCTAACCCTAACCCTAACCCTAACCTTTACCCGAAGCCTTACCCTCACCCGTCCCCTAATCCTAACCCGTACGCTAACACTAACCCGTACCCTAACACGTACGCTCACCCTAAACCGTTGTCGTACCCTAACCTGTACCCTAAACCGTCCCCGTCCCCGTCCCCGTCCCCGTCCCCTAACCCTAACCCTTACCCGAAGCCTTACCCTCACCCGTCCCCTAATACTAAACCGTATGCTAACACTAACCCATACCCTAACATGTACGCTCACGCTAAACCGTTGTCGTACCCTAACCTGTACCCTAAACCGTCCCTGTCCCCGTCCCCTAACCCTAACCCTAACCCTAACCCTAACCCTTACCCGAAGCCTTACCCTCACCCGTCCGCTAATCCTAACCCGTACGCTCACACTAACACCTACCCTAACACGTACACTCACCCTAAACCGTTGTCGTAGCCTAACCTGTACCCTAAACCGTCCCCGTCGCCTAACCCTAACCCTAACCCTAACCCTTACCCGAAGCCTTACCCTCACCCGTCCCCTAATCCTAACCCGTACGCTAACACTAACCCGTACCCTTACAGGTACGCTCACCCTATATCATTGTCGTACCCTAACCTGTACCCTAAACCGTCCCCGTACCCTCACCCTAACCCTAACCCTAACCCTAACACTTACCCGAATCCTTACCCTCACCGGTCCCCTAATCCTAACCCGTACGCTAATACTAACCCGTACCCTAACACGTACGCTCACCCTAAACCGTTGTCGTACCCTAACCTGTACCCTAAACCATCCCCGTCCCCTAACCCTAACCCTAACCCTATCCCTAACCCTTACCCGAAGCCTTACCCTCACCCGTCCCCTTATCCTAACCCGTACGCTAACACTAACCCGTACCCTAACACGTACGCTCACCCTAAACCGTTGTCGTACCCTAACCTGTATCCTAAACCGTCCCCGTCCCCTAACCCTAACCCTAACCCTAAACCTAACCCTTACCCGAAGCCTTACCCTCACCCGTCCCCTAATCCTAACCCGTACGCTAACACTAACCCGTACCCTAACACGTACGCTCACCCTAAACCGTTGTCGTACCCTAACCTGTACCCTAAACCGTCCCCGTTCCCTAACCCTAACCCTAACCTAACCCTAACCCTAACCCTTACCCGAAGCCTTACACTCACCCGTCCCCTAATCCTCAACCGTACGCTAACACTAACCCATACCCTAACACGTACGCTCACCCTAAACCGTTGTCGTACCCTAACCTGTACCCTAAACCGTCCCCGTCCCCTAACCCTAACCCTAACCCTAACCCTAACCCTTACCCGAAGCCTTACCCTCACCCGTCCCCTAATCCTAACCCGTACGCTAACACTAACCCATACCCTAACACGTACGCTCACCCTAAACCGTTGTCGTACACTAACCTGTACCCTAAACCGTCCCCGTCCCCTTCCCCGTCCCCTAAACCTAACCCTAACCCTTACCCGAAGCCTTACCCTCACCCGTCCCCTAATCCTAACCCTTACGCTAACACTAACCCGTACCCTAACACCTACGCTCACCCTAAACCGTTGTCGTACCCTAACCTGTACCCTAAACTGTCCCCGACCCCTAACCCTAACCCTAACCCTAACCCTTACCCTCACCCGTCCCCTAATCCTAACCTGTACGCAAACACTGACCCGTACCCTAACACGTAAGCTCACCCTAAACCGTTGTTGTACCCTAACCTGTACCCTAAACCGTCCCCGTCCCCGTCCCCTAACCCTAACCCTAACCCTTACCCGAAGCCTTACCCTCACCCGTCCCCTAATCCTAACCCGTACCCCAACACTAAACCGTACCCTAACACGTACGCTCACCCTAAACCGTTGTCGTACCCTAATCTGTACCCTAAACCCTCCCCGTACCCGTCCCCTAACCCAAACCCTAACCCTAACCTTTACCCGAAGCCTTACCCTCACCCGTCCCCTAATCCTAACCCGTACGCTAAGACTAACCCGTACCCTAACACGTACGCTCACCCTAAACTGTTGTCGTACCCTAACCTGTATCCTAAACCGTCCCCGTCCACGTCCCCTAACCCTAAATCTAACCCTTACCCGAAGCCTTACCCTCACCCGTCCTCTAATCCTAACCCGTACGCTAACACTAACCCATACCCTAACATGTACGGTCACCCTAAACCGTTGTCGTACCCTAACCTGTACCCTAAACCGTCCCTGTCCCCGTCCCCTAACCCTAAACCTAACCCTAACCCTAACCTTAACCCTTACCCGAAGCCTTACCCTCACCCGTCCCCTAATCCTAACCCGTACGCTAACACTAACCCGTACCCTAACACGTACGCTCACCCTAAACCGTTGTCGTAGCCTCACCTGTACCCTAAACCATTCCCGTCCCCTAACCCTAACCCTAACCCTAACCCTAACCCTTACCCGAAGCCTTACCCTCACCCGTCCCCTAATCCTAACCCGTACGCTAACACTAACCCTTACCCTAACACGTACGCTCACCCTAAACCGTTGTCGTACACTAACCTGTACCCTAAAGCGTCCCCGTCCCCTTCCCCGTGCCCTAAACCTAACCCTAACCCTTACCCGAAGCCTTACCCTCACTCGTCCCCTAATCCTAACCCTTACGCTAACACTAACCCATACCCTAACACGTACGGTCACCCTAAATCGTTGTCGTACCCTAACCTGTACCCTAAACTGTCCCCGTCCCCTAACCCTAACCCTAACCCTAACCCTAACCCTTACCCTCACCCGTCCCCTAATCCTAAACTGTACGCAAACACTAACCCGTACCCTAACACGTAAGCTCACCCTAAACCGTTGTTGTAGCCTAACCTGTACCCTAAACCGTCCCCGTCCCCGTCCCCGTCCCCTAACCCTAACCCTAACCCTTACCCGAAGCCTTACCCTCACCCGTCCCCTAATCCTAACCCGTACCCCAACACTAAACCGTACCCTAACACGTACGCTCACCCTAAACCGTTGTCGTACCCTAACCTGCACCCTAAACCGTCCCCGTCCCCTAACCCTAACCCTAACCCTAACCCTAACCCTTACCCGAAGCCTTACACTCACCCGTCCCATAATCCTCACGCGTACGCTAACACTAACCCGTACCCTAACACGTACGCTCACCCTAAACCGTTTTCGTACCATAACCTGTACCCTAAACCGTCCCCGTCCCCTAACCCTAACCCTAAACCTAACCCTAACCCTAACCCTTACCCTCACCCGTCCCCTAATCCTAACCCGTAAGCTAACACTAACCCGTACCCTAACACGTACGCTCACCCTAAACCGTTGTCGTACCCTAACCTGTACCCTAAACCGTCCCCGTCCCCTAACCCTAAAGCTAACCCTTTCCCGAAGCCTTAACCTCATCCGTCACCTAATCCTAACCCGTACGCTAACACTAACCCGTACCGTAACACGTACGCTCACCCTAAACCGTTGTCGTACCCTAACCTGTACCCTAAACCGTCCCCGTCCCCTAACCCTAACCCTAACCATAACCCTAACCCTAACCCTTACCCGAAGCCTTACCCTCACCCGTCCCCTTATCCTAACCCGTACACGAACACTAACCCGTACCCTAACACGTACGCTCACCCTAAACCGTTGACGTACCATAACCTGTACCCTAAACGGTCCCCGTCCCCTAAACCTAACCCTAACCCTAACCCTAACCCTTACCCGAAGCCTTACCCTCACCCGTCCTCTAATCCTAACCCGTACGCTGACACTAACCCGTACCCTAACACGTACGCTAACCCTAAACCGTTGCCGTACCCTAACCTGTACCCTAAACCGTCCCCGTCCCCTAACCCTAACCCTAACTCTAACCCTAACACTAACCCTTACCCGAAGCCTTACCCTCACCCGTCCCCTAATCCTTACCCGTACGCTAACACTAAACCATACCCTAACACTTACGCTCATCCTAAATCGTTGTCGTACCCTAACCTGTACCCTAAACCGTCCCCGTCCCCTAACCCTAACCCTAACCCTAAGCCTAAGCCTAACCCTTACCCGAAGCCTTACCCTCACCCGTCCCCTAATCCTAACCCGTACGCTAACAGTAACCCGTACCCTAACACGTACGCTCACCCTAAACCGTTGTCGTACCCTAACCTGTACCCTAAACCGTCCCCGTCCCCTAACCCTAACCCTAACCCTAACCCTAACCCTAACCCTTACCCGAAGCCTTACCATTACCCGTCCCCTAATCCTAACTCGTACGCTAACACTAACCCGTACCCTAACACGTACCCTCACCCTAAACCGGTGTCGTTCCCTAACCTGTAGCCTAAACCGTCCCCGTGCCCGTCCCCTAACCCTAACCCTAACCCTAACCCTTTCCCGAAGCCTTACCCTCACCCGTCCCCTAATCCTAACACGTACGCTAACACTAACCCGTACCCTAACACGTACGCTCACCCTAAACCGTTGTCATACCCTAACCTGTACCCTAAACCGTCCCCGTCCCCTAACGCTAACCCTAACCCTATCCCTAACCCTAACCCTTACCCGAAGCCTTACACTCACCCGTCCCCTAATCCTCACCCGTATGCTAACACTAAGCCGTACCCTAACACGTACCCTCACCTTAAACCGTTGTCGTACCCTAACCTGTACCCTAAACCGTCCCCGTCCCTGTCCCCTAACCCTAACCCTAACCCTAACCCTAACCCTTACCCGAAGCCTTACCCCACCCGTCCCCTAATCCTAACCCGTACGCTAACAATAACCCGTACCCTAACACGTACGCTCACCCTAAACCATTGTCGTACCCTAACCTGTACCCTAAACCGTCCCCGTCCCCTAATCCTAACCCTAACCCTAACCCTAACTCTTACCCGAAGCCTTACCCTCACCCGTCCCCTAATCCTAACCCGTACGCTAACACTAAGCCGTACCCTACCACGTACGCTCACCCTAAACCGTTGTCGTACCCTAACCTGTACCCTAAACCGTCCCCGTCCCCATCCCCTAACCCTAACCCTAACCCTAACCCTAACTCTTACCCGAAGCCTTAACCTCACCCGTCCCCTAATCCTAAACCGTACGCTAACACTAACTCGTACCCTAAACGTACGCTCACCCTAAACCGTTGTCGTACCCTAACCTGTACCCTAAACCGTCACCGTCCCCGTCCCCTAACCCTAAACCTAACCCTAACCCTAACCCTAACCCTTACCCGAAGCCTTACCCTCACCCGTCCCCTAATCCTAACCCGTACGCTAACACTAACCCGTACCCTAACACGTACGCTCACCCTAAACCTTTGTCGTACTCTAACGTGTACCCTAAACCGTCCCCGTCCCCTAACCCTATTCCTAACCCTAACCCTTACCCGAAGTCTTACCCTCACCCGTCCCCTAATCCTAACCCGTACGCTAACACTAACCCGTACCCTAACACGTACGCTCACCCTAAACCGTTGTCGTACCCTAACCTGTACCCTAAACCGTCCCCGTCCCCGTCCCTTAACCCTAACCCTAACCCTAACCCTAACCCTTACCCGAAGCCTTACCCTCACCCGTCCCCTAATCCTAACCCGTACGCTAACACTAACCCGTACCCTAACATGTACGATCACCCTAAACCATTGTCGTACCCTAACATGTACGCTAAACCGTCCCCGTCCTCTAACCCTAACACTAACACTAAACCTTACCCGAAGCCTTACCCTCACCCGTCCCCTAAACCTAACCCGTACGCTAACACTAACCCGTACCCTAACACGTACGCTCACCCTAAACCGTTGTCGTACCCTAACCTGTACCCTAAAGCGTCCCCGTACCCGTCCCCTAACCCTAACGTTAACCCTAACCCTTACCCGAAGCCTTACCCTCACCCGTCCCCTATTCCTAACCCGTACGCTAACACTAACACGTACCCTAACACGTACGCTCACCCTAAACCATTGTCGTACCCTAACCTGTACCCTAAACCGTCCACATCCCTAACCCTAACCCTAACCCTAACCCTAACCCTTACCCGAAGCCTTATCCTCACCCGTCCCCTAATCCTAACCCGTACGCTAACACTAACACGTACCCTAACACGTACGCTCAGCCTAAACCATTGTCGTACCCTAACCTGTACCCTAAACCGTCCCCGTCCCCTAACCCTAACCCTAAACCTAACTCTAACCCAAACCCTAACCCTTACCCGAAGCCTTAACCTCACCCGTCCCCTAAGCCTAACCCGTACGCTAACACTAACCCATACCCTAACACGTACGCTCACCCTAAACCGTTGTCGTACCCTTACCTGTACCCTAAACCGTCCCCTTCCCCTAATCCTAACCCTAACCCTAACCCTAACCTTACCCGAAGCCTTACCCTCACCCGTAACCTAATCCTAACCCGTACGCTAACACTAACCCGTACCCTAACACGTACGCTCACCCTAAACCGTTGTCGTACACTAACCTGTACCCTAAACCGTCCCCGTCCCCTAACCCTAACCCTAACCCTAACCCTAACCCTTACCCGAAGCCTTAACCTCACCCGTCCCCTAATCCTAAACCGTACGCTAACACTAACCCGTACCCTAACACGTACGCTCACACTAAACCGTTGTCGTACCCTAACCTGTACCCTAAACCGTCCCCGTCCCCTAACCCTAACCCTAACCCTAACCCTAACCCTAACCCTTACCTGAAGCCTTACCCTCATCCGTCCCCTAATCCTAACCCGTACGCTAACACTAACCAATACTCTAACACGTACGCTCACCCTAAACCGTTGTCGTACCCTAACCTTTACCCTAAACCATCCCCGTCCCCTAACCCTAACCCTAACCCTAACCCTAACCCTTACCTGAAGCCTTACCCTCACCCGTCCCCTAATCCTAACCCGTATGCTAACACTAACCCGTACCCTAACACGTACGCTCACCCTAAACCGTTGTCGTACCCTAACCTGTACCCTAAACCGTCCCCGTCCCCTAACCCTAACCATAACCCTAACCCTAACTATTACCCGAAGCCTTACCCTCACCCGTCCCCTAATCCTAACCCGTACGCTAACACTAACCCGTACCCTAACACGTACGCTCACCCTAAACCGTTGTCGTACCCTAACCTGTACGCTAAACCGTCCCCGTCCCCTAACCCTAACCCTAACACTAACCCTAACCCTAATCCTTACCCGAAGCCTTACACTCACCCGTCCCCTAATCCTAACCCGTACGCTAACACTAACCCGTACCCTAACACGTACGCTCACCCTAAACCGTTTTTGTACCCTAACCTGTACCCTAAACCGTCCCCGTCCCCGTCCCCTAACCCTAAACCTAACCCTAACCCTTACCCGAAGCCTTACCCTCAACCGTCCCCTAATCCTAACCCGTACGCTAACACTAACCCGTACCCTAACACGTACGCTCAACCTAAACCGTTGTCGTACACTAACCTGTACCCTAAACCGTCCCCGTGCCCGTCCCCTAACCCTAACCCTAACCCTAACCCTAACCGTTACCCGAAGCCTTACCCTCACCCTTCCCGTAATCCTAACCCGTACGCTAACACTAACCCGTACCCTAAAACGTACGCTCACCCTAAACCGTTGTCGTACCCTAACCTGTACCCTAAACCGTCCCCGTCCCGAACCCTAACCCTAACTCTAACCCTAACACTAACCCTTACCCGAAGCATTGCCCTCACCCGTCCCATAATCCTAACCCGTACGCTAACACTAATCCGTACCCTAACACTTACGCTCATCCTAAACCGTTGTCGTACCCTAACATGTACCCTAAACCGTCCCCGTCCCCTAACCCTAACCCTAACCCTAAGCCTAAGCCTAACCCTTACCCGAAGCCTTACCCTCACCCGTCCCCTAATCCTAACCCGTACGCTAACACTAACCCGTACCGTAACACGTACGCTCACCCTAAACCGTTGTCGTACCCTAACCTGTACCCTAAACCGTCCCCGTCCCCTAACCCTAACCCTAACCCTAACCCTTACCCGAAGCCTTACCCTCACCCGTCCCCTAAACCTAACCCGTACGCTAACACTAACCCGTACCCTAACACGTACGCTCACCCTAAACCGTTGTCGTACCCTAACCTGTACCCTAAAGCGTCCCCGTACCCGTCCCCTAACCCTAACGTTAACCCTAACCCTTACCCGAAGCCTTACCCTCACCCGTCCCCTATTCCTAACCCGTACGCTAACACTAACACGTACCCTAACACGTACGCTCACCCTAAACCATTGTCGTACCCTAACCTGTACCCTAAACCGTCCACATCCCTAACCCTAACCCTAACCCTAACCCTAACCCTTACCCGAAGCCTTATCCTCACCCGTCCCCTAATCCTAACCCGTACGCTAACACTAACACGTACCCTAACACGTACGCTCAGCCTAAACCATTGTCGTACCCTAACCTGTACCCTAAACCGTCCCCGTCCCCTAACCCTAACCCTAAACCTAACTCTAACCCAAACCCTAACCCTTACCCGAAGCCTTAACCTCACCCGTCCCCTAAGCCTAACCCGTACGCTAACACTAACCCATACCCTAACACGTACGCTCACCCTAAACCGTTGTCGTACCCTTACCTGTACCCTAAACCGTCCCCTTCCCCTAATCCTAACCCTAACCCTAACCCTAACCTTACCCGAAGCCTTACCCTCACCCGTAACCTAATCCTAACCCGTACGCTAACACTAACCCGTACCCTAACACGTACGCTCACCCTAAACCGTTGTCGTACACTAACCTGTACCCTAAACCGTCCCCGTCCCCTAACCCTAACCCTAACCCTAACCCTAACCCTTACCCGAAGCCTTAACCTCACCCGTCCCCTAATCCTAAACCGTACGCTAACACTAACCCGTACCCTAACACGTACGCTCACACTAAACCGTTGTCGTACCCTAACCTGTACCCTAAACCGTCCCCGTCCCCTAACCCTAACCCTAACCCTAACCCTAACCCTAACCCTTACCTGAAGCCTTACCCTCATCCGTCCCCTAATCCTAACCCGTACGCTAACACTAACCAATACTCTAACACGTACGCTCACCCTAAACCGTTGTCGTACCCTAACCTTTACCCTAAACCATCCCCGTCCCCTAACCCTAACCCTAACCCTAACCCTAACCCTTACCTGAAGCCTTACCCTCACCCGTCCCCTAATCCTAACCCGTATGCTAACACTAACCCGTACCCTAACACGTACGCTCACCCTAAACCGTTGTCGTACCCTAACCTGTACCCTAAACCGTCCCCGTCCCCTAACCCTAACCATAACCCTAACCCTAACTATTACCCGAAGCCTTACCCTCACCCGTCCCCTAATCCTAACCCGTACGCTAACACTAACCCGTACCCTAACACGTACGCTCACCCTAAACCGTTGTCGTACCCTAACCTGTACGCTAAACCGTCCCCGTCCCCTAACCCTAACCCTAACACTAACCCTAACCCTAATCCTTACCCGAAGCCTTACACTCACCCGTCCCCTAATCCTAACCCGTACGCTAACACTAACCCGTACCCTAACACGTACGCTCACCCTAAACCGTTTTTGTACCCTAACCTGTACCCTAAACCGTCCCCGTCCCCGTCCCCTAACCCTAAACCTAACCCTAACCCTTACCCGAAGCCTTACCCTCAACCGTCCCCTAATCCTAACCCGTACGCTAACACTAACCCGTACCCTAACACGTACGCTCAACCTAAACCGTTGTCGTACACTAACCTGTACCCTAAACCGTCCCCGTCCCCTAACCCTAACCCTAACCCTAACCCTTACCCGAAGCCTTACCCTCACCCGTCCCCTAATCCTAACCCGTACGCTAACACTAACCCGTACCCTAACACGTACGCTCACCCTAAACCGTTGTCGTACCCTAACCTGTACCCTAAACCGTCCCCGTCCCCTAACCCTAACCCTAACCCTAACCCTAACCCTTACCCGAAGCCTTACACTCACCCGTCCCCTAATCCTAACCCGTACGCTAACACTAACCCGTACTCTAACACGTACGCTCACCCTAAACCGTTGTCGAACCCTAAATCATCCCCGTCCCCTAACCCTAACCCTAACCCTAACCCTAACCCTAACCCTTACCCGAAGCCTTACCCTCACCCGTCCCCTAATCCTAACCCGTATGCTAACACTAACCCGTACCCTAACACGTACGCTCACCCTAAACCGTTGTCGTACCCTAACCTGTACCCTAAACCGTCCCCGTCCCCTAACCCTAACCATAACCCTAACCCTAACTATTACCCGAAGCCTTACCCTCACCCGTCCCCTAATCCTAACCCGTACGCTAACACTAACCCGTACCCTAACACGTACGCTCACCCTAAACCGTTGCCGTACCCTAACCTGTACCCTAAACCGTCCCCGTCCCCGTCCCCTAACCCTAAACCTAACCCTAACCCTTACCCGAAGCCTTACCCTCAACCGTCCCCTAATCCTAACCCGTACGCTAACACTAACCCGTACCCTAACACGTACGCTCAACCTAAACCGTTGTCGTACACAAACCTGTACCCTAAACCGTCCCCGTGCCCGTCCCCTAACCCTAACCCTAACCCTAACCCTAACCGTTACCCGAAGCCTTACCCTCACCCTTCCCGTAATCCTAACCCGTACGCTAACACTAACCCGTACCCTAAAACGTACGCTCACCCTAAACCGTTGTCGTACCCTAACCTGTACCCTAAACCGTCCCCGTCCCGTAACCCTAACCCTAACTCTAACCCTAACACTAACCCTTACCCGAAGCATTACCCTCACCCGTCCCCTAATCCTAAACCGTACGCTAACACTAAACCGTACCCTAACACTTACGCTCATCCTAAACCGTTGTCGTACCCTAACCTGTACCATAAACCGTCCCCGTCCCCTAACCCTAACCCTAAACCTAACTCTAACCCAAACCCTAACCCTTACCCGAAGCCTTAACCTCACCCGTCCCCTAAGCCTAACCCGTACGCTAACACTAACCCATACCCTAACACGTACGCTCACCCTAAACCGTTGTCGTACCCTTACCTGTACCCTAAACCGTCCCCTTCCCCTAATCCTAACCCTAACCCTAACCCTAACCCTTACCCGAAGCCTTAACCTCACCCGTAACCTAATCCTAACCCGTACGCTAACACTAACCCGTACCCTAACACGTACGCTCACCCTAAACCGTTGTCGTACACTAACCTGTACCCTAAACCGTCCCCGTCCCCTAACCCTAACCCTAACCCTAACCCTAACCCTTACCCGAAGCCTTAACCTCACCCGTCCCCTAATCCTAAACCGTACGCTAACACTAACCCGTACCCTAACACGTACGCTCACACTAAACCGTTGTCGTACCCTAACCTGTACCCTAAACCGTCCCCGTCCCCTAACCCTAACCCTAACCCTAACCCTAACCCTTACCCGAAGCCTTACCCTCACCCGTCCCCTAATCCTAACCCGTACGCTAACACTAACCCGTACTCTAACACGTACGCTCACCCTAAACCGTTGTCGTACCCTAACCTTTACCCTAAACCATCCCCGTCCCCTAACCCTAACCCTAACCCTAACCCTAACCCTTACCCGAAGCCTTAACCTCACCCGTCCCCTAATTCTAACCCGTATGCTAACACTAACCCGTACCCTAACACGTACGCTCACCCTAAACCGTTGTCGTACCCTAACCTGTACCCTAAACCGTCCCCGTCCCCTAACCCTAACCATAACCCTAACCCTAACTATTACCCGAAGCCTTACCCTCACCCGTCCCCTAATCCTAACCCGTACGCTCACCCTAAACCGTTGTCGTACCCTAACCTGTACGATAAACCGTCCCCGTCCCCTAACCCTAACCCTAACACTAACCCTAACCCTAATCCTTACCCGAAGCCTTACACTCACCCGTCCCCTAATCCTAACCCGTACGCTAACACTAACCCGTACCCTAACACGTACGCTCACCCTAAACCGTTTTTGTACCCTAACCTGTACCCTAAACCGTCCCCGTCCCCGTCCCCTAACCCTAAACCTAACCCTAACCCTTACCCGAAGCCTTACCCTCAACCGTCCCCTAATCCTAACCCGTACGCTAACACTAACCCGTACCCTAACACGTACGCTCAACCTAAACCGTTGTCGTACACTAACCTGTACCCTAAACCGTCCCCGTGCCCGTCCCCTAACCCTAACCCTAACCCTAACCCTAACCGTTACCCGAAGCCTTACCCTCACCCTTCCCGTAATCCTAACCCGTACGCTAACACTAACCCGTAAGCTAAAACGTACGCTCACCCTAAACCGTTGTCGTACCCTAACCTGTACCCTAAACCGTCCCCGTCCCGAACCCTAACCCTAACTCTAACCCTAACACTAACCCTTACCCGAAGCATTGCCCTCACCCGTCCCCTAATCCTAACCCGTACGCTAACACTAAACCGTACCCTAACACTTACGCTCATCCTAAACCGTTGTCGTACCCTAACCTGTACCCTAAACCGTCCCCGTCCCCTAACCCTAACCCTAACCCTAAGCCTAAGCCTAACCCTTACCCGAAGCCTTACCCTCACCCGTCCCCTAATCCTAACCCGTACGCTAACACTAACCCGTACCCTAACACGTACGCTCACCCTAAACCGTTGTCGTACCCTAACCTGTACCCTAAACCGTCCCCGTCCCCTAACCCTAACCCTAACCCTAACATTAACCCTTACCCGAAGCCTTACCCTCACCCGTCCCCTAATCCTAATCCGTACGCTAACACTAACCCGTACCCTAACACGTACGCTCACCCTAAACCGTTGTCGTACCCTAACCTGTACCCTAAACCGTCCCCGTCCCCTAACCCTAACCCTAACCCTAACCCTAACCCTAACCCTTACCCGAAGCCTTACACTCACCCGTTCCCTAATCCTAACCCGTACGCTAACACTAACCCGTACTCTAACACGTACGCTCACCCTAAACCATTGTCGTACCCTAACCTTTACCCTAAACCATCCCCGTCCCCTAACCCTAACCCTAACCCTCACCCTAACTATTACCCGAAGCCTTACCCTCACCCGTCCCCTAATCCTAACCCGTACGCTAACACTAACCCGTACCCTAAAACGTACGCTCACCCTAAACCGTTGTCGTACCCTAACCTGTACCCTAAACCGTCCCCGTCCCGAACCCTAACCCTAACTCTAACCCTAACACTAACCCTTACCCGAAGCATTGCCCTCACACGTCCCCTAATCCTAACCCGTACGCTAACACTAAACCGTACCCTACCACTTACGCTCATCGTAAACCGTTGTCGTACCCTAACCTGTACCATAAACCGTCCCCGTCCCCTAACCCTAACCCTAACCCTAAGCCTAAGCCTAACCCTTACCCGAAGCCTTACCCTCACCCGTCCCCTAATCCTAACCCGTACGCTAACACTAACCCTTACCCTAACACGTACGCTCACCCTAAACCGTTGTCGTACCCTAACCTGTACCCTAAACCGTCCCCGTCCCCGTCCCCTAACCCTAACCCTAACCCTAACCCTAAACCTTACCCGAAGCCTTACCCTCACCCGTCCCCTAATCCTAACCCGTACGCTAACACTAACCCATACCCTAACACGTACGCTCACCCTAAACCGTTGTCGTACCCTTACCTGTACCCTAAACCGGCCCCGTCCCCTAATCCTAACCCTAACCCTAACCCTAACCTTACCCGAAGCCTTACCCTCACCCGTAACCTAATCCTAACCCGTACGCTAACACTAACCTGTACCCTAACACGTACGCTCACCCTAAACCGTTGTCGTACACTAACCTGTACCCTAAACCGTCCCCGTCCCCTAACCCTAACCCTAACCCTAACCCTAACCCTTACCCGAAGCCTTACCCTCAACCGTCCCCTAATCGTAACCCGTACGCTAACACTAACCCGTACCCTAACACGTACGCTCACCCTAAACCGTTGTCGTACCCTAACCTGTACCCTAAACCGTCCCCGTCCCCTAACCCTAACCCTAACCCTAACATTAACCCTTACCCGAAGCCTTACCCTCACCCGTCCCCTAATCCTAATCCGTACGCTAACACTAACCCGTACCCTAACACGTACGCTCACCCTAAACCGTTGTCGTACCCTAACCTGTACCCTAAACCGTCCCCGTCCCCTAACCCTAACCCTAACCCTAACCCTAACCCTAACCCTTACCCGAAGCCTTACACTCACCCGTTCCCTAATCCTAACCCGTACGCTAACACTAACCCGTACTCTAACACGTACGCTCACCCTAAACCATTGTCGTACCCTAACCTTTACCCTAAACCATCCCCGTCCCCTAACCCTAACCCTAACCCTCACCCTAACTATTACCCGAAGCCTTACCCTCACCCGTCCCCTAATCCTAACCCGTACGCTAACACTAACCCGTACCCTAAAACGTACGCTCACCCTAAACCGTTGTCGTACCCTAACCTGTACCCTAAACCGTCCCCGTCCCGAACCCTAACCCTAACTCTAACCCTAACACTAACCCTTACCCGAAGCATTGCCCTCACACGTCCCCTAATCCTAACCCGTACGCTAACACTAAACCGTACCCTAACACTTACGCTCATCGTAAACCGTTGTCGTACCCTAACCTGTACCATAAACCGTCCCCGTCCCCTAACCCTAACCCTAACCCTAAGCCTAAGCCTAACCCTTACCCGAAGCCTTACCCTCACCCGTCCCCTAATCCTAACCCGTACGCTAACACTAACCCTTACCCTAACACGTACGCTCACCCTAAACCGTTGTCGTACCCTAACCTGTACCCTAAACCGTCCCCGTCCCCGTCCCCTAACCCTAACCCTAACCCTAACCCTAAACCTTACCCGAAGCCTTACCCTCACCCGTCCCCTAATCCTAACCCGTACGCTAACACTAACCCATACCCTAACACGTACGCTCACCCTAAACCGTTGTCGTACCCTTACCTGTACCCTAAACCGGCCCCGTCCCCTAATCCTAACCCTAACCCTAACCCTAACCTTACCCGAAGCCTTACCCTCACCCGTAACCTAATCCTAACCCGTACGCTAACACTAACCTGTACCCTAACACGTACGCTCACCCTAAACCGTTGTCGTACACTAACCTGTACCCTAAACCGTCCCCGTCCCCTAACCCTAACCCTAACCCTAACCCTAACCCTTACCCGAAGCCTTAACCTCACCCGTCCCCTAATTCTAACCCGTATGCTAACACTAACCCGTACCCTAACACGTACGCTCACCCTAAACCGTTGTCGTACCCTAACCTGTACCCTAAACCGTCCCCGTCCCCTAACCCTAACCATAACCCTAACCCTAACTATTACCCGAAGCCTTACCCTCACCCGTCCCCTAATCCTAACCCGTACGCTCACCCTAAACCGTTGTCGTACCCTAACCTGTACGATAAACCGTCCCCGTCCCCTAACCCTAACCCTAACACTAACCCTAACCCTAATCCTTACCCGAAGCCTTACACTCACCCGTCCCCTAATCCTAACCCGTACGCTAACACTAACCCGTACCCTAACACGTACGCTCACCCTAAACCGTTTTTGTACCCTAACCTGTACCCTAAACCGTCCCCGTCCCCGTCCCCTAACCCTAAACCTAACCCTAACCCTTACCCGAAGCCTTACCCTCAACCGTCCCCTAATCCTAACCCGTACGCTAACACTAACCCGTACCCTAACACGTACGCTCAACCTAAACCGTTGTCGTACACTAACCTGTACCCTAAACCGTCCCCGTGCCCGTCCCCTAACCCTAACCCTAACCCTAACCCTAACCGTTACCCGAAGCCTTACCCTCACCCTTCCCGTAATCCTAACCCGTACGCTAACACTAACCCGTAAGCTAAAACGTACGCTCACCCTAAACCGTTGTCGTACCCTAACCTGTACCCTAAACCGTCCCCGTCCCGAACCCTAACCCTAACTCTAACCCTAACACTAACCCTTACCCGAAGCATTGCCCTCACCCGTCCCCTAATCCTAACCCGTACGCTAACACTAAACCGTACCCTAACACTTACGCTCATCCTAAACCGTTGTCGTACCCTAACCTGTACCCTAAACCGTCCCCGTCCCCTAACCCTAACCCTAACCCTAAGCCTAAGCCTAACCCTTACCCGAAGCCTTACCCTCACCCGTCCCCTAATCCTAACCCGTACGCTAACACTAACCCGTACCCTAACACGTACGCTCACCCTAAACCGTTGTCGTACCCTAACCTGTACCCTAAACCGTCCCCGTCCCCTAACCCTAACCCTAACCCTAACATTAACCCTTACCCGAAGCCTTACCCTCACCCGTCCCCTAATCCTAATCCGTACGCTAACACTAACCCGTACCCTAACACGTACGCTCACCCTAAACCGTTGTCGTACCCTAACCTGTACCCTAAACCGTCCCCGTCCCCTAACCCTAACCCTAACCCTAACCCTAACCCTAACCCTTACCCGAAGCCTTACACTCACCCGTTCCCTAATCCTAACCCGTACGCTAACACTAACCCGTACTCTAACACGTACGCTCACCCTAAACCATTGTCGTACCCTAACCTTTACCCTAAACCATCCCCGTCCCCTAACCCTAACCCTAACCCTCACCCTAACTATTACCCGAAGCCTTACCCTCACCCGTCCCCTAATCCTAACCCGTACGCTAACACTAACCCGTACCCTAAAACGTACGCTCACCCTAAACCGTTGTCGTACCCTAACCTGTACCCTAAACCGTCCCCGTCCCGAACCCTAACCCTAACTCTAACCCTAACACTAACCCTTACCCGAAGCATTGCCCTCACACGTCCCCTAATCCTAACCCGTACGCTAACACTAAACCGTACCCTAACACTTACGCTCATCGTAAACCGTTGTCGTACCCTAACCTGTACCATAAACCGTCCCCGTCCCCTAACCCTAACCCTAACCCTAAGCCTAAGCCTAACCCTTACCCGAAGCCTTACCCTCACCCGTCCCCTAATCCTAACCCGTACGCTAACACTAACCCTTACCCTAACACGTACGCTCACCCTAAACCGTTGTCGTACCCTAACCTGTACCCTAAACCGTCCCCGTCCCCGTCCCCTAACCCTAACCCTAACCCTAACCCTAAACCTTACCCGAAGCCTTACCCTCACCCGTCCCCTAATCCTAACCCGTACGCTAACACTAACCCATACCCTAACACGTACGCTCACCCTAAACCGTTGTCGTACCCTTACCTGTACCCTAAACCGGCCCCGTCCCCTAATCCTAACCCTAACCCTAACCCTAACCTTACCCGAAGCCTTACCCTCACCCGTAACCTAATCCTAACCCGTACGCTAACACTAACCTGTACCCTAACACGTACGCTCACCCTAAACCGTTGTCGTACACTAACCTGTACCCTAAACCGTCCCCGTCCCCTAACCCTAACCCTAACCCTAACCCTAACCCTTACCCGAAGCCTTACCCTCAACCGTCCCCTAATCGTAACCCGTACGCTAACACTAACCCGTACCCTAACACGTACGCTCACCCTAAACCGTTGTCGTACCCTAACCTGTACCCTAAACCGTCCCTGTCCCCTAACCCTAACCCTAACCCTAACCCTAACCCTAACCCTTACCCGAAGCCTTACCCTAACCCGTCCCCTAATCCTAACTCGTACGCTAACACTAACACGTACCCTAACACGTACCCTCACCCTAAACCGGTGTCGTACCCTAACTTGTACCCTAAACCGTCCCCGTGCCCGTCCCCTAACCCTAACCCTAACCCTAACCCTAACCCTTTCCCGAAGCCTTACCCTCACCCGTCCCCTAATCCTAACCCGTACGCTAACACTAACCCGTACCCTAACACGTACGCTCACCCTAAACTGTTGTCGTACCCTAACCTGTACCCTAAACCGTCCCCGTCCCCTAACCCGAACCCTAACCCTAACCCTAACCCTTACCCGAAGCCTTACACTCACCCGTCCCCTAATCCTCACCCGTATGCTAACACTAACCCGAACCCTAACACGTACCCTCACCCTAAACCGTTGTCGTAACCTAACCTGTACCCTAAACCGTCCCCGTCCCCGTCCCCTAACCCTAACCCTAACCCTAACCCTAACCCTTACCCGAAGCCTTACCCAACCCGTCCCCTAATCCTAACCCGTACGCTAACACTAACCCGTACCCTAACACGTACGCTCACCCTAAACCGTTGTCGTACCCTAACCTGTACCCTAAACCGTCCCCGTCCCCGTCCCCGTCCCCTAACCCTAACCCTAACCCTAACCCTTACCCGAAGCCTTACCCTCACCCGTCCCCTATTCCTAACCCGTACGCAAACACTAACCCACACCATAACACTTACGCTCACCCTAAACCGTTGTCGTACCCTAACCTTTACCCTAAACCGTCCCCGTCCCCTAACCCTAACCCTAACCCTAACCCTAACCCTAACCCTTACCCGAAGCCTTACCCTCAAACGTCCCCTAATCCTAACCCGTACGCTAACACTAACCCGTACCCTAACACGTACGCTCACCCTAAACAGTGGTCGTACCCTAACCTGTACCCTAAATCATAACTGACCCCGGCCCCTAACCCTAACCCTAACCCTAAACCTTACGCGAAGTCTTACCCTCACCCGTCCCCTAATACTAACCCGTACGCTAACACTAACCCGTACCCTAACACGTACGCTCACCCTAAACCGTTGTCGTACCCTAACCTGTACCCTAAACCGTCCCCGTCCCCGTCCCCTAACCCTAAACCTAACTCTAACCCAAACCCTAACCCTTACCCGAAGCCTTAACCTCACCCGTCCCCTAATCCTAACCCGTACGCTAACACTAACCAATACCCTAACACGTACGCTCACCCTAAACCGTTGTCGTATCCAAACCTGTACCCTAAACCGTCCCCGTCCCCGTCCCCTAACCCTAACCCTAACCCTAACCCTAACCCTTACCTGTAGCCGTACCCTCACCCGTCCCCTAATCCTAATCCGTACGCTAACACTAACCCGTACCCTAACACGTACGCTCAACCTAAACCGTTGTCGTACCCTAACCTGTACCCTAAACCGTCCCCGTCCCCTAACCCTAACCCTAACCCTAACCCTAACCCTATCCCTTACCCGAAGCCTTACACTCACCCGTCCCCTAATCCTAACCCGTACGCTAACACTAATCCGTACCCTAACACTTACGATCACTCTAAACCGTTGTCGTACCCTAACCTGTACCCTAAGCCGTCCCCGTCCCCTAACCCTAACCCTAACACTTACCCAAAGCCTTACCCTCACCCGTCCCCTAATCCTAACCCGTACGCTAACACTAACCCTTACCCTAACATGTACACTCACCCTAAACCGTTGTCGTACCCTAACCTGTACCCTAAACCGTCCCCATGCCCGTCCCCTAACCCTAAACCTAACCCTAACCCTAACCCTTTCCCGAATCCTTACCCTCACCCGTCCCCTAATCCTAACCCGTACGCTAACACTAACCCGTACCCTAACACGTACGCTCACCATAAACCGTTGTCGTACCCTAAGCTGTACCCTAAACCGTCCCCGTCCCCGTCCCCTAACCCTAACCCTAACCCTAACCCTAACCCTTACCCGAAGCCTTACCCTCACCCGTCCCCTAATCCTAACCCGTACACTAACACTAACCCGTACCCTAACACGTAGGCTCACCCTAAACCGTTGACGTACAGTAACCTGTACCCTAAAACGTCCCTGTCCCCTAACCCTAACCCTAACCCTAACCCTAACCCTTACCCGAAGCCTTACCCTCACCCGTCACCTAATCCTAACCCGTACGCTAACACTAATCCGTACCCTAACACGTACGCTCACCCTAAACCGTTGTCGTACACTAACCTGTACCCTAAACCGTCCCCGTCCCCTAACCCTAACCCTAACCCTAACCCTAACCCTAACCCTTACCCGAAGCCTTACCCTCACCCGTCCCCTAATCCTAACCCGTACACTAACACTAACCCGTACCCTAACACTTAGGCTCACCCTAAACCGTTGACGTACAGTAACCTGTAACCTAAAACGTCAATGTCCCCTAACCCTAACCCTAACCCTAACCCTAACCCTTACCCGAAGCCTTACCCTCACCCGTCACCTAATCCTAACCCGTACGCTAACACTAACCAGTACCCTAACACGTACGCTCACCCTAAACCATTGTCGTACCCTTACCTGTACCCTAAACCGTCCCCGTCCCCGTCCCCGTCCCCTAACCCTAACCCTAAACCTAACCCTTACCCAAAGCCTTACCCACACCCGTCCTCTAATCCTAACCCGTACGCTAACACTAACACATACCCTAACATGTACGCTCACCCTAAACCGTTGTCGTACCCTAACCTGTACCCTAAACCGTCCCTGTCCCCGTCCCCTAACCCTAACCCTAACCCTAACCATAAACCTTACCCGAAGCCTTACCCTCACCCGTCCCCTAATCCTAACCCGTACGCTAATACTAACCCGTACCCTAACACGTACGCTCACCGTAAACCGTTGTCGTACACTAACCTGTACCCTAAACCGTCCCCGTCCCCTAACCCTAAACCTAACCCTAACCCTAACACTTACCCGAAGCCTTACCCTCACCCGTCCCCTAATCCTAACCCGTACGCTAACTCTAACCCATACCCTAACACGTACGCTCACCCTAAACCGTTGTCGTACCCTAACTTGTACCCTAAACCGTCCCCGTCCCCTAACTCTAACCCTAACCCTAACCCTTACCCGAAGCCTTACCCTCACCCGTCACCTAATCCTAAACCGTACGCTAACACTAACCCGTACCCTAACACGTACGCTCACCCTAAACCGTTGTCGTACCCTAACCTGTACCCTAAACCGTCCCCGTCCCCAAACCCTAACCCTCACCTTAACCCTAACCCTTACCCGAAGCCTTACCCTCACCCGTCCCCTAATCCTAACCCGTACGCTAACACTAACACGTACCCTAACACGTATGCTCACCCTAAACTATTGTCGTACCCTAACCTGTACCCTAAACCGTCCCCGTCCCCTAACCCTAACCCTAACCCTAACCCTAACCCTTGCCCGAAGCCTTACCCTCAACCGTCCCCTAATCCTAACCCGTACGCTAACACTAACGCATACCCTAAAACGTACGCTCACCCTATACAGTGGTCGTACCCTAACCTGTACCCTAAATCATAACTGTTCCCGGCCCCTAACCCTAACCCTAACCCTAACCCTAACCCTAAACCTTACCCGAAGTCTTACCCTCAACCGTCCCCTAATCCTAACCCGTACGCTAACACTAATCCGTACCCTAACACGTACGCTCACCCTAAACCGTTGTCGTACCCTAACCTGAACCCTAAACCGTCCCCGTCCCCTAACCCTAACACTAACCCTAACCCTAACCCTAACCCTTACCCGAAGCCTTACCCTCACCCGTACCCTAATCCTAACCCGTACGCTAACAGTAACCCGTACCTTAACACGTACGCTCACCCTAAACCGTTGTCGTACACTAACCTGTACCCTAAACCGTCCCCGTCCCCTAAGCCTAACCCTAACCCTAACCCTAACCCTAACCCTTACTCGAAGCCTTACCTTCACCCGTCACCTAATCCTAACCCGTACGCTAACACTAACCCGTACCCTAACACGTACGCTCACCCTAAACCGTTGTCGTACCCTAACCTGTACCCTAAACCGTCCCCGTCCCCTAACCCTAACACTAACCCTAACCCTTACCCGAAGCCTTACCCTCACCCATCCCCTAATTCTAACCCATACGCTAACACTAACCCGTACCCTAACACGTACGCTCACCCTAAACCGTTGTCGTAGCTTAACCTGAACCCTAAACTGTCCCCGTCCCCTAACCCTAACCCTAACCCTAACCGTAACCCTTACCCGAAGCCTTACCCTCACCCGTTCCCTAATCCTAACCCGTAGGCTAACACTAACCCGTAACCTAACACGTACGCTCACCCTAAATCGTTGTCGTACCCTAACCTGTACCCTAAACCGTCCCCGTCCCCCCTAACCCTAACCCTAACCCTAACCCTAACCCTAACCCTTACCTGTAGCCTTACCCTCACCCGTACCCTAATCCTAACCCGTATGCTAACACTAACCCGTACCCTAACACGTACGCTCACCCTAAACTGTTGTCGTACCCTAAACTGTACCCTAAACCGTCCCCGTCCCCTAACCCTAACCCTAACCCTAACCCTAACCCTAACCCTTACCCGAAGCCTTACACTCACCCGTCCCTTAATCCTAACCCGTACGCTAACACTAATCCGTACCCTAACACTTACGCTCACTCTAAACCGTTGTCGTACCCTAACCTGTACCCTAAACCGTCCCCGTCCTCTAACCCTAACCCTAACCCTAAACCTAACCCTAACCCTTACCCGAAGCCTTACCCTCACCCGTCCTCTATTCCTAACCCGTACGCAAACACTAACCCACACCATAACACTTACGCTCACCCTAAACCGTTGTCGTACCCTAACCTTTACCCTAAACCGTCCCCGTCCCCTAACCCTAACCCTAACCCTAACCCTTACCCGAAGCCTTACCCTCAAACGTCCCCTAATCCTAACCCGTACGCTAACACTAACCCGTACCCTAACACGTACGCTCACCCTAAACAATGGTCGTACCCTAACCTGTACCCTAAATCATAACTGTCCCCGGCCCCTAACCCTAACCCTAACCCTAAACCTTACGCGAAGTCTTACCCTCACCCGTCCCCTAATACTAACCCGTACGCTAACACTAACCCGTACCCTAACACGTACGCTCACCCTAAACCGTTGTCGTACCCTAACCTGTACCCTAAACCTTCCCCGTCCCCGTCCCCTAACCCTAAACCTAACTCTAACCCAAACCCTAACCCTTACCCGAAGGCTTAACCTCACCCGTCCCCTAATCCTAACCCGTACGCTAACACTAACCCATACCCTAACACGTACGCTCACTCTAAACCGTTGTCGTACCCTAACATGTACCCTAAGCTGTCCCCGTCCCCTAACCCTAACCTTAACCCTAACCCTAACCCTAACCCTTACCCGAAGCCTTACCCTCACACGTCCCCTAATCCTAACCCGTACGCTAACACTAACCCGTACCCTAACACGTACCCTCACCCTAAACCGTTGTCGTACCCTAACCTGTACCCTAAACCGTCCCCATGCCCGTCCCCTAACCCTAAACCTAACCCTAACCCTAACCCTTTCCCGAAGCCTTACCCTCACCCGTCCCCTAATCCTAACCCGTACGCTAACTCTAACCCGTACCCTAACACGTACGCTCACCATAAACCGTTGTCGTACCCTAACCTGTACCCTAAACCGTCCCCGTCCACTAACCCTAACCCTAACCCTAATCCTAACCGTAACCCTTACCCGAAGCCTTACACTCACCCGTCCCCTAATCCTCAACCGTACGCTAACACTAACCCGTACCCTAACACGTACGCTCACCCTAAACTGTCATCGTACCCTAACCTGTACCCTAAACCGTCCCCGTCCCCGTCCCCTAACACTAACCCTAACCCTAACCCTAACCCTTACCCGAAGCCTTACACTCACCCGTCCCCTAATCCTAACCCGTACACTAACACTAACCCGTACCCTAACACGTAGGCTCACCCTAAACCGTTGACGTACAGTAACCTGTACCCTAAAACGTCCCTGTCCCCTAACCCTAACCCTAACCCTAACCCTAACCCTTACCCGAAGCCTTACCCTCACCCGTCCCCTAATCCTAACCCGTACGCTAACACTAATCCGTACCCTAACACGTACGCTCACCCTAAACCGTTGTCGTACACTAACCTGTACCCTAAACCGTCCCCGTCCCCTAACACTAACCCTAACCCTAACCCTAACCCTAAACTTTACCCGAAGCCTTACCCTCACCCATCCCCTAATCCTAACCCGTACGCTAACACTAACCAGTACCCTAACACGTACGCTCACCCTAAACCATTGTCGTACCCTTACCTGTACCCTAAACCGTCCCCGTCCCCGTCCCCGTCCCCTAACCCTAACCCTAAACCTAACCCTTACCCAAAGCCTTACCCTCACCCGTCCTCTAATCCTAACCCGTACGCTAACACTAACACATACCCTAACATGTACGCTCACCCTAAACCGTTGTCGTACCCTAACCTGTACCCTAAACCGTCCCTGTCCCCGTCCCCTAACCCTAACCCTAACCCTAACCATAACCCTTACCCGAAGCCTTACCCTCACCCGTCCCCTAATCCTAACCCGTACGCTAACACTAACCCGTACCCTAACACGTACGCTCACCGTAAAACGTTGTCGTACACTAACCTGTACCCTAAACCGTCCCCGTCCCCTAACCCTAAACCTAACCCTAACCCTAACCCTTACCCGAAGCCTTACCCTCACCCGTCCCCTAATCCTAACCCGTACGCTAACTCTAACCCATACCCTAACACGTACGCTCACCCTAAACCGTTGTCGTACCCTAACTTGTACCCTAAACCGTCCCCGTCCCCTAACTCTAACCCTAACCCTAACCCTTACCCGAAGCCTTACCCTCACCCGTCACCTAATCCTAAACCGTACGCTAACACTAACCCGTACCCTAACACGTACGCTCACCCTAAACCGTTGTCGTACCCTAACCTGTACCCTAAACCGTCCCCGTCCCCAAACCCTAACCCTCACCTTAACCCTAACCCTTACCCGAAGCCTTACCCTCACCCGTCCCCTAATCCTAACCCGTACGCTAACACTAACACGTACCCTAACACGTATGCTCACCCTAAACCATTGTCGTACCCTAACCTGTACCCTAAACCGTCCCCGTCCCCTAACCCTAACCCTAACCCTAACCCTAACCCTTTCCCCAAGCCTTACCCTCAACCGTCCCCTAATCCTAACCCGTACGCTAACAATAACCCGTACCCTAACACGTACGCTCATCCTAAACCGTTGTCGTACCCTATCCTGTACCCTAAACCGTCCCCGTCCCCTATCCATAACCTTAAACCTAACTCTAACCCAAACCCTAACCCTTACCCGAAGCCTTAACATCACCCGTCCCCTAATCCGAACCCGTACGCTAACACTAACCCATACCCTAACACGTACGCTCACCCTAAACCGTTGTCATACCCTAACCTGTAACCTAAACCGTCCCCGTCCCCTAACCCTAACACTAACCCTAACCCTAACCCTAACCCTTACCCGAAGCCTTACCCTCACCCGTACCCTAATCCTAACCCGTACGCTAACACTAACCCGTACCTTAACACGTACGCTCACCCTAAACCGTTGTCGTACACTAACCTGTACCCTAAACCGTCCCCGTCCCCTAAGCCTAACCCTAACCCTAACCCTAACCCTTACTCGAAGCCTTACCTTCACCCGTCACCTAATCCTAACCCGTACGCTAACACTAACCCGTACCCTAACACGTACGCTCACCCTAAACCGTTGTCGTACCCTAACCTGTACCCTAAACCGTCCCCGTCCCCTAACCCTAACCCTAACCCTAACCCTAACCCTAACCCTAACCCTTACCTGTAGCCTTACCCTCACCCGTACCCTAATCCTAACCCGTATGCTAACACTAACCCGTACCCTAACACGTACGCTCACCCTAAACCGTTGTCGTACCCTAAACTGTACCCTAAACCGTCCCCGTCCCCTAAACCTAACCCTAACCCTAACCCTAACCCTTACCCGAAGCCTTACACTCACCCGTCCCCAATCCTAACCCGTACTCTAACACTAATCCGTACCCTAACACTTACGCTCACTCTAAACCGTTGTCGTACCCTAACCTGTACCCTAAGCCGTCCCCGTCCCCTAACCCTAACCCTAACCCTAACCCTTACCCGAAGCCTTACCCTCACCCGTCCTCTAATCCTAACCCGTACGCTAACACTAACCCGTACCCTAACACGTACCCTCACCCTAAACCGTTGTCGTACCCTAACCTGTACCCTAAACCGTCCCCGTGCCCGTCCCCTAACCCTAAACCTAACCCTAACCCTAACCCTTTCCCGAAGCCTTACCCTCACCCGTCCCCTAATCCTAACCCGTACGCTAACACTAACCCGTAACCTAACACGTACGCTCACCCTAAACCGTGGTCGTACCCTAACCTCTACCCTAAACCGTCCCCGTCCCCTAACCCTAACCCTAACCCTAATCCTAACCGTAACACTTACCCGAAGCCTTACACTCACCCGTCCCCTAATCCTCACCCGTTCGCTAACACTAACCCGTACCCTAACACGTACGCTCACCCTAAATCGTTGTCGTACCCTAACCTGTACCCTAATCCGTCCCCGTCCCCTATCCCTAACCCTAACCCTACCCCTAACCCTAACCCTTACCCGAAGCCTTACCCTCACCCGTCCCCTAATCCTAACCCCTACACTAACACTAACCCATACCCTAACATGTACGCTCACCCTAAACCGTTGACGTACACTAACCTGTACCCTAAAACGTCCCTGTCCCCTAACCCTACCCCTAACCCTAACCCTAACCCTAACCCTTACCCGAAGCCTTCCCCTCACCCGTCCCCTAATCCTAACCCGTACGCTAACACTAACCTGTACCCTAAAACGTACGCTCACCCTAAACCGTTGTCGTACCCTAACCTGTACCCTAAACCGTCCCCGTCCCCGTCCCCTAACCCTAACCCTAACACTAACCCTTACCCGAAGCCTTACACTCACCCGTCCCCTAATCCTAACCGGTACGCTAACACTAACCCGTACCCTAACACGTACGCTCCCCCTAAACGGTTGTCGTACCCTAACCTGTACCCTAAACCGTCCCCGTCCCCTAACCCTAACCCTAACCCTAACCCTAACCCTTACCCGAAGCCTTACCCTCAAACGTCCCCTAATCCTAACCCGTACGCTAACACTAACCCGTACCCTAACACGTACGCTCACCCTAAACAATGGTCGTACCCTAACCTGTACCCTAAATCATAACTGTCCCCGGCCCCTAACCCTAACCCTAACCCTAAACCTTACGCGAAGTCTTACCCTCACCCGTCCCCTAATACTAACCCGTACGCTAACACTAACCCGTACCCTAACACGTACGCTCACCCTAAACCGTTGTCGTACCCTAACCTGTACCCTAAACCTTCCCCGTCCCCGTCCCCTAACCCTAAACCTAACTCTAACCCAAACCCTAACCCTTACCCGAAGGCTTAACCTCACCCGTCCCCTAATCCTAACCCGTACGCTAACACTAACCCATACCCTAACACGTACGCTCACTCTAAACCGTTGTCGTACCCTAACATGTACCCTAAGCTGTCCCCGTCCCCTAACCCTAACCTTAACCCTAACCCTAACCCTAACCCTTACCCGAAGCCTTACCCTCACACGTCCCCTAATCGTAACCCGTACGCTAACACTAACCCGTACCCTAACACGTACCCTCACCCTAAACCGTTGTCGTACCCTAACCTGTACCCTAAACCGTCCCCATGCCCGTCCCCTAACCCTAAACCTAACCCTAACCCTAACCCTTTCCCGAAGCCTTACCCTCACCCGTCCCCTAATCCTAACCCGTACGCTAACTCTAACCCGTACCCTAACACGTACGCTCACCATAAACCGTTGTCGTACCCTAACCTGTACCCTAAACCGTCCCCGTCCACTAACCCTAACCCTAACCCTAATCCTAACCGTAACCCTTACCCGAAGCCTTACACTCACCCGTCCCCTAATCCTCAACCGTACGCTAACACTAACCCGTACCCTAACACGTACGCTCACCCTAAACTGTCGTCGTACCCTAACCTGTACCCTAAACCGTCCCCGTCCCCGTCCCCTAACACTAACCCTAACCCTAACCCTAACCCTTACCCGAAGCCTTACACTCACCCGTCCCCTAATCCTAACCCGTACACTAACACTAACCCGTACCCTAACACGTAGGCTCACCCTAAACCGTTGACGTACAGTAACCTGTACCCTAAAACGTCCCTGTCCCCTAACCCTAACCCTAACCCTAACCCTAACCCTTACCCGAAGCCTTACCCTCACCCGTCCCCTAATCCTAACCCGTACGCTAACACTAATCCGTACCCTAACACGTACGCTCACCCTAAACCGTTGTCGTACACTAACCTGTACCCTAAACCGTCCCCGTCCCCTAACACTAACCCTAACCCTAACCCTAACCCTAAACTTTACCCGAAGCCTTACCCTCACCCATCCCCTAATCCTAACCCGTACGCTAACACTAACCAGTACCCTAACACGTACGCTCACCCTAAACCATTGTCGTACCCTTACCTGTACCCTAAACCGTCCCCGTCCCCGTCCCCGTCCCCTAACCCTAACCCTAAACCTAACCCTTACCCAAAGCCTTACCCTCACCCGTCCTCTAATCCTAACCCGTACGCTAACACTAACACATACCCTAACATGTACGCTCACCCTAAACCGTTGTCGTACCCTAACCTGTACCCTAAACCGTCCCTGTCCCCGTCCCCTAACCCTAACCCTAACCCTAACCATAACCCTTACCCGAAGCCTTACCCTCACCCGTCCCCTAATCCTAACCCGTACGCTAACACTAACCCGTACCCTAACACGTACGCTCACCGTAAAACGTTGTCGTACACTAACCTGTACCCTAAACCGTCCCCGTCCCCTAACCCTAAACCTAACCCTAACCCTAACCCTTACCCGAAGCCTTACCCTCACCCGTCCCCTAATCCTAACCCGTACGCTAACTCTAACCCATACCCTAACACGTACGCTCACCCTAAACCGTTGTCGTACCCTAACTTGTACCCTAAACCGTCCCCGTCCCCTAACTCTAACCCTAACCCTAACCCTTACCCGAAGCCTTACCCTCACCCGTCACCTAATCCTAAACCGTACGCTAACACTAACCCGTACCCTAACACGTACGCTCACCCTAAACCGTTGTCGTACCCTAACCTGTACCCTAAACCGTCCCCGTCCCCAAACCCTAACCCTCACCTTAACCCTAACCCTTACCCGAAGCCTTACCCTCACCCGTCCCCTAATCCTAACCCGTACGCTAACACTAACACGTACCCTAACACGTATGCTCACCCTAAACCATTGTCGTACCCTAACCTGTACCCTAAACCGTCCCCGTCCCCTAACCCTAACCCTAACCCTAACCCTAACCCTTTCCCCAAGCCTTACCCTCAACCGTCCCCTAATCCTAACCCGTACGCTAACAATAACCCGTACCCTAACACGTACGCTCATCCTAAACCGTTGTCGTACCCTATCCTGTACCCTAAACCGTCCCCGTCCCCTATCCATAACCTTAAACCTAACTCTAACCCAAACCCTAACCCTTACCCGAAGCCTTAACATCACCCGTCCCCTAATCCGAACCCGTACGCTAACACTAACCCATACCCTAACACGTACGCTCACCCTAAACCGTTGTCATACCCTAACCTGTAACCTAAACCGTCCCCGTCCCCTAACCCTAACACTAACCCTAACCCTAACCCTAACCCTTACCCGAAGCCTTACCCTCACCCGTACCCTAATCCTAACCCGTACGCTAACACTAACCCGTACCTTAACACGTACGCTCACCCTAAACCGTTGTCGTACACTAACCTGTACCCTAAACCGTCCCCGTCCCCTAAGCCTAACCCTAACCCTAACCCTAACCCTTACTCGAAGCCTTACCTTCACCCGTCACCTAATCCTAACCCGTACGCTAACACTAACCCGTACCCTAACACGTACGCTCACCCTAAACCGTTGTCGTACCCTAACCTGTACCCTAAACCGTCCCCGTCCCCTAACCCTAACCCTAACCCTAACCCTAACCCTAACCCTAACCCTTACCTGTAGCCTTACCCTCACCCGTACCCTAATCCTAACCCGTATGCTAACACTAACCCGTACCCTAACACGTACGCTCACCCTAAACCGTTGTCGTACCCTAAACTGTACCCTAAACCGTCCCCGTCCCCTAAACCTAACCCTAACCCTAACCCTAACCCTTACCCGAAGCCTTACACTCACCCGTCCCCAATCCTAACCCGTACTCTAACACTAATCCGTACCCTAACACTTACGCTCACTCTAAACCGTTGTCGTACCCTAACCTGTACCCTAAGCCGTCCCCGTCCCCTAACCCTAACCCTAACCCTAACCCTTACCCGAAGCCTTACCCTCACCCGTCCTCTAATCCTAACCCGTACGCTAACACTAACCCGTACCCTAACACGTACCCTCACCCTAAACCGTTGTCGTACCCTAACCTGTACCCTAAACCGTCCCCGTGCCCGTCCCCTAACCCTAAACCTAACCCTAACCCTAACCCTTTCCCGAAGCCTTACCCTCACCCGTCCCCTAATCCTAACCCGTACGCTAACACTAACCCGTAACCTAACACGTACGCTCACCCTAAACCGTGGTCGTACCCTAACCTCTACCCTAAACCGTCCCCGTCCCCTAACCCTAACCCTAACCCTAATCCTAACCGTAACACTTACCCGAAGCCTTACACTCACCCGTCCCCTAATCCTCACCCGTTCGCTAACACTAACCCGTACCCTAACACGTACGCTCACCCTAAATCGTTGTCGTACCCTAACCTGTACCCTAATCCGTCCCCGTCCCCTAACCCTAACCCTAACCCTACCCCTAACCCTAACCCTTACCCGAAGCCTTACCCTCACCCGTCCCCTAATCCTAACCCCTACACTAACACTAACCCATACCCTAACATGTACGCTCACCCTAAACCGTTGACGTACACTAACCTGTACCCTAAAACGTCCCTGTCCCCTAACCCTACCCCTAACCCTAACCCTAACCCTAACCCTTACCCGAAGCCTTCCCCTCACCCGTCCCCTAATCCTAACCCGTACGCTAACACTAACCTGTACCCTAACACGTACGCTCACCCTAAACCGTTGTCGTACCCTAACCTGTACCCTAAACCGTCCCCGTCCCCGTCCCCTAACCCTAACCCTAACACTAACCCTTACCCGAAGCCTTACACTCACCCGTCCCCTAATCCTAACCGGTACGCTAACACTAACCCGTACCCTAACACGTACGCTCCCCCTAAACGGTTGTCGTACCCTAACCTGTACCCTAAACCGTCCACGTCCCCTAACCTTAACCCTAACCCTAACCCTAACACTTACCCGAAGCCTTACCCTCACCCGTCCCCTAATCCTAACCCGTACGTTAACACTAACCCGTACCCTAACACGTACGCTCAACCTAAACCGTTGACGTACCCTAAACTGTACCCTAAACCGTCCCCGTCCCCGTCCCCTAACACTAACCCTAACCCTAACCCTAACCCTAACGCTTACCCGAAGCCTTACCCTCACCCGTCCCCTAATCCTAACCCGTACGCTAACACTAACCCGTACCCTAACACGTACGCTCACCCTAAACCGTTGTCGTACACTAACCTGTACCCTAAATCGTCGCCGTCCCCGTCCCCGTCCCCTAACCCTAACCCTACCCCTAACCCTTACCCGAAGCCTTACCCTCACCCGTCCCCTAATCCTAACCCGTACGCTAACACTAACCCGTACCCTAACACGTACGCTCACCCTAAACCGTTGTCGTACCCTAACCTGTACCCTAAAGCGTCCCCGTCCCCTAACGCTAACCCTAACCCTAACCCTAACCCTAACCCTTACCCGAAGACTTACCCTCACCCGTCCCCTAATCCTAACACTTACGCTAACACTAACCCGTACCCTAACACGTAAGCTCACCCTAAACCGTTGTCGTACCCTAACCTGTACCCTAAACCGTCCCCGTCCCGATCCCCTAACCCTAACCCTAACCCTAACCCTCACCCGAAGCCTTACCCTCACCCGTCCCCTAATCCTAACCCGTACGCCAACACTAACCCATACCCTAACACGTACGCTCACCCTAAACCGTTGTCGTACACTAACCTGTAACCTAAACCGTCCCCGTCCCCGTCCCCTAACCCTAACCCTAACCCTAACACTAACCCTTACCCGAAGCCTTACCCTCACCCGTCCCCTAATCCTAATCCGTACGCTAACACTAACCCGTACCCTAACACGTACGCTCACCCTAAACCGTTGTCATACCCTAATCTGTACCCTAAACCGTCCCCGTCCCCTAACCCTAACCCTAACCCTAACCCTAACCCTTACCCGAAGCCTTACCCTCACCCGTCCCCTAATCCTAACCCGTACGCTAACACTAACCCGTACCCTAACACGTACGCTCACCCTAAACCGTTGTCGTACCCTAACCTGTACCCTAAACCGTCCCCGTCCCCTAACCCTAACCCTAACCCTAACCCTAACCCTTACCCGAAGCCTTACTCTCACCCGTTCCCTTATCCTAAACCGTGTGCTAACACTAACCCGTACCCTAACTCGTACGCTCACCCTAAACCGTTGTCGTACCCTAACCTGTACCCTAAACCGTCCCCGTCCCCTAACCCTAACCCAAACCCTTACCCGAAGCCTTACCCTCACCCGTCCCCTAATCCTCACCCGTACGCTAACACTAACCCGTACCCTAACACGTACGCTCACCCTAAAACATTGTCGTACCCTAACCTGTACCCTAAACCGTCCCCGTCCCCTAACCCTAACCCTAACCCTAACCCTAACCCTAACCCTAACCCTTACCCGAAGCCTTACGCTCACCCGTCCCCTAATCCTAACCCGTACGCTAACACTAACCCATACCCTAACACGTACGCTCACCCTAAACCGTTGTTGTACCCTAACCTGTTCCCTAAACAGTCCCCGTCCCCTAACCCTAAACCAACCCTAGTCCTAACCCTAACCCTTACCCGAAGCCTTACCCTCACCCGTCCCCTAATCCTCACCCGTACGCTAACACTAACCCGTACCCTAACACGTACGCTCACCCTAAACCGTTGTCGTACCCTAACCTGTACCCTAAACCGTCCCCGTCCCCGTCCCCTAACCCTAACCCTAACACTAAGCCTTACCCGAAGCCTTACCCTCACCCGTCCCATAATCCTAACACGTACGCTAACACTAACCCGTACCCTAACACCTACGCTCCCCCTAAACGGTTGTCGTACCCTAACCTGTACCCTAAACCGTCCACGTCCCCTAACCTTAACCCTAACCCTAACCCTAACACTTACCCGAAGCCTTACCCTCACCCGTCCCCTAATCCTAACCCGTACGTTAACACTAACCCGTACCCTAACACGTACGCTCACCCTAAACCGTTGTCGTACCCTAACTTGTACCCTAAACCGTCCCCGTGCCCGTCCCCAAACCGTAACTCTAACCCTAACCCTAACCCTTTCCCGAAGCCTTACCCTCACCCATCCCCTAATCCTAACCCGTACGCTAACACTAACCCATACCCTAACACGTACGCTCACCCTAAACCGTTGTCGTACCCTAACTTGTACCCTAAACCGTCCCCGTCCCCTAACCCTAACCCTAACCCTAACCCTAACCCTTACCCGAAGCCTTACCCTGACCCGTCCCCTAATCCTAACCCGTACACTAACACTAACCCGTACCCTAACACGTACGCTCACCCTAAACCGTTGACGTACCCTAACCTGTACCCTAAACCGTCCCCGTCCCCGTCCCCTAACCCTAACCCTAACCCTAACCCTAACCTTTACCCGAAGCCTTACCCTCAGCCGTCCTCTAATCCTAACCCGTACGCTAACACTAACCCGTACCCTAACACGTACGCTCACCCTAAATCTTTGTCGTACCCTAACCTGTACCCTAAACCATCCCCATCCCCGTCCCCGTCCCCGTACCCTAACCCTAATCCTAACCCTTACCCGAAGCCTTAACATCACCTGTCCCCTAATCCTAACCCATAAGCTAACACTAACCCATACCCTAACATGTACGCTCACCCTAAACCGTTGTCGTACCCTAACCTGTACCCTAAACCGTCCCTGTCCCCGTCCCCTAACCCTAACCCTAGCCCTAACCCTAACCCTAACCCTTACCCGAAGCCTTACCCTCACCCTTCGGCTAATCCTAACCCGTAAGCTAACACTAACCCGTACCCTAACACGTACGCTCACCCTAAACCATTGTCGCAGCCGAACCTGTACCCTAAACCGTCCCCGTCCCCTAACCCTAACCCTAACCGTAACCCTATCCCTTACCCGAAGCCTTACCCTCACCCGTCCCTTAATCCTAACCCGTACGCTAACACTAACCCGTACCTTAACACGTACGCTCACCCTAAACCTTTGTCGTACCCTAACCTGTACCCTAAACCGTCCGGGTCCCCTAACCCTAACCCTAACCCTAACCCTAACCCTAACCCTTACCCGAAGCCTTACACTCACCCGTCACCTAATCCTCACCCGTACGCTAACACTAACCCGTACCCTAACACGTACGCTCACCCTAAACCGTTGTCGTACCCTAACCTGTACCCTAAACCGTCCCCTAACCCTAACCCTAAACCTAACCCTAACCCTAACCCTAACCCTTACCCTTACCCGAAGCCTTACCCTCACCCGTCCCCTAATCCTAACCCGTACGCTAACACTAACCCGTACCCTAACACGTACGCTCACCCTAAACCGTTGTCGTACCCTAACCTGTACCCTAAACCGTCCCCGTCCCCTAACCCTAACCCTAACCCTAACCCTAACCCTAACCCTTACGCGAAGCCTTACCCACACCCGTCCCCTAATCCTAACCCGTACGCTAACACTAACCCGTACCCTAACACGTACGCTCACCCTAAACCTTTGTCGTACCCTAACCTGTACCCTAAACCGTCCCCGTCCCCTAACCCTAACCCTAACCCTTACCCGAAGCCTTACCCTCACCCGTTCCCTAATCCTAACCCGTACGCTAACACTAACCAGTACCCTAACACGTACGCTCACCCTAAACCGTTGTCGTACCCTAACTTGTACCCTAAACCGTCCCCGTCCCCAAACCCTAACCCTAACCCTAACCCTTACCCGAAGCCTTACCCTCACCCGTCCCCTAATCCTAACCCGTACGCTAACACTAACCCGTACCCTAAAACGTACGCTCACCCTAAACCGTTGTCTTACCCTAACCTGTACCCTAAACCGTCCCCGTCCCCTAACCCTAACCCTAACCCTAACCTTAACCCTAACGCTTACCCGAAGCCTTACCCTCACCCGTCCTCTAATCCTAACCCGTATGCTAACACTAACCCGTACCCTAACACGTATGCTCACCGTAAACTGTTGTCGTACCCTAACCTCTACCCTAAACCGTCCCTGTCCCCGTCCCGTAACCCTAACCCTAACCCTAACACTATCCCTAACCCTTACCCGAAGCCTTACCCTCACCCGTCCCCTAATCCTAACCCGTACGCTAACACTATCCCGTACCCTAACACGTACGCTCACCCTAAACCGTTGTCGTACCCTATCCTGTACCCTAAAGCGTCCCCGTCCCCTAACGCTAACCCTAACCCTAACCCTAACCCTAACCCTTACCCGAAGACTTACCCTCACCCGTCCCCTAATCCTAACCCTTACGCTAACACTAACCCGTGCCCTAACACGTAAGCTCACCCTAAACCGTTGTCGTACCCTAACCTGTACCCTAAACCGTCCCCGTCCCGATCCCCTAACCCTAACCCTAACCCTAACCCTTACCCGAAGCCTTACCCTCACCCGTCCCCTAATCCTAACCCGTACGCCAACACTAACCCGTACCCTAACACGTACGCTCACCCTAAACCGTTGCCGTACACTAACCTGTACCCTAAACCGTCCCCATCCCCTAACCGTAACCCTAACCCTAACCCTAACCCTTACCCGAAGCCTAACCGTCACCCGTCCCCGAAACCTAAACCGTACGCTAACACTAACCCGTACCCTAACACGTACGCTCACCCTAAACCGTTGTCGTACCCTAACCTGTACCCTAAACCGTCCCCGTCCCCGTCCCCGTCCCCTAACCCTAACCCTAACCCTAACACTAACCCTTACCCGAAGCCTTACCCTCACCCGTCCCCTAATCCTAATCCGTACGCTAACACTAACCCGTACCCTAACACGTACGCTCACCCTAAACCGTTGTCATACCCTAATCTGTACCCTAAACCGTCCCCGTCCCCTAACCCTAACCCTAACCCTAACCCTAACCCTTACCCGAAGCCTTACCCTCACCCGTCCCCTAATCCTAAGCCGTACGCTAACACTAACACGTACCCTAACACGTACGCTCACCCTAAACCGTTGTCGTATCCTAACCTGTACCCTAAACCATCCCCGTCCTCTAACCCTAACCCTAACCCTAACCCTAACCCTTACCCGAAACCTTACCCTCACCCGTCCCCTTATCCTAACCCGTGCGCTAACACTAACCCGTACCCTAACTCGTACGCTCACCTTAAACCGTTGTCGTACCCTAACCTGTACCCTAAACCGTCCCCGTCCCCTAACCCTAACCCTAACCCTTACCCGAAGCCTTACCCTAACCCGTCCCCTAATCCTAAACCGTACGTTAACACTAACCCGTACCCTAACACGTACCCTCACCCTAAAACTTTGTCGTACCCTAACTTGTACCCTAAACCGTCCCTGGGCCCGTCCCCTAACCCTAACTCTAACCCTAACCCTAACCCTTTCCCGAAGCCTTACCCTCACCCGTCCCCTAATCCTAACCCGTACGCTAACACTAACCCATACCCTAACACGTACGCTCACCCTAAACCGTTGTCGTACACTAACTTGTACCCTAAACCGTCCCCGTCCCCGTCCCCTAACCCTAACCCTAACCCTAACCCTAACCCTTACCCGAAGCCTTACCCTCACCCGTCCCCTAATCCTAACCCGTACAATAACACTAACCCGTACCCTAACACGTACGCTCACCCTAAACCGTTGACGTACCCTAACCTGTACCCTATACCGTCCCCGTCCCCTAACCCTAACCCTAACCCTAACCCTAACCCTAACCCTAACCCTAACCCTTACCCGAAGCCTTGCACTCACCCGTCCCCTAATCCTAACCCGTACGCTAACACTAACCAGTACCCTAACACGTACGCTCACCCTAAACCGTTGTCGTACCCTAACCTGTACCCTAAACCGTCCCCGTCCCCGTCCCCTATCCCTAACCCTAACCCTAACCCTAACCTTTACCCGAAGCCTTACCGTCAGCCGTCCTCTAATCCTAACCCGTACGCTAACACTAACCCGTACCCTAACACGTACGCTCACCCTAAACCGTTGTCGTACCCTAACCTGTACCCTAAACCGTTCCCTAACCCTAATCCTAAACCTAACCCTAAACCTAACCCTAACCCTTACCCGAAGCCTTACCCTCACCCGTCCCCTAATCCTAACTCGTACGCTAACACTAACCCGTACCCTAACACGTACGCTCACCCTAAACCGTTGTCGTACCCTAACCTGTACCCTAAACCGTCCCCGTCCCCTAACCCTAACCCTAACCCTAATCCTTACGCGAAGCCTTACCCTCACCCGTCCCCTAATCCTAACCTGTACGCTAACACTAACCCGTACCCTAACACGTACGCTCACCCTAAACCTTTGTCGTACCCTAACCTGTACCCTAAACCGTCCCCGTCCCCTAACCCTAACCCTAACCCTTACCCGAAGCCTTACCCTCACGCGTCCCCTAATCCTAACCTGTACGCTAACACTAACCCGTACCCTAACACGTACGCTCACCCTAAATCGTTGTCGTACCCTAACCTGTACCCTAAACCGTCCCCGTACCCTAACCCTAACACTTACCCGAAGCCTTACCCTCACCCGTCCCCTAATCCTAAGCCGTACGCTAACACTAACACGTACCCTAACACGTACGCTCACCCTAAACCGTTGTCGTATCCTAACCTGTACCCTAAACCATCCCCGTCCCCTAACCCTAACCCTAACCCTAACCCTAACCCTTACCCGAAACCTTACCCTCACCCGTCCCTTTATCCTAACCCGTGCGCTAACACTAACCCGTACCCTAACTCGTACGCTCACCCTAAACCGTTGTCGTACCCTAACCTGTACCCTAAACCGTCCCCGTCCCCTAACACTAACCCTAACCCTTACCCGAAGCCTTACCCTAACCCGTCCCCTAATCCTAACCCGTACGTTAACACTAACCCGTACCCTAACACGTACCCTCCCCCTAAAACGTTGTCGTACCCTAACCTGTACCCTAAACCGTCCCCGTCCCCTAACCCTAACCCTAACCCTTACTCGAAGCCTTACCCTCACCCGTCCCCTAATCCTAACCCGTACGCTAACACTAACCCGTACCCTAAAACGTACGCTCACCCTAAACCGTTGTCGTACCCTAACCTGTACCCTAAACCGTCCCTGTCCCCTAACCCTAACCCTAACCCTAACCCTTAACTGAAGCCTTACCCTCACCCGTCCCCTAATCCTAACCCGTACGCTAACACTATCCCGTACCCAAACACGTACGCTCACCCTAAACTGCTGTTGTACCCTAACCTGTACCCTAAACCGTCCCTGTCCCCATCCCGTAACTCTAACCCTAACCCTAACCCTAACCCTAACCCTTACCCGAAGCCTTACCCTCACCCGTCCCCTAATCCTAACCCGTACGCTAACACTAACCCGTACCCTAACACGTACGGTCACCCTAAACCGTTGTCATACCCTAACCTGTACCCTAAACCGTCCCCGTCCCCTAACCCTAAACCTAACCCTAACCCTATCCCTTACCCGAAGCCTTACCCTCACCCGTCCCCTAATCCTCACCTGTACGCTAACACTAACCCGTACCCTAACACGTACGCTCAAGCTAAACCGTTGTCGTACCCTAACCTGTACCCTAAACCGTCCCCGTCCCCTAACCCTAACCCTAACCCTTACCCGAAGCCCTACCCTCACCCGTTCCCTAATCCTAACCCGTACGCTAACACTAACCAGTACCCTAACACGTACGCTCACCCTAAACCCTTGTCGTACCCTAACTTGTACCCTAAACCGTCCCCGTCCCCTAACCCTAACACTAACCCTAACCCTTACCCGAAGCCTTACCCTCACCCGTCCCCTAATCCTAACCCGTACGCTAACACTAACCCGTATCCTAACACGTACGCTCACCCTAAACCGTTGTCGTACCCTAACCTGTACCCTAAACTGTCCCCGTCCCCTAACCCTAACCCTAACCCTACCCCTAACCCTAACCCTTACCCGAAGACTTACCCTCACCCGTCCCCTAATCCTAACCCTTACGCTAACACTAACCCATACCCTAACACGTAAGCTCACCCTAAACCGTTTTCGTACCCTAACCTGTACCCTAAACCGTCCCCGCCCCCGTCCCCTAACCCTAACCCTAACCCTAACCCTTACCCGAAGCCTTACCCTCACCCGTCCCCTAATCCTAACCCGTACAATAACACTAACCCGTACCCTAACACGTACGCTCACCCTAAACCGTTGACGTACCCTAACCTGTACCCTATACCGTCCCCGTCCCCTAACCCTAACCCTAACCCTAACCCTAACCCTAACCCTAACCCTTACCCGAAGCCTTGCACTCACCCGTCCCCTAATCCTAACCCGTACGCTAACACTAACCAGTACCCTAACACGTACGCTCACCCTAAACCGTTGTCGTACCCTAACCTGTACCCTAAACCATCCCCGTCCCCTAACCCTAACCCTAACCCTTACCCGAAGCCTTACCCTCACCCGTCCCCTAATCCTCACCCGTACGCTAACACTAACCCGTATCCTAACACGTACGCTCACCCTAAAACCTTGTCGTACACTAACCTGTACCCTAAACCGTCCCCGTCCCCGTCCCCTAACCCTAACCCTAACCCTAACCCTAACCCTTACCCGAAGCCTTACCCTCACCCGTCCCCTAATCCAAACCGTACGCTAACACTAAACCGTACCCTAACACGTACGCTCACCCTAAACCGTTGACGTACACTAACCTGTACCCTAAACCGTCCCCGTCCCCTAACACTAACCCTAACCCTAACCCTAACCCTAACCCTTACCCGAAGCCTTACACTCACCCGTCCCCTAATCCTAACCCGTAAGCTAACACTAACCCGTACCCTAACAAGTACGCTCACCCTAAACTGTTGTCGTACCCTAACCTGTACCCTAAACCGTCCCCGTCCCCGTCCCCAACCCTAACCCTAACCCTAACCCTATCCTTTACCCGAAGCCTTACCCTCACCCGTCCCCTAATCCTAACCCGTACGCTAACACTAACCCGTACCCTAACACGTACGCTCACCCTAAACCGTTGTCGTACCCTAACCTGTACCCTAAACCGTCCCCGTCCCCGTCCCCTAACCCTAACCCTAACCCTTACCCGAAGCCTTACCCTCACCCGTCCCCTAATCCTAACCCGTACGCTAACACTAACCCCTACCCTAACATGTACGCTCACGCTAAACCGTTGTCGTACCCTAACCTGTACCCTAAACCGTCCCTGTCCCCGTCCCCTAACCCTAACCCTAACCCTAACCCTAACCCTTACCCGAAGCCTTACCCTCACCCGTCCCCTAATCCTAACCCGTACGCTAACAGTAACCCCTACCCTAACACGTACGCTCACCCTAAACCGTTGTCGTAGCCTAACCTGTACCCTAAACCGTCCCCGTCCCCTAACCCTAACCCTAACCCTAACCCTAACCCTTAACCGAAGCCTTACCCTCACCCGTCCCCTAATCCTAACCCGTACGCTAACACTAACCCGTACCCTAACACGTACGCTCACCCTAAAACATTGTCGTACCCTAACCTGTACCCTAAACCGTCCCCGTACCCTAACCCTAACCGTAACCCTAACCCTAACCCTAACACTTACCCGAAGCCTTACTCTCACCCGTCCCCTAATCCTAACCCGTACGCTAACACTAACCCGTACCCTAACACGTACGCTCACCCTAAACCGTTGACGTACCCTAACCGGTACCCTAAACCGTCCCCGTCCCCTAACCCTAACCCTAACCCTAACCCTAACCCTTACCCGAAGCCTTACCCTCACCCGTCCCCTTATCCTAACCCGTACGCTAACACTAACCCGTACCCTAACACGTACGCTCACCCTAAACCGTTGTCGTACCCTAACCTGTACCCTAAACCGTCCCCGTCCCCTAATCCTAACCCTAACCCTAAACCTAACTCTTACCCGAAGCCTTACCCTCACCCGTCCCCTAATCCTAACCCGTACGCTAACACTAACCCGTACCCTAACACGTACGCTCACCCTAAACCGTTGTCGTACCCTAACCTGTACCCTAAACCGTCCCCGTTCCCTAACCCTAACCCTAACCTAACCCTAACCCTAACCCTTACCCGAAGCCTTACACTCACCCGTCCCCTAATCCTCACCCGTACGCTAACACTAACCCGTACCCTAACACGTACGCTCACCCTAAACCGTTGTCGTACCCTAACCTGTACCCTAAACCGTCCCCGTCCCCTAACCCTAACCCTAACCCTAACCCTAACCCTTACCCGAAGCCTTAGCCTCACCCGTCCCCTAATCCTAACCCGTACACTAACACTAACCCGTACCCTAACACGTACGCTCACCCTAAACTGTTGACGTACACTAACCTGTACCCTAAACCGTCCCCGTCCCCTAACCCTAATCCTAACCCTAACCCTAACCCTTACCCGAAGCCTTACACTCACCCGTCCCCTAATCCTAACCCATACGCTTACACTAACCCGTACCCTAACACGTACGCTCACCCTAAACCGTTGTCGTACCCTGACCTGGACCCTAAACCGTCCCCGTCCCCGTCCCCGTCCCCGTCCCCTAACCCTAAACTTAACCCTTACCCGAAGCCTTACCCTCACCCGTCCCATAATCCTGAACCGTACGCTAACACTAACCCATACCCTAACATGTACGGTCACCTTAAACCGTTGTCGTACCCTAACCTGTACCCTAAACCGTCCCTGTCCCCGTCCCCTAACCCTAAACCTAACCCTTACCTTAACCCTTTCCCGAAGCCTTACCCTCACCCGTCCCCTAATCCTAACCCGTACGCTAACTCTAACCAGTACCCTAACACGTACGCTCACCCTAAACCGTTGTCGTAGCCTAACCTGTACCCTAAACCGTCCCCGTCCCCTAACCCTAACCCTAACCCTAACCCTAACCCTTACCCGAAGCCTTACCCTCCCCCGTCCCCAAATCCTAACCCGTACGCTAACACTAAACCGTACCCTAACACGTACGCTCACCCTAAATCATTGTCGTACTCTAACCTGTACCCTAAACCGTCCCCGTACCCTAACCCTAACCCTAACCCTAACACTTACCCGAAGCCTTACCCTCACCCGTCCCCTAATCCTAACCCGTACGCTAACACTAACCCGTACCCTAACACGTACGCTCACCCTAAACCATTGTCGTACCCTAACCTGTACCCTAAACCGTCCCCGTCCCCTAACCCTAACCCTAACCCTAACCCTTACCCGAAGCCTTAGCCTCACCCATCCCCTTATCCTAACCCGTACGCTAACACTAATCCGTACCCTAACACGTACGCTCACCCTAAACCGTTGTCGTACCCTAACCTGTACACTAATCCGTCCCCGTCCCCTAACCCTAACCCTAACCCTAACCCTAACCTTAACCCTTACCCGAAGCCTTACCGTCACCCGTCCCCTAATCCTAACCCGTACGCTAACACTAACCCGTACCCTAACACGTACGCTCACCCTAAACCGTTGTCGTACCCTAAACTGTACCCTAAACCGTCCCCGTCCCCTAACCCTAACCCTAAACCTAACCCTAACCCTTACCCGAAGCCTTACACTCACCCGTCCCCTAATCCTCACCCGTACGCTAACACTAAACCATACCCTAACACGTACTCTCACACTAAACCGTTGTCGTACCCTAACTTGTACGCTAAACCGTCCCCGTTCCCTAACCCTAACCCTAACCCTAACCCTAACCCTTACCCGAAGCCTTACCCTCACCCGTCCCCTAATCCTAACCCGTACGCTAACACTAACCCATACCCTAACACGTACGCTCACCCTAAACCGTTGTCGTACCCTAACCTGTACCCTAAACCGTCCCCGTCCCCTAAACCTAACCCGAACCCTAACCGTAACCCTAACCCTTACCCAAAGCCTTACCCTCACCCGTCCCCTAATCCTAACCCGTACGCTAATGCTAAACCGTACCCTAACACGTACGCTCACCCTAAACCGTTGTCGTACACTAACCTGTACCCTAAACCGTCCCCGTCCCCTAACCCTAACCCTAACCCTAACCCTAACCCTAACCCTTACCCGAAGCCTTACACTCACCCGTCCCCTAATCCTAACCCGTAAGCTAACACTAACCCGTACCCTAACACGTACGCTCACCCTAAACGGTTGTCATACCCTAACCTGTACCCTAAACCGTCCCCGTCCCCGTCCCCAACCCTAACCCTAACCCTAACCCTATCCTTTACCCGAAGCCTTACCCTCACCCGTCCCATAATCCTAACCCGTACGCTAACACTAACACATACCCTAACATGTACGCTCACGCTAATCCGTTGTCGTACCCTAACCTGTACCCTAAACCGTCTCTGTCCCCGTCCCCTAACCCTAACCCTAACCCTAACCCTAGCCCTAACCCTTACCCGAAGCCTTACCCTCACCCGTCCCCTAATCCTAACCCGTACGCTAACACTAACCCCTACCCTAACACGTACGCTCACCCTAAACAGTTGTCGTAGCCTAACCTGTACCCTCAACCATCCCCGTCCCCTAACCCTAACCCTAACCCTAACCCTAACCCTTACCCGAAGCCTTACCCTCACCCGTCCCCTAATCCTAACCCGTACGCTAACACTAACCCGTACCCTAACACGTACGCTCACCCTAAAACATTGTCGTACCCTAACCTGTACCCTAAACCGTCCCCGTACCCTAACCCTAACCCTAACCCTAACCCTAACCCTAACCCTAACACTTACCCGAAGCCTTACCCTCACCCGTCCCCTAATCCTAACCCGTACGCTAACACTAACCCGTACCCTAACACGTACGCTCACCCTAAACCGTTGACGTACCCTAACCGGTACCCTAAACCGTCCCCGTCCCCTAATCCTAACCCTAACCCTAAACCTAACCCTTACCCGAAGCCTTACACTCACCCGTCCCCTAATCCTAAACCGTACGCTAACACTAACCCGTACCCTAACACGTACGCTCACCATAAACCGTTGTCGTACCCTAACCTGTACCCTAAACCGTCCCCGTTCCCTAACCCTAACCCTAACCCTTACCCGAAGCCTTACACTCACCCGTCCCCTAATCCTCACCCGTATGCTAACACTAACCCGTACCCTAACACGTACGCTCACCCTAAACCGTTGTCGTACCCTAACCTGTACCCTAAACCGTCCCCGTCCCCTAACCCTAACCCTAACGCTAACCCTAACCCTTACCCGAAGCCTTACCCTCACCCGTCCCCTAATCCTAACCCGTACACTAACACTAACCCGTACCCTAACACGTACGCTCACCCTAAACCGTTGACGTACACTAACCTGTACCCTACACCGTCCCCGTCCCCTAACCCTAATCCTAACCCTAACCCTAACCCTTACCCTAACCCTTTCCCGAAGCCTTACCCTCACCCGTCCCTTAATCCTAAACCGTACGCTAACTCTAACCAGTACCCTAACACGTACGCTAACCCTAAACCGTTGTCGTAGCCTAACCTGTACCCTAAACCATCCCCGTCCCCTAACCCTAACCCTAACCCTAACCCTAACCCTTACCCGAAGCCTTACCCTCACCCGTCCCCTAATCCTAACCCGTACGCTAACACTAAACCGTACCCTAACACGTACGCTCACCCTAAATCATTGTCGTACTCTAACCTGTACCCTAAACCGTCCCCGTACCCTAACCCTAACCCTAACCCTAACCCTAACCCTAACCCTTACCCGAAGCCTTACCCTCACCCGTCCCCTAATCCTAACCCGTACGCTAACACTAACCCGTACCCTAACACGTACGCTCACCCTAAACCGTTGTCGTACCCTAACATGTACCCTAAACCGTCCCCGTCCCCTAACCCTAACCCTAACCCTAACCCTAACCCTTACCCGAAGCCTTAGCCTCACCCATCCCCTTATCCTAACCCGTACGCTAACACTAACCCGTACCCTAACACGTACGCTCACCCTAAACCGTTCTCGTACCCTAACCTGTACACTAAACCGTCCCCGTCCCCTAACCCTAACCCTAAAGCTAACCTTTACCCGAAGCCTTACCCTCACCCGTCCCCTAATGCTAACCCGTACGCTAACACTAACCTGTACCCTAACACGTACGCTCACCCTAAATCGTTGTCGTACCCTAATCTCTACCCTAAACCGTCCCCGTCCCCTAACGCTAACCCTAAACCTAACCCTAACCCTAACCCTTACCCGAAGCCTTACCGTCACCCTTCCCCTAATCCTAACCCGTACGCTAACACTAGCCGTACCCTAACACGTACACTCACCCTAAACCGTTGTCGTACCTTAACCTGTACCCTAAACCGTCCCCGTCCCCTAACCCTAACCCTAACCCTAACCCTAACCCTAACCCTTACCCGAAGCCTTACCCTCACCCGTCCACTAATCCTAACCCGTACGCTAACACTAACCCGTACCCTAACACGTTCGCTCAACCTAAACTGTTGTTGTACCCTAACCTGTACCCTAAACCGTCCCCGTCCCCGTCCCCTAACCCTAACCCTAACCCTAACCCTTACCCGAAGCCTTACCCTCACCCGTCCCCTAATCCTAACCCGTGCGCTAACACTAACCCGCACCCTAACACGTACGCTCACCCTAAACTGTTGTCGTACCGTAAACTGTACCCTAAACCGTCCCCGCCCCTAACCCTAACCCTAACGCTTACCCGAAGCCTTACCCTCACCCGTCCCCTAATCCTAACCCGTACGCTAACACTAACCCGTACCCTAGCACGTACGCTCACCCTAAACCGTTGTCATACACTAACCTGTACCCTAAACCGTCCCCGTCCCCGTCCCCTAAACCTAACCCTAACCCTAGCCCTTACCCGAAGCCTTACCCTCACCCGTCCCCTAATCCTAACCCGTACGCCAACACTAACCCGTACCCTAACACGTACGCTCACCCTAAACCGTAGTCCTACACTAACCTGTACCCTAAACCATCCCCGTCCCCGTCCCCGTCCCCTAAACCTAACCCTAACCCTAACCCTAACCCTTACCCGAAGCCTTACCCTCACCCGTCCCCTAATACTAAACCGTACGCTAACACTAACCCATATCCTAACATGTACGCTCACGCTAAACCGTTGTCGTACCCTAACCTGTACCCTAAACCGTCCCTGTCCCCGTCCCCTAACCCTAACCCTAACCCTAACCCTAACCCTAACCCTTACCCGAAGCCTTACCCTCACCCGTCCCCTTATCCTAACCCGTACGCTAATACTAACCCGTACCCTAACACGTACGCTCACCCTAAACCGTTGTCGTACCCTAACCTGTACCCTAAACCGTCCCCGTTCCCTAACCCTAACCCTAACCCTTACCCGAAGCCTTACACTCACCCGTCCCCTAATCCTCACCCGTATGCTAACACTAACCCGTACCCTAACACGTACGCTCACCCTAAACCGTTGTCGTACCCTAACCTGTACCCTAAACCGTCCCCGTCCCCTAACCCTAACCCTAACGCTAACCCTAACCCTTACCCGAAGCCTTACCCTCACCCGTCCCCTAATCCTAACCCGTACACTAACACTAACCCGTACCCTAACACGTACGCTCACCCTAAACCGTTGACGTACACTAACCTGTACCCTACACCGTCCCCGTCCCCTAACCCTAATCCTAACCCTAACCCTAACCCTTACCCTAACCCTTTCCCGAAGCCTTACCCTCACCCGTCCCTTAATCCTAAACCGTACGCTAACTCTAACCAGTACCCTAACACGTACGCTCACACTAAACCGTTGTCGTAGCCTAACCTGTACCCTAAACCATCCCCGTCCCCTAACACTAACCCTAACCCTAACCCTTACCCGAAGCCTTACCCTCACCCGTCCCCTAATCCTAACCCGTACGCTAACACTAAACCGTACCCTAACACGTACGCTCACCCTAAATCATTGTCGTACTCTAACCTGTACCCTAAACCATCCCCGTACCCTAACCCTAACCCTAACCCTAACCCTAACCCTTACCCGAAGCCTTACCCTCACCCGTCCCCTAATCCTAACCCGTACGCTAACACTAACCCGTACCCTAACACGTACGCTCACCCTAAACCGTTGTCGTACCCTAACCTGTACCCTAAACCGTCCCCGTCCCCTAACCCTAACCCTAACCCTAACCCTAACCCTTACCCGAAGCCTTAGCCTCACCCATCCCCTTATCCTAACCCGTACGCTAACACTAACCCGTACCCTAACACGTACGCTCACCCTAAACCGTTGTCGTACCCTAACCTGTACACTAAACCGTCCCCGTCCCCTAACCCTAACCCTAACCCTAAAGCTAACCTTTACCCGAAGCCTTACCCTCACCCGTCCCCTAATGCTAACCCGTACGCTAACACTAACCTGTACCCTAACACGTACGCTCACCCTAAATCGTTGTCGTACCCTAATCTCTACCCTAAACCGTCCCCGTCCCCTAACGCTAACCCTAAACCTAACCCTAACCCTAACCCTTACCCGAAGCCTTACCGTCACCCTTCCCCTAATCCTAACCCGTACGCTAACACTAGCCGTACCCTAACACGTACGCTCACCCTAAACCGTTGTCGTACCTTAACCTGTACCCTAAACCGTCCCCGTCCCCTAACCCTAACCCTAACCCTAACCCTAACCCTAACCCTTACCCGAAGCCTTACCCTCACCCGTCCACTAATCCTAACCCGTACGCTAACACTAACCCGTACCCTAACACGTTCGCTCAACCTAAACTGTTGTTGTACCCTAACCTGTACCCTAAACCGTCCCCGTCCCCGTCCCCTAACCCTAACCCTAACCCTAACCCTTACCCGAAGCCTTACCCTCACCCGTCCCCTAATCCTAACCCGTGCGCTAACACTAACCCGCACCCTAACACGTACGCTCACCCTAAACTGTTGTCGTACCGTAAACTGTACCCTAAACCGTCCCCGCCCCTAACCCTAACCCTAACGCTTACCCGAAGCCTTACCCTCACCCGTCCCCTAATCCTAACCCGTACGCTAACACTAACCCGTACCCTAGCACGTACGCTCACCCTAAACCGTTGTCATACACTAACCTGTACCCTAAACCGTCCCCGTCCCCGTCCCCTAAACCTAACCCTAACCCTAACCCTAAACCTTACCCGAAGCCGTACCCTCACCCGTCCCCTAATCCTAACCCGTACGCTAACACTAACCCGTACCCTAACACGTACGCTCACCCTAAACCGTTGTCGTGCCCTAACCTGTACCCTAAACCGTCCCCATCCCCTAACCCTAACCCTAACCCTAACCCTAACCCCAACCCTAACCCTTACCCTCACCCGTCCCCTAATCCTAACCTGTACGCTAACACTAACCCGTACCCTAACACGTAAGCTCACCGTAAACCGTTGTTGTACCCTAACCTGTACCCTAAACCGTCCCAGTACACGTCCCCGTCCCCTAACCCTAACCCTAACCCTTACCCGAAGCCTTACCCTCACCCGTCCCCTAATCCTACCCCGTACGCTAACACTAACCCGTACCCTAACACGTACGCTCACCCTAAACCGTTGTCGTATCCTGACCTGGACCCTAAACCGTCCCCGTCCCCGTCCCCTAACCCTAACCCTAACCCTGACCTGTCCCCGTCCCCGTCCCCGTCCTCTAACCCTAACCCTAACCCTTACCCGAAGCCTTACACTCACCCGTCCCCTAATCCTAACCCGTACGCTAACACTAACCCATACCCTAACCTGTACCCTAAACCGTCCCTGTCCCCGTCCCCTAACCCTAACCCTAGCCCTAACCCTAACCCTAACCCTTACCCGAAGCCTTACCCTCACCCGTCCCCTAATCCTAAACCGTACGCTAACACTAACCCGTACCCTAACACGTACGCTCACCCTAAAACGTTGTCGCAGCCTAACCTGTACCCTAAACCATCCCCGTCCCCTAACCCTAACACTAATCCTATCCCTAACCCTTACCCGAAGCCTTACCCTCACCCGTCCCCTAATCCTAACTCGTACGCTAACACTAACCCGTACCCTAACAGGTACGCTCACCCTAAATCGTTTTCGTACCCTAACCTGTACCCTAAACCGTCCCCGAACACTAACCCTAACCCTAACCCTAACCCTAACACTTACCCGAAGACTTACCCTCACCCGTCCCCTAATCCTAACCCGTACGCTAACACTAACCCGTACCCTAACACGTACGCTCACCCTAAACCGTTGTCGTACCCTAACGTGTACCCTAAACCGTCCCCGTCCCCTAAACCTAACCCTAATCCTAACCCTAACCCTTACCCGAAGCCTTACCCTCACCCGTCCCTTAATCCTAACCCGTACGCTAACACTAACCCGTACCCTAACACGTACGCTCACCCTAAATCGTTGTCGTACCCTAACCTGTACCCTAAACCGTCCCCGTACCCTAACCCTAACCCTAACCTTAACCCTAACCCTAACACTTACCCGAAACCTTACCCTCACCCGTCCCCTCATCCTAACCCGTACGCTAACACTAACCCGTACCCTAACACTTACGCTCACCCTAAACCGTTGTCGTACCCTAACCTGTACCCAAAACCGTCCCCGTCAACTAACCCTAACCCTAACCCTAACACTAACCCTTACCCAAAGCCTTACCCTCACCCGTCCCCTAATCCTAACCCGTACGCTAACACTAACAAGTACCCTAACACGTACGCTCACCCTAAACCGTTGTCGTACCCTAAACTGTACCCTAAACCGTCCCCGTCCCCTAACCCTAACCCTAACCCTAACCCTAACCCTAACCCTTACCCGAAGCCTTACACTCAGCCGTCCCCTAACCCTCACCCGTACGCTAACACTAAACCATACCCTAACACGTACGCTCACCCTAAACCGTTGTCGTACCCTAACCTGTACCCTAAACCGTCCCCGTTCCCTAACCCTAACCCTAACCCTAACCCTTTCCCAAAGCCTTACCCTCACCCGTCCCCTAATCCTGACCCGTACGCTAACACTAACCCGTACACTAACACGTACGCTCACCCTAAACCGTTGACGTACACTAACCTGTACCCTAAAACATCCTCGTCCCCTAACCCTAACCCTAACCCTAAACCTAACCCTAACCCTTACCCGAAGTCTTACACTCACCCGTCCACTAATCCTAACGCATAAGCTAACACTAACACGTACCCTAACACGTACGCTCACCCTAAACTGTTGTCGTACCCTAACCTGTATCCTAAACCGTCCACGTCCCCGTCCCCAACCCTAACCCTAACCCTAACCCTAACCTTTACCCGAAGCCTTACCCTCACCCGTCCCCTAATCCTAACCCGTACGGTAACACTAACCCGTACCCTAACATGTACGCTCACCCTAAACCGTTGTCGTACCCTAACCTGTACCCTAAACCGTCCCCGTCCCCGTCCCCTAACCCTAACCCTAACCCTAACCCTAACCCTTATCCGAAGCCTTACCCTCACACGTCCCCTAATACTAACCCGTACGCTAACACTAACCCATACCCTAACATGTACGCTCACGCTAAACCGTTGTCCTACCCTAACCTGTACCCTAAACCGTCCCTGTCCCCGTCCCCTAACCCTAACCGTAACCCTAACCCTAACCCTAACCCTTACCCGAAGCCTTACCCTCACCCGTCCCCTAATCCTAACCCGTACGCTAACACTAACCCGTACCCTAACACGTACGCTCACCCTAAACCCTTGTCGTACCCTAACCTGGACCCTAAACCGTCCCCGTCCCCGTCCCCGTCCCTATCCCCGTCCCCTAACCCTAACCCTAACCCTAACCCTAACCCTAACCCTTACCCGAAGCCTTACCCTCACCCGTCCCCTAATCCTAACCCGTACGCTAACACTAACCCGTACCCTAAAACGTACGCTCACCCTGAACCGCTGTCGTAGCCTTACCTGTACCCTAAACCATCCCCGTCCCCTAACCCTAACCCTTACCCGAAGCCTTACCCTCACCCGTCCCCTAATCCTAACCCGTACGCTAACACTAACCCGTACCCTAACACGTACACTCACCCTAAATCATTGTCGTACTCTAAACTGTACCCTAAACTGTCCCCGTACCCTAACCTTAACCCTAACCCTAACCCTAACACTTACCCGAAGCCTTACCCTCACCCGTCCCCTAATCCTAACCCGTACGCTAACACTAACCCGTACCCTAACACGTACGCTCACCCTAAACCGTTGTCGTACCCTAACCTGTACCCTAAAGCGTCCCCGTCCCCTAACCCTAACCCTAACCCTAACCCTTACCCGAAGCCTTACCCTCACCCGTCCCCTAATCCTAAACCATACGCTAACACTAACCCGTACCCTAACACGTACGCTCACCCTAAACCGTTGTCGTACCCTAACCTGTACCCTAAACCGTCCCCGTCCCCTAACCCTAACCCTAACCCTAACCCTAACCCTAACCCTTACCCGAAGCCTTACACTCACCCGTCCCATAATCCTCACCCGATCGCTAACAGTAACCAGTAACCTAACACGTACGCTCACCTTAAACCGTTGTCGTACCCTAACCTGTACCCTAAACCGTCCCCGTCCCCTAACCCTAAACCTAACCCTAACCCTAACCCTTACCCGAAGCCTTACCCTCACCCGTCCCCTAATCCTAACCCGTACGCTAACACTAACCCGTACCCTAACACATACGCTCACCCTAAACCGTTGTCATACCCTAAACTGTACCCTAAACCGTCCCCGTGCCCGTCCCCTAACCCTAAACCTAACTCTAACCCTTACCCGAAGTCTTACCCTCACACTTCCCCTAATCCTAACCTGTACGCTAACACTAGCCCGTACCCTAACACGTACGCTCACCCTAAACCGTTGTCGTACCCTAACCTGTACCCTAAACCGTCCCCGTCCCCTAACCCTAACCCTAACCGTAACCCTAACCCTAACCCTTACCCGAAGCCTTACCCTCACCCGTCCACTAATCCTAACCCGTACGCTAACACTAACCCGTACCCTAACATGTACGCTCACCCTAAACTGTTGTCGTACTCTAACCTGTAACCTAAACCGTCCCCGTCCCCGTCCCCTAACACTAACCCTAACCCTAACCCTTACCCGAAGCCTTACCCTCACCCGTCCCCTAATCCTAAACCGTACGCTAACACTAACCCTTACCCTAACACGTACGCTCACCCTAAACCGTTGTCGTACCCTAAACTGTACCCTAAACCGTCCCCGTCCCCTAACCCTAACCCTAACCCTAACCCTAACCCTTACCCGAAGCCTTACCCTCACCCGTCCCCTAATCCTAACCCGTACGCTAACACTAACCCGTACCCTAACACGTACGCTCACCCTAAACCGTTGACGTACACTAACCTGTACCCTAAACCGTCCCCGTCCCCTAACCCTAACCCTAACCCTAACCCTAACCCTTACCCGAAACCTTACACTCACCCGTCCCCTAATCCTAACCCGTAAGCTAAAACTAACCCGTACCCTAACACGTACGCTCACCCTAAACTGTTGTCGTACCCTAACAAGTACCCTAAACCGTCCACGTCCCCATCCCCAACCCTAACCCTAACCCTAACCCTAACCTTTACCCGAAGCCTTACCCTCACCCGTCCCCTAATCCTAACCCGTACGCTAACACTAACCCGTACCCTAACACGTACGCTCACCCTAAACCGTTGTCGTACCCTAACCTGTACCCTAAACCGTCCCCGTCCCCGTCCCCGTCCCCGTCCCCTAACCCTAACCCTTACCCGAAGCCTTACCCTCACCCGTCCCCTAATACTAAACCGTATGCTAACACTAACCCATACCCTAACATGTACGCTCACGCTAAACCGTTGTCGTACCCTAACCTGTACCCTAAACCGTCCCTGTCCCCGTCCCCTAACCCTAACCCTAACCCTAACCCTAACCCTTACCCGAAGCCTTACCCTCACCCGTCCGCTAATCCTAACCCGTACGCTAACACTAACACCTACCCTAACACGTACGCTCACCCTAAACCGTTGTCGTAGCCTAACCTGTACCCTAAACCGTCCCCGTCGCCTAACCCTAACCCTAACCCTAACCCTTACCCGAAGCCTTACCCTCACCCGTCCCCTAATCCTAACCCGTACGCTAACACTAACCCGTACCCTTACAGGTACGCTCACCCTATATCATTGTCGTACCCTAACCTGTACCCTAAACCGTCCCCGTACCCTCACCCTAACCCTAACCCTAACCCTAACACTTACCCGAATCCTTACCCTCACCGGTCCCCTAATCCTAACCCGTACGCTAATACTAACCCGTACCCTAACACGTACGCTCACCCTAAACCGTTGTCGTACCCTAACCTGTACCCTAAACCATCCCCGTCCCCTAACCCTAACCCTAACCCTATCCCTAACCCTTACCCGAAGCCTTACCCTCACCCGTCCCCTTATCCTAACCCGTACGCTAACACTAACCCGTACCCTAACACGTACGCTCACCCTAAACCGTTGTCGTACCCTAACCTGTATCCTAAACCGTCCCCGTCCCCTAACCCTAACCCTAACCCTAAACCTAACCCTTACCCGAAGCCTTACCCTCACCCGTCCCCTAATCCTAACCCGTACGCTAACACTAACCCGTACCCTAACACGTACGCTCACCCTAAACCGTTGTCGTACCCTAACCTGTACCCTAAACCGTCCCCGTTCCCTAACCCTAACCCTAACCTAACCCTAACCCTAACCCTTACCCGAAGCCTTACACTCACCCGTCCCCTAATCCTCAACCGTACGCTAACACTAACCCATACCCTAACACGTACGCTCACCCTAAACCGTTGTCGTACCCTAACCTGTACCCTAAACCGTCCCCGTCCCCAAACCCTAACCCTAACCCTAACCCTAACCCTAACACTAACCCTTACCCTCACCCGTCCCCTAATCCTAACCTGTACGCTAACACTAACCCGTACCCTAACACGTAAGCTCACCCTAAACCGTTGTTGTACCCTAACCTGTACCCTAAACCGTCCCCGTCCCCGTCCCCTAACCCTAACCCTAACCCTTACCCGAAGCCTTACCCTCACCCGTCCCCTAATCCTAACCCGTACCCCAACACTAAACCGTACCCTAACACGTACGCTCACCCTAAACCGTTGTCGTACCCTAATCTGTACCCTAAACCGTCCCCGTCCCCGTCCCCTAACCCAAACCCTAACCCTAACCTTTACCCGAAGCCTTACCCTCACCCGTCCCCTAATCCTAACCCGTACGCTAACACTAACCCGTACCCTAAGACGTACGCTCACCCTAAAATGTTGTCGTACCCTAACCTGTACCCTAAACCGTCCCCGTCCCCGTCCACGTCCCCTAACCCTAAACTTAACCCTTACCCGAAGCCTTACCCTCACCCGTCCTCTAATCCTAACCCGTACGCTAACACTAACCCATACCCTAACATGTACGGTCACCCTAAACCGTTGTCGTACCCTAACCTGTACCCTAAACCGTCCCTGTCCCCGTCCCCTAACCCTAACCCTAACCCTAACCCTAACCTTAACCCTTACCCGAAGCCTTACCCTCACCCGTCCCCTAATCCTAACCCGTACGCTAACACTAACCCGTACCCTAACACGTACGCTCACCCTAAACCGTTGTCGTAGCCTAACCTGTACCCTAAACCATCCCCGTCCCCTAACCCTAACCCTAACCCTAACCCTAACCCTTACCCGAAGCCTTACCCTCACCCGTCCCCTAATCCTAACCCGTACGCTAACACTAACCCATACCCTAACACGTACGCTCACCCTAAACCGTTGTCGTACACTAACCTGTACCCTAAACCGTCCCCGTCCCCTTCCCCGTCCCCTAAACCTAACCCTAACCCTTACCCGAAGCCTTACCCTCACCCGTCCCCTAATCCTAACCCTTACGCTAACACTAACCCGTACCCTAACACCTACGCTCACCCTAAACCGTTGTCGTACCCTAACCTGTACCCTAAACTGTCCCCGACCCCTAACCCTAACCCTAACCCTAACCCTTACCCTCACCCGTCCCCTAATCCTAACCTGTACGCAAACACTGACCCGTACCCTAACACGTAAGCTCACCCTAAACCGTTGTTGTACCCTAACCTGTACCCTAAACCGTCCCCGTCCCCGTCCCCTAACCCTAACCCTAACCCTTACCCGAAGCCTTACCCTCACCCGTCCCCTAATCCTAACCCGTACCCCAACACTAAACCGTACCCTAACACGTACGCTCACCCTAAACCGTTGTCGTACCCTAATCTGTACCCTAAACCCTCCCCGTACCCGTCCCCTAACCCAAACCCTAACCCTAACCTTTACCCGAAGCCTTACCCTCACCCGTCCCCTAATCCTAACCCGTACGCTAAGACTAACCCGTACCCTAACACGTACGCTCACCCTAAACTGTTGTCGTACCCTAACCTGTACCCTAAACCGTCCATGTCCCCTAACCCTAACTCTAACACTAACCCTAACCCTAACCCTTACCTGAAGCCTTACCGTAACCCGTCCCCTAATCCTAATCCGTACCCTAACACTAACCTGTACCCTAACACATACGCTCACCCTAAACCGTTGTCGTACCCTAACCTGTACCCTAAACCGTCCCCGTCCCCTTAACCTAACCCTAACCCTAACCCTTACCCGAAGCCTTACCCTAACCCGTCCCCCAATCCTAACCCGTACGCTAACACTAACACGTACCCTAACACGTACGCTCACCCTAAACCATTGTCGTACGCTAAACTGTACCCTAAACCGTCCCCGTACCCGTCCCCTGACCCTAACCCTAACCGTAACCCTAACCCTAACCCTTACCCAAAGCCTTACCCTAACCCTTCCCCTAATCCTAAACTGCACGCTAACACGAACCCTTACCCTAACACGTACGTTCACCCTAAACCGTTGTCGTACCTAACATGTACCCTAAACAGTCCCCGTCCCTGTGCCCGTCCCCTAACCATAACCCTAACCCTTACTCGAAGCCTTACCCTAACCTGTCCCCTAATCCTAACCCGTACGCTAACATTAACCTGTACTCTAAAACGTATACTCACCCTAAACCGTTGTCATACACTTACCTGTACACTCAAACGTCCCCTAACCCTAACCCTAACCCTAACCCTTACCCGAAGCCTTACCTTAACCCGTCCCCTAATCCTAACCCGTACACTAACACTAACCTGTACCCTAACACGTACGCTCACCCTAAACCGTTCTTGTACACTTACCTGTAACCTAAACCGTCCCCGTCCCCTTCCCCGTCCCCTAACCCTAACCCTAACCCTAACCCTTACCCGAAGTCTTACCCTAACCCATCCACTAATCCTAACCCGTACGCTAACAGTAACCCATACCCTAACACGTACGCTCTCCCTAAACCGTTGTCGTACCCTAACCTGTACCCTAAACCGTCGCCGTCAACTAACCCTAACCCTAACCCTAACCCTAATCCTAACCCTAACCCTTAGCCGAAGCCTTACTCTAATCCGTCCCCTAATCCTAAACCGTACGCTAACACTAACCTGTACCCTAACACATACGCTCACCCTAAAACGTTGTCGTACACTAATCTGTACCCTAAACCGTCCCCGTCCCCTAACCCTAACCTTAACCCTAACCCTTACCCGAAGCCTTACACTAACCCGTCCCTTAATCCTAACCCGTACGCTAACACTAACACGTACCCTAACACGTACGCTCACCCTAAACCATTGTCGTACACTAACCTGTACCCTAAACCATCCCCGTCCCCATCCACGTCCCCTAACCCTAACCCTAACCCTAACCGTTACCCGAAGCCTTACACTAATACATCCTATAATCCTAACACGTATGCTACCGCTAACCCGTACCCTAACACGTATGCTCACCCTAAACAGTTGTCGTACCCTAACCAGTACCCTAAACTGTCCCCGTCCCCGTGCCCGTCCCCTAACCCTAACCCTAAACCTAACCCTTACCTGAAGCCTTACACTAAACTGTACCTTAATCCTAACCCTTACGCAAACACTAACACCTACCCTAACACGTACGCTCACCCTAACCAGTTGTCATAGCCTAACCTGCACCCCAAACCGTCCCCGTCCTCTAACCCTAACCGTAACACTAACCTTAACCCTAAACTTTACCCTAAGCCTTACCCTAACCTTCCCCTAATCCTAAACCGTATGCTAACACTAACCTGTACCCTAACATGTACGCTCACCCTAAACCATGGTCGTACACTAACCTGTACCCTAAACCGTTCCCATCCCCTAACCCTATCCCTAACCCTAAACCTAACCCTTACCCGAAGCCTTACCCTAACTGGTCTTCTAATCCTAACCCGTACGCTAACACCAACAGGTACCATAACACGTACGCTCTAGCTAAACCGTTGTCGTACCCTAACCTGTACCCTAAACCATCCCCGTACCCTAACCCTAACCCTACCACTAACCCTAACCTTAACATTTACCCGAAGCCTTACCCTAACCCGTCCCCTTATCCTAAAACGTACGCTAAAACTAACCTGTACCCTAACACGTATGCTCACGCTAAACCGTTGTCGTACCCTAACCTTTACCCTAAACCATCCACGTCCCCTAACACTAACCCTAATCCTAACCCTTACCCGAAGAATTACCCTAACACGTCCCCTAAACCTAACCCGTACGCTAACACTAACACGTACCCTAACACGTAGGCTCACCGTAAACAGTTGTTGTAACCTAAGCTGTACCCAAAACGTCCCCGTTACCTAACCCTAACCCTAACACCAACCCTAACCCTAACCCTTACCCGAAGCCTTACCCTAGCCCGTCCCCTAATCCTAACCCGTACGATAACACTAACCAGTATCCTAACACGTACGCTCTCCCTAAAACGTTGTCGTATGCTAACCTGTACTCTAAACGGTCCCAGTCCCCTGTTAAAGAAATCTGCACTACAATGAATTCTCACTGCCCCCTGGTCAAAAGGGCCATCTGAAAAAAGTGTAAAATCCAGAAAGGCAGCACAGGCCATGGAGAACAGGGAGCCTTGTTATGCTGATGGGTGGGATGTAAATTGCCAACAGCCACTCTGGAGAAGTGTATTGTGTTTCCTGAAACACCTAAAAAACAAAGCAACGGAGCCTACGGCACTTCCACTTATGGTCCTATAGCTTAGGGAAATTAAAATCAAAAACACACAGCCACCCCAAAGTTTCAGACGGCTCTGTTTACAAGAACCTCGTCTACGGTACAAGTTAAATATCCCAGAAAGCGAAAAATGGATAAAGAAGTTGTGGTACGTACGTACAATGGAATATCACTCACCAATGAAATCTATGTCATCTGGCCCGTCGTGGCATAATGAGTGGATTCAGGTACGATGATTCTAAGTGAAATAAGTCACACAGAAAATGAAACATCATAAGATATCACTAATACACCGAATGTAATCTTGGCTACACATGAACTGAATTACAAAACAGAACAGGGTCTCAAATTTAGAAAACCAACTTATGTTTGCTTAAGGGGAAAGGTGAGTTGTGGTGCTGCATAAAACCAGAGACAGAAATTAGCACAGATACCATTCCATAAGTCAAATATGTAATAGTCAAGACCTACCCCTTGCTCAACAAAATGGGCTAAACACCCTATATTCAACGCCTAGGAATACACCTGACTAGTAAGAATCTTCAAACCCATGGATTTATATGTCTCCATAAGAGAATCAAGCGTGTGTACAGCTGCATGAAGGCAGCAGAGAAAATCCGATAAATCCTATTATCAAAATGAATTACAAAAACAAAAAAGAATGACAGTGAAATAGAGAGCAATTCTTAAATAATTCATTCAGGGCTTGTGATACAACCTGGATTTACCTCATCTAAACCCAGAGCTGAGTGAGACATAAGGTTGGACACTTCGGGCTGATAGCATTGGTGAGGTTCGATGAGCAAATGCAGACCATTTGAAGTCATACTACATGGTAACCATTCCATGGGTCCCAACTCTCCAGGTTTAAGCGATTCTTCCTTCAGCTAAAGCATGCATGGGAAACCCACAGTATGGTGCACCGTGTGACCGGGAAACATTTTCAAATGCATCTCAGTTTTTGTCCCCTTTTACTCGGGTTCACAATTCCAGACACTTTACTAACACTCTCCCCACTTGGAGAGTCAGTGCCTTTAACCTGCTGTTTGGCACAGTTTGCAATTTCTGCGCAAGATGAACAGGAATAGTGAGAACCAATGAGAGACTAGCTGTAGGTGTCTGCACGGGCAACTTTAACGCTCACTTCCCACCAGGAAGAGGAATTAACCAAAGGCTCAGCATGCCGTGCCGGAACCAGATTAGGGCCTGAAGCAATCTTTCGGGTTCGTGGCCAGCTCAAAATAAAGCGATTTGAAGAAAGGAGCTCAGGGGCACTGTAATTCACAAACCTGCAGAGTTATAAATGACAGCTATCGTCCAAAAATATATTGAAGGAAGGCTGCGAAGAGGACTTGAAAGCGGGGCAGAATTGCAGGAAAACGATTTCAGGTGGTGGACTGGAATTGCATTTAAAGCATAGGAAAAGAGGCAGAACGTCGACAATGATGCACTTGGCCAAAAAGGGCGTATGCGTTTTTTCCTGAATATATTCAGGAAAAAACGCATACGCCCTTTTTGGCCAACCAAGCAAGCATGTTAAAGAAATCTGCACTACAATGAAGTCTCACTGCCCCCCGATCAAAAGGGCCATCTGAAAAAAGTGTAAAATCCAGAAATGCAGCACAGGCCATGGAGAACAGGGAGCCTTGTTATGCTGATGGGTGGGATGTAAATTGCCAACAGCCACTCTGGAGAAGTGTATGGTGTTTCCTGAAACACCTAAAAAACAAAGCAATGCAGCCTCCGGCACTTCCACATATGGTCCTATAGCTTGGGGAAATTAAAATCAAAAACACACAGCCACCCCAAAGTTTCAGACGGCTCTGTTTACAAGAAACTCGTCTAAGGTACAAGTTAAATGTCCCAGAAAGCGAAAAATGGATAAAGAAGATGTGCTAGGTACGTACAATGGAATATCACTCACCAATGAAATCTATGTCATCTGGCCCGTCGTGGCATAATGAGTGGATTCAGGTACGATGATTCTAAGTGAAATAAGTCACACAGAAAATGAAACAGTATAAGATATCACTAATACACCGAATGTAATCTTGGCTACACATGAACTGAATTACAAAACAGAACAGGGTCTCAAATTTAGAAAACCAACTTATGTTTGCGTAAGGGGAAAGGTGAGTTGGGGTGCTGCATAAAACCAGAGTTAGAAATTAGCACAGATACCATTCCATAAGTCAAATACGTAATAGTCAAGACCTACCCCTTGCTCAACGAAATGGGCTAAACACCCTATATTCAACGCCTAGGAATACACCTGACTAGTAAGAATCTTCAAACCCATGGATTTATATGTCTCCATAAGAGAATCAAGCGTGTGTACAGCTGCATGAAGGCAAGAGAGAAAATCCGATAAATCCCATTATCAAAATGAATTACAAAAACAAAACACAATGACAGTGAAAGAGAGAGCAATTCTTAAATAATTCATTCAGGGCTTGTGATGCAACCTGGATTTACCTCATCTACACCCAGAGCTGAGTGAGACATAAGGTTCGACACTTCGGGCTGATAGCATTGGTGAGGTTCGATGAGCAAATGCAGACCATTTGAAGTCATACTGCATGGTACCCATTCCATGGGTCCCAACTCTCCAGGTTTAAGCGATTCTTCCTTCAGCTAAAACATGCATGGGAAACCCACAGTATGGTGCACTGTGTGACCGGGAACCTTTTTCAAATGCATCTCAGTTTTCGCCCCCTTTTACTCGGGTTCACAATTCCAGACCCTTTACTAACACTCTCCCCACTTGGAGAGTCAGTGCCTTTAACCTGCTGTTTGGCACAGTTTGCAATTTCTGCGCAAGATGAACAGGAATAGGGAGAACCAATGAGAGACTAGCTGTAGGTGTCTGCACGGGCAAATTTAACGCTCATTTCCAACCAGGAAGAGGAATTAACCAAACGCTCAGCATGCCGTGCCGGATTCAGATTAGGGCCTGAACCAATCATGCGGGTTTGCGGCCAGCTCAGAAGAAAGCGATTTGAAGAAAGGAGCTCAGGGGCACTGTAATTCACAAACCTGCAGAGTTATAAATGACAGCTATCGTCCAAAAATATATTGAAGGAAGGCTGCGAAGAGGACTTGAAAGCGGGGCAGAATTGCAGGAAAACGATTTCAGGGGGTAGACTGGAATTGCATTTAAAGCATAGGAAAAGAGGCAGAACGTCGACAATGATGCACTTGGCCAAAAAGTGCGTATGCGTTTTTTCCTGAATATATTGAGGAAAAAACGCATACGCCCTTTTTGGCCAACCAAGCAAGCATGTTAAAGAAATCTGCGCTACAATGAAGTCTCACTGCCCCCCGGTCAAAAGGGCCATCTGAAAATAGTGTAAAATCCAGAAAGGCAGCACAGGCCATCTAGGACAGGTAGCCTTGTTATGCTGATGGGTGGGATGTAAATTGCCAACAGCCACTCTGGAGAAGTGTATTGTGTTTCCTGAAACACCTAAAAAACAAAGCAACGGAGCCTACGGCACTTCCACTTATGGTCCTATAGCGTAGGGAAATTAAAATCAAAAACACACAGCCACCCCAATGTTTCAGACGGCTCTGTTAACAAGAACCTCGTCTACGGTACAAGTTAAATATCCCAGAAAGCGAAAAATGGATAAAGAAGTTGTGGTACGTACGTACAATGGAATATCACTCACCAATGAAATCTATGTCATCTGGCCCGTCGTGGCATAATGAGTGGATTCAGGTACGATGATTCTAAGAGAAATAAGTCACACAGAAAATGAAACATCATAAGATATCACTAATACACCGAATGTAATCTTGGCTACACATGAACTGAACTACAAAACAGAACAGGGTCTCAAATTTAGAAAACCAACTTATGTTTGCTTAAGGGGAAAGGTGAGTTGGGGTGCTGCATAAAACCAGAGATAGAAATTAGCACAGATACCATTCCATACGTCAAATATGTAATAGTCAAGACCTACCCCTTGCTCAACGAAATGGGCTAAACACCCTATATTCAACGCCTAGGAATACACCTGACTAGAAAGAATCTTCAAACCCATGGATTTATATGTCTCCATAAGAGAATCAAGCGTGTGTACAGCTGCATGAAGGCAGCAGAGAGAATCCGATAAATCCTATTATCAAAATGAATTACAAAAACAAAACACAATGCCAGTGAAATAGAGAGCAATTCTTAAATAATTCATTCAGGGCTTGTGATGCAACCTGGATTTACCTCATCTACACCCAGAGCTGAGTGAGATATAAGGTTGGACACTTCGTGCTGATACCATTGGTGAGGTTCGATGAGAAAATGCAAACCTTTTGAAGTCATAATACATGGTACACATTCCATGGGTCCCAACTCTCCAGGTTGAAGCGATTCTTCCTTCAGCTAAAGCATGCATGGGAAACCCACAGTATGGTGCACCGTGTAACCGGCAAACCTTTTCAAATGCATCTCAGATTTTGTCCCCTTTTACTCGGGTTCAGAATTCCAGACACTTTCTAACACTCTCCCCACCTGGAGAGTCAGTGCCTTTAACCTCCTGTTTCGCACAGTTTGCAATTTCTGCGCAAGATGAACAGGAATAGGGAGAACCAATGAGAGACTAGCTGTAGGTGTCTGCAGGGGCAAATTTAATGCTCATTTCCCACCAGGAAGAGGAATTAACCAAAGGCTCAGCATGCCGTGCCGGAACCAGATTAGGGCCTGAAGCAATCCTACGGGTTTGCAGCCAGCTCAGAAGAAAGCGATTTGAAGAAAGGAGCTCAGGGGCACTGTGATTCACTAACCTGCAGAGTTATAAATGACAGCTATCGTCCAAAAATATATTGAAGGAAGGCTGCGAAGAGGACTTGAAAGCGGGGCAGAATTGCAGGAAAACGATTTCAGGGGGTAGACGGGAATTGCATTTAAAGCATAGGAAAAGAGGCAGAACGTCGACAATGATGCACTTGGCCAAAAAGGGCGTATGCGTTTTTTCCTGAATATATTCAGGAAAAAACGCATACGCCCTTTTTGGCCAACCAAGCAAGCATGTTAAAGAAATCTGCACTACAATGAAGTCTCACTGCCCCCCGGTCAAAAGGGCCATCTGAAAAAAGTGTAAAATCCAGAAATGCAGCACAGGCCATGGAGAACAGGGAGCCTTGTTATGCTGATGGGTGGGATGTAAATTGCCAACAGCCACTCTGGAGAAGTGTATGGTGTTTCCTGAAACACATAAAAAACAAAGCAACGGAGCCTACGGCACTTCCACTTATGGTCCTATAGCTTAGGGAAATTAAAATCAAAAACACACAGCCACCCCAAAGTTTCAGACGGCTCTGTTTACAAGAACCTCGTCTACGGTACAAGTTAAATATCCCAGAAAGCGAAAAATGGATAAAGAAGTTGTGGTACGTACGTACAATGGAATATCAGTCACCAATGAAATCTATGTCATCTAGCCCGTCGTGGCATAATGAGTGGATTCAGGTACGATGATTCTAAGTGAAATACGTCACACAGAAAATGAAACATCATGAGATATCACTAATACACGGAATGTAATCTTGGCTACACATGAACTGAATTACAAAACAGAACAGGGTCTCAAATTTAGAAAACCAATTTATGTTTGCTTAAGGGGAAAGGTGAGTTGGGGTGCTGCATAAAACCAGAGATAGAAATTAGCACAGATACCATTCCATAAGTCTAATATGTAATAGTCAAGACCAACCCCTTGCTCAACGAGATGGACTAAACACCCTATATTCAACGCCTAGGAATACACCTGACTAGTAAGAATCTTCAAACCCATGGATTTATATGTCTCCATAAGAGAATCAAGCGTGTGTACAGCTGCATGTATTCAGCAGAATAAATCCGATAAATCCCCTTATCAAAATGAATTACAAAAACAAAACACAATGAGAGTGAAATAGAGAGCAATTCTTAAATAATTCATTCAGGGCTTGTGATGCAACCTGGATTTACCTCATCTACACCCAGAGCTGAGTGAGACATAACGTTGGATACTTCGGGCTGATAGCATTGGTGAGGTTCGATGAGCAAATAGAGACGCTTTGAAGTCATACTGCATGGGACCCATTCCATGGGTCCCAACTCTCCAGGTTTAAGGGATTCTTCCTTCAGCTAAAACATGCATGGGGAACCCAGAGTATGGTGCACCGTGTGACCGGGAAACGTTTTCAAATGCATCTCAGTTCTCGTACCCTTTTACTCGGGTTCACAATTCCAGAGCCTTTACTAACACTCTCCCCACTTGGAGAGTCAGTGCCTTTAACCTGCTGTTTGGCACAGTTTGCAATTTCTGCGCAAGATGAACAGGAATAGGGAGAACCAATAAGAGACTAGCTGTAGGTGTCTGCACGGGCAAATTTAACGCTCATTTCCAACCAGGAAGAGGAATTAACCAAACGCTCATCATGCCATGCCGGAACCAGATTAGGGCCTGAAGCAATCCTGCGGGTTTGCGGCCAGCTCACAAGAAAGCGATTTGAAGAAAGGAGCTCAGGGGCACTGTAATTCACAAACCTGCAGAGTTATAAATGACAGCTATCGTCCAAAAATATATTGAAGGAAGGCTGCGAAGATGACTTGAAAGCGGGGCAGAATTGCAGGAAAACGATTTCAGGGGGTAGACTGGAATTGCATTTAAAGCATAGGAAAAGAGGCAGAACGTCGACAATGATGCACTTGGCCAAAAAGGGCGTATGCGTTTTTTCCTGAATATATTCAGGAAAAAACGCATACGCCCTTTTTGGCCAACCAAGCAAGCATATTAAAGATATCTGCACTACAATGAAGTCTCACTGCCCCGTGGTCAAAAGAGCCATCTGAAAAATGTGTAAAATCCAGAAAGGCAGCACAGGCCATGGAGAGTAGGGAGCCTTGTTATGCTGATGGGTGGGATGTAAATTGCCAACAGCCACTCTGGAGAAATGTATGGTGTTTCCTGAAACACCTAAAAAACAAAGCAACGGAGCCTATAGCACTTCCACTTATGGTCCTATGGCTTAGGGAAATTAAACTCAAAAACACACAGCCACCCCAAAGTTTCAGACGGCTCTGTTTACAAGAACCTCGTCTACGGTACAAGTTAAATATCCCAGAAAGCGAAAAATGGATAAAGAAGTTGTGGTACGTACGTACAATGGAATATCACTCACCAATGTAATCTATGTCATCTGGCCCGTCATGGCATAATGAGTGGATTCAGGTACGATGATTCTAAGAGAAATAAGTCACACAGAAAATGAAACATCATAAGATATCACTAATACACCGAATGTAATCTTGGCTACACATGAACTGAATTACAAAACAGAACAGGGTCTCAAATTTAGAAAACCAACTTATGTTTGCTTAAGGGGAAAGGTGAGTTGGGCTGCTGCATAAAACCAGAGATAGAAATTAGCACAGATACCATTCCATACGTCAAATATGTAATAGTCAAGAACTACACCTTGCTCAACGAAATGGGCTAAACACCCTATATTCAACGCCTAGGAATACACCTGACTAGTAAGAATCTTCAAACCCATGGATTTATATGTCTCCATAAGAGAATCAAGCGTGTGTACAGCTGCATGAAGGCAGCAGAGAAAATCCGATAAATCCCCTTATCAAAATGAATTACAAAAACAAAACACAATGACAGTGAAATAGAGAGCAATTCTTAAATAATTCATTCAGGGCTTGTGATGCAACCTGGATTTACCTCATCTACACCCAGAACTGAGTGAGACATAAAGTTGGACACTTCGGGCTGATAGCATTGGTGAGGTTCGATGAGAAAATGCAGACCATTTGAAGACATACTACATGGTACCCATTCCATGGGTCCCAACTCTCCAGGTTTAAGCCATTCTTCCTTCAGCTAAAGCATGCATGGGAAACCCACAGTATGGTGCACCGTGTGACCGGGAAACATTTTCAAATGCATCTCAGTTTTTGTCCCCTTTTACTCGGGTTCACAATTCCAGACCCTTTACTAAAACTCTCCCCACTTGGAGAGTCAGTGCCTTTAACCTGCTGTTTGGCACAGTTTGCAATTTCTGCGCAAGATGAACAGGAATAGGGAGAACCAATGAGAGACTAGCTGTAGGTGTCTGCAGGGGCAAATTTAACGCTCATTTCCAACCAGGAAGAGGAATTAACCAAACGCTCAGCATCCCGTGCCGGAACCAGATTAGGGCCTGAAGCAATCATGCGGGTTTGCGGCCAGCTCACAAGAAAGCGATTTGAAGAAAGGAGCTCAGGGGCACTGTAATTCACAAACCTGCAGAGTTATAAATGACAGCTATCGTCCAAAAATATATTGAAGGAAGGCTGCGAAGAGGACTTGAAAGCGGGGCAGAATTGCAGGAAAACGATTTCAGGGGGTAGACTGGAATTGCATTTAAAGCATAGGAAAAGAGGCAGAACGTCGACAATGATGCACTTGGCCAAAAAGGGCGTATGCGTTTTTTCCTGAATATATTCAGGAAAAAACGCATACGCACTTTTTGGCCAACCAAGCAAGCATGTTAAAGAAATCTGCACTACAATGAAGTCTCACTGCCCCCCGGTCAAAAGGGCCATCTGAAAAAAGTGTAAAATCCAGAAAGGCAGCACAGGCCATGGAGAACAGGGAGCCTGGTTATGCTGATTTGTGGGATGTAAATTGCCAACAGCCACTCTGGATAAGTGTATGGTGTTTCCTGAAACACCTAAAAAACAAAGCAACGGAGCCTACGGCACTTCCACTTATGGTCCTAGAGCTTAGGGAAATTAAAATCAAAAACACACACATCCACCCCAAAGTTTCAGACGGCTCTGTTTACAAGAACCTCGTCTACGGTACAAGTTAAATATCCCAGAAAGCGAAAAATGGATAAAGAACTTGTGGTACGTACGTATAATGGAATATCACTCACCAATGAAATCCATGTCATCAGGCCCATCGTGGCATAATGAGTGGATTCAGGTACGATGATTCTCAGTGAAATAACTCACACAGAAAATGAAACAACATAAGATATCACTAATACACGGAATGTAATCTTGGCTACACATGAACTGAATTACAAAACAGAACAGGGACTCATATTTAGAAAACCAACTTATGTTTGCTTAAGGGGAAAGGTGAGTTGGGGTGCTGCATAAAACCAGAGTTAGAAATTAGCACAGATACCATTCCATAAGTCAAATACGTAATAGTCAAGACCTACCCCTTGCTCAACGAAATGGGCTAAACACACTATATTCAACGCCTAGGAATACACCTGACTAGTAAGGATCTTCAAACCCATGGATTTATATGTCTCCATAAGAGAATCAAGCGTGTGTACAGCTGCATGAAGGCAGCAGAGAAAATCCGATAAATCCTATTTTCAAAATGAATTACAAAAACAAAACACAATGACAGTGAAATAGAGAGCAATTCTTAAATAATTCATTCAGGGCTTGTGATGCAACCTGGATTTACCTCATCTACACCCAAAGCTGAATGACACATAAGGTTGGACACTCCGGGCTGATAGCATTGGTGAGGTTCGATGAGAAAATGCAGACCCTTTGAATTCATACTGCATGGGACCCATTCCATGGGTCCCAACTCTCCAGGTTTAAGGGATTCTTCCTTCAGCTAAAACATGCATGGGAAATCCACAGTATGGTGCGCCGTGTGACTGGGAAACGTTTTCAAATTCATCTCAGTTTCCATCCCCTTTTACTCGGGTTCACAATTCCAGACACTTTACTAAAACTCTCCCCACTTGGGTAGTCAGTGCCTTTAACCTGCTGTTTCGCACAGTTTGCAATTTCTGGGCAAGATGAACAGGAATAAGGAGAACCAATGAGAGACTAGCTGTAGGTGTCTGCACGGGCAAATTTAACGATCATTTCCCACCAGGAAGAGGAATTAACCAAACGCTCACCATGCCGTGCCAGAAACAGATTAGGGCCTGAAGCAATCCTGCGGGTTTGCGGCCAGCTCTCAAGAAAGCGATTTGAAGAAAGGAGCTCAGGGGCACTGTAATTCACAAACCTGCAGAGTTATAAATGACAGCTATCGTCCAATAATATATTGAAGGAAGGCTGCGAAGACGACTTGAAAGCGGGGCAGAATTGCAGGAAAACGATTTCAGGGGGTAGACTGGAATTGCATTTAAAGTATAGGAAAAGAGGCAGAACGTCGACAATGATGCAATTGGCCAAAAAGGGCATATGCGTTTTTTCCTGAATATATTCAGGAAAAAACTCATACGCGCTTTTTGGACAACCAAGCAAGCATGTTAAAGAAATCTGTACTACAATGAAGTCTCACGGCCCCCCGGTCAAAAGGGCCATCTGAAAAAAGTGTAAAATCCAGAAAGGCAGCACAGGCCATGGAGAACAGGGAACCTTGTTATGCTGATGGTTGGGATGTAAATTGCCAAGAGCCACTCTGGAGAAGTGTATGGTGTTTCCTGAAACACCTAAAAAACAAAGCAACGGAGCCTACGGCACTTCCACTTTTGGTCCTATAGATTAGGGAAATTAAAATCAAAAACACACAGCCACCCCAAAATTTCAGACGGCTCTCTTCACAAGAACCTCGTCTACGGTACAAGTTAAATATCCCAGAAAGCAAAAAATGGATAAAGAAGTTGTGGTACGTACGTACAATGGAATATCACTCACCAATGAAATCTATGTCATCTGGCCCGTCGTGGCATAATGAGTGGATTCAGGTACGATGATTCTAAGAGAAATAAGTCACACAGAAAATGAAACATCATAAGTTATCTCTAATACACCGAATGTAATCTTGGCTACACATGAACTGAATTACAAAACAGAACAGGGTCTCAAATTTAGAAAACCAACTTATGTTTGCTTAAGGGGAAAGGTGAGTTGGGGTGCTGCATAAAACCAGAGATAGAAATTAGCACAGATACCATTCCATACGTCAAATATGTAATAGTCAAGACCTACCCCTTGCTCAACGAAATGGGCTAAACACCCTATATTCAACGCCTAGGAATACACCTGACTAGTAAGAATCTTGAAACCCATGGATTTATATGTCTCCATAAGAGAATCAAGCGTGTGTACAGCTGCATGAAGGCAGCAGAGAAAATCCGATAAATCCCATTATCAAAATGAATTACAAAAACAAAACACAATGACAGTGAAATAGAGAGCAATTCTTAAATAATTCATTCAGGTCTTGTGATGCAACCTGGATTTACCTCATCTACACCCAGAGCTGAGTGAGACATAAGGTTGGATACTTCGGGCTGATAGCGTTGGTGAGGTTCGATGAGGAAATGCAGACCATTTGAAGTCATACTGCATGGTACCCATTCCATGGGTCCTTACTCTCCAGGTTTAAGCGATTCTTCCTTCAGATAAAACATGCATGAGAAACGCAGAGTATATTCCACCATATGATTGCGAAACGTTTTCAAATGCATCTGTTTTTGTGCCCTGGTACTCGGGTTCACCATTCCAGACGCTTTACTAACACTCTCCCCACTTGGAGAGTCAATGCCTTTAACATCCTGTTCAGCACAGTTTGCAATTTCTGAGCAAGATGAACAGGAATAGGGAGAACCAATGAGAGACTAGCTGTAGGTGCCTGCACGGGCAAGTGTAACGACCATTTCCCACCAGGAAGAGGAATTAACCAAAGGGTCAGCGTGCCCTGCCAGAAACAGATTAGCGCCTGAAGCATTCCTGCGGTTTTCGGCCAGCTCACAAGAAAGCGAGTTGAAGAAAGGAGCTCAGGGGCACTCTAATTCACAAAACTGCAGAGTTATGAATGACAGCTATCGTCCAAAAATATATTGAAGTAAGTCTGCGAAGAGGACTGGAAAGGGGGGCAGCATTTGAGGAAAACTATTTCAGGGGGTAGACTGGAATTGCACTTAAAGCATAGGATATGAGGCAGAATGTCGACAATGATGCACTTTGCCAAAAAGGGCGTATGCATTTTTTCCTGAATATATTCAGGAAAAAACGCATACACCCTTGATGGCCAACCAAGCAAGCCTGTAAAGGAAATCTGCACCAAGGGCAGAAAGCTGTTGGGGGGATGGTGGTGTGAAGAGTTGAGAGATTGGGATTGACATGTATACATTTATATGTATAAAATAGATAACCAATAAGAACCTGCTGTATAAAAAATAAGATTAAAAATTAAAAAAAATAAAATTAAAAAGTAAAACAGAAAAAATATTCTTCCCTTCATATACATGTATTTATATGAATAAATTATTTCCATGCTTATATCTGTAAATACAAAAAAGAGGAATAAAATCTACCTTGAACCAAAAACGAAAAAAAGAAAAAAAAACAGAACCCACCAGTTACACAGAGGAAAACCGTATCAGGGCCCTTGCTCCAGTTGTAAACAATTCTGAAGTTGGTCAGTGGTGGGGAATCATCTCCCATTCAGCCAGCATGCCCCACGCAACAAGCGTCCTCATTGCAAAGCTGGGGGCCCGTGCCGAGGCATCTGTGAGTAAACGTGGGCCGAGCCCCAGGCCAGCTGCTGCTGAAATGTTCCCACCCTTCCCAGGTAAAACACCTGAATATGTACAAGGACTTGAAAGCCTAGAGGAAGGGCCATGGAGCCACATGAGCGACAGCATGCCAGCCGACTTGGTGCCTGCAGGCCAGACAGGATGGTCCTGGACCTGGGTGCTCTTCTAGAAGCTTTCCATTTCCCTGCCTGAGATACCCCTCCTGTCCCGGCCCCCACTGCTTTCTTCCTTACTCACCTCTGCCCAGGGAGAAATTCCAGCGGCAGGTATGGGTGGCACATCCTCTTCTTTAGCAGGTGGCATCTTGGCAACTGCTGCAGAAAGTCCAGCAGAGCCCCACTCACACTGAGCAACCCACAAAGCCGTGGCCTCTCACTCCCTCCCACCAGTCCAGCCCCGAGACTGCTGACAGGGCAGAAAATGGCGTCAGGCACAGCTGCAGGTGCTCTTGCTGCCTGGAACGGTGTTTATATTGATCTCAACCCAGGCACACCTGGGGAGGGATGGCCGGCACGGTCATGCTTCCCAGGCCAGCCAATAATCACCCCTCAGGGGCTCACAGTTGCAGAAACTGGAACTTGCTGAATCGGCCAGGTCCAAGGAACAGGTGTGGGCTCCTGAGAGTCAGGATAGACAAGGGGCTGCAGCTCTGGCTTGTTTTCTAATTATATTATCTGGCCCATGAGTGGGAGACAACTTCAAGAAAACCATCTCCTAATGAGAAATACCCAGGAGTCAGGGAGAGCAGGGGTGGGTGGTGGGTGGAGACAGAGGCCTGGTGCCCCGGGTGCAGTGGAAATCTCTGGAAGACCAGGTGGAGGGAGGCCACACAGAGTGATGCCCAGGGTCACAGACCTGTCGGAGCTGCTGTTTGTTAGTTCAAGTCCTGCTCTGAGGTGCTCTGTGTCAGATCTGAGTGACAGGTGAGCTGGGAGTGCTCTGCAATGAGGGCGATGTGCATGGCTCCTGTGTGCCCAGCCCTGCCACGGTACCTGAAAGGGTAGCTCTGTATCCTGGGAGGGGCCTGACCACGAGAGCCCCATGGGCTGCAGGGGAACCTGCCCAGGGAGCCCCATATCCTGGGAGGGGCCTGAACACGAGAGCCCCGTTGGCTGGGGTGGGGGTGGGGTACCTGCCCAGGTGAGCTCCATATCCTGGGATTGGCCTGACCTTGAGAGCCCCATGGGCTGCTGGAGTCCTGGTAAAAGATGTCAGGACAGTCAGTGAAGCCACCGAGGATATACCTCCAGTAGTTCCTAAACCCTACACCCTGCTGGTCATTCTACTAACCACCAGGACATGGTATTCTGTATTAGTCTTCAATGAAGCCTTCTTTTGTATTCTATTAGTCCCAGAGTCACAAGAAATTTTGGCTTGTGAGTGGCAGGACTCAACATACAACTAAAACAATACTTCTGGGCCGTCTTGCCCCAAGGGTTGAAAAATTCCCACACCATCTTTGGGGAAAGCTCAGCTAAAGACCTAAAAGTTCTACCTCTGGAAAAGGAAACACTCCTTCAATATGCAGACGACATTCTGATCGCCAGCCCTACTAAGGAGACCTCTGAACTACCAAGCCAATAAAGGATACAAGTTGTCCAAGAAAAAGCTCAAATATCACAGACTATGGTGACCTGCGTGGGCTGCATTCTCACAGAAGGTCGGAGAAGCCCATCCCAGGAAAGGGAAGAAACAATTTACAGCCTTACCCATTTCTAAAACTAGAAGACAGCTTAGGGGTTCCTGGGGAGGCCAGGGTTTGCTGCTTCTGGATCCCTAACTACAGTCTACTAGCTGGGCCTCTATATGAAACACTGAAAGAAAAAGATGATGATCCTTTTGAATAGAATCCAGAAGTGGCCTTTCAAGAATGGAAAGAGCAGTCAATTCAGACCCTTGCCCTGGAACTCCCTAATTTAGCTAAACCCTTTGACCTTTACATTCCTAGTGAAATTTGAATGGCCATTGGAGTATTAGTGCAAAACCTGGGACCACTTGAAATGGAACAATGCAAGAATGCCATCCAGGTAGGATAAACTACGGTCACCAAGGGGCTTGGCCCACCGCCACATCTGGCCAAGATACTGGCAGTATCTGAAAACCTGGAAATCAGCAGCCCAAAAGGCCACCTCCCTCCTAAGGGAAAAGGACCCCACGTGGTGATCCTAACCCCCAACCATGCCCTGAAGTTGCAGGGTTTGCTCCGTGGGCACACTGACCTTGAGTGAGGAGGTCCTCCAACTCCAACCTCCAGAGAGATAACTGGGGCAAAGGGGCACCATGACGACTCGTGTGACCATCACTTGACCTGGAGTTTCTCTCATAAAACAACAAGAGTGTGTCCCAAAAGAGTAGACTACTGCTTGCAGGACTTACTGCACCCAGAGGGGAGGTAATAATCTTGGCAGGGGAACAGTATATCACGCTGTCACCACAGAAAAGCCTACAGACACTGTGATGATGGTGGCCAATAAGACCGGCTGGACTCCTGTTTGCTTCAAAAGGCTGTTGACTCAGTGGCCATCATGGTCCTTCATCACCACTGACCCTGGACTGTCTGGGAGTTGAGCAGTCAGGGTGCTGACACCTGGTGCTGTTTTTACGTTAATTCAGGGGCCTAACTGAAGAAAGCACAGACTACTGGTCAGAGCATCTAGGCTGGCAGAAACGGTCAGCCTAAGGTGGCCGAACAAATGTGGGGCGGGGTGAAACTGGACCTCACAGCGTCACTGCACATCTCCTTCCTGGACCCTTACAGGTCATTAGAATCTATAACACTACCAATACTTGTGCTCAGGCGGACGAGCAGGGAGGCAGGAGGCCTGCGGACAATCAACGTCACCTGGAGGCTGCTGGGGAGAAGTTCAGACCCTCTCCCACAGGTATGAGGGCTCCTAACTCAGCACTCAGCAGTTACAGATGAAGGGTCTGCACCCTCAGCACTCTAAGAATGAGGAAGGGGACAAAATGCAGAAGAGAGGTTTGTCCCAGGCAAAGCCCCTTAAAAATCCCTGGGAGATAAAAATAGAATCTGGGCAATAAAATAAAGTCTAACCTTTTTTATCCTTTGTGCTTTGTCTAATTTCACGTGCTCCTAGGGTCCCGCATACAGAGGTTCAACAGCCGGCACTTCAGACCAGATTTCCTAGTGCAGAATGGCTGGGTCGACACTTCAGCTCCTGGAGCACAGTGCAGACTCCGCGATATAGAGCCTGAGCTGCAGCCAACCGGGCCCTCGAGAGCTCCGCCCCCTCCCTCCCACTGACTCTGACAGGATCTCTACACAACAGCCCAGCCCACAGCCCACGGGGTAGCACATGCTCTCACCTCTGCATTCTCTGATCAAAATATAAAGTTTCCTTTGCTTCTGAACCAAACTCAGTCTCGATCTGTTGGCTCCAATGACACTGGGCAGGGGGACACTTGTTGGGGTCCACTCTGGAGGATCAGTAACAGAAATTGAGAACATTGTAACTTCAATGAACAGATGTGTGAGCCAAACTGTAATTAACATAGAACAGTGTATAAGGCTCGGGTAAAATAAGATGTTTCTAACACTTCCATTTGATATTTCCATCACTTTATTATAAGCAAGTTCAGTGAAAGGTTTGTCTTATTTGTCAGGTCAATACTAGAGAAACGAAGTGATTTCTTTCCAAGGATGTACATCTAATAATCTTGGTTAAAGCTTCAATCTTGTTTTAAATGCTTTTCCATTGAAAATGATACCTCTCTTTCAGCTCCCCCATTTCTGAGAAGTATAAAATCTTATAATTTATTATTACCAAAGGGGAAAGGTGGGAGGAGGGATAAATTAACAGTTTGGGATTAACACATACACACTGCTATGTATAAAATCGATCATCAACAAGGAACTACTGTACAGCACAGGGAACTACACTCAATATTTTGCAATAACCTATAAGGGGAAATAATCTGAAAAAAGAATAGATATTTTTATTGACATCATCTATTAATGACAGTTAAAATGGAACCTAACGGAAGCCGGTGGTGAGTGCTTCTGACCCTGAAGACTTCAATCATCTAAAGTTTGGACTCTGCCTACTTCCCAAGGCCCTTAATGAACATATGTGTAGCCGTAGCTTAAAAAATTCCCCAGTTTGGGTTGTGGAGAGACAGTGATTTTGAAAAAGCCCTGGTGTTCTCCTCACATGAATGGGACACTTCCTACAGCTAAAATATGCCTGTCACACCCAGAAGATGGTATACCGTCTGATCGGGAAGAGTTTGGAAAAGGCATCTCATCTCCTCATCTCCTGGTGCTCGGGTTCACCCCTCCAGCGTCTTTACGAACAGTCTTCCCACTTGGAGATGTCAGCACTGTCAACATCCTGTTGCATACAGTTTGGAATTTGTCCAGAGGATGAAGCAGAAGGAGGAGGAACAATGAGAGACAAGTCCTAGGTGTTCGGACAGGCACATGTCACTCTAATTTCCAATCAGGAAGACGAATTGACTAAAAGCTAGGGTTGCCCATGGAAACAGAATAGGGCTTGAGGAAATCCCGCTGCTTTGTGGCCAGTTCCCATAAACACAAGTTGAAAAATGGAATTCAGGGCCGCTAAAATTCACGAAACTGCAGAGTTGAAAATATCTCTCACTGAAAAATGTCTTGAGGAAAGTCAGAGAAAAGGACTTGTAAGCAACGGAGAATGGCAGGAAAGGGATTGGAAGAGGTAGAAAGGACTCGCCATTAAGCACAAGAAAAGGGGCTGAACATTGCCAACATTGCAGTTGGCCAAAAAGGGTGTATGCGTCTTTTTCTGTATATATTCAAGAAAAGAGCATACACTTTTTTAGCCAACCTAACAGGTGGGCACTGGAAATCAGTACTACAAAACATATCACTTCGCATCAGTCAGAAGAGCCTTCCTCATAAAGTGTAAACACCAGAAATGCAGGACAGGGCAAGGAGAAAAGGGAGCCCTGTGAGGCTTATAGTGGAAATGTATATTGCCAATGGTCACTCTTGAGAAGTGTATTGTGTTTACTAAAGCATCTAAAAAATGAGCTACAGAGCACAGGGCACTTGCACTCATGGACGTATATCTTGGGAAAGACAAAAATGGAGAGGACACAGGCACCCCAATGTTTACCGCCTCTCTGTTTCAAAGATCCTCGACTAGGATATAATTTATATGTCTCTGGAGGGAAAAAATGGATAGAGGTGTGGCACTTATATAGAGTGGAATAGTACTCAGCCTGAAAATCAGTGAAATATGGCCAGTTGTAACAACCCCAGAGTAGTTACGTATGATCATTCAAAGTCACATAATTCAAAAAGAAAAAGACATACGATATTACTAATACATGGAATGTAAACGTGGCTACAAAGTACCTGAATTACAAAACAGAATGGGGTCTCAAATTTAGAAGACCAACTTATGTTTGCTTAAGGAAAAAGGAGAGTTGGGGAGCTGCATAAAACCAGAGATTGAAATTAGCACAGATACCGTTCGATAAGCCAAATATGTAATAGAAAAAACCTACTCCCTGGTCAACGAAATGGACTCAACACGCCATATTCAACACCTACGAATACACCTGACTAGTAAGAATCTTCAAACTCATGGATTTATATGTCTCCGTAAGAGAATCAAGCGTGAGTACAGCGGCATGAACACAGAGGTGAAAATGCGATAAATCCCATTATCAAAATGAATTACACAAACAAAACCAAAGGACAGTGAAATAGAGAGCAATTCTTAAATAATTCATTCAGGGCTTGTGATGCAACCTGGATTTACAACATCTACACCCAGAGCTGAGTGAGACATAAGGTTGGGCACTTCGGGCTGATAGCATTGTTGAGGTTCGATGAGCAAATGCAGACCCTTTGAAGTCATACTGCATGGTACCCATTCCATGGGTCCCAACTCTCCAGGATTAAGGGATTCTTTCTTCAGCTAAAACATGCATGGGAAACCCACAGTATGGTGCACCGTGTGACCAGGAAAGGTTTTCAAATGCATCTCAGTTTTCGTCCCCTTTTACTCGGGTTCACCATTCCAGAACGTTTACTAACACTCTCCCCACTTGGAGAGTCAGTGCCTTTAACCTCCTGTTTGGCACAGTTTGCAATTTCTGCACAAGATGAACAGGAATAGGGAGAACCAATGAGAGACTAGCAGTAAGTGTCTGCACGGGCAAATTTAATGCTCATTTCCCACCAGGAAGAGGAATTAACCAAAGGCTCAACATGCCGTGCCTGAAACAGATTAGGGCCTAACAATCGTGCGGGTTTGCAGCCAGCTCACAAGATAGCGAGTTGAAGAAAGGAGCTCAGGGGCACTGTAACTCACAAACCTGCAGAGTAATAAATGACAGCTATCGTCCAAAAATATATTGAAGGAGGTCTGCAAAGACGACTTGTAAGCAGGATAGATTTGCGGGAAAATGATTTCAGGGGGTAGACGGGAATTGCATTTAAAGCATAGGAAAAGAGGCAGAACGTCAACAATGATGCTCTTGGCCAAAAAGGGCGTATGCGTTTTTTCCTGAATATATTCAGGAAAAAACGCATACGCCCTTTTTGGCCAACCAAGCAAGCATGTTAATGAAATCTGCACTACAATGAAGTCTCACTGCCCCCCGGTCAAAAGGGCCATCTGAAAAAATTGTAAAATCCAGAAAGGCAGCACAGGCCATGGAGAACAGGGAGCCTTGTTATGCTGATGGGCGGGATGTAAATTGCCAACAGCCACTCTGGAGAAGTGTATGGTGTTTCCCGGAACACCGAAAAAACAAAGCTACGGAGCCTACGGCACTTCCACTTATGGATCTATAGCTTAGGGAAATTAAAATCAAAAACACACAGCCACCCCAAAGTGTCGGACGGCTCTGTTTACAAGAACCTCGTCTACGGTACAAGTTAAATATCCCAGAATGTGAAAAATGGATAAAGAAGTTGTGGTACGTACGTACAATGGAATATCACTCAGCAATGAAATCTATGTCATCAGGCCCATCGCGGCATAATGAGTGGATTCAGGTACGATGATTCTAAGTGAAATAAGTCACACAGAAAATGAAACATCATAAGATATCACTAATACACGGAATGTAAACTTGGCTACACATGAACTGAATTGCAAAACAGAACAGGGTCTCAAATTGAGAAAACCAACTTATGCTTGCTTAAGGGGAAAGGTGAGTTGGGGTGCTGCATAAAACCAGAGATAGAAATTAGCACAGATACCTTTCCATAAGCCAAATATGTAATAGTCAAGACCTACCCCTTGCTCAACGAAATGGACTAAACACCCCATATTCAATGCCTAGGAATACACCTGACTAGTAAGAATCTTCAAACCCATGGATTTATATGTCTCCGTAAGAGAATGAAGCGTGTGTACAGCGGCATGAATGCAGCAGAGAAAATCCGATAAATCCCATTATCAAAATGAATTACACAAACAAAACCCAAGGACAGTGAAATAGAGAGCAATTCTTAAATAATTCATTCAGGGCTTGTGATGCAACCTGGATTTACCACATCTACACCCAGAGCTGAGTGAGACATAAGGTTGGGCACTTCGGGCTGATAGCATTGGTGAGGTTCGATGAGCAAATGCAGACCCTTTGAAGTCATACAGCATGGTACCCATTCCATGGGTCCCAACTCTCCAAGTTTAAGGGATTCTTCCTTCAGCTAAAACATGCATGGGAAACCCACAGTATGGTGCACCGTGTGACTGGCAAACGTTTTCAAATGCATCTCAGTTTTCGTCCCCTTTTACTCGGGTTCACCATTCCAGACCCTTTACGAACACTCTCCCCACTTGGAGAGTCAGTGCCTTTAACCTCCTGTTGGGCACAGTTTGCAATTTCTGCGCAAGATGAAAAGGAATAGGGAGAACCAATGAGAGACTAGCTCTAGGTGTCTGCACGGGCAAATTTAACGCTCATTTCCCACCAGGAAGAGGAATTAACCAAAGGCTCAACATGCCGTGCCGGAACCAGATTAGGGCCTGAGGCAATCCTGTGGGTTTGCGGCCAGCTCACAAGATAGCGAGTTGAAGAAATGAGCTCAGGGGCACTGTAACTCACAAACCTGCAGAGTTATATATGACAGCTATCGTCCAAAAATATATTGAAGGATGGCTGCGAAGACGACTTGAAAGTGGGGCAGAATTGCAGGAAAACGATTTCAGGGGGTAGACGGGAATTGCATTTAAAGCATAGGAAAAGAGGCAGAACGTCAACAATGATGCTCTTGGCCAAAAAGGGCGTGTGCGTTTTTTCCTGAATATATTCAGGAAAAAACGCATACGCCCTTTTTGGCCAACCAAGCAAGCATGTTAAAGAAATCTGCACTACAATGAAGTCTCACTGCCCCCCGGTCAAAAGGGCCATCTGAAAAAAGTGTAAAATCCAGAAAGGCAGCACAGGCCATGGAGAACAGGGAGCCTTGTTATGCTGATGCGTGGGATGTGAATTGCCAACAGCCACTCTGGAGAAGTGTATGGTGTTTCCCGGAACACCGAAAAAACAAAGCTACGGAGCCTACGGCACTTCCACTTATGGTCCTATAGCTTAGGGAAATTAAAATCAAAAACACACAGCCACCCCAAAGTGTCGGACAGCTCTGTTTACAAGAACCTCGTCTACGGTACAAGTTAAATATCCCAGAAAGCGAAAAATGGATAAAGAAGTTGTGGTACGTACGTACAATGGAATATCACTCACCAATGAAATCTATGTCATCTGGCCCGTCGTGGCATAATGAGTGGATTCAGGAACGATGATTCTAAGAGAAATAAGTCACACAGAAAATGAAACATCATAAGATATCACTAATACACGGAATGTAATCTTGGCTACACATGAACTGAGTTACAAAACAGAACAGGGTCTCAAATTTAGAAAACCAACTAATGTTTGCTTAAGGGGAAAGGTGAGTTGGGGTGCTGCATAAAACGAGAGATAGAAATTAGCACAGATACCATTCCATACGTCAAATATGTAATAGTCAAGACCTACCCCTTGCTCAACGAAATGGGCTAAGCACCCTATATTCAAAGCCTAGGAATACACCTGACTACTAAGACTCTTCAAACCCATGGATTTACATGTCTCCATAAGAGAATCAAGCGTGTGTACAGCTGCATGAAGGCAGCAGAGAAAATCCGATAAATCCTATTATCAAAATGAATTACAAAAACAAAACACAATGACTGTGAAATAGAGAGCAATTCTTAAATTATTCATTCAGGGCTTGTGATGCAACCTGGATTTACCTCATCTAAACCCAGAGCTGAGTGAGGCATAAGGTTGGACCCTTCGGGCTGATAGCATTGGTGAGGTTCGATGAGCAAATGCAGACCTTTTGAAGTCATAATACATGGTACACATTCCATGGGTCCCAACTCTCCAGGTTTAAGCGATTCTTCCTTCAGCTAAACCATGCGTGGGAAACCCACAGTATGGTGCACCGTGTGACCAGGAAACGTTTTCAAAGGCATCTCAATTTTCGTCCCCTTTAACTCGGGTTCACAATTCCAGACCCTTTTCTAACACTCTCCAGACTTGGAGAGTCAGTGCCTTTAACCTCCTGTTTGGCACAGTTTGCAATTTCTGCGCAAGATGAACAGGAATAGGGAGAACCAATGAGAGACTAGCTGTAGGTGTCTGCACGGGCAAATTTAACGCACATTTCCCACCAGAAAGACGAATTAACCAAAGGCTCAGCATGCCGTGCCGGAACAAGATTAGGGCCTGAAGCAATCCTGCGGGTTTGCGGCCAGCTCACAAGAAAGCGATTTGAAGAAAGGAGCTCAGGGGCACTGTAATTCACAAACCTGCAGAGTTATAAATGACAGCTATCGTCCAAAAATATATTGAAGGAAGGCTGCGAAGAGGACTTGAAAGCGGGGCAGAATTGCAGGAAAACGATTTCAGGGGGTAGACTGGAATTGCATTTAAAGCATAGGAAAAGAAGCAGGATGTCGACAATGATGCACTTGGCCAAAAAGGGCGTATGCTTTTTTTCCTGAATATATTCAGGAAAAAACGCATACGCCCTTTTTGGCCAACCAAGCAAGCATGTTCAAGAAATCTGCACTACAATGAAGTCTCACTGCCCCCCGGTCAAAAGGGCCATCTGAAAAAAGTGTAAAATCCAGAAAGGCAGCACAGGCCATGGAGAACAGGGAGCCTTGTTATGCTCATGGGTGGGATGTAAATTGCCAACAGCCACTCTGGAGAAGTGTATGGTGTTTCCTGAAACACCTAAAAAACAAAGCAACGGAGCCTACGGCACTTCCACTTATGGTCCTATAGCTTAGGGAAATTAAAATAAAAAACACACAGCCACCCCAAAGTTTCAGACGGCTCTGTTTACAAGAACCTCGTCTACGGTACAAGTTAAATATCCCAGAAAGCGAAAAATGGATAAAGAAGTTGTGGTACGTACGTACAATGGAATATCACTCACCAATGAAATCTATGTCATCTGGCCCGTCGTGGCATAATGAGTGGATTCAGGTACGATGATTCTAAGAGAAATAAGTCACACAGAAAATGAAACATCATAAGTTATCTCTAATACACCGAATGTAATCTTGGCTACACATGAACTGAATTACAAAACAGAACAGGGTCTCAAATTTAGAAAACCAACTTATGTTTGCTTAAGGGGAAAGGTGAGTTGGGGTGCTGCATAAAACCAGAGATAGAAATTAGCACAGATACCATTCCATACGTCAAATATGTAATAGTCAAGACCTACACCTTGCTCAACGAAATGGGCTAAACACCCTATATTCAACGCCTAGAAATACACCTGACTAGTAAGAATCTTCAAACCCATGGATTTATATGTCTCCATAAGAGAATCAAGCGTGTGTACAGCTGCATGAAGGTAGCAGAGAAAATCCGATAAATACTATTATCAAAATGAATTACAAAAACAAAACACAATGGCAGTGAAATAGAGAGCAATTCTTAAATAATTCATTCAGGGCTTGTGATGCAACCTGGATTTACCTAATCTACACCCAGAGCCGAGTGAGACATAAAGTTGGACACTTCGGGCTGATAGCATTTGTGAGGTTCGAAGAGCAAATGCAGACCATTTGAAGTCATACTGCATGGTACCCATTCCATGGGTCCCAACTCTCCAGGTTTAAGCGATTCTTCCTTCAGCTAAAACATGCATGGGAAACCCACAGTATGGTGCACCGTGTGACCGGGAAACGTTTTCAAATGCATCTCAGTTTTCGTCCCCTTTTACTCGGGTTCACAATTCCAGGCCCTTTACTAACACTCTACCCACTTGGAGAGTCAGTGCCTTTAACCTGCTGTTTGGCACAGTTTGCAATTTCTGCGCAAGATGAACAGGAATAGGGAGAACCAATGAGAGACTAGCTGTAGGTTTCTGCACGGGCAAATTTAACGCTCATTTCCAACCAGGAAGAGGAATTAACCAAACGCTCAGCATGCCGTGCCGGAACCAGATTAGGGCCTGAAGCAACCCTGCGAGTTTGCGGCTAGCTCACAAGAAAGCGATTTGAAGAAAGGAGCTCCGGGTCACTCTAATTCACAAACCTGCAGAGTTATAAATGACAGCTATCGTCCAAAAATATATTGAAGGAAGGCTGCGAAGAGGACTTGAAAGCGGGGCAGAATTGCAGGAAAACGATTTCAGGGGGTAGACTGGAATTGCATTTAAAGCATAGGAAAAGAAGCAGGATGTCGACAATGATGCACTTGGCCAAAAAGGGCGTATGCTTTTTTTCCTGAGTATATTCAGGAAAAAACGCATACGCCCTTTTTGGCCAACCAAGCAAGCATGTTCAAGAAATCTGCACTACAATGAAGTCTCACTGCCCCCCGGTCAAAAGGGCCATCTGAAAAAAGTGTAAAATCCAGAAAGGCAGCACAGGCCATGGAGAACAGGGAGCCTTGTTATGCTCATGGGTGGGATGTAAATTGCCAACAGCCACTCTGGAGAAGTGTATGGTGTTTCCTGAAACACCTAAAAAACAAAGCAACGGAGCCTACGGCACTTCCACTTATGGTCCTATAGCTTAGGGAAATTAAAATAAAAAACACACAGCCACCCCAAAGTTTCAGACGGCTCTGTTTACAAGAACCTCGTCTACGGTACAAGTTAAATATCCCAGAAAGCGAAAAATGGATAAAGAAGTTGTGGTACGTACGTACAATGGAATATCACTCACCAATGAAATCTATGTCATCTGGCCCGTCGTGGCATAATGAGTGGATTCAGGTACGATGATTCTAAGAGAAATAAGTCACACAGAAAATGAAACATCATAAGTTATCTCTAATACACCGAATGTAATCTTGGCTACACATGAACTGAATTACAAAACAGAACAGGGTCTCAAATTTAGAAAACCAACTTATGTTTGCTTAAGGGGAAAGGTGAGTTGGGGTGCTGCATAAAACCAGAGATAGAAATTAGCACAGATACCATTCCATACGTCAAATATGTAATAGTCAAGACCTACACCTTGCTCAACGAAATGGGCTAAACACCCTATATTCAACGCCTAGAAATACACCTGACTAGTAAGAATCTTCAAACCCATGGATTTATATGTCTCCATAAGAGAATCAAGCGTGTGTACAGCTGCATGAAGGTAGCAGAGAAAATCCGATAAATACTATTATCAAAATGAATTACAAAAACAAAACACAATGGCAGTGAAATAGAGAGCAATTCTTAAATAATTCATTCAGGGCTTGTGATGCAACCTGGATTTACCTAATCTACACCCAGAGCCGAGTGAGACATAAAGTTGGACACTTCGGGCTGATAGCATTTGTGAGGTTCGAAGAGCAAATGCAGACCATTTGAAGTCATACTGCATGGTACCCATTCCATGGGTCCCAACTCTCCAGGTTTAAGCGATTCTTCCTTCAGCTAAAACATGCATGGGAAACCCACAGTATGGTGCACCGTGTGACCGGGAAACGTTTTCAAATGCATCTCAGTTTTCGTCCCCTTTTACTCGGGTTCACAATTCCAGGCCCTTTACTAACACTCTACCCACTTGGAGAGTCAGTGCCTTTAACCTGCTGTTTGGCACAGTTTGCAATTTCTGCGCAAGATGAACAGGAATAGGGAGAACCAATGAGAGACTAGCTGTAGGTTTCTGCACGGGCAAATTTAACGCTCATTTCCAACCAGGAAGAGGAATTAACCAAACGCTCAGCATGCCGTGCCGGAACCAGATTAGGGCCTGAAGCAACCCTGCGAGTTTGCGGCTAGCTCACAAGAAAGCGATTTGAAGAAAGGAGCTCCGGGTCACTCTAATTCACAAACCTGCAGAGTTATAAATGACAGCTATCGTCCAAAAATATATTGAAGGAAGCCTGCGAAGAGGACTTGAAAGCGGGGCAAAATTGCAGGAAAACGATTTCAGGGGGTAGACTGGAATTGCATTTAAAGCATAGGAAAAAAGGCAGAACGTCGACAATGATGCACTTGGCCAAAAAGGGCGTATGCGTTTTTTCCTGAATATATTCAGGAAAAAACGCATACGCCCTTTTTGGCCAACCAAGCAAGCATGTTTAAGAAATCTGCACTACAATGAAGTCTCACTGCCCCCCGGTCAAAAGGGCCATCTGAAAAAAGTGTAAAATCCAGAAAGGCAGCACAGGCCATGGAGAACAGGGAGCCTTGTTATGCTGATGGGCGGGATGTAAATTGCCAACAGCCACTCTGGAGAAGTGTATGGTGTTTCCTGAAACACCTAAAAAACAAAGCAACAGAGCCTACGGCACTTCCACTTATGGTCCTATAGCTTAGGGAAATTTAAATCAAAAACACACAGCCAAGCCAAAGTTTCAGATGGCTCTGTTTACAAGAACCTCTTCTACGGTACAAGTTAAATATCCCAGAAAGCGAAAAATGGATAAAGAATTTGTGGTACGTACGTACAATGGAATATCAGTCACCAAGGAAAGCTATGTCATCTGGCCCGTCGTGGTGTAATGAGTGGATTCAGGTACGATGATTCTAAGTGAAATAAGTCACACAGAAAATGAAACATCATAAGATATCACTAACACACCGAATGTAAACTTGGCTACACATGAACTGAATTACAAAACAGAACAGGGTCTCAAATTTAGAAAACCAACTTATGTTTGCTTAAGGGGAAAGGTGAGTTGGGGTGCTGCATAAAACCAGAGATAGAAATTAGCACAGATACCATTCCATACGTCAAATATGTAATAGTCAAGACTTACCGCTTGCTCAACGAAATGGGCTAAACACCCTATATTCAACGCCTAGGAATACACCTGACTAGTAAGAATCTTCAAACCCATGGATTTATATGTCTCCATAAGAGAATCAAGCGTGTGTACAGCTGCATGAATGCAGCAGAGAAAATCCGATAAATCCTATTATCAAAATGAATTACAAAAACAAAACACAATGACAGTGAAATAGAGAGCAATTCTTAAATAATTCATTCAGGGCTTGTGATGCAACCTGGATTTACCTCATCTACACCCAGAGCTGAGTGAGACATAAAGTTGGACACTTCGGGCTGATAGCATTGGTGAGGTTCGATGAGCAAATGCAGACCATTTGAAGTCATACTGCATGGTACCCATTCCATGGGTCCCAACTCTCCAGGTTTAAGCGATTCTTCCTTCAGCTAAAACATGCATGGGAAACCCACAGTATGGTGCACCGTGTGACCGGGAAACGTTTTCAAATGCATCTCAGTTTTCGTCCCCTTTTACTCGGGTTCACAATTCCAGACCCTTTACTAACACTCTCCCCACTTGGAGAGTCAGTGCCTTTAACCTCCTGTTGGGCACAGTTTGCAATTTCTGCGCAAGATGAACAGGAATAGGGAGAACCAATGAGAGACTAGCTGTAGGTGTCTGCACGGGCAAATTTAACGCTCATTTCCCACCAGGAAGAGGAATTAACCGAAGGCTCAGCATGCTGTGCCGGAACCAGATTAGGGCCTGAAGCAATCCTGAGGGTTTGCGGCCAGCTCACAAGAAAGAGATTTGAAGAAAGGAGCTCCGGGGCACTGTAATTCAAAACCTGCAGTGTTGTAAATGACAGCTATCGTCCAAAAATATATTGAAGGAAGGCTGCGAAGAGGACTTGAAAGCGGGGCAGAATTTCAGGAAAACGATTTCATGGGGTAGACTGGAATTGCATTTAAAGCATAGGAAAAGAGGCAGAACGTCGACAATGATGCACTTGGCCAAAAAGAGCGTATGCGTTTTTTCCTGAATATATTCAGGAAAAAACGCATACGCTCTTTTTGGCCAACCAAGCAACCATGTTAAAGAAATCTGCACTACAATGAAGTCTCACTGCCCCCCGGTCAAAAGGGCCATCTGAAAAAAGTGTAAAATCCAGAAAGGCAGCACAGGCCATGGAGAACAGGGAGCCTTGTTATGTTCATGGGTGGGATGTAAATTGCCAACAGCCACTCTGGAGAAGTGTATGGTGTTTCCTGAAACACCTAAAAAACAAAGCAACGGAGCCTACGGCACTTCCACTTATGGTCCTATAGCTTAGGGAAATTAAAATGAAAAACACACAGCCACGCCAAAGTTTCAGACGGCTCTGTTTACAAGAACCTCGTCTACGGTACAAGTTAAATATCCCAGAAAGCGAAAAATGGATAAAGAAGTTGTGGTACGTACGTACAATGGAATATCACTCACCAATGAAGTCTATGTCATCTGGCCTGTCGTGGCATAATGAGTGGATTCAGGTACGATGATTCTAAGTGAAATAAGTCACACAGAAAATGAAACATCATAATATATCACTAATACACCGAATGTAATCTTGGCTACACATGAACTGAATTACAAAACAGAACAGGGTCTCAAATTTAGAAAACCAACTTATGTTTGCTTAAGGGGAAAGGTGAGTTGGGGTGCTGCATAAAACCAGAGATAGAAATTAGCACAGATACCATTCCATACGTCAAATATGTAATAGTCAAGACCTACCCCTTGCTCAACGAAATGGGCTAAACACCCTATATTCAACGCCTAGGAATACACCTGACTAGTAAGAATCTTCAAACCCATGGATTTATATGTCTCCATAAGAGAATCAAGCATGTGTACAGCTGCATGAAGGCAGCAGAGAAAATCCGATAAATCCTATTATCAAAATGAATTACAAAAACAAAACACAATGACAGTGAAATAGAGAGCAATTCTTAAATAATTCATTCAGGGCTTGTGATGCAACCTGGATTTACCTCATCTAAACCCAGAGCTGAGTGAGACCTAAGGTTGGACACTTCGGGCTGATAGCATTGGTGAGGTTCGATGAGCAAATGCAGACCATTTGAAGTCATACTACATGGTACCCATTCCATGGGTCCCAACTCTCCAGGTTTAAGCGATTCTTCCTTCAGGTAAAGCATGCATGGGAAGCCCACAGTATGGTGCACCGTGTGACCGGGAAACATTTTCAAATGCATCTCAGTTTTCGTCCCCGTTTACTCGGGTTCACCATTCCAGACCCTTTACGAACACTCTCCCCACTTGGAGAGTCAGTGCCTTTAACCTCCTGTTGGGCACAGTTTGCAATTTCTGCGCAAGATGAAAAGGAATAGGGAGAACCAATGAGAGACTAGCTGTAGGTGTCTGCACGGGCAAATTTAATGCTCATTTCGCACCAGGAAGAGGAATTAACCAAAGGCTCAACATGCCGTGCCTGAAACAGATTAGGGCCTGACAATCGTGCGGGTTTGCAGCCAGCTCACAAGATAGCGAGTTGAAGAAAGGAGCTCAGGGGCACTGTAACTCACAAACCTGCAGAGTAATAAATGACAGCTATCGTCCAAAAATATATTGAAGGAGGTCTGCAAAGACGACTTGTAAGCGGGACAGATTTGCAGGAAAACGATTTCAGGGGGTAGACGGGAATTGCATTTAAAGCATAGGAAAAGAGGCAGAACGTCGACAATGATGCTCTTGGCCAAAAAGGGCGTGTGCGTTTTTTCCTGAATATATTCAGGAAAAAACGCATACGCCCTTTTTGGCCAACCAAGCAAGCATGTTAAAGAAATCTGCACTACAATGAAGTCTCATTGCTCCCCGGGCAAAAGGGCCATATGAAAAAAGTGTAAAGTCCAGAAAGGCAGCACAGGCAATGGAGAACAGGGAGCCTTGTTATGCTGATGGGCGGGATGTAAATTGCCAACTGCCACTCTGGAAAAGTGTATGGTGTTTTCCGGAACACCTAAAAAACAAAGCAACGGAGCCTACGGCATTTCCACTTATGGTCCTACAGTTTAGGGACATTAAAATGAAAAACACACAGCCACCCCAAAGTGTCGGATGGCTCTATTTACAAGAACCTCATCTACAGTACAAGGTAAATATCCCAGAATGTGAAAAATGGATAAAGAAGTTGTGGTATATACATACAATGGAATATCACTCAGCAATGAAATCTATGTCATCAGGCCCGTCGCGGCATAATGAGTGGATTCAGGTACGATGATTCTAAGTGAAATAAGTCACACAGAAAATGAAACATCATAAGATATCACTAATACACGGAATGTAAACTTGGCTACACATGAACTGAATTACAAAACAGAACAGGGTCTCAAATTTAGAAAACCAACTTATGCTTGCTTAAGGGGAAAGGTGAGTTGGCGTGCTGCATAAAACCAGAGATAGAAATTAGCACAGATAACTTTCCATAAGCCAAATATGTCATAGTCAAGACCCACCACTTGCTCAACGAAATGGACTAAACACCACATATTCAACACCTAGGAATACACCTGACTAGTAAGAATCTTCAAACCCATGGATTCATATGCCTCCGTAAGAGAATGAAGCGTGTGTACAGCGGCATGAATGCAGCAGAGAAAATCCGATAAATCCCATTGTCAAAATGAATTACAAAAACAAAACCCAAGGACAGTGAAATAGAGAGCAATTCTTAAATAATTCATTCAGTGCTTGTGATGCAACCTGGATTTACCACATATACACCCAGAGCTGAGTGAGACATAAGGTTGGACACTTTGGGCTGATAGCATTGGTGAGGTTCGATAAGCAAATGCAGACCGTTTGAAGTCATACTGCATGCTAGCCATTCCATGGGTCCCAACTGCCAGGTTTAAGGGATTCTTCCTTCAGCTAAAATATGCATGGGAAACCCACATTATGGTGCACCATGTGACGGGGAAACGTTTTCAAATGCATCTCAGGTTTCGTCTCGTTTTACTTGGGTACACCATTCCAGACCCTTTAATAACACTCTCCCCCTTGGAGAGTCTGTACTTTTAACCTCCTGTTTGGCACAGTTTGCAATTTCTGCGCAAGATGAACAGGAATAGGGAGAACCAATGAGAGACTAGCTGTAGGTGTCTGCACGGGCAAATTTAATGCTCATTTTGCACCAGGAAGAGGAATTAACCAAAGGCTCAACATGCCGTGCCTGAACCAGATTAGGGCCTGACAATCGTGCAGGTTTGCATCCAGCTCACAAGATAGCGAGTTGAAGAAAGGAGCTCAGGGGCACTGTAACTCACAAACCTGCAGAGTAATAAATGACAGCTATCGTCCAAAAATATATTGAAGGAGGTCTGCAAAGACGACTTGTAAGCGGGACAGATTTGCAGGAAAACGATTTCAGGGGGTAGACGGGAATTGCATTTAAAGCATAGGAAAAGAGGCAGAACGTCAACAATGATGCTCTTGGACAAAAAGGGCGTATGCGTTTTTTCCCTGAATATATTCAGGAATAAACGCATACGCCCTTTTTGGCCAACCAAGCAAGCATGTTAAAGAAATCTGCACTACAATGAAGTCTCACTGCCCCCCGGTCAAAAGGGCCATCTGAAAAAAGTGTAAAATCCAGAAAGGCAGCACAGGCCATGGAGAACAGGGAGCCTTGTTATGCTGATGGGCGGGACGTAAATTGCCAACAGCCACTCTGGAGAAGTGTATGGTGTTTCCCGGAACACCGAAAAAACAAAGCTACGGAGCCTACGGCACTTCCACTTATGGTCCTATAGCTTAGGGAAATTAAAATCAAAAACACACAGCCACCCCAAAGTGTCGGACGGCTCTGTTTACAAGAACCTCGTCTACGGTACAAGTTAAATATCCCAGAATGTGAAAAATGGATAAAGAAGTTGTGGTACGTATGTACAGTGGAATATCACACAGCAATGAAATCTATGTCATCAGGCCCGTCGCGGCATAATGAGTGGATTCAGGTACGATGTTTCTAAGTGAAATAAGTCACACAGAAAATGAAACATCATAAGATATCACTTCTACACGGAATGTAAACTTGGCTACACATGAACTGAATTACAAAACAGAACAGGGTCTCAAATTTAGAAAACCAACTTATGCTTGCTTAAGGGGAAAGGTGAGTTGGGGTGCTGCATAAAACCAGAGATAGAAATTAGCACAGATACCTTTCCATAAGCCAAATATGTAATAGTCAAGTCCTACCCCTTGCTCAACGAAATGGACTAAACACCACATATTCAACGCCTAGGAATACACCTGACTAGTAAGAATCTTCAAACCCATGGATTTATATGTCTCCGTAAGAGAATGAAGCGTGTGTAAAGCGGCATGAATGCAGCAGAGAAAATCCGATAAATCCCATTATCAAAATGAATTACACAAACAAAACCCAAGGACAGTGAAATAGAGAGCAATTCTTAAATAATTCATTCAGGGCTTGTGATGCAACCTGGATTTACCACATCTACACCCAGAGCTGAGTGAGACATAAGGTTGGGCACTTCGGGCTGATAGCATTGGTGAGGTTCGATGAGCAAATGCAGACCCTTTGAAGTCATACAGCATGGTACCCATTCCATGGGTCCCAACTCTCCAAGTTTAAGGGATTCTTCCTTCAGCTAAAACATGCATGGGAAACCCACAGTATGGTGCACCGTGTGACTGGCAAACGTTTTCAAATGCATCTCAGTTTTCGTCCCCTTTTACTCGGGTTCACCATTCCAGACCCTTTACGAACACTCTCCCCACTTGGAGAGTCAGTGCCTTTAACCTCCTGTTGGGCACAGTTTGCAATTTCTGCGCAAGATGAAAAGGAATAGGGAGAACCAATGAGAGACTAGCTGTAGGTGTCTGCACGGGCAAATTTAATGCTCATTTCCCACCAGGAAGAGGAATTAACCAAAGGCTCAGCATGCCGTGCCGGAACCAGATTAGGGCCTGAGGCAATCCTGTGGGTTTGCGGCCAGCTCACAAGATAGCGAGTTGAAGAAATGAGCTCAGGGGCACTGTAACTCACAAACCTGCAGAGTTATAAATGACAGCTATCGTCCAAAAATATATTGAAGGATGGCTGCGAAGACGACTTGAAAGTGGGGCAGAATTGCAGGAAAACGATTTCAGGGGGTAGACGGGAATTGCATTTAAAGCATAGGAAAAGAGGCAGAACGTCGACAATGATGCTCTTGGCCAAAAAGGGCGTATGCGTTTTTTCCTGAATATATTCAGGAAAAAACGCATACGCCCTTTTTGGCCAACCAAGCAAGCATGTTAAAGAAATCTGCACTACAATGAAGTCTCACTGCCCCCCGGTCAAAAGGGCCATCTGAAAAAAGTGTAAAATCCAGAAAGGCAGCACAGGCCATGGAGAACATGGAGCCTTGTTATGCTGATGGGCGGGATGTAAATTGCCAACAGCCACTCTGGAGAAGTGTATGGTGTTTCCCGGAACATCTAAAAAACAAAGCAACGGAGCCTACGGCACTTCCCCTTATGGTCCTATAGCTTAGGAAATTTAAAATCAAAAACAAACAGCCACCAAAAAGTCTCGGGCGGCTCTGTTCACAAGAACCTCGTCTACGGTACAAGTTAAATATCCCAGAATGTGAAAAATGGATAAAGAAGTTGTGGTACGTACGTACAGTGGAATATCACACAGCAATGAAATCTATGTCATCAGGCCCGTCGCGGCATAATGAGTGGATTCAGGTACGATGATTCTAAGTGAAATAAGTCACACAGAAAATGAAACATCATAAGATATCACTAATACACGGAATGTAAACTTGGCTACACATGAACTGAATTACAAAACAGAACAGGGTCTGAAATTTAGAAAACCAACTTATGCTTGCTTAAGGGGAAAGGTGAGTTGGGGTGCTGCATAAAACCAGAGATAGAAATTAGCACAGATACCTTTCCATAAGCCAAATATGTAATAGTCAAGACCTACCCCTTGCTCAACGAAATGGACTAAACACCCCATATTCAACGCCTAGGAATACACCTGACTAGTAAGAATCTTCAAACCCATGGATTTATATGTCTCCGTAAGAGAATGAAGCGTGTGTACAGCGGCATGAATGCAGCAGAGAAAATCCGATAAATCCCATTATCAAAATGAATTACACAAACAAAACCCAAGGACAGTGAAATAGAGAGCAATTCTTAAATAATTCATTCAGGGCTTGTGATGCAACCTGGATTTACCACATCTACACCCAGAGCTGAGTGAGACATAAGGTTGGGCACTTCGGGCTGATAGCATTGGTGAGGTTCGATGAGCAAATGCAGACCCTTTGAAGTCATACAGCATGGTACCCATTCCATGGGTCCCAACTCTCCAAGTTTAAGGGATTCTTCCTTCAGCTAAAACATGCATGGGAAACCCACAGTATGGTGCACCGTGTGACTGGCAAACGTTTTCAAATGCATCTCAGTTTTCGTCCCCTTTTACTCGGGTTCACCATTCCAGACCCTTTACGAACACTCTCCCCACTTGGAGAGTCAGTGCCTTTAACCTCCTGTTGGGCACAGTTTGCAATTTCTGCGCAAGATGAAAAGGAATAGGGAGAACCAATGAGAGACTAGCTGTAGGTGTCTGCACGGGCAAATTTAATGCTCATTTCCCACCAGGGAGAGGAATTAACCAAAGGCTCAGCATGCCGTGCCGGAACCAGATTAGGGCCTGAGGCAATCCTGTGGGTTTGCGGCCAGCTCACAAGATAGCGAGTTGAAGAAATGAGCTCAGGGGCACTGTAACTCACAAACCTGCAGAGTTATAAATGACAGCTATCGTCCAAAAATATATTGAAGGATGGCTGCGAAGACGACTTGAAAGTGGGGCAGAATTGCAGGAAAACGATTTCAGGGGGTAGACGGGAATTGCATTTAAAGCATAGGAAAAGAGGCAGAACGTCGACAATGATGCTCTTGGCCAAAAAGGGCGTATGCGTTTTTTCCTGAATATATTCAGGAAAAAACGCATACGCCCTTTTTGGCCAACCAAGCAAGCATGTTAAAGAAATCTGCACTACAATGAAGTCTCACTGCCCCCCGGTCAAAAGGGCCATCTGAAAAAAGTGTAAAATCCAGAAAGGCAGCACAGGCCATGGAGAACATGGAGCCTTGTTATGCTGATGGGCGGGATGTAAATTGCCAACAGCCACTCTGGAGAAGTGTATGGTGTTTCCCGGAACATCTAAAAAACAAAGCAACGGAGCCTACGGCACTTCCCCTTATGGTCCTATAGCTTAGGAAATTTAAAATCAAAAACAAACAGCCACCAAAAAGTCTCGGGCGGCTCTGTTCACAAGAACCTCGTCTACGGTACAAGTTAAATATCCCAGAATGTGAAAAATGGATAAAGAAGTTGTGGTACGTACGTACAGTGGAATATCACACAGCAATGAAATCTATGTCATCAGGCCCGTCGCGGCATAATGAGTGGATTCAGGTACGATGATTCTAAGTGAAATAAGTCACACAGAAAATGAAACATCATAAGATATCACTAATACACGGAATGTAAACTTGGCTACACATGAACTGAATTACAAAACAGAACAGGGTCTGAAATTTAGAAAACCAACTTATGCTTGCTTAAGGGGAAAGGTGAGTTGGGGTGCTGCATAAAACCAGAGATAGAAATTAGCACAGATACCTTTCCATAAGCCAAATATGTAATAGTCAAGACCTACCCCTTGCTCAACGAAATGGACTAAACACCCCATATTCAACGCCTAGGAATACACCTGACTAGTAAGAATCTTCAAACCCATGGATTTATATGTCTCCGTAAGAGAATGAAGCGTGTGTACAGCGGCATGAATGCAGCAGAGAAAATCCGATAAATCCCATTATCAAAATGAATTACACAAACAAAACCCAAGGACAGTGAAATAGAGAGCAATTCTTAAATAATTCATTCAGGGCTTGTGATGCAACCTGGATTTACCACATCTACACCCAGAGCTGAGTGAGACATAAGGTTGGGCACTTCGGGCTGATAGCATTGGTGAGGTTCGATGAGCAAATGCAGACCCTTTGAAGTCATACAGCATGGTACCCATTCCATGGGTCCCAACTCTCCAAGTTTAAGGGATTCTTCCTTCAGCTAAAACATGCATGGGAAACCCACAGTATGGTGCACCGTGTGACTGGCAAACGTTTTCAAATGCATCTCAGTTTTCGTCCCCTTTTACTCGGGTTCACCATTCCAGACCCTTTACGAACACTCTCCCCACTTGGAGAGTCAGTGCCTTTAACCTCCTGTTGGGCACAGTTTGCAATTTCTGCGCAAGATGAAAAGGAATAGGGAGAACCAATGAGAGACTAGCTGTAGGTGTCTGCACGGGCAAATTTAATGCTCATTTCCCACCAGGGAGAGGAATTAACCAAAGGCTCAGCATGCCGTGCCGGAACCAGATTAGGGCCTGAGGCAATCCTGTGGGTTTGCGGCCAGCTCACAAGATAGCGAGTTGAAGAAATGAGCTCAGGGGCACTGTAACTCACAAACCTGCAGAGTTATAAATGACAGCTATCGTCCAAAAATATATTGAAGGATGGCTGCGAAGACGACTTGAAAGTGGGGCAGAATTGCAGGAAAACGATTTCAGGGGGTAGACGGGAATTGCATTTAAAGCATAGGAAAAGAGGCAGAACGTCGACAATGATGCTCTTGGCCAAAAAGGGCGTATGCGTTTTTTCCTGAATATATTCAGGAAAAAACGCATACGCCCTTTTTGGCCAACCAAGCAAGCATGTTAAAGAAATCTGCACTACAATGAAGTCTCACTGCCCCCCGGTCAAAAGGGCCATCTGAAAAAAGTGTAAAATCCAGAAAGGCAGCACAGGCCATGGAGAACATGGAGCCTTGTTATGCTGATGGGCGGGATGTAAATTGCCAACAGCCACTCTGGAGAAGTGTATGGTGTTTCCCGGAACATCTAAAAAACAAAGCAACGGAGCCTACGGCACTTCCCCTTATGGTCCTATAGCTTAGGAAATTTAAAATCAAAAACAAACAGCCACCAAAAAGTCTCGGGCGGCTCTGTTCACAAGAACCTCGTCTACGGTACAAGTTAAATATCCCAGAATGTGAAAAATGGATAAAGAAGTTGTGGTACGTACGTACAGTGGAATATCACACAGCAATGAAATCTATGTCATCAGGCCCGTCGCGGCATAATGAGTGGATTCAGGTACGATGATTCTAAGTGAAATAAGTCACACAGAAAATGAAACATCATAAGATATCACTAATACACGGAATGTAAACTTGGCTACACATGAACTGAATTACAAAACAGAACAGGGTCTGAAATTGAGAAAACCAACTTATGCTTGCTTAAGGGGAAAGGTGAGTTGGGGTGCTGCATAAAACCAGAGATAGAAATTAGCACAGATACCTTTCCATAAGCCAAATATGTAATAGTCAAGACCTACCCCTTGCTCAACGAAATGGACTAAACACCCCATATTCAACGCCTAGGAATACACCTGACTAGTAAGAATCTTCAAACCCATGGATTTATATGTCTCCGTAAGAGAATGAAGCGTGTGTACAGCGGCATGAATGCAGCAGAGAAAATCCGATAAATCCCATTATCAAAATGAATTACACAAACAAAACCCAAGGACAGTGAAATAGAGAGCAATTCTTAAATAATTCATTCAGGGCTTGTGATGCAACCTGGATTTACCACATCTACACCCAGAGCTGAGTGAGACATAAGGTTGGGCACTTCGGGCTGATAGCATTGGTGAGGTTCGATGAGCAAATGCAGACCCTTTGAAGTCATACAGCATGGTACCCATTCCATGGGTCCCAACTCTCCAAGTTTAAGGGATTCTTCCTTCAGCTAAAACATGCATGGGAAACCCACAGTATGGTGCACCGTGTGACTGGCAAACGTTTTCAAATGCATCTCAGTTTTCGTCCCCTTTTACTCGGGTTCACCATTCCAGACCCTTTACGAACACTCTCCCCACTTGGAGAGTCAGTGCCTTTAACCTCCTGTTGGGCACAGTTTGCAATTTCTGCGCAAGATGAAAAGGAATAGGGAGAACCAATGAGAGACTAGCTGTAGGTGTCTGCACGGGCAAATTTAACGCTCATTTCCCACCAGGAAGTGGAATTAACCAAAGGCTCAGCATGCCGTGCCGGAACCAGATTAGGGCCTGAGGCAATCCTGTGGGTTTGCGGCCAGCTCACAAGATAGCGAGTTGAAGAAATAAGCTCAGGGGCACTGTAACTCACAAACCTGCAGAGTTATAAATGACAGCTATCGTCCAAAAATATATTGAAGGAAGACTGCGAAGACGACTTGAAAGTGGGGCAGAATTGCTGGAAAATGATTTCAGGGGGTAGACGGGAATTGCATTTAAAGCATAGGAAAAGAGGCAGAACGTCGACAATGATGCTCTTGGCCAAAAAGGGCGTATGCGTTTTTTCCTGAATATATTCAGGAAAAAACGCATACGCCCTTTTTGGCCAATCAAGCCTGCATGTTCAAGAAATCTGCACTACAATGAAGTCTCACTGTCCCCCGGTCAAAAGGGCCATCTGAAAAATATGTAAAATCCAGAAAGGCAGCACAGGCCATGGAGAACAGCGAGCCTTGTTATGCTGATGGGCAGGATGTAAATTGCGAACTGCCACTCTGGAGAAGTGTATGGTGTTTCCCGGAACATCTAAAAAACAAAGCAACGGAGCCTACAGCACTTCCCCTTATGGTCCTATAGCTTAGGAAAATTATAAATCAAAAATACACAGCCACCCAAACGTCTCGGGCGCCTCTGTTTACAAGAACCTCGTCTATGGTACAAGTTAAATATCCCAGAATGTGAAAAATGGATAAAGAAGTTGTGGTACGTATGTACAGTGGAATATCACACAGCAATGAAATCTATGTCATCAGGCCCGTCGCGGCATAATGAGTGGATTCAGGTACGATGATTCTAAGTGAAATAAGTCACACAGGAAATGAAACATCATAAGATATCACTAATACACGGAATGAAAACTTGGCTACACATGAACTGAATTACAAAACAGAACAGGGTCTCAAATTTAGAAAACCAACTTATGCTTGCTTAAGGGGAAAGGTGAGTTGGGGTACTGCATAAAACCAGAGATAGAAATTAGCACAGATACCTTTCCATAAGCCAAATATGTAATAGTCAAAACCTACCCCTTGCTCAACGAAATGGACTAAACACCCCATATTCAACGCCTAGGAATACACCTGACTAGTAAGAATCTTCAAACCCATGGATTTATATGTCTCCGTAAGAGAATGAAGCGTGTGTACAGCGGCATGAATGCAGCAGAGAAAATCCGATAAATCCCATTATCAAAATGAATTACACAAACAAAACCCAAGGACAGTGAAATAGAGAGCAATTCTTAAATAATTCATTCAGGGCTTGTGATGCAACCTGGATTTACCACATCTACACCCAGAGCTGAGTGAGACATAAGGTTGTGCACTTCGGGCTGATAGCATTGGTGAGGTTCGATGAGCAAATGCAGACCCTTTGAAGTCATACAGCATGGTACCCATTCCATGGGTCCCAACTCTCCAAGTTTAAGGGATTCTTCCTTCAGCTAAAACATGCATGGGAAACCCACAGTATGGTGCACCGTGTGACTGGCAAACGTTTTCAAATGCATCTCAGTTTTCGTCCCCTTTTACTCGGGTTCACCATTCCAGACCCTTTACGAACACTCTCCCCACTTGAAGAGTCAGTGCCCTTAACCTCCTGTTGGGCACAGTTTGCAATTTCTGCGCAAGATGAAAAGGAATAGGGAGAACGAATGAGAGACTAGGTCTAGGTGTCTGCACGGGCAAATTTAACGCTCATTTCCCACCAGGAAGAGGAATTCACCAAAGGCTCAGCATGCCGTGCCGGAACCAGATTAGGGCCTGAGGCAATCCTGTGGGTTTGCGGCCAGCTCACAAGATAGCGAGTTGAAGAAATGAGCTCAGGGGCACTGTAACTCACAAACCTGCAGAGTTATAAATGACAGCTATCGTCCAAAAATATATTGAAGGAAGGCTGCGAAGACGACTTGTAAGTGGGGCAGAATTGCAGGAAAACGATTTCAGGGGGTAGACGGGAATTGCATTTAAAGCATAGGAAAAGAGGCAGAACGTCGACAATGATGCTCTTGGCCAAAAAGGGCGTATGCTTTTTTTCCTGAATATATTCAGGAAAAAACGCATACGCACTTTTTGGCCAACCAAGCAAGCATGTTAAAGAAATCTGCACTACAATGAAGTCTCACTGCCCCCCGGTCAAAAGGGCCATCTGAAAAAAGTGTAAAATCCAGAAAGGCAGCACAGGCCATGGAGAACAGGGAGCCTTGTTATGCTGATGGGTGGGATGTGAATTGCCAACAGCCACTCTGGAGAAGTGTATGGTGTTTCCCGGAACACCAAAAAAACAAAGCTACGGAGCCTACGGCACTTCCACTTATGGTCCTATAGCTTAGGGAAATTAAAATCAAAAACACACAGCCACCCCAAAGTGTCGGACGGCTCTGTTTACAAGAACCTCGTCTACGGTACAAGTTAAATATCCCAGAATGTGAAAAATGGATAAAGAAGTTGTGGTACGTACGGACAATGGAATATCACTCAGCAATGAAATCTATGTCCTCAGGCCCGTCGCGGCATAATGAGTGGATTCAGGTACGATGATTCTAAGTGAAATAAGTCACACAGAAAATGAAACATCATAAGATATCACTAATAAACGGAATGTAAACTTGGCTACACATGAACTGAATTACAAAACAGAACAGGGTCTCAAATTTAGAAAACCAACTTATGCTTGCTTAAGGGGAAAGGTGAGTTGGGGTGCTGCATAAAACCAGAGATAGAAATTAGCACAGATACCTTTCCATAAGCCAAATATGTAATAGTCAAGACCTACCCCTTGCTCAACGAAATGGACTAAACACCCCATATTCAACGCCTAGGAATACACCTGACTAGTAAGAATCTTCAAACCCATGGATTTATATGTCTCCGTAAGAGAATGAAGCGTGTGTACAGCGGTATGAATGCAGCAGAGAAAATCCGATAAATCCCATTATCAAAATGAATTACACAAACAAAACCCAAGGACAGTGAAATAGAGAGCAATTTTTAAATAATTCATTCAGGGCTTGTGATGCAACCTGGATTTACCACATCTACACCCAGAGCTGAGTGAGACATAAGGTTGGGCACTTCGGGCTGATAGCATTGGTGAGGTTCGATGAGCAAATGCAGACCCTTTGAAGTCATACAGCATGGTACCCATTCCATGGGTCCCAACTCTCCAAGTTTAAGGGATTCTTCCTTCAGCTAAAACATGCATGGGAAACCCACAGTATGGTGCACCGTGTGACTGGCAAACGTTTTCAAATGCATCTCAGTTTTCGTCCCCTTTTACTCGGGTTCATCATTCCAGACCCTTTACGAACACTCTCCCCACTTGGAGAGCCAGTGCATTTAACCTCCTGTTGGGCACCGTTTGCAATTTCTGCACAAGATGAAAAGGAATAGGGAGAACGAATGAGAGACTAGCTGTAGGTGTCTGCACGGGCAAATTTAACGCTCATTTCCCACCAGGAAGAGGAATTAACCAAAGGCTCAGCATGCCGTGCCGGAACCAGATTAGGGCCTGAGGCAATCCTGTGGGTTTGCGGCCAGCTCACAAGATAGCGAGTTGAAGAAATGAGCTCAGGGGCACTGTAACTCACAAACCTGCAGAGTTATAAATGACAGCTATCGTCCAAAAATATATTGAAGGAAGGCTGCGAAGACGACTTGTAAGTGGGGCAGAATTGCAGGAAAACGATTTCAGGGGGTAGACGGGAATTGCATTTAAAGCATAGGAAAAGAGGCAGAACGTCGACAATGATGCTCTTGGCCAAAAAGGGCGTATGCTTTTTTTCCTGAATATATTCAGGAAAAAACGCATACGCCCTTTTTGGCCAAGCAAGCAAGCATGTTAAAGAAATCTGCACTACAATGAAGTCTCACTGCCCCCCGGTCAAAAGGGCCATCTGAAAAAAGTGTAAAATCCAGAAAGGCAGCACAGGCCATGGAGAACAGGGAGCCTTGTTATGCTGATGGGCGGGATGTAAATTGCCAACAGCCACTCTGGAGAAGTGTATGGTGTTTCCTGAAACACCTAAAAAACAAAGCAACGGAGCCTACGGCACTTCCACTTATGGTCCTATAGCTTAGGGAAATTTAAATCAAAAACACACAGCCAAGCCAAAGTTTCAGATGGCTCTGTTTACAAGAACCTCTTCTACGGTACAAGTTAAATATCCCAGAAAGCGAAAAATGGATAAAGAAGTTGTGGTACGTACGTACAATGGAATATCAGTCACCAAGGAAAGCTATGTCATCTGGCCCGTCGTGGTGTAATGAGTGGATTCAGGTACGATGATTCTAAGTGAAATAAGTCACACAGAAAATGAAACATCATAAGATATCACTAACACACCGAATGTAATCTTGGCTACACATGAACTGAATTACAAAACAGAACAGGGTCTCAAATTTAGAAAACCAACTTATGTTTGCTTAAGGGGAAAGGTGAGTTGGGGTGCTGCATAAAACCAGAGATAGAAATTAGCACAGATACCATTCCATACGTCAAATATGTAATAGTCAAGACCTACCCCTTGCTCAACGAAATGGGCTAAACACCCTATATTCAACGCCTAGGAATACACCTGACTAGTAAGAATCTTCAAACCCATGGATTTATATGTCTCCATAAGAGAATCAAGCGTGTGTACAGCTGCATGAATGCAGCAGAGAAAATCCGATAAATCCTATTATCAAAATGAATTACAAAAACAAAACACAATGACAGTGAAATAGAGAGCAATTCTTAAATAATTCATTCAGGGCTTGTGATGCAACCTGGATTTACCTCATCTACACCCAGAGCTGAGTGAGACATAAAGTTGGACACTTCGGGCTGATAGCATTGGTGAGGTTCGATGAGCAAATGCAGACCATTTGAAGTCATACTGCATGGTACCCATTCCATGGGTCCCAACTCTCCAGGTTTAAGCGATTCTTCCTTCAGCTAAAACATGCATGGGAAACCCACAGTATGGTGCACCGTGTGACCGGGAAACGTTTTCAAATGCATCTCAGTTTTCGTCCCCTTTTACTCGGGTTCACAATTCCAGACCCTTTACTAACACTCTCCCCACTTGGAGAGTCAGTGCCTTTAACCTCCTGTTTGGCACAGTTTGCAATTTCTGCGCAAGATGAACAGGAATAGGGAGAACCAATGAGAGACTAGCTGTAGGTGTCTGCACGGGCAAATTTAACGCTCATTTCCCACCAGGAAGAGGAATTAACCGAAGGCTCAGCATGCTGTGCCGGAACCAGATTAGGGCCTGAAGCAATCCTGAGGGTTTGCGGCCAGCTCACAAGAAAGAGATTTGAAGAAAGGAGCTCCGGGGCACTGTAATTCAAAACCTGCAGTGTTGTAAATGACAGCTATCGTCCAAAAATATATTGAAGGAAGGCTGCGAAGAGGACTTGAAAGCGGGGCAGAATTTCAGGAAAACGATTTCATGGGGTAGACTGGAATTGCATTTAAAGCATAGGAAAAGAGGCAGAACGTCGACAATGATGCACTTGGCCAAAAAGAGCGTATGCGTTTTTTCCTGAATATATTCAGGAAAAAACGCATACGCTCTTTTTGGCCAACCAAGCAAGCATGTTAAAGAAATCTGCACTACAATGAAGTCTCACTGCCCCCCGGTCAAAAGGGCCATCTGAAAAAAGTGTAAAATCCAGAAAGGCAGCACAGGCCATGGAGAACAGGGAGCCTTGTTATGCTCATGGGTGGGATGTAAATTGCCAACAGCCACTCTGGAGAAGTGTATGGTGTTTCCTGAAACACCTAAAAAACAAAGCAACGGAGCCTACGGCACTTCCACTTATGGTCCTATAGCTTAGGGAAATTAAAATGAAAAACACACAGCCACGCCAAAGTTTCAGACGGCTCTGTTTACAAGAACCTCGTCTACGGTACAAGTTAAATATCCCAGAAAGCGAAAAATGGATAAAGAAGTTGTGGTACGTACGTACAATGGAATATCACTCACCAATGAAGTCTATCTCATCTGGCCCGTCGTGGCATAATGAGTGGATTCAGGTACGATGATTCTAAGTGAAATAAGTCACACAGAAAATGAAACATCATAATATATCACTAATACACCGAATGTAATCTTGGCTACACATGAACTGAATTACAAAACAGAACAGGGTCTCAAATTTAGAAAACCAACTTATGTTTGCTTAAGGGGAAAGGTGAGTTGGGGTGCTGCATAAAACCAGAGATAGAAATTAGCACAGATACCATTCCATACGTCAAATATGTAATAGTCAAGACCTACCCCTTGCTCAACGAAATGGGCTAAACACCCTATATTCAACGCCTAGGAATACACCTGACTAGTAAGAATCTTCAAACCCATGGATTTATATGTCTCCATAAGAGAATCAAGCATGTGTACAGCTGCATGAAGGCAGCAGAGAAAATCCGATAAATCCTATTATCAAAATGAATTACAAAAACAAAACACAATGACAGTGAAATAGAGAGCAATTCTTGAATAATTCATTCAGGGCTTGTGATGCAACCTGGATTTACCTCATCTAAACCCAGAGCTGAGTGAGACCTAAGGTTGGACACTTCGGGCTGATAGCATTGGTGAGGTTCGATGAGCAAATGCAGACCATTTGAAGTCATACTACATGGTACCCATTCCATGGGTCTCAACTCTCCAGGTTTAAGCGATTCTTCCTTCAGGTAAAGCATGCATGGGAAGCCCACAGTATGGTGCACCGTGTGACCGGGAAACATTTTCAAATGCATCTCAGTTTTCGTCCCCGTTTACTCGGGTTCACCATTCCAGACCCTTTACGAACACTCTCCCCACTTGGAGAGTCAGTGCCTTTAACCTCCTGTTGGGCACAGCTTGCAATTTCTGCGCAAGATGAAAAGGAATAGGGAGAACCAATGAGAGACTAGCTGTAGGTGTCTGCACGGGCAAATTTAATGCTCATTTCGCACCAGGAAGAGGAATTAACCAAAGGCTCAACATGCCGTGCCTGAAACAGATTAGGGCCTGACAATCGTGCGGGTTTGCAGCCAGCTCACAAGATAGCGAGTTGAAGAAAGGAGCTCAGGGGCACTGTAACTCACAAACCTGCAGAGTAATAAATGACAGCTATCGTCCAAAAATATATTGAAGGAGGTCTGCAAAGACGACTTGTAAGCGGGACAGATTTGCAGGAAAACGATTTCAGGGGGTAGACGGGAATTGCATTTAAAGCATAGGAAAAGAGGCAGAACGTCGACAATGATGCTCTTGGCCAAAAAGGACGTATGCGTTTTTTCCTGAATATATTCAGGAAAAAACGCATACGCCCTTTTTGGCCAACCAAGCAAGCATGTTAAAGAAATCTGCACTACAATGAAGTCTCATTGCTCCCCGGGCAAAAGGGCCATATGAAAAAAGTGTAAAGTCCAGAAAGGCAGCACAGGCAATGGAGAACAGGGAGCCTTGTTATGCTGATGGGCGGGATGTAAATTGCCAACTGCCACTCTGGAAAAGTGTATGGTGTTTTCCGGAACACCTAAAAAACAAAGCAACGGAGCCTACGGCATTTCCACTTATGGTCCTACAGTTTAGGGACATTAAAATGAAAAACACACAGCCACCCCAAAGTGTCGGATGGCTCTATTTACAAGAACCTCATCTACAGTACAAGGTAAATATTCCAGAATGTGAAAAATGGATAAAGAAGTTGTGGTATATACATACAATGGAATATCACTCAGCAATGAAATCTATGTCATCAGGCCCGTCGCGGCATAATGAGTGGATTCAGGTACGATGATTCTAAGTGAAATAAGTCACACAGAAAATGAAACATCATAAGATATCACTAATACACGGAATGTAAACTTGGCTACACATGAACTGAATTACAAAACAGAACAGGGTCTCAAATTTAGAAAACCAACTTATGCTTGCTTAAGGGGAAAGGTGAGTTGGCGTGCTGCATAAAACCAGAGATAGAAATTAGCACAGATAACTTTCCATAAGCCAAATATGTCATAGTCAAGACCCACCACTTGCTCAACGAAATGGACTAAACACCACATATTCAACACCTAGGAATACACCTGACTAGTAAGAATCTTCAAACCCATGGATTCATATGCCTCCGTAAGAGAATGAAGCGTGTGTACAGCGGCATGAATGCAGCAGAGAAAATCCGATAAATCCCATTGTCAAAATGAATTACAAAAACAAAACCCAAGGACAGTGAAATAGAGAGCAATTCTTAAATAATTCATTCAGTGCTTGTGATGCAACCTGGATTTACCACATATACACCCAGAGCTGAGTGAGACATAAGGTTGGACACTTTGGGCTGATAGCATTGGTGAGGTTCGATAAGCAAATGCAGACCCTTTGAAGTCATACTGCATGGTAGCCATTCCATGGGTCCCAACTGCCAGGTTTAAGGGATTCTTCCTTCAGCTAAAATATGCATGGGAAACCCACATTATGGTGCACCATGTGACGGGGAAACGTTTTCAAATGCATCTCAGTTTTCGTCTCGTTTTACTTGGGTACACCATTCCAGACCCTTTAATAACACTCTCCCCCTTGGAGAGTCTGTACTTTTAACCTCCTGTTTGGCACAGTTTGCAATTTCTGCGCAAGATGAACAGGAATAGGGAGAACCAATGAGAGACTAGCTGTAGGTGTCTGCACGGGCAAATTTAATGCTCCTTTCGCACCAGGAAGAGGAATTAACCAAAGGCTCAACATGCCGTGCCTGAACCAGATTAGGGCCTGACAATCGTGCAGGTTTGCATCCAGCTCACAAGATAGCGAGTTGAAGAAAGGAGCTCAGGGGCACTGTAACTCACAAACCTGCAGAGTAATAAATGACAGCTATCGTCCAAAAATATATTGAAGGAGGTCTGCAAAGACGACTTGTAAGCGGGACAGATTTGCAGGAAAACGATTTCAGGGGGTAGACGGGAATTGCATTTAAAGCATAGGAAAAGAGGCAGAACGTCAACAATGATGCTCTTGGCCAAAAAGGGCGTATGCGTTTTTTCCCTGAATATATTCAGGAATAAACGCATACGCCCTTTTTGGCCAACCAAGCAAGCATGTTAAAGAAATCTGCACTACAATGAAGTCTCACTGCCCCCCGGTCAAAAGGGCCATCTGAAAAAAGTGTAAAATCCAGAAAGGCAGCACAGGCCATGGAGAACAGGGAGCCTTGTTATGCTGATGGGCGGGACGTAAACTGCCAACAGCCACTCTGGAGAAGTGTATGGTGTTTCCCGGAACACCGAAAAAACAAAGCTACGGAGCCTACGGCACTTCCACTTATGGTCCTATAGCTTAGGGAAATTAAAATCAAAAACACACAGCCACCCCAAAGTGTCGGATGGCTCTGTTTACAAGAACCTCGTCTACGGTACAAGTTAAATATCCCAGAATGTGAAAAATGGATAAAGAAGTTGTGGTACGTATGTACAGTGGAATATCACACAGCAATGAAATCTATGTCATCAGGCCCGTCGCGGCATAATGAGTGGATTCAGGTACGATGATTCTAAGTGAAATAAGTCACACAGAAAATGAAACATCATAAGATATCACTACTACACGGAATGTAAACTTGGCTACACATGAACTGAATTACAAAACAGAACAGGGTCTCAAATTTAGAAAACCAACTTATGCTTGCTTAAGGGGAAAGGTGAGTTGGGGTGCTGCATAAAACCAGAGATAGAAATTAGCACAGATACCTTTCCATAAGCCAAATATGTAATAGTCAAGTCCTACCCCTTGCTCAACGAAATGGACTAAACACCCCATATTCAACGCCTAGGAATACACCTGACTAGTAAGAATCTTCAAACCCATGGATTTATATGTCTCCGTAAGAGAATGAAGCGTGTGTAAAGCGGCATGAATGCAGCAGAGAAAATCCGATAAATCCCATTATCAAAATGAATTACACAAACAAAACCCAAGGACAGTGAAATAGAGAGCAATTCTTAAATAATTCATTCAGGGCTTGTGATGCAACCTGGATTTACCACATCTACACCCAGAGCTGAGTGAGACATAAGGTTGGGCACTTCGGGCTGATAGCATTGGTGAGGTTCGATGAGCAAATGCAGACCCTTTGAAGTCATACAGCATGGTACCCATTCCATGGGTCCCAACTCTCCAAGTTTAAGGGATTCTTCCTTCAGCTAAAACATGCATGGGAAACCCAAAGTATGGTGCACCGTGTGACTGGCAAACGTTTTCAAATGCATCTCAGTTTTCGTCCCCTTTTACTCGGGTTCACCATTCCAGACCCTTTACGAACACTCTCCCCACTTGGAGAGTCAGTGCCTTTAACCTCCTGTTGGGCACAGTTTGCAATTTCTGCGCAAGATGAAAAGGAATAGGGAGAACCAATGAGAGACTAGCTGTAGGTGTCTGCACGGGCAAATTTAACGCTCATTTCCCACCAGGAAGAGGAATTCACCAAAGGCTCAGCATGCCGTGCCGGAACCAGATTAGGGCCTGAGGCAATCCTGTGGGTTTGCGGCCAGCTCACAAGATAGCGAGTTGAAGAAATGAGCTCAGGGGCACTGTAACTCACAAACCTGCAGAGTTATAAATGACAGGATCGTCCAAAAATATATTGAAGGATGGCTGCGAAGACGACTTGAAAGTGGGGCAGAATTGCAGGAAAACGATTTCAGGGGGTAGACGGGAATTGCATTTAAAGCATAGGAAAAGAGGCAGAACGTCGACAATGATGCTCTTGGCCAAAAAGGGCGTATGCGTTTTTTCCTGAATATATTCAGGAAAAAACGCATACGCCCTTTTTGGCCAACCAAGCAAGCATGTTAAAGAAATCTGCACTACAATGAAGTCTCACTGCCCCCCGGTCAAAAGGGCCATCTGAAAAAAGTGTAAAATCCAGAAAGGCAGCACAGGCCATGGAGAACATGGAGCCTTGTTATGCTGATGGGCGGGATGTAAATTGCCAACAGCCACTCTGGAGAAGTGTATGGTGTTTCCCGGAACATCTAAAAAACAAAGCAACGGAGCCTACGGCACTTCCCCTTATGGTCCTATAGCTTAGGAAATTTAAAATCAAAAACAAACAGCCACCAAAAAGTCTCGGGCGGCTCTGTTCACAAGAACCTCGTCTACGGTACAAGTTAAATATCCCAGAATGTGAAAAATGGATAAAGAAGTTGTGGTACGTACGTACAGTGGAATATCACACAGCAATGAAATCTATGTCATCAGGCCCGTCGCGGCATAATGAGTGGATTCAGGTACGATGATTCTAAGTGAAATAAGTCACACAGGAAATGAAACATCATAAGATATCACTAATACACGGAATGAAAACTTGGCTACACATGAACTGAATTACAAAACAGAACAGGGTCTCAAATTTAGAAAACCAACTTATGCTTGCTTAAGGGGAAAGGTGAGTTGGGGTACTGCATAAAACCAGAGATAGAAATTAGCACAGATACCTTTCCATAAGCCAAATATGTAATAGTCAAGACCTACCCCTTGCTCAACGAAATGGACTAAACACCCCATATTCAACGCCTAGGAATACACCTGACTAGTAAGAATCTTCAAACCCATGGATTTATATGTCTCCGTAAGAGAATGAAGCGTGTGTACAGCGGCATGAATGCAGCAGAGAAAATCCGATAAATCCCATTATCAAAATGAATTACACAAACAAAACCCAAGGACAGTGAAATAGAGAGCAATTCTTAAATAATTCATTCAGGGCTTGTGATGCAACCTGGATTTACCACATCTACACCCAGAGCTGAGTGAGACATAAGGTTGGGCACTTCGGGCTGATAGCATTGGTGAGGTTCGATGAGCAAATGCAGACCCTTTGAAGTCATACAGCATGGTACCCATTCCATGGGTCCCAACTCTCCAAGTTTAAGGGATTCTTCCTTCAGCTAAAACATGCATGGGAAACCCACAGTATGGTGCACCGTGTGACTGGCAAACGTTTTCAAATGCATCTCAGTTTTCGTCCCCTTTTACTCGGGTTCACCATTCCAGACCCTTTACGAACACTCTCCCCACTTGAAGAGTCAGTGCCCTTAACCTCCTGTTGGGCACAGTTTGCAATTTCTGCGCAAGATGGAAAGGAATAGGGAGAACGAATGAGAGACTAGCTCTAGGTGTCTGCACGGGCAAATTTAACGCTCATTTCCCACCAGGAAGAGGAATTCACCAAAGGCTCAGCATGCCGTGCCGGAACCAGATTAGGGCCTGAGGCAATCCTGTGGGTTTGCGGCCAGCTCACAAGATAGCGAGTTGAAGAAATGAGCTCAGGGGCACTGTAACTCACAAACCTGCAGAGTTATAAATGACAGCTATCGTCCAAAAATATATTGAAGGAAGGCTGCGAAGACGACTTGTAAGTGGGGCAGAATTGCAGGAAAACGATTTCAGGGGGTAGACGGGAATTGCATTTAAAGCATAGGAAAAGAGGCAGAACGTCGACAATGATGCTCTTGGCCAAAAAGGGCGTATGCTTTTTTTCCTGAATATATTCAGGAAAAAACGCATACGCCCTTTTTGGCCAACCAAGCAAGCATGTTCAAGAAATCTGCACTACAATGAAGTCTCACTGCCCCCCGGTCAAAAGGGCCATCTGAAAAAAGTGTAAAATCCAGAAAGGCAGCACAGGCCATGGAGAACAGGGAGCCTTGTTATGCTGATGGGTGGGATGTGAATTGCCAACAGCCACTCTGGAGAAGTGTATGGTGTTTCCCGGAACACCGAAAAAACAAAGCTACGGAGCCTACGGCACTTCCACTTATGGTCCTATAGCTTAGGGAAATTAAAATCAAAAACACACAGCCACCCCAAAGTGTCGGACGGCTCTGTTTACAAGAACCTCGTCTACGGTACAAGTTAAATATCCCAGAATGTGAAAAATGGATAAAGAAGTTGTGGTACGTACGGACAATGGAATATCACTCAGCAATGAAATCTATGTCCTCAGGCCCGTCGCGGCATAATGAGTGGATTCAGGTACGATGATTCTAAGTGAAATAAGTCACACAGAAAATGAAACATCATAAGATATCACTAATACACGGAATATAAACTTGGCTACACATGAACTGAATTACAAAACAGAACAGGGTCTCAAATTTAGAAAACCAACTTATGCTTGCTTAAGGGGAAAGGTGAGTTGGGGTGCTGCATAAAACCAGAGATAGAAATTAGCACAGATACCTTTCCATAAGCCAAATATGTAATAGTCAAGACCTACCCCTTGCTCAACGAAATGGACTAAACACCCCATATTCAACGCCTAGGAATACACCTGACTAGTAAGAATCTTCAAACCCATGGATTTATATGTCTCCGTAAGAGAATGAAGCGTGTGTACAGCGGTATGAATGCAGCAGAGAAAATCCGATAAATCCCATTATCAAAATGAATTACACAAACAAAACCCAAGGACAGTGAAATAGAGAGCAATTTTTAAATAATTCATTCAGGGCTTGTGATGCAACCTGGATTTACCACATCTACACCCAGAGCTGAGTGAGACATAAGGTTGGGCACTTCGGGCTGATAGCATTGGTGAGGTTCGATGAGCAAATGCAGACCCTTTGAAGTCATACAGCATGGTACCCATTCCATGGGTCCCAACTCTCCAAGTTTAAGGGATTCTTCCTTCAGCTAAAACATGCATGGGAAACCCACAGTATGGTGCACCGTGTGACTGGCAAACGTTTTCAAATGCATCTCAGTTTTCGTCCCCTTTTACTCGGGTTCATCATTCCAGACCCTTTACGAACACTCTCCCCACTTGGAGAGCCAGTGCCTTTAACCTCCTGTTGGGCACCGTTTGCAATTTCTGCACAAGATGAAAAGGAATACGGAGAACGAATGAGAGACTAGCTGTAGGTGTCTGCACGGGCAAATTTAACGCTCATTTCCAACCAGGAAGAGGAATTAACCAAACGCTCAGCATGCCGTGCCGGAACCAGATTAGGGCCTGAAGCAACCTTGCGAGTTTGCGGCTAGCTCACAAGAAAGCGATTTGAAGAAAGGAGCTCCGGGTCACTCTAATTCACAAACCTGCAGAGTTATAAATGACAGCTATCGTCCAAAAATATATTGAAGGAAGCCTGCGAAGAGGACTTGAAAGCGGGGCAGAATTGCAGGAAAACGATTTCAGGGGGTAGACTGGAATTGCATTTAAAGCATAGGAAAAGAGGCAGAACGTCGACAATGATGCACTTGGCCAAAAAGGGCGTATGCGTTTTTTCCTGAATATATTCAGGAAAAAACGCATACGCCCTTTTTGGCCAACCAAGCAAGCATGTTAAAGAAATCTGCACTACAATGAAGTCTCACTGCCCCCCGGTCAAAAGGGCCATCTGAAAAAAGTGTAAAATCCAGAAAGGCAGCACAGGCCATGGAGAACAGGGAGCCTTGTTATGCTGATGGGCGGGATGTAAATTGCCAACAGCCACTCTGGAGAAGTGTATGGTGTTTCCTGAAACACCTAAAAAACAAAGCAACAGAGCCTACGGCACTTCCACTTATGGTCCTATAGCTTAGGGAAATTTAAATCAAAAACACACAGCCAAGCCAAACTTTCAGATGGCTCTGTTAACAAGAACCTCTTCTACGGTACAAGTTAAATATCCCAGAAAGCGAAAAATGGATAAAGAAGTTGTGGTACGTACGTATAATGGAATATCAGTCACCAAGGAAAGCTATGTCATCTGGCCCGTCGTGGTGTAATGAGTGGATTCAGGTACGATGATTCTAAGTGAAATAAGTCACACAGAAAATGAAATATCATAAGATATCACTAACACACCGAATGTAATCTTGGCTACACATGAACTGAATTACAAAACAGAACAGGGTCTCAAATTTAGAAAACCAACTTATGTTTGCTTAAGGCGAAAGGTGAGTTGGGGTGCTGCATAAAACCAGAGATAGAAATTAGCACAGATACCATTCCATACGTCAAATATGTAATAGTCAAGACCTACCCCTTGCTCAACGAAATGGGCTAAACACCCTATATTCAACGCCTAGGAATACACCTGACTAGTAAGAATCTTCAAACCCATGGATTTATATGTCTCCATAAGAGAATCAAGCGTGTGTACAGCTGCATGAAGGCAGCAGAGAAAATCCGATAAATCCTATTATCAAAATGAATTACAAAAACAAAACACAATGACAGTGAAATAGAGAGCAATTCTTAAATAATTCATTCAGGGCTTCTGATGCAACCTGGATTTACCTCATCTACACCCAGAGCTGAGTGAGACATAAAGTTGGACACTTCGGGCTGATAGCATTGGTGAGGTTCGATGAGCAAATGCAGACCATTTGAAGTCATACTGCATGGTACCCATTCCATGGGTCCCAACTCTCCAGGTTTAAGCGATTCTTCCTTCAGCTAAAACATGCATGGGAAACCCACAGTATGGTGCACCGTGTGACCGGGAAACGTTTTCAAATGCATCTCAGTTTTCGTCCCCTTTTACTCGGGTTCACAATTCCAGACCCTTTACTAACACTCTCCCCACTTGGAGAGTCAGTGCCTTTAACCTCCTGTTTGGCACAGTTTGCAATTTCTGTGCAAGATGAACAGGAATAGGGAGAACCAATGAGAGACTAGCTGTAGGTGTCTGCACGGGCAAATTTAACGCTCATTTCCCACCAGGAAGAGGAATTAACCGAAGGCTCAGCATGCTGTGCCGGAACCAGATTAGGGCCTGAAGCAATCCTGAGGGTTTGCGGCCAGCTCACAAGAAAGAGATTTGAAGAAAGGAGCTCCGGGGCACTGTAATTCAAAACCTGCAGTGTTGTAAATGACAGCTATCGTCCAAAAATATATTGAAGGAAGGCTGCGAAGAGGACTTGAAAGCGGGGCAGAATTTCAGGAAAACGATTTCATGGGGTAGACTGGAATTGCATTGAAAGCATAGGAAAAGAGGCAGAACGTCGACAATGATGCACTTGGCCAAAAAGAGCGTATGCGTTTTTTCCTGAATATATTCAGGAAAAAACGCATACGCTCTTTTTGGCCAACCAAGCAACCATGTTAAAGAAATCTGCACTACAATGAAGTCTCACTGCCCCCCGGTCAAAAGGGCCATCTGAAAAAAGTGTAAAATCCAGAAAGGCAGCACAGGCCATGGAGAACAGGGAGCCTTGTTATGCTCATGGGTGGGATGTAAATTGCCAACAGCCACTCTGGAGAAGTGTATGGTGTTTCCTGAAACACCTAAAAAACAAAGCAACGGAGCCTACGGCACTTCCACTTATGGTCCTATAGCTTAGGGAAATTAAAATCAAAAACACACAGCCACGCCAAAGTTTCAGACGGCTCTGTTTACAAGAACCTCGTCTACGGTACAAGTTAAATATCCCAGAAAGCGAAAAATGGATAAAGAAGTTGTGGTACGTACGTACAATGGAATATCACTCACCAATGAAGTCTATGTCATCTGGCCCGTCGTGGCATAATGAGTGGATTCACGTACGATGATTCTAAGTGAAATAAGTCACACAGAAAATGAAACATCATAATATATCACTAATACACCGAATGTAATCTTGGCTACACATGAACTGAATTACAAAACAGAACAGGGTCTCAAATTTAGAAAACCAACTTATGTTTGCTTAAGGGGAAAGGTGAGTTGGGGTGCTGCATAAAACCAGAGATAGAAATTAGCACAGATACCATTCCATACGTCAAATATGTAATAGTCAAGACCTACCCCTTGCTCAACGAAATGGGCTAAACACCCTATATTCAACGCCTAGGAATACACCTGACTAGTAAGAATCTTCAAACCCATGGATTTATATGTCTCCATAAGAGAATCAAGCATGTGTACAGCTGCATGAAGGCAGCAGAGAAAATCCGATAAATCCTATTATCAAAATGAATTACAAAAACAAAACACAATGACAGTGAAATAGAGAGCAATTCTTAAATAATTCATTCAGGGCTTGTGATGCAACCTGGATTTACCTCATCTAAACCCAGAGCTGAGTGAGACCTAAGGTTGGACACTTCGGGCTGATAGCATTGGTGAGGTTCGATGAGCAAATGCAGACCATTTGAAGTCATACTACATGGTACCCATTCCATGGGTCCCAACTCTCCAGGTTTAAGCGATTCTTCCTTCAGGTAAAGCATGCATGGGAAGCCCACAGTATGGTGCACCGTGTGACCGGGAAACATTTTCAAATGCATCTCAGTTTTTGTCCCCGTTTACTCGGGTTCAGAATTCCAGACCCTTTACAAACACTCTCCCCACTTGGAGAGTCAGTGCCTTTAACCTGCTGTTTGGCACAGTTTGCAATTTCTGTGCAAGAGGAATAGGAATAGGAAGAACCAATGAGAGACTAACTGTAGGTTTCTGCACGGGCAAATTTAACGCTCATTTCCAACCAGGAAGAGGAATTAACCAAACGCTCAGCATGCCGTGCCGGAACCAGATTAGGGCCTGAAGCAATCCTGCGGGTTTGCGGCCAGCTCAAAAGAAAGCGATTTGAAGAAAGGAGCTCAGGGGCACTGTAATTCACAAACCTGCAGAGTTATAAATGACAGCTATCGTCCAAAAATATATTGAAGGAAGGCTGCGAAGAGGACTTGAAAGCGGGGCAAATTTGCAGGAAAACGATTTCAGGGGGTAGACTGGAATTGCATTTAAAGCATAGGAAAAGAGGCAGAACGTCGACAACGATGCACTTGGCCAAAAAGGGCGTATGCGTTTTTTCCGGAATATACGCATACGCCCTTTTTGGCCAACCAAGCAAGCATGTTAAAGAAATCTGCACTACAATGAAGTCTCACTGCCCCCCGGTCAAAAGGGCCATCTGAAAAAAGTGTAAAATCCAGAAAGGCAGCACAGGCCATGGAGAACAGGGAGCCTTGTTATGCTCATGGGTGGGATGTAAATTGCCAACAGCCACTCTGGAGAAGTGTATGGTGTTTCCTGAAACACCTAAAAAACAAAGCAACGGAGCCTACGGCACTTCCACTTATGGTCCTATAGCTTAGGGAAATTAAAATAAAAAACACACAGCCACCCCAAAGTTTCAGACGGCTCTGTTTACAAGAACCTCGTCTACGGTACAAGTTAAATATCCCAGAAAGCGAAAAATGGATAAAGAAGTTGTGGTACGTACGTACAATGGAATATCACTCACCAATGAAATCTATGTCATCTGGCCCGTTGTGGCATAATGAGTGGATTCAGGTACGATGATTCTAAGAGAAATAAGTCACACAGAAAATGAAACATCATAAGTTATCTCTAATACACCGAATGTAATCTTGGCTACACATGAACTGAATTACAAAACAGAACAGGGTCTCAAATTTAGAAAACCAACTTATGTTTGCTTAAGGGGAAAGGTGAGTTGGGGTGCTGCATAAAACCAGAGATATAAATTAGCACAGATACCATTCCATACGTCAAATATGTAATAGTCAAGACCTACCCCTTGCTCAACGAAATGGGCTAAACACCCTATATTCAACGCCTAGGAATACACCTGACTAGTAAGAATCTTCAAACCCATGGATTTATATGTCTCCATAAGAGAATCAAGCGTGTGTACAGCTGCATGAAGGTAGCAGAGAAAATCCGATAAATACTATTATCAAAATGAATTACAAAAACAAAACACAATGACAGTGAAATAGAGAGCAATTCTTAAATAATTCATTCAGGGCTTGTGATGCAACCTGGATTTACCTCATCTACACCCAGAGCTGAGTGAGACATAAAGTTGGACACTTCGGGCTGATAGCATTGGTGAGGTTCGAAGAGCAAATGCAGACCCTTTGAAGTCATACAGCATGGTACCCATTCCATGGGTCCCAACTCTCCAAGTTTAAGGGATTCTTCCTTCAGCTAAAACATGCATGGGAAACCCACAGTATGGTGCACCGTGTGACTGGCAAACGTTTTCAAATGCATCTCAGTTTTCGTCCCCTTTTACTCGGGTTCACCATTCCAGACCCTTTACGAACACTCTCCCCACTTGGAGAGTCAGTGCCTTTAACCTCCTGTTGGGCACAGTTTGCAATTTCTGCGCAAGATGAAAAGGAATAGGGAGAACGAATGAGAGACTAGCTCTAGGTGTCTGCACGGGCAAATTTATTGCTCATTTCCCACCAGGAAGAGGAATTAACCAAAGGCTCAGCATGCCGTGCCGGAACCAGATTAGGGCCTGAGGCAATCCTGTGGGTTTGCAGCCAGCTCATAAGATAGCGAGTTGAAGAAATGAGCTCAGGGGCACTGTAACTCACAAACCTGTAGAGTTATAAATGACAGCTATCGTCCAAAAATATATTGAAGGAAGGCTGCGAAGACGACTTGTATGCGGGGCAGAATTGCTGGAAAACGATTTCACGGGGTAGACGGGAATTGCATTTAAAGCATAGGAAAAGAGGCAGAACGACAATGATGCTCTTGGCCAAAAAGGGCGTATGCGTTTTTTCCTGAATATATTCAGGAAAAAACGCATACGCACTCTTTGGCCAACCAAGCAAGCATGTTAAAGAAATCTGCACTACAATGAAGTCTCATTGCCCCCCAGTCAAAAGGGCCATCTGAAAAAAGTGTAAAATCCAGAAAGGCAGCACAGGCCATGGAGAACAGGGAGCCTTGTTATGCTGATGGGCGGGATGTAAATTGCCAACAGCCACTCTGGAGAAGTGTATGGTGTTTCCCGGAACACCGAAAAAACAAAGCTACGGAGCCTACGGCACTTCCACTTATGGTCCTATAGCTTAGGGAAATTAAAATCAAAAACACACAGGCACCCCAAAGTGTCGGACGGCTCTGTTTACAAGAACCTCGTCTACGGTACAAGTTAAATATCCCAGAATGTGAAAAATGGATAAAGAAGTTGTGGTACGTACGTACAATGGAATATCACTCAGCAATGAAATCTATGTCATCAGGCCCGTCGCAGCATAATGAGTGGATTCAGGTTCGATGATTCTAAGTGAACTAAGTCACACAGAAAATGAAACATCATAAGATATCACTACTACACGGAATGTAAACTTGGCTACACATGAACTGAATTACAAAACAGAACAGGGTCTCAAATTTAGAAAACCAAGTTATGCTTGCTTAAGGGGAAAGGTGAGTTGGGGTGCTGCATAAAACCAGAGATAGAAATTAGCACAGATACCTTTCCATAAGCCAAATATGTAATAGTCAAGACCTACCCCTTGCTCAACAAAATGACTAAACACCCCATATTCAACGCCTAGGAATACACCTGACTAGTAAGAATCTTCAAACCCATGGATTTATATGTCTCCGTAAGAGAATGAAGCGTGTGTACAGCGGCATGAATGCAGCAGAGAAAATCCGATAAATCCCATTATCAAAATGAATTACACAAACAAAACCCAAGGACAGTGAAATAGAGAGCAATTCTTAAATAATTCATTCAGGGCTTGTGATGCAACCTGGATTTACCACATCTACACCCAGAGCTGAGTGAGACATAAGGTTGGGCACTTCGGGCTGATAGCATTGGTGAGGTTCGATGAGCAAATGCAGACCCTTTGAAGTCATACAGCATGGTACCCATTCCATGGGTCCCAACTCTCCAAGTTTAAGGGATTCTTCCTTCAGCTAAAACATGCATGGGAAACCCACAGTATGGTGCACCGTGTGACTGGCAAACGTTTTCAAATGCATCTCAGTTTTCGTCCCCTTTTACTCGGGTTCACCATTCCAGACCCTTTACGAACACTCTCCCCACTTGGAGAGTCAGTGCCTTTAACCTCCTGTTGGGCACAGTTTGCAATTTCTGCGCAAGATGAAAAGGAATAGGGAGAACGAATCAGAGACTAGCTCTAGGTGTTTGCACGGGCAAATTTAACGCTCATTTCCCACCAGGAAGAGGAATTAACCAAACGCTCAGCATGCCGTGCCGGAACCAGATTAGGGCCTGAGGCAATCCTGTGGGTTTGCGGCCAGCTCACAAGATAGCGAGTTGAAGAAATGAGCTCAGGGGCATTGTAACTCACAAACCTGCAGAGTTGTAAATGACAGCTATCGTCCAAAAATATATTGAAGGAAGGCTGCGAAGACGACTTGTAAGTGGGGCAGAATTGCAGGAAAACGATTTCAGGGGGGACACGGGAATTGCATTTAAAGCATAGGAAAAGAGGCAGAACGACAATGATGCTCTTGGCCAAAAAGGGCGTATGCGTTTTTTCCTGAATACATACAGGAAAAAACGCATACGCCCTTTTTGGCCAAGCAAGCAAGCATGTTAAAGAAATCTGCACTACAATGAAGTCTCACTGCCCCCCGGTCAAAAGTGCCATCTGAAAAAAGTGTAAAATCCAGAAAGGCAGCACAGGCCATGGAGAACAGCGAGCCTTGTTATGCTGATGGGCGGGATGTAAATAGCCAACAACCAGTCTGGAAAAATGTATGGTGTTTCCCGGAACATCTAAAAAACAAAGCAACGGAGCCTACGGCAATTCCCCTTATGGTCCTATAGCTTAGGGAAATTAAAATCAAAAACACACAGCCACCCAAAAGTCTCGGGCGGCTCTGTTTACAATAACCTCCTCTACGGTACAAGTTAAATATCCCAGAATGTGAAAAATGGATAAAGAAATTGTGGTACGTTCGTACAATGGAATATCACACAGCAATGAATTCTATGTCATCAGGCCCGTCGCGGCATAATGAGTGGATTCAGGTACGATGATTCTAAGTGAAATAAGTCACACAGAAAATGAAACATCATAAGATATCACTACTACACGGAATGTAAACTTGGCTACACATGAACTGAATTACAAAACAGAACAGGGTCTCAAATTTAGAAAACCAACTTATGCTTGCTTAAGGGGAAAGGTGAGTTGGGGTGCTGCATAAAACCAGAGATAGAAATTAGCACAGATACCTTTCCATAAGCCAAATATGTAATAGTCAAGACCTACCCCTTGCTCAACAAAATGACTAAACACCCCATATTCAACGCCTAGGAATACACCTGACTAGTAAGAATCTTCAAACCCATGGATTTATATGTCTCCGTAAGAGAATGAAGCGTGTGTACAGCGGCATGAATGCAGCAGAGAAAATCCGATAAATCCCATTATCAAAATGAATTACACAAACAAAACCCAAGGACAGTGAAATAGAGAGCAATTCTTAAATAATTCATTCAGGGCTTGTGATGCAACCTGGATTTACCACATCTACACCCAGAGCTGAGTGAGACATAAGGTTGGGCACTTCGGGCTGATAGCATTGGTGAGGTTCGATGAGCAAATGCAGACCCTTTGAAGTCATACAGCATGGTACCCATTCCATGGGTCCCAACTCTCCAAGTTTAAGGGATTCTTCCTTCAGCTAAAACATGCATGGGAAACCCACAGTATGGTGCACCGTGTGACTGGCAAACGTTTTCAAATGCATCTCAGTTTTCGTCCCCTTTTACTCAGGTTCACCATTCCAGACCCTTTACGAACACTCTGCCCACTTGGAGAGTCAGTGCCTTTAACCTCCTGTTGGGCACAGTTTGCAATTTCTGCGCAAGATGAAAAGGAATAGGGAGAACGAATGAGAGACTAGCTCTAGGTGTCTGCACGGGCAAATTTAACGCTCATTTCCCACCAGGAAGAGGAATTAACCAAAGGCTCAGCATGCCGTGCCGGAACCAGATTAGGGCCTGAGGCAATCCTGTGGGTTTGCGGCCAGCTCACAAGATAGCGAGTTGAAGAAATGAGCTCAGGGGCACTGTAACTCACAAACCTGCAGAGTTATAAATGACAGCTATCGTCCAAAAATATATTGAAGGAAGGCTGCGAAGACGACTTGTAAGTGGGGCAGAATTGCAGGAAAACGATTTCAGGGGGTAGACGGGAATTGCATTTAAAAAATAGGAAAAGAGGCAGAACGTCGACAATGATGCTCTTGGCCAAAAAGGGCGTATGCGTTTTTTCCTGAATATATTCAGGAAAAAACGCATACACCCTTTTTGGCCAAGCAAGCAAGAATGTTAAAGAAATCTGCACTACAATGAAGTCTCACTGCCCCCGGGTCAAAAGGGCTATCTGAAAAGAGTGTAAAATCCAGAAAGGCAGCACAGGCCATGGAGAACAGGGAGCCTTGTTATGCTGATGGGCGAGATGTAAATTGCCAACAGCCACTCTGGAGAAGTGTATGGTGTTTCCCGCAACACCGAAAAAACAAAGCTACGGAGCCTACGGCACTTCCACTTATGGTCCTATAGCTTAGGGAAATTAAAATCAAAAACACACAGCCACCCCAAAGTGTCGGACGGCTCTGTATACAAGAACCTCGTCTACGGTACAAGTTAAATATCCCAGAATGTGAAAAATGGATAAAGAAGTTGTGGTACGTACGTACAATGGAATATCACTCAGCAATGAAATCTATGTCATCAGGCCCGTCGCGGCATAATGAGTGGATTCAGGTACGATGATTCTAAGTGAAATAAGTCACACAGAAAATGAAACATCATAAGATATCACTACTACACGGAATGTAAACTTGGCTACACATGAAATGAATTACAAAACAGAACAGGGTCTCAAATTTAGAAAACCAACTTATGCTTGCTTAAGTGTAAAGGTGAGTTAGGGTGTTGCATAAAACCAGAGATAGAAATTAGCACAGATACCTTTCCATAAGCCAAATATGTAATAGTCAAGACCTACCCCTTGCTCAACAAAATGGACTAAACACCCCATATTCAACGCCTAGGAATACACCTGACTAGTAAGAATCTTCAAACCCATGGATTTATATGTCTCTGTAAGAGAATCAAGCGTGTGTACAGCGGCATAAAATCAGCAGTGAAAATCCGATAAATCCAGTTATCAAACTAAATTACAAAAACAAAACACAATGACAGTGAAATAGAGAGCAATTCTTAAATAATTCATTCAGGGCTTGTGATGCAACCTGGATTTACCACATCTACACCCAGAGCTGGGTGAGACATAAGGCTGGACACGTCTGACTGATAGCATTGGTGAGGTTCAGTGAGCAAATGCAGACCCTTTGAAGTCATACTGCATGGTACCCATTCCATGGGTCCCAACTCTCCAGGTTTAAGGAATTCTTCCTTCAGCTTAAACATGCTTGGGAATCCCAGAGTATGGTCCGCCGTGTGACTGGGAAACGATTTTAAATGCCTCTCAGGTTTCGTTCCCTGGTACTTGGGTTCACCATTCCAGACGCTTTACTAACTCTCTACCCACTTGGAGAGTCAGTGCCTTTAACCTCCTGTTTGGCACAGTTTGCAATTTCTGCGCAAGATGAACAGGAATAGGGAGAACCAATGAGAGACTAGCTTTAGGGTCTGCACGAGCAACTTAAATGTTCATTTCCCACCAGAAAGAGGAATTTACCAAAGTCTCAGCGTGCCGTGCCGAAACCATTTTAGGGCCTGAAGCAATCCTGTGGGTTTGCGGCCAGCTCACAAGCAAGCGAGTTGAAGAAAGGAGCTCAGGGACACTGTAATTAACAAACCTGCAGAGTTATAAATGACAGGTATCATACAAAAATATATTGAAGTAAGGCTGCGAAGAGGGCTTGAAACGGGGCAGAATTCCAGGAATATGATTTCAGGAGGTAGACGGGCAGTGCTCTGAAAGCATAGGAGAAGAGGCCGATCCTCGACAATGATGCACTTGGTCAAAAAGTGCATATGCGTTTTTTCAGGGCCCTCATTAAAGAGGGTAGGAGGCTCCCAGCATGCTTTCGTGGCCAACAGTGGGCCCACATCGCCAAGGCGATGTGAGCCAGCCAGGCAGGAGTGACCTCACATCAGAGGGCCCACCTCACAGAAGGGTAAGGAACCCAGCCAGGATCAGACTCTCACCAGAGTGCCCACATCAGCAAGGGGCTGTGAACCACGCAGGAGTATCATCACACCCGTGGGGCCACATCATCAAAAGTTGAGGTACACAAAAAATGTGGCCTCAAACCAGAGGACCCACATCACCATGAGTTTCGGAGCGAGGCAGGCAGGATTAACCTCACAACACATGGCCCATTGTATAAAAAAGGTGAGGAACCCAGCAGTTGGAACATCCCAGCAGGCGGCCCAGAGCACCGAGGCTATGGGATCCAGGCAGTGATGAACTCACAACAGAGGGCCCTCATCATGAAACTGTGAGCAAACCAGCCGTTGTGACCTCAGAGCACAAGGCCCACATCCCCATGGGGAAGGGAACCAAGCAGGAGTGTCATCGCACCAGTGGGCACACATCAGAAAATGTGGGGAGCCCAGCAGTTAGGGCCTGACGCCAGAGGGCTCTCATCACCGAGGAGAGGAGGCTCCCAGCAGGCTCCAACTGCTACCAGAGGGCCGCCATCGCCAATGCGGGATGTGCCAGCCAGGCAGGAGTGACCTCAGAGCAGAGGGCCCACCTCACAAAAGTGTGAGGAACCCAAAGAGGATGAGACTCTCACCACAGGGCCCACATCACCAAGGGAATGGGAACCAGGCTGGAGTGTCCTCACACCAGTGAGGCGTCATCACCGAAATGTGAGTGACCCAGCACACGTGGCCTCAAACCAGAGGACACACATCACCAAGGGGCTGGGAGTGAGGCAGGCAGGAGGAGCCTCAAAACATAGGGCCCATGGAATAAAAATGGTGAGAAATCCAGCAGCTGGAACCTCCCAGCAGGCGGCCAGGAGCAGCGAGGCTATGGGATCCAGACCTGACTGAACTCAAAACAGAGGGCCCTCATCATGAAACTCTGAGCAACCCAGCCGTTGGGACCTCAGAGCAGAAGGCCCACATTCCCATGTGGTTGGGAACATGGCATAAGTGTACTCGCACCACAGGGCACACATCAGAGAATTTTGGGAGCTCAGAAGTTAGGGCCTGATGCCAGAGGGCCCTCATTACCAAGGGGAGGAGACTCCAAGCAGGCACCAACTCCCAACTGAGGGCCCATGTCGCCAAGGGGACGTGTGACAGCCAGGCAGGAGTGACCTCACAGCAGAGGGCCTACCTCACAGAAGGGTGAGGAACCCAGCCAGGATAAGACTCTCACCAGAGGGCCCACATCACCAAGGGGATCAGAAACAGGCAGGACTGTCTTCACACCAGTGTGGCCACATCATAGAAAGGTGAGGAACCCAGCACATGTGGCCTAAACCAGAAGACCCACATCTCCAAGGGGCTCGGAGTGAGGCAGGCAGGAGGAGCCTCAAAACACAGGGCCCATAGAATAAAAAAGCTGAGGAATCCTGCAGTGGGAACCTCCCAGCAGGCGGCCCAGAGCACCGAGTCTATGCGATCCAGGCTGCAGTGAACTCACAGCAGAGGGCCCACATCATGAAACTGTGAGCAACCCAGCCATTGGGACCTCAGAGCAGAAGGCCCACATCCCCATGGGGATGGGAACCTCGCAGGAGTGTCCTCGCACCACTTAGCACGTATCAGAAAATGTGGGTACCCAGCAGTTAGGGCCTGATGCAAGAGGGCCGTCATCACCGAGGGGAGGAGGCTCCCAGCAGGCTCCAACTGCCACAAGAGGGCCGATGTTGCCCTGGCGGGGTGTGCCAGCCAGGCAGGAGTGACCTCACAGCAGAGCGCCCACCTTACAGAAGGGTGAGGAACCCAGCCAGGATCAGACTCTCACCAGAGGGCCCACATCATCAAAGGGATAGGAACCAGGCAGGAGTGTCCTCACACCAGTGGGGCCACATCATCGAAAGGTGAGGGACCCAGCACACGTGGCCTCAAACAAGAGGACACACATCACCAAGGGGCTGGGAGTGAGGCAGGCAGGAGGAGTCTCAAAACAGAGGGCCCATAGAAGAAAAAAGGTGAGGAATCCCGCAGTTGGAACCTCCCAGCAGGTGGCCAGGAGCAGCGAGGCTATGGGATCCAGGCCGGAGTGAACTCACACCTGAGGGCCCTCATCATGAAACTGAGCAACCCAACGTTGGGACCTCAGAGCAGAAGGCCCACATTCCCATGGGGTTGGGAAACTGGCAGGAGTGTACTCGCGCCACAGGGCGCACATCAGAAAATTTTTGGAGCCCAGGAGTTACGGCCTGACGCCAGAGGGCCCTCATTACCGAGGGGAGGAGACTCCCAGCAGGCACCAACTCCCACCAGAGGGCCGACGTCGCCAAGGCGGGGTGTGCCAGCCAGGCAGGAGTGACCTCAGAGAAGAGGTCCCACCTCACAGAAGTGTGAGTAACCCAACCAGGATCTGACTCTCACCGGAGGGCCCACATCACCAAGAGGATGGGAACCAGGCAGGAGTGTCCTCACACCATTGGGGCCACATCAGCCAAAGGTGAGGAACCCAGCACATGTGGCCTCAAACCAGAGGACACACATCACCAAGGGGCTGGGAGTGAGGCAGGTGTCTGGAGGGGCACATTTAACTCTAATTTCCCACCAGGAAGAGGAATTAACCAAAGGCTCAGAGTGACGTGCGGGACCCTGATTACGGCCTGAAGCAAACCTGCGGTTCTGTGGCCAGCTTTCAAGGAAACGAGTTTTAAAGGAAATCACGGGCACTGTAATTCACAAACCTGCAGAGTTATAAATGACAGCTATTGGCAAAAATATATTGAAGTAAGTCTGCAAAGAGGACTTGAAAACGAGGCAGAATTGCAGGAATCATATTTCAGGAGGTAGATTGGAATTGCATTTAAAGTATGTGAAAAGCGGCAGATCTTTCACAGTGATGCACTTGGACAAAAGGGCGTATACATTTTTTCCTGAATATATTCAGGAAAAAACGCATATGCCCTTTTTGGCCAACCAAGCACTCGAGCAATGGAAATCCGCACTACAATGAAGTCTCATTTCCCATTCGTCAAAAGGGCCATCTGAAAAAAGTGTAAAAACCAGATACACAGGACAGGCCATGGAGAACAGGGAGCCTTGTTATGCTGATGGGCGGGATGTAAGTTGCCAACAGACACTGTGGAGATGTTTATGGTGTATCCTGAAACATCTGAAAAACAAAGCTACAGACCCTAGGGCACTTCCACTTTTGGCCCTATAGCTTAGGAAAATTAAAATCAACAAGACACAGCCAACACAAAATTTAGGGCTGCTGTGTTTACAAGAACCTCGAATCCAGTACAAGTTAAATATCCCAGAAAGAAAAAAATGGATAAAGGAGTTGTGCTACTTACGTACAACGGAATATCACTCAGCAATGAAATCAATGTCATCAGGCCTGTAGCAGCAAATTGAGTGGATTTAAGTATGATGATTCTAAGAGAAATAGAGAAATATGTCACAGAGTAAGATAATTATCATAAGATATCACTAATAGAGAGAGTGTAAACTTGGCTACACATAAACTGAATTACAAAACCGAACAGAGTCTCACATTTAGATAAAAACTTATGCTTGCTTAAGGGGAAAGTTGAGTTGGGGTGCTGTATAAAACCAGAGATTGTAATTAGCACACATACCGTTCCATAAGCCAAATATGTAATAGACAAGACCTACTCTTTGCTCAACGAAATAGACTCATCCATGGTGTATCACCTCACACCTGTTAGAATGGGCATCATCAGAAAATCTACAAACAACAGATGCTGGAAAGGGTGTGGAGATAAGGAACCCTCTTCCACTATTGTTGGGAATGTAAATTGATACAGTCACTGTGGAGAACATCATGGAGTTTCTTATAAAACTAAGAATAGAATTACCATATGATACAGCAATGCCACTACTGGGCATATACCCAGACAAAACCATAAATCAAAAAGAGACATTCACCGCAATGTTCACTGCATCACTATTTACAATATCCAGGTAATGGAAGCAACCTAAATGCCCACAGACAGACGAATGCATAAAGATGTGGTACATATATAAAATGGAATATCACTAAGCCATAAAAAGGAATGAAATTGGGTCATTTGTAGAGACGTTGATGGATCTAGAGACTGTCATACAGAGTGAAGTAAGTCAGAAATAGAAAAACAAATCTTGTATATTAATGCATATATGTGGAACCTAGAAAAATTGTACAGATGAACCGTTTTGCAAGGCAGAAATAGAGCAACAGATGTAGACAACAAACGTATGAACACAAAGGGGGGAAAGCTGTTGGGGGGTGGTGGTGGGAGGAGTTGAGAGATTGGGATTGGCATGTATACATTCATATGTATAAAATCGATAACCAAAAAGAACCTGCTGTATAAAAAAATAAAATTCCAAATTACAAAAAGTAAAACAGACAAAATATTCTTCCCTTCACATACATGTATTTATATGAATAAATTATTTCCATGCTTATATCTGTAAATACAAAAAAGAGGAATAAAATCTACCTTGAACCAAAAACGAAAGAAAGAAAACAAAAGAGAACCCACCAGTTACACAGAGGAAAACCGTATCAGGGCACTTGCTCCAGTTGTAAACAATTCTGAAGTTGGTCAGTGGTGGGGAATCATCTCCCATTCAGCCAGCAGGCCCCACACAACAAGCGTCCTCATTGCAAAGCTGGGGGACCGTGCCGAGGCATCTGTGAGTAAACGTGGGCTGAGCCCCAGGCCAGCTGCTGCTGAAATGTTCGCACCCTTCCCAGGTAAAACACCTGAATATGTACAAGGACTTGAAAGCCTAGAGGAAGGGCCATGGAGCCACATGAGCACCAGCATGCCAGCCGACTTGGTGCCTGCAGGCCAGCCAGGATGGTCCTGGCCCTGGGTGCTCTTCTGGAAGCTTTCCATTTCCCTGCCTGAGATACCCCTGCTGTCCCGGCCCCCACTGCTTTCTTCCTCACTCACCTCTGCCCAGGGAGAAATTCCAGCGGCAGGTATGGGTGACACATCCTCTTCTTTAGCAGGTGGCATCTTGGCAACTGCTGCAGAAAGTCCAGCAGAGCCCCACTCACACTGGGCAACCAACAAAGCCATGGCCTCTCACTCCCTCCCACCAGTCCAGCCCCGAGACTGCTGACAGGGCAGAGAAAATGGCGTCAGGCACAGCTGCAGGGGCTCTTGCTGCCTGGAGCGGTGTTTATATTGATCTCAACCCAGGCACACCTGGGGAGGGCTGGCCGGCACGGTCAGGCTTCCCAGGCCAGCCAATAATCACCCCTCAGGGGCTCACAGTTGCAGAAACTGGAACTTGCTGAATCGGCCAGGTCCAAGGAACAGGTGTGGGCTCCTGAGAGTCAGGATAGACAAGGGGCTGCAGCTCTGGCATGTTTTCTAATTATATTATCTGGCCCATGAGTGGGAGACAATTTCAAGAAAACCCTCTCCTAATGAGAGGAACCCAAGGGTCAGGGAGAGGAGGGGTGGGTGGTGGGTGGAGACAGAGGCCTGGTGCCCCGGGTGCAGTGGAAGTCTCTGGAAGACCAGGTGGAGGGAGGCCACACAGAGTGATGCCCAGGGTCACAGACCTGTCGGAGCTGCCGTTTCTTAGTTCAAGTCCTGCTCTGAGGTGCTCTGTGTCAGATCTGAGTGACAGGTGAGCTGGGAGTGCTCTGCAATGAGGGCGATGTGCATGGTTCCTGTGTGCCCAGCCCTGCCACAGTACCTGCAAGGGTAGCTCTGTATCCGGGGAGGGGTCTGACCACGAGAGCCCCATGGGCTGCAGGGGAACCTGCCCAGGGAACCCCATATCCTGGGAGGGGCCTGAACACGAGAGCCCCGTGGGCTGGGGTGGGGGTGAGGTACCTGCCCAGGTGAGCTCCATATCCTGGGATTGGCCTGACCTCGAGAGCCCCATGGGCTGCTGGAGTCCTGGTAAAGGATGTCAGGACAGTCAGTGAAGCCACCGAGGATAGACCTCCAGTAGTTCCTAAATCCTACATCTTGCTGGTCATTCTACCAACCACCAGGACATGGTATTCTGTATTAGTCTTCAATGATGCCTTCTTTTGTATTCTAGTAGTCCCAGAGTCACAAGAAATTTAGGCTTGTGAGTGGCAGGACTCAACATACAACTAAAACAATACTTCCGGGCCGTGTTGCCCCAAGGGTTCAAAAATTCCCACACCATCTTTGGGGAAAGCTCAGCTAAAGACCTAAAAGTTCTACCTCTGGAAAAGGAAACACTCCTTCAATATGCAGACGACATTCTGATCGCCAGCCCTACTAAGGAGACCTCTGAACTACCAAGCCAAGAAAGGATACAAGTTGTCCAAGAAAAAGCTCAAATATCACAGACTACGGTGACCTGCCTGGGCTTCATTCTCACAGAAGGTCGGAGAAGCCCATCCCAGGAAAGGGAAGAAACAATTTACAGCCTTACCCATTTCTAAAACTAGAAGACAGCTTAGGGGTTCCTGGGGAGGCCAGGGTTTGCTGCTTCTGGATCCCTAACTACAGTCTACTAGCTGGGCCTCTATATGAAACACTGAAAGGAAAAGATGATGATCCTTTTGAATAGAATCCAGAAGTGGCCTTTCAAGAATGGAAAGAGCAGTCAATTCAGACCCTTGCCCTGGAACTCCCTAATTTAGCTAAACCCTTTGACCTTTACATTCCTGGTGAAAGGTGAATCGCCGTTGGAGTATTAGTGCAAAACCTGGGACCACTTGAAATGGAACAATGCAAGAATGCCATCCAGGTAGGATAAACTACGGTCACAAAGGGGCTTGGCCCACCGCCACATCTGGCCAAGATACTGGCAGTATCTGAAAACCTGGAAATCAGCAGCCCAAAAGGCCACCTCCCTCCTAAGGGAAAAGGACCCCACGTGGTGATCCTAACCCCCAACCATGCCCTGAAGTTGCAGGGTTTGCTCCGTGGGCACACTGACCTTGAGTGAGGAGGCCCTCCAACTCCAACCTCCAGAGAGATAACCGGGGCAAAGGGGCACCATGACGACTCGTGTGACCATCACTTGACCTGGAGTTTCTCTCATAAAACAACAAGAGTGTGTCCCAAAAGAGTAGACTACTGCTTGCAGGACTTACTGCACCCAGAGGGGAGGTAATAATCTTGGCAGGGGAACCGTATATCATGCTGTCACCGTAGAAGAGCCTACAGACACTGTGATGATGGTGGCCAATAAGACCGGCTGGACTCCTGTTTACTTCAAAAGGCTGTTGACTCAGTGGCCATCATGGTCCTTCATCACCACTGACCCTGGACTGTCTGGGAGTTGAGCAGGCAGGGTCCTGACACCTGGTGCTGTTTTTACGTTAATTCAGGGGCCTAATTGAAGAAAGCGCAGACTACTGGTCAGAGCATCTAGGCTGGCAGAAACGGTCAGCCTAAGGTGGCCGAACAAATGTGGGGCGGGGTGAAACTGGACCTCACAGCGTCACTGCACATCTCCTTCCTGGACCCTTAAAGGTCATTAGAATCTATAACACTAACAATACTTGTGCTCAGGCGGACGAGCAGGGAGGCAGGAGGCCTGGGGACAATCAACGTCACCTGGAGGCTGCTGGGGAGAAGTTCTGACCCTCGCCCACGGGTATGAGGGCTCCTAACTCAGCACTCAGCAGTTACAGATGAAGGGTCTGCACCCTCAGCACTCTAAGAATGAGGAAGGGGACAAAATGCAGAAGAGGGGTTTGTCCCAGGCAAAGCCCCTTAAAAATCCCTGGGAGAAAAAATAGAATCTGGGCAATAAAATAAAGTCTAACCTTTTTTATCCTTTGTGCTTTGTCTAATTTCACGTGCTCCTAGGGTCCCACATGCAGAGGTTCAACAGCCGGCACTTCAGACCAGATTTCCTAGTGCAGAATGGCTGGGTCGACACCTCAGCTCCTGGGGCACGGTGCAGACTCCGCGATATAGAGCCTGAGCTGCAGCCAACTGGGCCCTCGAGAGCTCCGCCCCCTCCCTCCCACTGACTCTGACAGGATCTCTTCACAGCAGCCCAGCCCACAGCCCACGGGGTAGCACATGCTCTCACCTCTCCATTCTCTGATCAAAATATAAAGTTTCCTTTGCTTCTGAACCAAACTCAGTCTCAATCTGTTGGCTCCAATGACACTGGGCAGGGGGACACTTGTTGGGGTCCACTCTGGAGGATCAGTAACAGAAATTGAGAACATTGTATCTTCAATGAACAGATGTGTGAGCCAAACTGTAATTAACATAGAACAGTGTATAAGGCTCGGGCAAAATAAGATGTTTCTAACACTTCCATTTGATATTTCCATCACTTTATTATAAGCAAGTTCAGTGAAAAGGTCTTATTTGTCAGGTCAATACTAGAGAAACGAAGTGATTTCTTTCCAAGGATGTACATCTAATAATCTTGGTTAAAGCTTCAATCTTGTTTTAAATGCTTTTCCATTGAAAATGATACCTCTCTTTCAGCTCCCCCATTTCTGAGAAGTATAAAATCTTATAATTTATTAAGACCAAATGGGAAAGGTGGGAGGAGGGATAAATTAACAGTTTGGGATTAACACATACACACTGCTATGTATAAAATCGATCATCAACAAGGAACTACTGTATAGCACAGGGAACTACACTCAATATTTTGCAATAACCTATAAGGGGAAATAATCTGAAAAAGAATAGATGTTTTTATTGACATCATCTATTAATGACAGTTAAAATGGAACCTAAGGGAAGCCAGTGGTGAGTGCTTCTGACCCTGAAGACTTCAATCATCTAAAGTTTGGACTCTGCCTACTTCCCAAGGCCCTTAATGAACCTATGTGTAGCCGTAGCTTAAAAAATTCCCCAGTTTGGGTTGTGGAGAGACACTGATTTTGAAAAAGCCCTGGTGTCCTCCTCACATGAATGGGACACTTCCTACACCTAAAACATGCCTGTCACACCCAGAGGATGGTATACCGTCTGATCAGGAAGAGTTTGGAAAAGGCATCTCATCTCCTCATCTCCCGGTGCTCGGGTTCACCCCTCCAGCGTCTTTACGAACAGTCTCCCCACTTGGAGATGTCAGCACTGTCAACATCCTGTTTGGAATTTGTCCAGAGGATGAAGCAGAAGGAGGAGGAACAATGAGTGACAAGTCCTAGGTGTTCGGACAGGCACATGTCACTCTAATTTCCAATCAGGAAGACGAATTGACCAAAGGCTAGGGTTGCCCATGGAAACAGAATAGGGCTTGAGGAAATCCCGCTGCTTTGTGGCCAGTTCCCATAAACACAAGTTGAAAAATGGAACTCAGGGACACTAAAATTCACGAAACTGCAGAGTTGAAAATATCTCTCACTGAAAAATGTCTTGAGGAAAGTCAGAGAAAAGGACTTGTAAGCAACGGAGAATGGCAGGAAAGGGATTGGAAGAGGTAGAAAGGACTCGCCATTAAGCACAAGAAAAGGGGCTGAACATTGCCAACATTGCAGTTGGCCAAAAAGGGTGTATGCGTCTTTTTCTGTATATATTCAAGAAAAGGGCATACACTTTTTTAGCCAACCAAACAGGTGGGCACTGGAAATCAATACTACAAAACATATCACTTCGCATCAGTCAGAAGAGCCTTCCTCGTAAAGTGTAAACACCAGAAATGCAGGACAGGGCAAGGAGAAAAGGGAGCCCTGTGAGGCTTATAGTGGAAATGTATATTGCCAACGGTCACTCTGGATAAGTGTATTGTGTTTACTAAAGCATCTAAAAAATGAGCTACAGAGCACAGGGCACTTGCACTCATGGACGTATATCTTGGGAAAAACAAAAATGGAGAGGACACAGGCACCCCAATGTTTACCGCCTCTCTGTTTAAAAGATCCTCGACTAGGATATAATTTATATGTCTGTGGAGGGAAAAAATGGATAGAGATGTGGCACTTATGTAGAGTGGAATATTACTCAGCCTGAAAATCAATGAAATATGTCCAGCTGTAACAACCCCAGAGGAGTTACGTATGATCATTCGAAGTCACATAATTCAAAAAGAAAAAGACATACGATACTACTAATACATGGAATATAAACGAGGCTACAAATGAACTGAATTACAAAACAGAACGGGGTCTCAGATTTAGAAAACCAACTTATGCTTGCTTAAGGATAAAGGAGAGTTGGGGTGCTGCATAAAACCAGAGATTGAAATTAGCACAGATACCGTTCCATAAGCCAAATATGTAATAGAAAAAACCTACTCCCTGGCCAACGAAATGGACTCAACACCCCATATTCAGCACCTAGGAATATACGGGACGAGTAAGAGTCTTAATACCTATGGATTTATATGTCTCGGTAAGAGAATCAAGCGTGTGTACAGTGACATAAACGCAGCAGTGAAAATCAGCTAAATCCCATTATCAAAATAAATTTCAAAAACAAAACACAATGACAGTGAAATAGAGAGCAATTCTTAAATAATTCATTCAGGGCTTGTGATGCAACCTGGATTTACCACATCTACACCCAGAGATGGGTGAGACATAAGGCTGGACACTTCGGGCTGATAGCATTGGTGAGGTTCCGTAAGCAAATGCAGACCCTTTGAAGTCATACTGCATGGTACCCATTCCATGGGCCCCAACTCTCCAGGTTTAAGGGATTCTTCCTTCAACTTAAACATGCTTGGGAACCCCAGAGTATGGTGTACCGTGTGACCGGGAAGTCTTTTCAAATGCATCTCAGTTTTCGTCCCCTTTTACCCGTGTTCACAATTCCAGATCATTTACTAACACTCTCACCACTTGGAGAGTCAGTGCCTTTAACCTCCTGTTTGGCACAGTTTGCAATTTCCGCACAAGATGAACAGGAATAGGGAGAACAAATGAGTGACTAGCTGTAGGTGTCTGCACGGACAAATTTTATGCTCATTTCCCACCAGGAAGAGGAATTAACCAAAGGCTCAGCATGCCGTGCGGGAACCAGATTAGGGCCTGAAGCAATCCTGCAGGTTTGCGGATAGCTCACAAGAAAGCGAGTTGAAGAAAGGAGCTCAGGGCCACTGTAATTCACAAACGGGCAGGGTTATAATTGACAGCTATCGTCCAAAAATATATTGAAGGTAGGCTGCGAAGAGGACTTGAAAGCGGGGCAGAATTGCAGGAAAACGATTTCAGGGGGTAGACTGGAATTGCATTTAAAGCATAGGAAAAGAGGCAGAACGTCGACAATGATGCACTTGGCCAGAAAGGGCGTATGCGTTTTTTCCTGAATATATTCAGGAAAAAACGCATACGCCCTTTTTGGCCAACCAAGCAAGCATGTTAAAGTAATCTGCACTACAATGAAGTTTCACTGCCCCCCGGTCAAAAGGGCCTTCTGAAAAAAGTGTAAAATCCAGATAGGCAGCACAGGCCATGGAGAACAGGAAGCCTTGTTATGCTGATGGGCGGGATGTAAATTGCCCACAGCCACTCTGGAGAAGTGTATGGTGTTTCCTGAAACACCTAAAAAACAAAGCAACGGAGCCTACGGCACTTCCACTTATGGTCCTATAGTTTAGGGAAATTAAAATCAAAAAGACGCAGCCACCCCAAATTTTCGAATGGCTCTGTTTACAATATACTCATCTATGGTACAAGTTAAATGTCCCAGAAAGCGGAAAATGGATAAAGAAGTTGTGCTACGAACGTACAATGGAATATCACTCAGCAATGAAATCTATGTCTTCAGGCCCGTCGCGGCATAACGAGTGGATTCAGGTATGAAGACTCTAAGTGAAATTAGTCACACAGAGAAAGAAACATCATAAGATATCACTAATACACGGAATGTAAACTTGGCTACACATGAACTGAATTACAAAACAGAACAGGGTCTCAAATTTAGCAAACCAACCAATGCTTGCTTAAGGCGAAAGGTGAGTTGGGGTGCTACATAAAACCAGAGATTGAAATTAGCACAGATACCGTTCCATAAGCCAAATATGCAATAGTCAAGACATACTCCTTGCTCAATAAAATGGACTCAACACCCCAAATTCAACGCCTAGGAATATACCTGACTAGTAAGAATCTTAAAACCCATGGATTTATATGTCTCCATAAGTCAATCAAGCGTGTGTACAGCGGTATAAACGCAGCAGTGAAAATCCGATAAATCCCATTATCAAAATGAATTATAAAAACAAAACTCAATGACAGTGAAATAGAAAGCAATTCTTAAATAATTCATTCAGGACTTGTGATGCAACCTGGATTTACCATATCTACACCCAGAGCTGGGTGAGACATAAGGCTGGACACTTTGCGCAGATAGCATTGGTGAGGTTCGGTGAGCAAATGCAGACCCTTTGAAGTCATACTGCATGATACCCATTCCATGGGTCCCAACTCTCCAGGTTTAAGGGATTCTTCCTTTAGCTAAAACATGCATGGGAAACCCAGAGTATGGTCCCTGTGACTGCGCAACGTTTTTAAATGCATCTAAGTTTTCGTCCCCTGATACTCGGGTTGACCATTCCGGACGGTATAATAACACTCTCCCCGCTTGGAGAGTCAGTGCCTTTAACCTCCTGTTTGACACAGTGTGCAATTTCTGCGCAAGATGAACAGGAATAGGGAAAAACAATGAGAGACTAGCTGTAGGTGTCTGCACGGGCAAATTTATGTTCATTTCCCTCCAGGAAGTGGAATTAACCAAAGGCTCAGCATGCCGGGCCGGAACCAGATTAGGGCCTGAAGTAATCCTGCGGTTTTGCGGCCAGCTCACAAGGAAACGAGTTGAAGAAAGGAGCTCAGGGGCACTGTCATTCACAAACCTGCAGAGTTATAAATGACAACTATCGTCCAGAAATACATTGAAGAAGGCTGCGAAGAGGACTTGACAGCGGGTCAGAATTGCTGGAAAACGATTTCAGGGGGTAGACTGGAATTGCATTTAAAGCATAGGAAATAGTCATAACGTCGACAATGATGCACTTGGCCAAAAAGGGCGTATGCGTTTTTACCTGAATATATTCAGGAAATAACGCATACGCACTTTTTGGCCAACCAAGCAAGCGTGTAAAGGAAATCTGCACTACAATGAAGTCTCACTGCCCCCCGGTCAAAAGGGCCTTCTGAAAAAAGTGTAAAATCCAGAAAGGCAGGACAGGCCATGGAGAACAGGGAGCTTTGTTATGCTGATGGACGGGATATAAATTGCCAACAGCCACTCTGGAGAAGTGTATGGTGTTTCCTGAAACACCTAAAAAACAAAGCAACGGAGCGTACGCACTTCCACTTAAGCTCCTATAGCTTAGGGAAATTAAAATCCAAAAGACACAGCCACTCTAAAATTTCAGAAGGCTCTGTTTACAAGAACCTCATCTACGGTTCAAGTTAAATATCCCAGAAAGCGAAAAATGGATAAAGAAGTTGTGGTACGAACATACTTTGGAATAACACTCAGCAATGAAATCTAGGTCATCAGGCCCATCGCGGCATAATGAGTGGATTCAGGTACGATGATTCTAAGTGAAATAAGTCACACAAAACAAGAAACATCATAAGATATCACTAATACACGGAATGTAAACTTGGCTACACATGAACTGAATTACAAAACAGAACAGGGACTCAAATTTAGAAAAGCAACCAATGCTTGCTTAAGGGCAAAGGTGAGTAGGGGTGCTGCATAAAACCAGAGATTGAAATTAGCACAGATACCGTTCCATAAGCCAAATATGTAATAGTCAAGACCTACTCCTTGCTCAACGACATGGACTCAACACCGCATATTCAACGCCTAGGAATACACCTGACTAGTAAGAATCTTCAAACCCATGGATTTATATGTCTCTGTAAGAGAATCAAGCGTGTGTACAGCGGCATAAAAGCAGCACTGAAAATCCGATAAATCCCGATATCAAACTAAATTACAAAAACAAAACACAATGACAGTGAAATAGAGAGCAATTCTTAAATAATTCATTCAGGGCTTGTGATGCAACCTGGATTTACCACATCTACACCCAGAGCTGGGTGAGACATAAGGCTGGACACTTCTGACTGATAGTATTGGTGAGGTTCAGTGAGCAAATGCAGACCGTTTGAAGTCATACTGCATGGTACCCATTCCATGGGTCCCAACTCTCCAGGTTTAAGGAATTCTTCCTTCAGCTTAAACATGCTTGGGAATCCCAGAGTATGGTCCGCCGTGTGACTGGGAAACGATTTTAAATGCTTCTCAGGTTTCGTTCCCTGGTACTTGGGTTCACCATTCCAGACGCTTTACTAACTCTCTACCCACTTGGAGAGTCAGTGCCTTTAACCTCCTGTTTGGCACAGTTTGCAATTTCTGCGCAAGATGAACAGGAATAGGGAGAACCAATGAGAGACTAGCTTTAGGGTCTGCACGGGCAACTTAAATGTTCATTTCCCACCAGAAAGAGGAATTTACCAAAGTCTCAGCGTGCCGTGCCGAAACCATTTTAGGGCCTGAAGCAATCCTGTGGGTTTGCGGCCAGCTCACAAGCAAGCGAGTTGAAGAAAGGAGCTCAGGGACACTGTAATTAACAAACCTGCAGAGTTATAAATGACAGGTATCATACAAAAATATATTGAAGTAAGGCTGCGAAGAGGGCTTGAAACGGGGCAGAATTCCAGGAATATGATTTCAGGAGGTAGACGGGCAGCGCTCTGAAAGCATAGGAGAAGAGGCCGATCCTCGACAATGATGCACTTGGTCAAAAAGTGCATATGCGTTTTTTCAGGGCCCTCATTAAAGAGGGTAGGAGGCTCCCAGCATGCTTTCGTGGCCAACAGTGGGCCCACATCGCCAAGGCGATGTGAGCCAGCCAGGCAGGAGTGACCTCACATCAGAGGGCCCACCTCACAGAAGGGTAAGGAACCCAGCCAGGATCAGACTCTCACCAGAGTGCCCACATCAGCAAGGGGCTGTGAACCACGCAGGAGTATCATCACACCCGTGGGGCCACATCATCAAAAGTTGAGGTACACAAAAAATGTGGCCTCAAACCAGAGGACCCACATCACCATGAGTTTCGGAGCGAGGCAGGCAGGATTAACCTCACAACACATGGCCCATTGTATAAAAAAGGTGAGGAACCCAGCAGTTGGAACATCCCAGCAGGCGGCCCAGAGCACCGAGGCTATGGGATCCAGGCAGTGATGAACTCACAACAGAGGGCCCTCATCATGAAACTGTGAGCAAACCAGCCGTTGTGACCTCAGAGCACAAGGCCCACATCCCCATGGGGAAGGGAACCAAGCAGGAGTGTCATCGCACCAGTGGGCACACATCAGAAAATGTGGGGAGCCCAGCAGTTAGGGCCTGACGCCAGAGGGCTCTCATCACCGAGGAGAGGAGGCTCCCAGCAGGCTCCAACTGCTACCAGAGAGCCGCCATCACCAATGCGGGATGTGCCAGCCAGGCAGGAGTGACCTCAGAGCAGAGGGCCCACCTCACAAAAGTGTGAGGAACCCAAAGAGGATCAGACTCTCACCACAGGGCCCACATCACCAAGGGAATGGGAACCAGGCTGGAGTGTCCTCACACCAGTGAGGCGTCATCACCGAAATGTGAGTGACCCAGCACACGTGGCCTCAAACCAGAGGACACACATCACCAAGGGGCTGGGAGTGAGGCAGGCAGGAGGAGCCTCAAAACATAGGGCCCATGGAATAAAAATGGTGAGGAATCCAGCAGCTGGAACCTCCCAGCAGGCGGCCAGGAGCAGCGAGGCTATGGGATCCAGACCTGACTGAACTCAAAACAGAGGGCCCTCATCATGAAACTCTGAGCAACCCAGCCGTTGGGACCTCAGAGCAGAAGGCCCACATTCCCATGTGGTTGGGAACATGGCATAAGTGTACTCGCACCACAGGGCACACATCAGAGAATTTTGGGAGCTCAGAAGTTAGGGCCTGATGCCAGAGAGCCCTCATTACCAAGGGGAGGAGACTCCAAGCAGGCACCAACTCCCAACTGAGGGCCCATGTCGCCAAGGGGACGTGTGACAGCCAGGCAGGAGTGACCTCACAGCAGAGGGCCTACCTCACAGAAGGGTGAGGAACCCAGCCAGGATAAGACTCTCACCAGAGGGCCCACATCACCAAGGGGATCAGAAACAGGCAGGACTGTCTTCACACCAGTGTGGCCACATCATAGAAAGGTGAGGAACCCAGCACATGTGGCCTAAACCAGAAGACCCACATCTCCAAGGGGCTCGGAGTGAGGCAGGCAGGAGGAGCCTCAAAACACAGGGCCCATAGAATAAAAAAGCTGAGGAATCCTGCAGTGGGAACCTCCCAGCAGGCGGCCCAGAGCACCGAGTCTATGCGATCCAGGCTGCAGTGAACTCACAGCAGAGGGCCCACATCATGAAACTGTGAGCAACCCATCCATTGGGACCTCAGAGCAGAAGGCCCACATCCCCATGGGGATGGGAACCTCGCAGGAGTGTCCTCACACCACTTAGCACGTATCAGAAAATGTGGGTACCCAGCAGTTAGGGCCTGATGCAAGAGGGCCGTCATCACCGAGGGGAGGAGGCTCCCAGCAGGCTCCAACTGCCACAAGAGGGCCGATGTTGCCCTGGCGGGGTGTGCCAGCCAGGCAGGAGTGACCTCACAGCAGAGGGCCCACCTCACAGAAGGGTGAGGAACACAGCCAGGATCAGACTCTCACCAGAGGGCCCACATCATCAAAGGGATAGGAACCAGGCAGGAGTGTCCTCACACCAGTGGGGCCACATCATCGAAAGGTGAGGGACCCAGCACACGTGGCCTCAAACAAGAGGACACACATCACCAAGGGGCTGGGAGTGAGGCAGGCAGGAGGAGTCTCCAAACAGAGGGCTCATAGAAGAAAAAAGGTGAGGAATCCCGCAGTTGGAACCTCCCCGCAGGCGGCCAGGAGCAGCGAGGCTATGGGATCCAGGCCGGAGTGAACTCACACCAGAGGGCCCTCATCATGAAACTGAGCCACCCACTGTTGGGACCTCAGAGCAGAAGGCCCATATTCCCATGGGGTTGGAAACCTGGCAGGAGTGTACTCACACCACAGGGCGCACATCAGAAAATTTTGGGAGCCCAGGAGTTAGAGCCTGACGCCAGAGGGCCCTCATTACCGAGGGGAGGAGACTCCCAGCAGGCACCAACTCCCAACTGAGGGCCCACGTCGCCAAGGTGACGTGTGCCAGTCAGGCAGGAGTGACCTCACAGCAGAGGGCCTACCTCACAGAAGGGTGAGGAAACCAGCCAGGATAAGACTCTCACCAGAGAGCCCACATCACCAAGGGGACCGGAACAAGGCAGGAGTGTCCTCACACCAGTGTGGCCACATTATAGAAAGGTGACGAACCCAGCACATGTGGCCTAAACCAGAGGACCCACATTTCCAAGGTGCTCCGAGTGAGGCAGGCAGGAGTAGCCTAACAACACAGGGCCCACAGAATAAAAAATGTGAGGAATCCAGCAGTTGGAACCCCCCAGCAGGTGGCCCAGAGTACGGAGTCTATGGGATCCAGGCCACAGTGAACTCACAGCAGAGGGCTCACATCATGACACTGTGAGCAACCCAGCTGGTGGGACCTCAGAGCAGAAGGCCCACATCCCCATGGGGATGGGAACGTGGCAGGAGTGTACTCGCACGACAGGGCACATATCAGAAAATTTTGGGAGCCCATGAGTTAGGGCCTGACACCAGAGGGCCCTCATTACCGAGGGGAGGAGACTCCCAGCAGGCACCAACTCCCAACTGAGGACCCACATCGCCAAGGTGATGTGTGCCAGCCAGGCAGGAGTGACCTCACAGCAGAGGGCCCACCTCCCAGAAGGGTGAGGAATCCAGCCAGGATAAGACTCTCACCAGAGGGCCCCCATCACCAAGGGGATGGGAACCAGGCAGGAGTGTCCTCACACCAGTGGGGCCACATCAATAAAGGTGAGGAAACCGGCACATGTGGCCTCAAACCAGAGGACCCACATCACAAAGGGGCTGGGAGTGAGTCAGGAAGGAGGAGCATGAAAACACAGGACCCAAAGAATAAAAATGGTAAGGAATCCAGCAGTAGGAACCTCCCAGCAGGCGGCTCAGAGCACAGAGTCTATGGGATCTAGGCCTGAGTGAACTAACACCAGAGAGCCAACATCCTGAAACTGTGAACAACACAGGTGTTGGGACCATAGAGCAGAAGGCACATGGGGATGGGAACCTGGCAGGAGTGCCCTCACACCACTTAGCACGTATCAGAAAATGTGGGTAACCAGCAGTTAGGGCCTGATGCCAGAGGGCCTCATCACTGAGGGGAGGAGGCTCCCAGCGGGCTCCAACTGCCACCAGAGGGCCGACGTCGCCAAGGCGGGGTGTGTCAGCCAGGCAGGAGTGACCTCAGAGAAGAGGGCCCACCTCACAGAAGTGTGAGGAGCCCAACCAGGATCAGACTCTCACTGGAGGGCTCACATCACCAAGGGGATGGGAACCAGGCAGGAGTGTCCGCACACCAGTGGGGCCACATCTGCGAAAGGTGAGGAACCCAGCACATGTGGCCTCAAACCAGAGGACACACATCACCAAGGGGCTGGGAGTGAGGCAGGTGTCTGGAGGGGCACATTTAACTCTAATTTCCCACCAGGAAGAGGAATTAACCAAAGGCTCAGAGTGCCGTGCGGGACCCTGATTACGGCCTGAAGCAAACCTGCGGTTCTGTGGCCAGCTTTCAAGGAAACGAGTTAAGAAAGGAAATCACAGGCACTGTAATTCACAAACCTGCAGAGTTATAAATGACAGCTATTGGCAAAAATATATTGAAGTAAGTCTGCACAGAGGACTTGAAAACGAGGCAGAATTGCAGGAATCATATTTCAGGAGGTAGATTGGAATTGCATTTAAAGCATGTGAAAAGCGGCAGATCTTTGACAGTGATGCACTTGGACAAAAAGTGCGTATACATTTTTTCCTGAATATATTCAGGAAAAAACGCATATGCCCTTTGTGGCCAACCAAGAATTCGAGCAATGGAAATCCGCACTACAATGAACTCTCATTTCCCATTCGTCAAAAGAGTCATCTGAAAAAAGTGTAAAACCCAGAAACACAGGACAGGCCATGGAGAACAGGGAGCCTTGTTATGCTGATGGACGGGATGTAAATTGCCAACAGACACTCTGGTGATGTTTATGGTGTATGCTGAAACATCTAAAAAGCAAAGCTACAGAGCCTAGGGCACTTCCACTTTTGGCCCTATAGCTTAGGAAAATTAAAATCAACAAGACACAGCCAACACAATATCCAGGGCTGCTCTGTTTACAAGAACCTTGAGTCCAGTACAAATTAAATATCCCAGAAAGAAAAAAATGGATAAAGGAGTTGTGCTACTTACGTACAACGGAATATCACTCTGCAATGAAATCAATGTCATCAGGCCTGTAGCAGCAAATTGAGTGGATTTAAGTATGATGATTCTAAGAGAAATATGTCACACAGAGAAACATAATTATCATAAGATATCACAAATAGAGGGAGTGTAAACTTGGCTACACATAAACTGAATTACAAAACCGAACAGAGTCTCACATTTAGATAAAAACTTATGCTTGCTTAACGGGAAAGTTGAGTTGGGGTGCTGTATAAAACCAGAGATTGAAATGAGCACACATACTGTTCCATAAGCCAAATATGTAATAGACAAGACCTACTCTTTGCTCAACGAAATAGACTAATCCATGGTGTATCACCTCACACATGTTAGAATGGGCATCATCAGAAAATCTACAAACAACAAATGCTGGAAAGGGTGCGGAGATAAGGAAACCTCTTCCACTATTGTTGGGAATGTAAATTGATGCAGTCACTGTGGAGAACATTATGGAGTTTCTTATAAAACTAAGAATAGAATTACCATATAATACAGCAATCCCACTACTGGGCATATACCCAGACAAAACCATAAAACGAAAAGAGACATTCACCGCAATGTTCATTGCATCACTATTTACAATATCCAGGTAATGGAAGCAACCTAAATGCCCACAGACAGACGAATGCATAAAGATGAGGTACATATATAAAATGGAATATTACTAAGCCATAAAAAGGAATGAAATTGGGTCATTTGTAGAGACGTTGATGGATCTAGAGACTGTCATACAGAGTGAAGTAAGTCAGAAAGAGAAAAACAAATCCTGTATATAAATGCATATATGTGGAACCTAGAAAAGTTGTACAGATGAACCGTTTTGCAAGGCAGAAATAGAGCAACAGATGTAGACAACAAACGTATGGACACCAAGGGGGGAAAGCTGTTAGGGGGGTGGTGGTGGGAGGAGTTGAGGGATTGGGATTGGCATGTATACATTTCTATGTATAAAATAGTTAACCAAAAAGAACCTACTGTATAAAAAAATAAAATAAAATTCAAAATTACAAAAAGTAAAACAGAAAAAATATTCTTCCCTTCACATACATGTATTTATATGAATAAATTATTTCCATGCTTATATCTGTAAATACAAAAAAGAGGAATAAAATCTACCTTGAACCAAAAACGAAAAAAAGAAAAAAAAACAGAACCCACCAGTTACACAGAGGAAAACCGTATCAGGGCCCTTGCTCCAGTTGTAAACAATTCTGAAGTTGGTCAGTGGTGGGGAATCATCTCCCATTCAGCCAGCATGCCCCACGCAACAAGCGTCCTCATTGCAAAGCTGGGGGCCCGTGCCGAGGCATCTGTGAGTAAACGTGGGCCGAGCCCCAGGCCAGCTGCTGCAGAAATGTTCCCACCCATCCTACGTAAAACACCTGAATATGTACAAGGACTTGAAAGCCTAGAGGAAGGGCCATGGAGCCACATGAGCGACAGCATGCCAGCCGACTTGGTGCCTGCAGGCCAGACAGGATGGTCCTGGCCCTGGGTGCTCTTCTGGAAGCTTTCCATTTCCCTGCCTGAGATACCCCTCCTGTCCCGGCCCCCACTGCTTTCTTCCTTACTCACCTCTGCCCAGGGAGAAATTCCAGCGGCAGGTATGGGTGGCACATCCTCTTCTTTAGCAGGTGGCATCTTGGCAACTGCTGCAGAAAGTTCAGCAGAGCCCCACTCACACTGGGCAACCCACAAAGCCGTGGCCTCTCACTCCCTCCCACCAGTCCAGCCCCGAGACTGCTGACAGGGCAGAAAATGGCGTCAGGCACAGCTGCAGGGGCTCTTGCTGCCTGGAGCGATGTTTATATTGATCTCAACCCAGGCACATCTGGGGAGGGATGGCCGGCACGGTCAGGCTTCCCAGGCCAGCCAATAATCACCCCTCAGGGGCTCACAGTTGCAGAAACTGGAACTTGCTGAATCGGCCAGGTCCAAGGAACAGGTGTGGGCTCCTGAGAGTCATGATAGACAAGGGGCTGCAGCTCTGGCTTGTTTTCTAATTATATTATCTGGCCCATGAGTGGGAGACAACTTCAAGAAAACCCTCTCCTAATGAGATGTACCCAGGAGTCAGGGAGAGCAGGGGTGGGTGGTGGGTGGAGACAGAGGCCTGGTGCCCCGGGTGCAGTGGAAGTCTCTGGAAGACCAGGTGGAGGGAGGCCACACAGAGTGATGCCCAGGGTCACAGACCTGTCGGAGCTGCTGTTTGTTAGTTCAAGTCCTGCTCTGAGGTGCTCTGTGTCAGATCTGAGTGACAGGTGAGCTGGGAGTGCTCTGCAATGAGGGCGATGTGCATGGCTCCTGTGTGCCCAGCCCTGCCACGGTACCTGAAAGGGTAGCTCTGTATCCTGGGAGCGGCCTGACCACGAGAGCCCCATGGGCTGCAGGGGAACCTGCCCAGGGAGCCCCATATCCTGGGAGGGACCTGAACAAGAGAGCCCCGTGGGCTGGGGTGGGGGTGGGGTACCTGCCCAGGTGAGCTCCATATCCTGGGATTGGCCTGACCTCGAGAGCCCCATGGGCTGCTGGAGTCCTGGTAAAAGATGTCAGGACAGTCAGTGAAGCCACCGAGGATATACCTCCAGTAGTTCCTAAACCCTACACCCTGCTGGTCATTCTACTAACCACCAGGACATGGTATTCTGTATTAGTCTTCAATGAAGCCTTCTTTTGTATTCTATTAGTCCCAGAGTCACAAGAAATTTTGGCTTGTGAGTGGCAGGACTCAACATACAACTAAAACAATACTTCCGGGCCGTCTTGCCCCAAGGGTTCAAAAATTCCCACACCATCTTTGGGGAAAGCTCAGCTAAAGACCTAAAAGTTCTACCTCTGGAAAAGGAAACACTCCTTCAATATGCAGACGACATTCTGATCGCCAGCCCTACTAAGGAGACCTCTGAACTACCAAGCCAATAAAGGATACAAGTTGTCCAAGAAAAAGCTCAAATATCACAGACTATGGTGACCTGCGTGGGCTGCATTCTCACAGAAGGTCGGAGAAGCCCATCCCAGGAAAGGGAAGAAACAATTTACAGCCTTACCCATTTCTAAAACTAGAAGACAGCTTAGGGGTTCCTGGGGAGGCCAGGGTTTGCTGCTTCTGGATCCCTAACTACAGTCTACTAGCTGGGCCTCTATATGAAACACTGAAAGAAAAAGATGATGATCCTTTTGAATAGAATCCAGAAGTAGCCTTTCAAGAATGGAAAGAGCAGTAAATTCAGACCCTTGCCCTGGAACTCCCTAATTTAGCTAAACCCTTTGACCTTTACATTCCTAGTGAAATTTGAATGGCCATTGGAGTATTAGTGCAAAACCTGGGACCACTTGAAATGGAACAATGCAAGAATGCCATCCAGGTAGGAAAAACTACGGTCACAAAGGGGCTTGTCCCACCGCCACATCTGGCCAAGATACTGGCAGTATCTGAAAACCTGGAAATCAGCAGCCAAAAAGGCCACCTCCCTCCTAAGGGAAAAGGACCCCACGTGGTGATCCTAACCCCCAACCATGCCCTGAAGTTGCAGGGTTTGCTCCGTGGGCACACTGACCTTGAGTGAGGAGGTCCTCCAACTCCAACCTCCAGAGAGATAACTGGGGCAAAGGGGCACCATGACGACTCGTGTGACCATCACTTGACCTGGAGTTTCTCTCATAAAACAACAAGAGTGTGTCCCAAAAGAGTAGACTACTGCTTGCAGGACTTACTGCACCCAGAGGGGAGGTAATAATCTTGGCAGGGGAACCGTATATCACGCTGTCACCATAGAAAAGCCTACAGACACTGTGATGATGGTGGCCAATAAGACCGGCTGGACTCCTGTTTACTTCAAAAGGCTGTTGACTCAGTGGCCATCATGGTCCTTCATCACCACTGACCCTGAACTGTCTGGGAGTTGAGCAGTCAGGGTGCTGACACTTGGTGCTGTTTTTACGTTAATTCAGGGGCCTAACTGAAGAAAGCACAGACTACTGGTCAGAGCATGTAGGCTGGCAGAAACGGTCAGCCTAAAGTGGCCGAACAAATGTGGGGCGGGGTGAAACTGGACCTCACAGCGTCACTGCACATCTCCTTCCTGGACCCTTAAAGGTCATTAGAATCTATAACACTACCAATACTTGTGCTCAGGCGGACGAGCAGGGAGGCAGGAGGCCTGCGGACAATCAACGTCACCTGGAGGCTGCTGGGGAGAAGTTCAGACCCTCTCCCACGTGTATGAGGGCTCCTAACTCAGCACTCAGCAGTTACAGATGAAGGGTCTGCACCCTCAGCACTCTAAGAATGAGGAAGGGGACAAAATGCAGAAGAGGGGTTTGTCCCAGGCAAAGCCCCTTAAAAATCCCTGGGAGATAAAAATAGAATCTGGGCAATAAAATAAAGTCTAACCTTTTTTATCCTTTGTGCTTTGTCTAATTTCACGTGCTCCTAGGGTCCCGCATACAGAGGTTCAACAGCCGGCACTTCAGACCAGATTTCCTAGTGCAGAATGGCTGGGTCGACACTTCAGCTCCTGGAGCACAGTGTAGACTCCGCGATATAGAGCCTGAGCTGCAGCCAACCGGGCCCTCGAGAGCTCCGCCCCCTCCCTCCCACTGACTCTGACAGGATCTCTACACAGCAGCCCAGCCCACAGCCCACGGGATAGCACATGCTCTCACCTCTGCATTCTCTGATCAAAATATAAAGTTTCCTTTGCTTCTGAATCAAACTCAGTCTCGATCTGTTGGCTCCAATGACACTGGGCAGGGGGACACTTTTTGGGGTCCACTCTGGAGGATCAGTAACAGAAATTGAGAACATTGTAACTTCAATGAACAGATGTGTGAGCCAAACTGTAATTAACATAGAACAGTGTATAAGGCTCGGGTAAAATAAGATGTTTCTAACACTTCCATTTGATATTTCCATCACTTTATTATAAGCAAGTTCAGTGAAAGGTTTGTCTTATTTGTCAGGTCAATACTAGAGAAACGAAGTGATTTCTTTCCAAGGATGTACATCTAATAATCTTGGTTAAAGCTTCAATCTTGTTTTAAATGCTTTTCCATTGAAAATGATACCTCTCTTTCAGCTCCCCCATTTCTGAGAAGTATAAAATCTTATAATTTATTATTACCAAAGGGGAAAGGTGGGAGGAGGGATAAATTAACAGTTTGGGATTAACACATACACACTGCTATGTATAAAATCGATCATCAACAAGGAACTACTGTACAGCACAGGGAACTACACTCAATATTTTGCAATAACCTATAAGGGGAAATAATCTGAAAAAAGAATAGATATTTTTATTGACATCATCTATTAATGACAGTTAAAATGGAACCTAAGGGAAGCCGGTGGTGAGTGCTTCTGACCCTGAAGACTTCAATCATCTAAAGTTTGGACTCTGCCTACTTCCCAAGGCCCTTAATGAACATATGTGTAGCCGTAGCTTAAAAAATTCCCCAGTTTGGGTTGTGGAGAGACACTGATTTTGAAAAAGCCCTGGTGTTCTCCTCACATGAATGGGACCCTTCCTACAGCTAAAATATGCCTGTCACACCCAGAAGATGGTATACCGTCTGATCGGGAAGAGTTTGGAAAAGGCATCTCATCTCCTCATCTCCTGGTGCTCGGGTTCACCCCTCCAGCGTCTTTACGAACACTCTCCCCACTTGGAGATGTCAGCACTGTCAACATCCTGTTGCATACAGTTTGGAATTTGTCCAGAGGATGAAGCAGAAGGAGGAGGAACAATGAGAGACAAGTCCTAGGTGTTCGGACAGGCACATGTCACTCTAATTTCCAATCAGGAAGACGAATTGACTAAAAGCTAGGGTTGCCCATGGAAACAGAATAGGGCTTGAGGAAATCCCGCTGCTTTGTGGTCAGTTCCCATAAACACAAGTTGAAAAATGGAACTCAGGGCCGCTAAAATTCACGAAACTGCAGAGTTGAAAATATCTCTCACTGAAAAATGTCTTGAGGAAAGTCAGAGAAAAGAACTTGTAAGCAACGGAGAATGGCAGGAAAGGGATTGGAAGAGGTAGAAAGGACTCGCCATTAAGCACAAGAAAAGGGGCTGAACATTGCCAACATTGCAGTTGGCCAAAAAGGGTGTATGCGTCTTTTTCTGTATATATTCAAGAAAAGGGCATACACTTTTTTAGCCAACCAAACAGGTGGGCACTGGAAATCAGTACTACAAAACATATCACTTCGCATCAGTCAGAAGAGCCTTCCTCGTAAAGTGTAAACACCAGAAATGCAGGACAGGGCAAGGAGAAAAGGGAGCCCTGTGAGGCTTATAGTGGAAATGTATATTGCCAATGGTCACTCTTGAGAAGTGTATTGTGTTTACTAAAGCATCTAAAAAATGAGCTACAGAGCACAGGGCACTTGCACTCATGGACGTATATCTTGGGAAAGACAAAAATGGAGAGGACACAGGCACCCCAATGTTTACCGCCTCTCTGTTTAAAAGATCCTCGACTAGGATATAATTTATATGTCTCTGGAGGGAAAAAATGGATAGAGGTGTGGCACTTATGTAGAGTGGAATATTACTCAGCCTGAAAATCAGTGAAATATGGCCAGTTGTAACAACCCCAGAGTAGTTACGTATGATCATTCAAAGTCACATAATTCAAAAAGAAAAAGACATACGATATTACTAATACATGGAATGTAAACGTGGCTACAAATGACCTGAATTACAAAACAGAATGGGGTCTCAAATTTAGAAGACCAACTTATGTTTGCTTAAGGAAAAAGGAGAGTTGGGGAGCTGCATAAAACAAGAGATTGAAATTAGCACAGATACCGTTCCATAAGCCAAATATGTAATAGAAAAAACCTACTCCCTGGTCAACGAAATGGACTCAACACGCCATATTCAACACCTACGAATACACCTGACTAGTAAGAATCTTCAAAATCATGGATTTATATGTCTCCGTAAGATAATCAAGCGTGAGTACAGCGGCATGAACGCAGCAGTGAAAATGCGATAAATCCCATTATCAAAATAAATTACAAAAACAAAACACAATGAGAGTAAAATAGAGAGCAATTCTTAAATAATTCATTCAGGGCTTGTGATGCAACCTGGATTTACCACATCTACACCCAGAGCTGAGTGAGACATAAGGTTGGGCACTTCGGGCTGATAGCATTGTTGAGGTTCGATGAGCAAATGCAGACCCTTTGAAGTCATACTGCATGGTACCCATTCCATGGGTCCCAACTCTCCAGGTTTAAGGGATTCTTTCTTCAGCTAAAACATGCATGGGAAACCCACAGTATGGTGCACCGTGTGACCAGGAAAGCTTTTCAAATGCATCTCAGTTTTCGTCCCCTTTTACTCGGGTTCACCATTCCAGAACCTTTACTAACACTCTCCCCACTTGGAGAGTCAGTGCCTTTAACCTCCTGTTTGGCACAGTTTGCAATTTCTGCGCAAGATGAACAGGAATAGGGAGAACCAATGAGAGACTAGCAGTAAGTGTCTGCACGGGCAAATTTAATTCTCAATTCCCACCAGGAAGAGGAATTAACCAAAGGATCAGCATGCCGTGCCGGAACCAGATTAGGGCCTGAAGCAATCCTGCGGGTTTGCGCCCAGCTCACAAGTTGCGAGTTGAAGAAAGGAGCTCAGGGGCACTGTAACTCACAAACATGCAGAGTTATAAATGACAGCTATCGTCCAAAAATATATTGAAGGAAGGCTGCGAAGACGACTTGTAAGCGGGGCAGAATTGCAGGAAAACGATTTCAGGGGGTAGACGGGAATTGCATTTAAAGCATAGGAAAAGATGCAGAACGTCGACAATGATGCTCTTGGCCAAAAAGTGTGTATGCGTTTTTTCCTGAATTTATTCAGGAAAAAAAGCATATGCACTTTTTGGCCAACCAAGCAAGCATGTTAAAGAAATCTGCACTACAATGAAGTCTCATTGCCCCCCGGGCAAAAGGGCCATCTGCAAAAAGTGTAAAGTCCAGAAAGGCAGCACAGGCAATGGAGAACAGGGAGCCTTGTTATGCTGATGGGCGGGATATAAATTGCCAACAGCCACTCTGAAGAAGTGTTTGGTGTTTTCCGGAACACCTAAAAAACAGAGCAACGGAGCCTACGGCATTTCTACTTATGGTCCTATAGTTTAGGGACATTAAAATAAAAAACACACAGCCACCCCAAAGTGTCGGACGGCTCTATTTACAAGAACCTCGTCTACGGTACAAGGTAAATATCCCAGAATGTGAAAAATGGATAAAGAAGTTGTGGTACGTACATACAATGGAATATCACTCAGCAATGAAATCTATGTCATCAGGCCCGTCGCGGCATAATGAGTGGATTCAGGTACGATGATTCTAAGTGAAATAAGTCACACAGAAAATGAAACATCATAAGATATCACTAATACACGGAATGTAAACTTGGCTACACATGAACTGAATTACAAAACAGAACAGGGTCTCAAATTTAGAAAACCAACATATGCATGCTTAAGGGGAAAGGTGAGTTCGCGTGCTGCATAAAACCAGAGATAGAAATTAGCACAGATAACTTTCCATAAGCCAAATATGTCATAGTCAAGACCCACCACTTGCTCAACGAAATGGACTAAACACCACATATTCAACACCTAGGAATACACCTGACTAGTAAGAATCTTCAAACCCATGGATTCATATGCCTCCGTAAGAGAATGAAGTGTGTGTACAGCGGCATGAATGCAGCAGAGAAAATCCGATAAATCCAATTGTCAAAATGAATTACAAAAACAAAACACAAGGACAGTGAAATAGAGAGCAATTCTTAAATAATTCATTCAGGGCTTGTGATGCAACCTGGATTTACCACATATACACCCAGAGCTGAGTGAGACATAAGGTTGGACACTTTGGGCTGATAGCATTGTTGAGGTTCGATAAGCAAATGCAGACCCTATGAAGTCATACTGCATGGTAGCCATTCCATGGGTCCCAACTCTCCAGGTTTAAGGGATTCTTCCTTCAGCTAAAACATGCATGGGAAACACACATTATGGTGCACCATGTGACGGGGAAACCTTTTCAAATGCATCTCAGTTTTCGTCTCGTTTTACTTGGGTACACCATTCCAGATCCTTTAATAACACTCTCCCCACTGGGAGAGTCTGTACCTTTAACCTCCGGTTTGGCACAGTTTGCAATTTCTGCGCAAGATGTACAAAAATAGGGAGAACCAATGAGAGACTAGGTGTAGGTGTCTGCACGGGCAAATTTAATGCTCATTTCCCACCAGGAAGAGGAATTAACCAAAGGCTCAGCATGCCGTGCCGGAACCAGTTTAGGGCCTGAAGCAATCCAGCAGTTTTGCGGCCAACTTACAATAAAGCAAGTTGAAGAAAGGAGCTCAGGGACACTGTAACTCACAAACCTGCAGAGTTATAAATGACAGCTATCGTCCAAAAATATATTGAAGGAAGGCTGCGAAGAGGACTTGAAAGCGGGGCAGAACTGCAGGAAAACGATTTCAGGGGCTAGACTGGAATTGCATTTAAAGCATAGGAAAAGAGGCAGAACGTCGACAATGATGCACTTGGCCAAAAAGGGCGTATGCGTGTTTTCCTGAATATATTCAGAAAACACGCATACGCCCTTTTTGGCCAACCAAGCATGCATGTTAAAGAATTCTGCACTAAAATGAAGTCCCACTGCCCCTCGGTCAAAAGGGCCATCTGAAAAAAGTGTAAAATCCAGAAATGTAGCACAGGCCATGGAGAACAGGGAGCCTTGTTATGCTGATGGGTGGGATGTAAATTTCCAAGAGCCACTCTGGAGAAGTGCATGGTTTTTCCTGAAACACCTAAAAAACAAAGCAACGGAGCCTACGGCACTTCCACTTATGGTCCTATAGATTAGGGAAATTAAAATCAAAAACACACAGCCACCCCAAAGTTTCAGACGGCTCTGTTTACAAGAACCTCGTCTACGGTACAAGTTAAATATCCCAGAAAGCGAAAAATGGATAAAGAAGTTGTGGTACGTACGTATAATGGAATATCACTCACCAATGAAATCTATGTCATCAGGCCCGTCGTGGCATAATGAGTGGATTGAGGTACGATGATTCTAAGTGAAATATGTCACACAGAAAATGAAACATCATAAGATATCACTAATACACGGAATGGAATCTTGGCTACACATGAACTGAATTACAAAACAGAACAGGGTCTCAAGTTGAGAAAACCAACTTATGTTTGCTTAAGGGGAAAGGTGAGTTGGGGTGCTGCATAAAACCAGAGATAGAAATTAGCACAGATACCATTCCATAAGTCAAATATGTAATAGTCAAGACCTACCCCTTGCTCAACGAAATGGGCTAAACACCCTATATTCAACGCCTAGGAATACACCTGACTAGTAAGAATCTTCAAACCCATGGATTTATATGTCTCCATAAGAGAATCAAGCGTGTGTACAGCTGCATGAAGGCAGCAGAGAAAATCCGATAAATCCCATTATCAAAATGAATTAAAAAAACAAAACACAATGACAGTGAAATAGAGAGCAATTCTTAAATAATTCATTCAGGGCTTGTGATGCAACCTGTATTTACCTCATCTACACCCAGAGCTGAGTGAGACATAAGGTTGGACACTTCGGGCTGATAGCATTGGTGAGGTTCGATGAGCAAATGCAGACCCTTTGAAGTCATACTGCATGGTACCCATTCCATGGGTCCCAACTCTCCAGGTTTAAGCGATTCTTTCTTCAGTTAAAACATGCATGGGAAACCCACAGTATGGTGCACCGTGTGACCGGGAAACGTTTTCAAATGCATCTCAGTTTTCGTCGACTTTTACACGGGTACACAATTCCAGACCCTTTACTAACACTCTCCCCACTTGGAGAGTCAGTGCCTTTAACCTGCTGTTTGGCACAGTTTGCAATTTCTGCGCAAGATGAACAGGAATAGGGAGATCCAATGAGAGACTAGCTGTAGGTTTCTGCACCGGCAAATTTAACGCTCATTTCACACCAGGAAGAGGAATTAACCAAATGCTCAGCATTTCATGCCGCAAAAAGATTAGGGCCTGAAGCAATCCTGCGGTTTTGGGGCCAGCTCACAAGAAAGCGATTTGTAGAAAGGAGCTCAGGGGCACTGTAATTCACAAACCTGCAGAGTTATAAATGACAGCTACCGTCCAAAAATATATTGAAGGAAGGCTGCGAAGAGGACTTGAAATCGGGGCAGAATTGCAGGAAAACGATTTCAGCGGGTAGACGGGAATTGCATTTAAAGCATAGGAAAAGAGGCAGAACGTCCACAATGATGCACTTGGCCAAAAAGGGCGTATGCGTTTTTTCCTGAATATATTCAGGAAAAAACGCATACGCCCTTTCTGGCCAACCAAGAAAGCATGTTAAAGATATCTGCACTACAATGAAGTCTCACTGCCCCCCGGTCAAAAGGGCCATCTGAAAAAAGTGTAAAATCCAGAAAGGCAGCACAGGCCATGGAGAACAGGGAGCCTTGTTATGCTGATCGGCGGGATGTAAATTGCCAACAGCCACTCTGGAGAAGTGTATGGTGTTTCCCGGAACACCGAAAAAACAAAGCTACGGAGCCTACGGCACTTCCACTTATGGTCCTATAGCTTAGGGAAATTAAAATCAAAAACACACAGCCACCCCAAAGTGTCGGACGGCTCTGTTTACAAGAACCTCGTCTACGGTACAAGTTAAATATCCCAGAATGTGAAAAATGGATAAAGAAGTTGTGGTACGTACGTACAATGGAATATCACTCAGCAATGAAATCTATGTCATCAGGCCCGTCGCGGCATAATGAGTGGATTCAGGTACGATGATTCTAAGTGAAATAAGTCACACAGAAAATGAAACATCATAAGATATCACTAATACACGGAATGTAAACTTGGCTACACATGAACTGAATTACAAAACAGAACAGGGTCTCAAATTTAGAAAACCAACTTATGCTTGCTTAAGGGGAAAGGTGAGTTGGGGTGCTGCATAAAACCAGAGATAGAAATTAGCACAGATACCTTTCCATAAGCCAAATATGTAATAGTCAAGACCTACCCTTTGCTCAACAAAATGGACTAAACACCCCATGTTCAACGCCTAGGAATACACCTGACTAGTAAGAATCTTCAAACCCATGGATTTATATGTCTCCGTAAGAGAATGAAGCGTGTGTACAGCGGCATGAATGCAGCAGAGAAAATCCGATAAATCCCATTATCAAAATGAATTACACAAACAAAACCCAAGGACAGTGAAATAGAGAGCAATTCTTAAATAATTCATTCAGGGCTTGTGATGCAACCTGGATTTACCACATCTACACCCAGAGCTGAGTGAGACATAAGGTTGGGCACTTCGGGCTGATAGCATTGGTGAGGTTCGATGAGCAAATGCAGACCCTTTGAAGTCATACAGCATGGTACCCATTCCATGGGTCCCAACGCTCCAAGTTTAAGGGATTCTTCCTTCAGCTAAAACATGCATGGGAAACCCACAGTATGGTGCACCGTGTGACTGGCAAACGTTTTCAAATGCATCTCAGTTTTCGTCCCCTTTTACTCGGGTTCACCATTCCAGACGCTTTACGAACACTCTCCCCACTTGGAGAGTCAGTGCCTTTAACCTCCTGTTGGGCACAGTTTGCAATTTCTGCACAAGATGAAAAGGAATAGGGAGAACGAATGAGAGACTAACTCTAGGTGTCTGCACGGGCAAATTTAACGCTCATTTCCCACCAGGAAGAGGAATTAACCAAAGGCTCAGCATGCCGTGCCGGAACCAGATTAGGGCCTGAGGCAATCCTGTGGGTTTGCGGCCAGCTCACAAGATAGCGAGTTGAAGAAATGAGCTCAGGGGCACTGTAACTCACAAACCTGCAGAGTTATAAATGACAGCTATCGTCCAAAAATATATTGAAGGAAGGCTGCGAAGACGACTTGTAAGTGGGAAAGATTTGCAGGAAAACGATTTTAGGGGGGAGACGGGAATTGCATTTAAAGCATATGAAAAGAGGCAGAACGTCGACAATGATGCTCTTGGCCAAAAAGGGCGTATGCGTTTTTTCCTGAATATATTCAGGAAAAAACGCATACGCCCTTTTTGGCCAACCAAGCAAGCATGTTAAAGAAATCTGCACTACAATGAAGTCTCACTGCCCCCCGGTCAAAAGGGCCATCTGAAAAAAGTGTAAAATCCAGAAAGGCAGCACAGGCCATGGAGAACAGGGAGCCTTGTTATGCTGATGGGCGGGATGTAAATTGCCAACAGCCAGTCTGGAAAAATGTATGGTGTTTCCCGGAACACCTAAAAAACAAAGCAACGGAGCCTATGGCACTTCCCCTTATGGTCCTATAGCTTAGGAAAATTAAAATCAAAAACACACAGCCACCCAAAAGTGTCGGACGGCTCTGTTTACAAGAACCTCGTCTAAGGTACAAGTTAAATATCCCAGAATGTGAAAAATGGATAAAGAAGTTGTGGTACGTACGTACAATGGAATATCACTCAGCAATGAAATCTATGTCATCAGGCCCGTCGCGGCATAATGAGTGGATTCAGGTACGATGATTCTAAGTGAAATAAGTCACACAGAAAATGAAACATCATAAGATATCACTAATACACGGAATGTAAACTTGGCTACACATGAACTGAATTACAAAACAGAACAGGGTCTCAAATTTAGAAAACCAACTTATGCTTGCTTAAGGGGAAAGGTGAGTTGGGGTGCTGCATAAAACCAGAGATAGAAATTAGCACAGATACCTTTCCATAAGCCAAATATGTAATAGTCAAGACCTACCCCTTGCTCAACGAAATGGACTAAACACCCCATATTCAACGCCTAGGAATACACCTGACTAGTAAGAATCTTCAAACCCATGGATTTATATGTCTCCGTAAGAGAATGAAGCGTGTGTACAGCGGCATGAATGCAGCAGAGAAAATCCGATAAATCCCATTATCAAAATGAATTACACAAACAAAACCCAAGGACAGTGAAATAGAGAGCAATTCTTAAATAATTCATTCAGGGCTTGTGATGCAACCTGGATTTACCACATCTACACCCAGAGCTGAGTGAGACATAAGGTTGGGCACTTCGGGCTGATAGCATTGGTGAGGTTCGATGAGCAAATGCAGACCCTTTGAAGTCATACAGCATGGTACCCATTCCATGGGTCCCAACTCTCCAAGTTTAAGGGATTCTTCCTTCAGCTAAAACATGCATGGGAAACCCACAGTATGGTGCACCGTGTGACTGGCAAACGTTTTCAAATGCATCTCAGTTTTCGTCCCCTTTTACTCGGGTTCACCATTCCAGACCCTTTACGAACACTCTCCCCACTTGGAGAGTCAGTGCCTTTAACCTCCTGTTGGGCACAGTTTGCAATTTCTGCGCAAGATGAAAAGGAATAGGGAGAACCAATGAGAGACTAGCTCTAGGTGTCTGCACGGGCAAATTTAACGCTCATTTCCCACCAGGAAGAGGAATTAACCAAAGGCTCAGCATGCCGTGCCGGAACCAGATTAGGGCCTGAGGCAATCCTGTGGGTTTGCGGCCAGCTCACAAGATAGCGAGTTGAAGAAATGAGCTCAGGGGCACTGTAACTCACAAAACTGCAGAGTTATAAATGACAGCTATCGTCCAAAAATATATTGAAGGAAGGCTGTGAAGACGACTTGTAAGTGGGGCAGAATTGCAGGAAAACGATTTCAGGGGGTAGACGGGAATTGCATTTAAAGCATAGGAAAAGAGGCAGAACGTTGACAATGATGCTCTTGGCCAAAAAGGGCGTATGCGTTTTTTCCTGAATATATTCAGGAAAAAACGCATACGCCCTTTTTGGCCAACCAAGCAAGCATGTTAAAGAAATCTGCACTACAATGAAGTCTCACTGCCCCCCAGTCAAAAGGGCCATCTGAAAAAAGTGTAAAATCCAGAAAGGCAGCAGAGGCCATGGAGAACAGCGAGCCTTGTTATGCTGATGGGCGTGATGTAAATTGCCAACAGCCAGTCTGGAAAAATGTATGGTGTTTCCCGGAACATCTAAAAAACAAAGCAACGGAGCCTATGGCACTTCCCCTTATGGTCCTATAGCTTAGGGAAATTAAAATCAAAAACACACAGCCACCCAAAAGTGTCGGACGGCTCTGTTTACAAGAACCTCGTCTACGGTACAAGTTAAATATCCCAGAATGTGAAAAATGGATAAAGAAGTTGTGGTACGTACGTACAATGGAATATCACTCAGCAATGAAATCTATGTCATCAGGCCCGTCGCGGCATAATGAGTGGATTCAGGTACGATGATTCTAAGTGAAATAAGTCACACAGAAAATGAAACATCATAAGATATCACTAATACACGGAATGTAAACTTGGCTACACATGAACTGAATTACAAAACAGAACAGGGTCTCAAATTTAGAAAACCAACTTATGCTTGCTTAAGGGGAAAGGTGAGTTGGGGTGCTGCATAAAACCAGAGATAGAAATTAGCACAGATACCTTTCCATAAGCCAAATATGTAATAGTCAAGACCTACCCCTTGCTCAACGAAATGGACTAAACACCCCATATTCAACGCCTAAGAATACACATGACTAGTAAGAATCTTCAAACCCATGGATTTATATGTCTCGGTAAGAGAAAGAAGCCCTTGTACAGTAGTATGAATGCAGCAGAGAAAATCCGATAAATCCCATTATCAAAATGAATTACAAAAACAAAACACAAGGACAGTGAAATAGAGAGCAATTCTTAAATAATTCATTCAGGGCTTGTGAAGCAACCTGGATTTACCTCATCTAAACTCAGAGCTGAGTGAGACATAAGGTTGGACACTTCGGGCTGATAGCATTGGTGAGGTTCGATGAGCAAATGCAGACCATTAGAAGTCATATTGCATGGTACCCATTCCATGGGTCCCAACTCTCCAGGTTTAAGCGATTCTTCCTTCAGCTAAAGCATGCATGGGAAACCCACAGTATGGTGCACCGTGTGACCGGGAAACGTTTTCAAATGCATCTCAGTTTTTGTCCTCTTTTACTCGGGTTCACCATTCCAGACCCTTTACTAACACTCTCCGCACTTGGAGAGTCAGTGCCTTTAACCTCCTGTTTGGCACAGTTTGCAATTTCTGCGCAAGATGAACAGGAATAGGGAGAACCAATGAGAGACTAGCTGTAGGTGTCTGCACGGGCAAATTTAACGCTCATTTCCAACCAGGAAGAGGAATTAACCAAAGGCTCAGCATGCCGTGCCTGAACCAGATTAGGGCCTGAAGGAATCCTGCGGCTTTTCGGCCAGCTCAAAAGAAAGCAATTTGAAGAACGGAGCTCAGGGGCACTGTAATTCACAAACCTGCAAAGTTATAAATGACAGCTATCGTCCAAAAATATATTGAAGGAAGGCTGCAAAGAGGACTTGAAAGCGGGGCAGAATTCCAGGAAAACGATTTCAGGGGGTAGACTGGAATTGCATTTAAAGCATAGGAAAAGAGGCAGAACGTCGACAATGATGCTCTTGGCCAAAAAGGGCGTATGCGTTTTTTCCTGAATATATTCAGGAAAAAACGCATACGCCCTTTTTGGCCAACCAAGCAAGCATGTTAAAGAAATCTGCACTACAATGAAGTCTCACTGCCCCCCGGTCAAAAGGGCCATCTGAAAAAAGTGTAAAATCCAGAAATGCAGGACAAGTCATGGAGAACAGGGAGCCTTGTTATGCTGATGGTCAGGATGTAATTTGCCAACAGCCACTCTGGAGAAGTGTATGGTGTTTCCTGAAACACGTAGGAAACAAAGCAACACAGCCTATGGCACTTCCACATATGGTCCTATAGCATAGGGAAATTAAAATAAAACACACACAGCCACCCCAAAGTTTGGGACGGCTCTGTTTACAAGAACCTCGTCTACGGTACAAGTTAAATATCCGAGAAAGCAAAAAATGGATAAAGAAGTTGTGGTACGTACGTACAATGCAATATCACTCAGCAATTAAATCTACGTCACCAGGCCCGTAGAGGCATAATGAGTGGATTCAGGTAGGATGATTCTACGAGAGATAAGTCACACAGAAAAAGAAACATTATAAGATATCACTAATACACGGAATGTAAACTTGGCTACACATGAACTGAATTACAAAACAGAACAGGGTCTCAAATTCAGAAAACCAACTTATGCTTGCTTATGGGGAAAGGTGAGTTGGGGTGCTGCATAAAACCAGAGATTGAAATTAGCACAGATACCTTTCCATAAGCCAAATATATAATAGACAAGACCTACTCCTTGCTAAACGAAATGGGCTCAACACCCCATATTCAACGCCTGGGAATATACCTGACAAGTAAGAATCTTAAAACCCATGGATTTATATGTCTCCATAAGGAAATCAAGCATGTGTACAGCAGCCTAAACGCAGCAGTGAAAATCCGATAAATCCCATTATCAAAATAAATTTCAAAAACAAAACACAATGACAGTGAAATAGAGAGCAATTCTTAAATAATTCATTCAGGGCTTGTGATGCAACCTGGAATTACCACATCTACACCCAGAGCTGGGTGAGACATAAGGCTGGACAGTTCGGGCTGATAACATTGGTGAGGTTCAGTGAGCAAACGCAGACCCTTTGAAGTCACACTGCATGGTACCCATTCCATGGGTCCCAACTCTCCAGGTTTAAGGGATTGTTCCTTCAGCTAAAACATGCTTGGGAAACCCAGAGTATGGTCCACCGTGTGATTGGGAAACGTTTTCAAATGCATCTCAGGTTTCGTCCCCTGGTACTCGGGCTCACGGTTCCAGACGCTTTACTAACACTCTCCCCACTTGGAGAGTCAGTGCCTTTAACCTCCTGTTTGGCACAGTTTGCAATTTCTGTGCAAGATGAACAGGAATAGGGAGAACCAATGAGAGACTAGCTGTAGGTGTCTGCACGGGCAAATGGAACGCTCATTTCCCACCAGGAAGAGTAATTAACCAAAGGCTCAGCATGCCCTGCCCGAGCCAGATTAGGGCCTGAAGCAATCCAGCGGTTTTGCGGCCAGCTCACAAGAAAGCGAGTTGAAGAAAGGAGCTCAGGGGCACTGTAATTCACAAACCTGCAGAGTTATGAATGACAGCTATCGTCCAAAAATGTATTGAAATAAGTCTTCGAAGAGGACTTGAAAGTGGGGCAGAATTTCAGGAAAACGATTTCAGGGGGTAGACTGGAATTGCACTTAAAGCATAGGAAAAGAGGCCGAATGTCGACAATGATGCACTTGGCCAAAAAGGGCGTATGCGTTTTTTCCTGAATATATTCAGGAAAAAACGCATATGCCCTTTTTGGCCAACCAAGCAAGCCTGTAAAGAAAACTGCACTACAATGAAGTCTCACTGCCCCCAGGTCACAAGGGCTATCTGAAAAAAGTGTAAAATCCAGAAAGGCAGGACAGGTCATGGAGAACAGGGAGCCTTGTTATGCTGATGGGCGGGATGTAAATTGCCAACAGCCACTCTGGAGAAGTGTATGGTGTTTCCTGAAACACGTAGGAAACAAAGCAACACAGCCTATGGCACTTTCACTTATGGTCCTGTAGCTTAGGGAAATTAAAATCAAAAACACACAGCCACCCCAAAGTTTGGGACGGCTCTGTTTACAAGAACCTCGTCTACGGTACAAGTTAAATATCCGAGAAAGCAAAAAATGGATAAAGAAGTTGTGGTACGTACGTACAATGGAATATCACTCAGCAATGAAATCTATATCATCAGGCCCGTAGCGGCATAATGAGTGGTTTCAGGTACGATGATTCTACGAGAAATAAGTCACACAGAAAAAGAAACATCATAAGATATCACTAATACACGGAATGTAAACTTGGCTACACATGAACTGAATTACAAAACAGAACAGGGTCTCAAATTTAGAAAACCAACTTATGCTTGCCTATGGGGAAAGGTGAGTTGGGGTGCTGCATATAACCAGAGATTGAAATTAGCACAGAGAGAACACCTACTGAAGGCTGGCAGAAGACCTCAGACCTCCCAAAAGGCAAGAAACTCCCCTCGTACCTGGGTAGGGCAAAAGAAAAAACAGAGACAAAAGAATAAGGAGGGAACCTGCAGCAGTGGGAGGGAGCTGTGAAGGAGGAAAAGTTTCCACACACTAGGAAGCCCCTCCGGGGGCGGAGACCGCGGGAGGCGGAGGGGGGAGCTTCGGGACCGCGGAGTAGTGCACAGCGAGGGGTGCGGAGGGCAAAGCGGGGAGATTCCCGCACAGAGGATCGGTGCCCACCGGCACTCACCAGCCCGAGAGGCTTGTCTGCTCACCCGCCGGGGCGGGCGGGGCTGCGAGCTGTGGCTCGGGTTTCGGTTTTGGACGGAGCTCAGGTAGAGGACTGGGGTTCGCGGCTTGAACATAGCCTAAAGGGGTTAGTGCACCACGACTAGCTGGGAGGGAGTTCGGGGAAAAGCCTGCACCTGCCGAAGAGGCAAGAGACTTTTTCTTCCCTCTTTGTTTCCTGGTGCGCGAGGAGAGAGGTTTAAGAGCGCTGCTTAAAGGAACTCCAGAGACGGGTGCGAGCCGCGGCTAAAAGCGCGAACCCCAGAGACGGGCGCGAGCCGCGGCTAAAAGCGCGAACCCCAGAGACGGGCGCGAGCCGTGGCTAAAAGCGCGGACCCCAGAAACGGGCGGGAGACGCTAAGGCTGCTGCTGCCGCCACCAAGGGGCCTGTGTGCGAGCACAGGTCACTCTCCACACCCCTCTTCTGCGGAGCCTGTGCAGCCTGCCACTGCCAGGTTCCCGGGAACCAGGGACAACTTCCCCGGGAGAACGCACGGCGGGCCTCAGGCTGGTGCAACGTCACGCCGGCCTCTGCCGCAACGTCACGCCGCCTCTGACGCCGCAGGCCCGCCCCGCACGCAGTGCCCCTCCTCCCCCCCCCCTGGCCTGAGTGAGCCAGAGCCCCCGAATCAGCGGCTCCTTTAACCCTGTCCTGTCTGAGCAAAAAACAGACGCCCTCCAGCGACCTACACGCAGAGGCAGGGCCAAATCTAAAGCTGAGCTCCTTCCTGTAAGCTGTGAGAACAAAGAAGAGAAAGGGAAATCTCTCCCAGCAGCCTCAGAAGCAGCGGATTAAAGCTCCACAATCAACTTGATATACCCTGCATCTGTGGAATACCTGAATAGACAAGGAATGATCCCAAATTGAAGAGGTGGAATTTAGGAGCGAGATCTATGATTTTTTTCCCTTCTCCTCTTTTTGTGAATGTGTACGTGTATGCTTCTGTGTGAGACCGTGCCTGTATACTCTTGCTTCCACCATTTGTCCTAGGGCTCTATCTGTCCATGGTTTTTTAAAAAACTTTTTTTCTCAATAATTAATTTTAATTGTAATAACTTTATTATACTTTACCTTCGTTCTTTCTTTCTTTCTTTCCTTCCTTCCTTCCCTCCTTTAGACAACGAATCACCCCAAATTGAGGAGGTGGTCTCTGAGAGCAAGATTTATGATTTTTCCCCCTTTACCTCTTTTTGTGAAGGTGTATGTGTATGCTTCTGTGTAAGATTTTCTCTGTATAGCTTTGCTTCCAACATTTGTCCTAAGGTTCTATCCGTCCCCTTTTTTTTTTCTAAATATTTTTTAATTCAATAACTATATTATACTTTATTTTATTTTTACTTATCTTCTTTCTTTCTGTCTTTTTTCCTTCTTTCCCTCCTTCCTTCCTTCCTTCCTTCCTCCCTCCCTCCCTCCTTTCTTTCCTTCTTTGCTTCTTTCTTCCTTCCTTCCTTTCCTCCTTTCCTTCTTTCTTTCCTCATACTTCTACTAATTCTCTCTACTTTTTCTCCCTTTTATTCTGAGCCGTGTGGATGAAAGGCTCTTGGTGCTCCAGCCAGGAGTCAGGGCTCTGCCTCTGAGGTAGGAGAGCCAACTTCAGGGCACTGGTCAACAAGAGGCCACCCAGCTCCACATAATATTAAATGGTGGAAATCTCCCAGTGACCTCCATCTTAACACCAGCACCCAGCTTCACTCAACGACCAGCAAGCCACAGTGCTAGACAACCTATGCCAAACAACTAGCAAAACAGGAACACAAACCCACCCATTAGCAGAGAGGCTGCCGAAAATCATAATAAGGCCACAGACACCCCAAAACACACCACCAGAAGTGAACCTGCCCACTAAAGAGACAAGATCCAGCCTCATCCACCAGAACACAGGCACTAGTCCCCTCCACCAGGAAGCCTACACAACCCACTGAAACAACCTTATCCACTGGAGACAGACATCAAAAACAACGGGAACACGTACGTGCAGCCTGCAAAAAGGAGACCCCAAACACAGTAAGATAAGCAAAATGAGAAGACAGAAAAACACACAGCAGATGAAGGAGCAAGATAAAAATGCACCAGACCTAACAAATGAAGAAGAAATAGGCAGTCTACCTGAAAAAGAATTCAGAATAATGATAGTAAGGATGATCCGAAATCTTGGAAGTAGAATGGACAAAATGCAAGAAACAGTTAACAAGGACCTAGAAGAAATAAAGATGAAACAAGCAATGATGAACAATGCAATAAATGAAATTAAAAGTACTCTAGATGGGATCAATAACAGAATAACTGAGGCAGAAGAACGGATAAGTGACCTGGAAGATAAAATAGTGGAAATAACTACTGCAGAGCAGAATAAAGAAAAAAGAATGAAAAGAACTGAGGACAGTCTCAGAGACCTCTGGGACAACATTAAACGCAACAACATTCGAATTATAGGGGTTCCAGAAGAAGAAGAGAAAAAGAAAGGGACTGAGAAAATATTTGAAGAGATTATAGTTGAAAACTTCCCTAATATGGGAAAGGAAATAGTTAATCAAGTCCAGGAAGTACAGAGAGTCCCATACAGGATAAATATAAGGAGAAATACGCCAAGACACATATTAATCAAACTGTCAAAAATTAAATACAAAGAAAGCATATTAAAAGCAGCAAGGGAAAAACAACAAATAACACACAAGGGAATCCCCATAAGGTTAACAGCTGATCTCTCAGCAGAAACCCTACAAGCCAGAAGGGAGTGGCAGGACATACTGAAAGTGATGTAGGAAAAAAACCTGCAACCAAGACTACTCTACCCAGCAAGGATCTCATTCAGATTTGATGGAGAAATTAAAACCTTTACAGACAAGCAAAAGCTGAGAGAGTTCAGCACCACCAAACCAGCTTTACAACAAATGCTAAAGGAACTTCTCTAGACAAGGAACACAAGAGAAGGAAAAGACCTATAATAACGAACCCAAAACAATATAGAAAATGGGAATAGGAACATACATATCGATAATTACCTTAAATGTAAATGGACTGGGGGACCTTGAAGATGGCGGAAGAGTAAGACGCGGAGATCGCCTTCCTCCCCACGGATACACCAGAAATACATCTACACGTGGAACAACTCCTACAGAACACCTACTGAAGGCTGGCAGAAGACCTCAGACCTCCCAAAGGGCAAGAAACTCCCCACGTACCTGGGTAGGGCAAAAGAAAAAAAGAAAAAACAGAGACAAAAGAATAAGGACGGCACCTGCGCCAGTGGGAGGGAGCTGTGAAGGAGGAAAAGTTTCCACACACTAGGAAGCCCCTCCGCGGGCGGAGACTGCGGGAGGCGGAGGGGGGGGCTTCGGGACCGAGGAGTAGTGCACAGCGACGGGTGCGGAGGGCAAAGCGGGGAGATTCCCGCACAGAGGATCGGTGCCGACTGGCACTCACCAGCCCGAGAGGCTTGTCTGCTCACCCGCCCGGGCGGGCGGGGCTGCGAGCTGAAGCTCGGGTTTCGGTTTTGGACAGAGCGCAGGGAGAGGACTGGGGTTGGCGGCTTGAACATAGCCTGAAGGGGTTAGTGCACCACGACTAGCCGGGAGGGAGTTCGGGGAAAAGCCTGCACCTGCCGAAGAGGCAAGAGACTTTTTCTTCCCTCTTTGTTTCCTGGTGCGCGAGGAGAGGGGTTTAAGAGCGCTGCTTAAAGGAACTCCAGAGACGGGCGCGAGCCGCGGCTAAAAGCGCGAACCCCAGAGACGGGCGCGAGCCGCGGCAAAAAGCGCGAACCCCAGAGACGGGCGCGAGCCGCGGCTAAAAGCGCGGACCCCAGAGACGGGCGGGAGACGCTAAGGCTGCTGCTGCTGCCACCAAGGGGCCTGTGTGCGAGCACAGGTCACTCTCCACACCCCTCTTCTGCGGAGCCTGTGCAGCCCGCCACTGCCAGGTTCCCGGGAACCAGGGACAACTTCCCCGGGAGAACGCACGGCGGGCCTCAGGCTGGTGCAACGTCACGCCGGCCTCTGCCGCAACGTCACGCCGCCTCTGACGCCGCAGGCCCGCCCCGCACGCAGTGCCCCTCCTTCCCCCCCCTCACCCCCGGCCTGAGTAAGCCTGAGCCCCCGAATCAGCGGCTCCTTTAACCCCGTCCTGTCTGAGCAAAAAACAGACGCCCTCCAGCGACCTACACGCAGAGGCAGGGCCAAATCCAAAGCTGAGCTCCTGTGAGCTGTGAGAACAAAGAAGAGAAAGGGAAATCTTTCCCAGCAGCCTCAGAAGCAGCGGATTAAAGCTCCACAATCAACTTGATATACCCTGCATCTGTGGAATACCTGAATAGACAAGGAATGATCCCAAATTGAAGAGGTGGAATTTAGGAGCGAGATCTATGATTTTTTTCCCTTCTCCTCTTTTTGTGAATATGTACGTGTATGCTTATGTGTGACATCTTGTCTGTATACTCTTGCTTCCACCATTTGTCCTAGGGCTCTATCCGTCCATGGTTTTTAAAAAAAAAAAAAATTTTTTTTCTCAATAATTAATTTTAATTGTAATAACTTTATTATACTTTACCGTCGTTCCTTCTTTCTTTCTTTCTTTCTTTCCGTCCTTCCCTCCTTTAGACAACGAATCACCCCAAATTGAGGAGGTGGTCTCTGAGAGCAAGATTTATGACTTTTCCCCCTTTACCTCTTTTTGTGAAGGTGTATGTGTATGCTTCTGTATAAGATTTTCTCTGTATAGCTTTGCTTCCAACATTTGTCCTAAGGTTCTATCCGTCCCTCTTTTTTTTTTTTTTCTAAATATTTTTTAATTCAATAACTATATTATACTTTATTTTATTTTTACTGTATCTTCTTTCTTTCTGTCTTTTTTCCTTCTTTCCCTCCTTCCTTCCTTCCTTCCTTCCTCCCTCCCTCCCTCCTTTCTTTCCTTCTTTGCTTCTTTCTTCCTTCCTTCCTTTCCTCCTTTCCTTCTTTCTTTCCTCATACTTCTACTAATTCTCTCTACTTTTTCTCCCTTTTATTCTGAGCCGTGTGGATGAAAGGCTCTTGGTGCTCCAGCCAGGAGTCAGGGCTCTGCCTCTGAGGTAGGAGAGCCAACTTCAGGACACTGGTCAACAAGAGACCTCCCAGCTCCACATAATATTAAACGGTGGAAATCTCCCAGTGACCTCCATCTTAACACCAGCACCCAGCTTCACTCAACGACCAGCAAGCCACAGTGCTAGACAACCTATGCCAAACAACTAGCAAAACAGGAACACAACCCCACCCATTAGCAGAGAGGCTGCCTAAAATCATAATAAGGCCACAGACACCCCAAAACACACCACCAGACGTGAACCTGCCCACTAGAGAGACAAGATCCAGCCTCATCCACCACAACACAGGCACTAGTCCCCTCCACCAGGAAGCCTACACAACCCACTGAAACAACCTTAGCCACTGAAGACAGACATCAAAAACAACGGGAACTACGAACGTGCAGCCTGCAAAAAGGAGACCCCAAACACAGTAAGATAAGCAAAATGAGAAGACAGAAAAACACACAGCAGATGAAGGAGCAAGATAAAAATGCACCAGACCTAACAAATGAAGAGGAAATAGGCAGTCTACCTGAAAAAGAATTCAGAATAATGATAGTAAGGATGATCCGAAATCTTGGAAGTAGAATGGACAAAATGCAAGAAGCAGTTAACAAGGACCTAGAAGAAATAAAGATGAAACAAGCAATGATGAACAACGCAATAAATGAAATTAAAAGTACTCTAGATGGGATCAATAACAGAATAACTGAGGCAGAAGAACGGATAAGTGACCTGGAAGATAAAATAGTGGAAATAACTACTGCAGAGCAGAATAAAGAAAAAAGAATGAAAAGAACTGAGGACAGTCTCAGAGACCTCTGGGACAACATTAAACGCACCAACATTCGAATTATAGGGGTTCCAGAAGAAGAAGAGAAAAAGAAAGGGACTGAGAAAATATTTGAAGAGATTATAGTTGAAAACTTCCCTAATATGGGAAAGGAAATAGTTAATCAAGTCCAGGAAGCACAGAGAGTCCCATACAGGATAAATACAAGGAGAAATACGCCAAGACACATATTAATCAAACTGTCAAAAATTAAATACAAAGAAAGCATATTAAAAGCAGCAAGGGAAAAACAGCAAATAACACACAAGGGAATCCCCATAAGGTTAACAGCTGATCTCTCAGCAGAAACCCTACAAGCCAGAAGGGAGTGGCAGGACATACTGAAAGTGATGAAGGAGAAAAACCTGCAACCAAGGCTACTCTACCCAGCAAGGATCTCATTCAGATTTGATGGAGAAATTAAAACCTTTACAGACAAGCAAAAGCTGAGAGAGTTTAGCACCACCAAACCAGCTTTACAGCAAATGCTAAAGGAACTTCTCTAGACAAGGAACACAAGAGAAGGAAAAGACCTATAATAACGAACCCAAAACAATATAGAAAATGGGAATAGGAACATACATATCGATAATTACCTTAAATGTAAATGGACTAAATGCTCCCACCAAAAGACACAGATTGGCTGAATGGATACAAAAACAAGACCCTTATATATGCTGTCTACAATAGACCCACTTCAGACCTAGAGACACATACAGACTGAAAATAAGGGGATGGAAAAAGATATTCCATGCAAATGGAAACCAAAAGAAAGCTGGAGTAGCAATTCTCATATCAGACAAAATAGACTTTAAAATAAGGACTATTACAAGAGACAAAGAAGGACACTACATAATGATACAGGGATCGATCCAAGAAGAAGATATAACAATTGTAAATATTTATGCACCCAACATAGGAGCACCTCAATACATAAGGCAAATACTAACAGCCATAAAAGGGGAGATTGACAGTAACACATTCATAGTAGGGGACTTTAACACCCCACTTTCACCCATGGACAGATCATCCAAAATGAAAATAAATAAGGAAACACAAGCTTTAAATGATACATTAAACAAGATGGACTTAATTGATATTTATAGGACACTCCATCCAAAAACAACAGAATACACATTTTTCTCAAGTGCTCATGGAACATTCTCCAGGATAGACCATATCTTGGGTCACAAATCAAGCCTTGGTAAATTTAAGAAAATTGAAATTGTATCAAGTATCTTTTCTGACCACAACGCCATGAGACTAGATATCAATTACAGGAAAAGATCTGTAAAAAATACAAACACATGGAAGCTAAACAATACACTACTTAATAATGAAGTGATCACTGAAGAAATCAAAGAGGAAATAAAAAAATACCTAGAAACAAATGACAATGGAGACACAACGACCCAAAACCTATGGGATGCAGCAAAAGCAGTTCTAAGGGGGAAGTTTATAGCAATACAAGCCCACCTTAAGAAGCAGGAAACATCTCGAATAAACAACCTAACCTTGCACCTCAAGCAATTAGAGAAAGAAGAACAAAAAAACCCCAAAGCTAGCAGAAGGAAAGAAATCATAAAAATCAGATCAGAAATAAATGAAAAAGAAATGAAGGAAACGATAGCAAAGATCAATAAAACTAAAAGCTGGTTCTTTGAGAAGATAAACAAAATAGATAAACCACTAGCCAGACTCATCAAGAAAAAAAGGGAGAAGACTCAAATCAATAGAATTAGAAATGAAAAAGGAGAAGTAACAACTGACACTGCAGAAATAAAAAAAATCATAAGAGATTACTACAAGCAACTCTATGCCAATAAAATGGACAATCTGGAAGAAATGGACAAATTCTTAGAAATGCACAACCTGCCAAGACTGAATCAGGAAGAAATAGAAAATATGAACAGACCAATCACAAGCACTGAAATTGAAACTGTCATTAAAAATCTTCCAACAAACAAAAGCCCAGGACCAGATGGCTTCACAGGTGAATTCTATCAAACGTTTAGAGAAGAGCTAACACCTCTCCTTCTCAAACTCTTCCAAAATATAGCAGAGGGAGGAACACTCCCAAATTCCTTCTACGAGGCCACCATCACCTTGATACCAAAACCAGACAAGGATGTCACAAAGAAAGAAAACTACAGGCCAATATCACTGATGAACATAGATGCAAAAATCCTCAACAAAATACTAGTAAACAGAATCCAACAGCACATTAAAAGGATCATACACCATGATCAAGTGGGGTTTATTCCAGGAATGCAAGGATTCTTCAATATACGCAAATCTATCAATGTGATAAACCATATTAACAAATTGAAAGAGAAAAACCATATGATCATCTCAATAGATGCAGAGAAAGCTTTTGACAAAATTCAACACCCATTTATGCTAAAAACCCTGCAGAAAGTAGGCATAGAGGGAACTTTCCTCAACATAATAAAGGCCATATATGACAAGCCCACAGCAAACATCATCCTCAATGGTGAAAAACTGAAAGCATTTCCACTAAGATCAGGAATAAGACAAGGTTGCCCACTCTCACCACTCTTATTCAACATAGTTTTGGAAGTTTTAGCCACAGCAATCAGAGAAGAAAAGGAAATAAAAGGAATCCAAATCGGAAAAGAAGAAGTAAAGCTGTCACTGTTTGCAGATGACATGATACTATACATAGAGAATCCTAAAGATGCTACCAGAAAACTACTAGAGCTAATCAATGAATTTGGTAAAGTAGCAGGATACAAAGTTAATGCACAGAAATCTCTGGCATTCCTATATACTAATGATGAAAAATCTGAAAGTGAAATCAAGAAAACACTCCCATTTACCATTGCAACAAAAAGAATAAAATATCTAGGAATAAACCTACCTAAGGAGACGAAAGACCTGTATGCAGAAAATTATAAGACACTGATGAAAGAAATTAAAGATGATACAAATAGATGGAGAGATATACCATGTTCTTGGATGGGAAGAATCAACATTGTGAAAATGACTCTACTACCCAAAGCAATCTACAGATTCAATGCAATCCCTATCAAACTACCACTGGCATTTTTCACAGAACTAGAACAAAAAATTTCACAATTTGTATGGAAACACAAAAGACCCCGAATAGCGAAAGCAATCTTGAGAACGAAAAAAGGAGCTGGAGGAATCAGGCTCCCTGACTTCAGACTATACTACAAAGCTACAGTAATCAAGACAGTATGGTACTGGCACAAAAACAGAAAGATAGATCAATGGAACAGGATAGAAAGCCCAGCGATAAACCCACGCACATATGGACACCTTATCTTTGATAAAGGTGGCAGGAATGTACAGTGGAGAAAGGACAGCCTCTTCAATAAATGGTGCTGGGAAAACTGGACAGGTACATGTAAAAGTATGAGATTAGATCACTCCCTAACACCATACACAAAAATAAGCTCAAAATGGATTAAAGACCTAAATGTAAGGCCAGAAACTATCAAACTCTTAGAGGAAAACATAGGCAGAACACTCTATGACATAAATCACAGCAAGATCCTTTCTGACCCACCTCCTAGAGTAATGGAAATAAAAACAAAAATAAACAAATGGGACCTAATGAAACTTCAAAGCTTTTGCACAGCAAAGGAAACCATAATCAAGACCAAAAGACAACCCTCAGAATGGGAGAAAATATTTGCAAATGAAGCAACTGACAAAGGTTTAATCTCCAAAATTTACAAGCAGCTCATGCAGCTCAATAACAAAAAAACAAACAACCCAATCCAAAAATGGGCAGAAGACCTAAATAGACATTTCTCCAAAGAAGATATACAGAATGCCAACAAACACATGAAAGAATGCTCAACATCATTAATCATTAGAGAAATGCAAATCAAAACTACAATGAGATATCATCTCACACCAGTCAGAATGGCCATCATCAAAAAATCTAGAAACAATAAATGCTGGAGAGGGTGTGGAGAAAAGGGAACACTCTTGCACTGCTGGTGGGAATGTGAATTGGTTCAGCCACTATGGAGAACAGTATGGAGGTTCCTTAAAAAACTACAAATAGAATTACCATATGACCCAGCAATCCCACTACTGGGCATATACCCTGAGAAAACCAAAATTCAAAAAGAGTCATGTACCAAAATGTTCATTGCAGCTCTATTTACAATAGCCCGGAGATGGAAACAACCTAAGCGCCCATCATCGGATGAATGGATAAAGAAGATGTGGCACATATATACAATGGAATATTACTCAGCCATAAAAAGAAACGAAATTGAGCTATTTGTAATGAGGTGGATAGACCTAGAGTCTGTCATACAGAGTGAAGTAAGTCAGAAAGAAAAAGACAAATACCGTATGCTAACGCATATATATGGAATTTAAGGGGGAAAAAAATGTCATGAAGAACCTAGGGGTAAGACAGGAATAAAGACGCAGACCTACTGGAGAACGGACTTGAGAATATGGGGAGGGGGAAGGGTGAGCTTTGACAGGGTGAGAGAGAGTCATGGACATATACACACTAACAAACGTAGTAAGGTAGATAGCTAGGGGGAAGCAGCCGCAAGGCACAGGGATATTAGCTCGGTGCTTTGTGACAGCCTGGAGGGGTGGGATAGGGAGAGTGGGAGGGAGGGAGACGCAAGAGGGAAGACATATGGGAACATATGTATATGTATAACTGATTCACTTTGTTATAAAGCAGAAACTAACACACAATTGTAAAGCAATTATACCCCAATAAAGATGTTTAAAAAAAAAATGTAAATGGACTAAATGCTCCCACCAAAAGACACAGATTGGCTGAATGGATACAAAAACAAGACCCTTATATATGCTGTCTACAATAGACCCACTTCAGACCTAGAGACACATACAGACTGAAAATAAGGGGATGGAAAAAGATATTCCATGCAAATGGAAACCAAAAGAAAGCTGGAGTAGCAATTCTCATATCAGACAAAATAGACTTTAAAATAAGGACTATTACAAGAGACAAAGAAGGACACTACGTAATGATCAAGGGATCGATCCAAGAAGAAGATATAACAATTGTAAATATTTATGCACCCAACATAGGAGCACCTCAATACATAAGGCAAATACTAACAGCCATAAAATGGGAGATCGACAGTAACACATTCATAGTAGGGGACTTTAACACCCCACTTTCACCCATGGACAGATCATCCAAAATGAAAATAAATAAGGAAACACAAGCTTTAAATGATACATTAAACAAGATGGACTTAATTGATATTTATAGGACACTCCATCCAAAAACAACAGAATACACATTTTTCTCAAGTGCTCATGGAACATTCTCCAGGATAGATCATATCTTGGGTCACAAATCAAGCCTTGGTAAATTTAAGAAAATTGAAATTGTATCAAGTGTCTTTTCTGACCACAACGCCATGAGACTAGATATCAATTACAGGAAAAGATCTGTAAAAAATACAAACACATGGAGGCTAAACAATACACTACTTAATAATGAAGTGATCACTGAAGAAATCAAAGAGGAAATTAAAAAATACCTAGAAACAAATGACAATGGAGACACAACGACCCAAAACCTATGGGATGCAGCAAAAGCAGTTCTAAGGGGGAAGTTTATAGCAATACAAGCCCACCTTAAGAAGCAGGAAACATCTCGAATAAACAACCTAACCTTGCACCTCAAGCAATTAGAGAAAGAAGAACAAAAAAACCCCAAAGCTAGCAGAAGGAAAGAAATCATAAAAATCAGATCAGAAATAAATGAAAAAGAAATGAAGGAAATGATAGCAAAGATCAATAAAACTAAAAGCTGGTTCTTTGAGAAGATAAACAAAATAGATAAACCACTAGCCAGACTCATCAAGAGAAAAAGGGAGAAGACTCAAATCAATAGAATTAGAAATGAAAAAGGAGAAGTAACAACTGACACTGCAGAAATAAAAAAAATCATGAGAGATTACTACAAGCAACTCTATGCCAATAAAACGGACAATCTGGAAGAAATGGACAAATTCTTAGAAATGCACAACCTGCCAAGACTGAATCAGGAAGAAATAGAAAATATGAACAGACCAATCACAAGCACAGAAATTGAAACTGTGATTAAAAATCTTCCAACAAACAAAAGCCCAGGACCACATGGCTTCACAGGTGAATTCTATCAAACGTTTAGAGAAGAGCTAACACCTCTCCTTCTCAAACTCTTCCAAAATATAGCAGAGGGAGGAACACTCCCAAATTCCTTCTACGACGCCACCATCACCTTGATACCAAAACCAGACAAGGATGTCACAAAGAAAGAAAACTACAGGCCAATATCACTGATGAACATAGATGCAAAAATCCTCAACAAAATACTAGCAAACAGAATCCAACAGCACATTAAAAGGATCATACACCATGATCAAGTGGGGTTTATTCCAGGAATGCAAGGATTCTTTAATATACGCAAATCTATCAATGTGATAAACCATATTAACAAATTGAAGGAGAAAAACCATATGATCATCTCAATAGATGCAGAGAAAGCTTTCGACAAAATTCAACACCCATTTATGATAAAAACCCTGCAGAAAGTAGGCATAGAGGGAACTTTCCTCAACATAATAAAGGCCATATATGACAAGCCCACAGCAAACATCATCCTCAATGGTGAAAAACTGAAAGCATTTCCACTAAGATCAGGAACAAGACAAGGTTGCCCACCCTCACCACTCTTATTCAACATAGTTTTGGAAGTTTTAGCCACAGCAATCAGAGAAGAAAAGGAAATAAAAGGAATCCAAATCGGAAAAGAAGAAGTAAAGCTGTCACTGTTTGCAGATGACATGATACTATACATAGAGAATCCTAAAGATGCTACCAGAAAACTACTAGAGCTAATCAATGAATTTGGTAAAGTAGCAGGATACAAAGTTAATGCACAGAAATCTCTGGCATTCCTATATACTAATGATGAAAAATCTGAAAGTGAAATCAAGAAAACACTCCCATTTACCATTGCAACAAAAAGAATAAAATATCTAGGAATAAACCTACCTAAGGAGACGAAAGACCTGTATGCAGAAAATTATAAGACACTGATGAAAGAAATTAAAGATGATACAAATAGATGGAGAGATATACCATGTTCTTGGATGGGAAGAATCAACCTTGTGAAAATGACTCTACTACCCAAAGCAATCTACAGATTCAATGCAATCCCTATCAAATTACCACTGGCATTTTTCACAGAACTAGAACAAAAAATTTCACAATTTGTATGGAAACACAAAAAACCCCGAATAGCGAAAGCAATCTTGAGAACGAAAAAAGGAGCTGGAGGAATCAGGCTCCCTGACTTCAGACTATACTACAAAGCTACAGTAATCAAGACAGTATGGTACTGGCACAAAAACAGAAAGATAGATCAATGGAACAGGATAGAAAGCCCAGAGATAAACCCACACACATATGGACACCTTATCTTTGATAAAGGTGGCAGGAATGTACAGTGGAGAAAGGACAGCCTCTTCAATAAATGGTGCTGGGAAAACTGGACAGGTACATGTAAAAGTATGAGATTAGATCACTCCCTAACACCATACACAAAAATAAGCTCAAAATGGATTAAAGACCTAAATGTAAGGCCAGAAACTATCAAACTCTTAGAGGAAAACATAGGCAGAACACTCTATGACATAAATCACAGCAAGATCCTTTCTGACCCACCTCCTAGAGTAATGGAAATAAAAACAAAAATAAACAAATGGGACCTAATGAAACTTCAAAGCTTTTGCACAGCAAAGGAAACCATAATCAAGACCAATAGACATTCCTCAGAATGGGAGAAAATATTTGCAAATGACAAAGGATTAATCTCCAAAATTTACAAGCAGCTCATGCAGCTCAATAACAAAAAAACAAACAACCCAATCCAAAAATGGGCAGAAGACCTAAATAGACATTTCTCCAAAGAAGATATACAGAATGCCAACAAACACATGAAAGAATGCTCAACATCATTAATCATTAGAGAAATGCAAATCAAAACTACAATGAGATATCATCTCACACCAGTCAGAATGGCCATCATCAAAAAATCTAGAAACAATAAATGCTGGAGAGGGTGTGGAGAAAAGGGAACACTCTTGCACTGCTGGTGGGAATGTGAATTGGTTCAGCCACTATGGAGAACAGTATGGAGGTTCCTTAAAAAACAACAAATAGAATTACCATATGACCCAGCAATCCCACTACTGGGCATATACCCTGAGAAAACCAAAATTCAAAAAGAGTCATGTACCAAAATGTTCATTGCAGTTCTATTTACAATAGCCCGGAGATGGAAACAACCTAAGCGCCCATCATCGGATGAATGGATAAAGAAGATGTGGCACATATATACAATGGAATATTACTCAGCCTTAAAAAGAAATGAAATTGAGCTATTTGTAATGAGATGGATAGACCTAGAGTCTGTCATACAGAGTGAAGTAAGTCAGAAAGAAAAAGACAAATACCATATGCTAACACATATATATGGAATTTAAGGGGAAAAAAAGTCATGAAGAACCTAGGGGTAAGAGAGGAATAAAGACACAGACCTACTGGAGAACGGACTTGAGAATATGGGGAGGGGGAAGGGTGAGCTTTGACAGGGCGAGAGAGAGTCATGGACATATACACACTAACAAACGTAGTAAGGTAGATAGCTAGGGGGAAGCAGTCGCAAGGCATAGGGATATTAGCTCGGTGCTTTGGGAAAGCCTGGAGGGGTGGGATAGGGAGAGTGGGAGGGAGGGAGACGCAAGAGGGAAGACATATGGGAACATATGTATATGTATAACTGATTCACTTTGTTATAAAGCAGAAACTAACACACCATTGTAAAGCAATTATACCCCAATAAAGACTTTAAAAAAAAAAAGAAATTAGCACAGATACCGTTCCATAAGCCAAATATATAATAGAAAAGACCTACTCCTTGCTCAACGAAATGGACTCAACACCCGATATTCAATGCCTCGGAATATACCTGACAAGTAAGAATCTTAAAACCCATGGATTTATATGTCTCCATAAGGAAATCAAGCGTGTGTACAGCGGCCTAAACGCAGCAGTGAATATCCGATAAATCCCATTATCAAAATAAATTTCAAAAACAAAACACAATGACAGTGAAATAGAGAGCAATTCTTAAATAATTCATTCAGGGCTTGTGATGCAACCTGGATTTACCACAACTACACCCAGAGCTGGGTGAGACATAAGGCTGGACACTTCGGGCTGATAGCATTGGTGAGGTTCGGTGAGCAAATGCAGACCCTTTGAAGTCATACTGCATGGTACCCATTCCATGGGTCCCAACTCTCCAGGTTTAAGGGATTCTTCCTTCAGCTAAAACATGCATGGGAATCCCAGAGTATGGTCCACCGTGTGATTGGGAAACGTTGTCAAATGCATCTCAGGTTTCGTCCCCTGGTACTCGGGTTCACCATTCCAGACGCTTTACTAACACTCTCCCCACTTGGAGAGTCAGTGCCTTTAACCTCCTGTTTGGCACAGTTTGCAATTTCTGCGCAAGATGAACAGCAATAGGGAGAACCAATGAGGGACTAGCTGTAGATGTCTGCACGGGCAAACGTAACGCTCATTTCCCACCAGGAAGAGGAATTAACCAAAGGCTCAGCGTGCCCTGCCGGAAACAGATTAGGGCCTGAAGCAATCCTGTGGTTTTGCGGTCAGCTCACAAGAAAGCGATTTGAAGAAAGGAGCTCAGGGGCACTGTAATTCACAAACCTGCAGAGTTATGAATGACAGCTATCGTCCAGAAATGTATTGAAGTAAGTCTTCGAAGAGGACTTGAAAGCGGGGCAGAATTTCAGGAAAACGATTTCAGGGGGTAGACTGGAATTGCACTTAAAGCATAGGAAAAGAGGCAGAATGTCCACAATGATGCACTTGGCCAAAAAGTGTGTATGCGTTTTTTCCTGAATATATTCAGGAAAAAACGCATACGCCATTTTTTGGCCAACCAAGCTAGCGTGTAATGGAAATCTGCACTACAATGAAGTCTCACTGCCCCCCGGTCAAAAGGGCCATCTGAAAACAGTGTAAAATCCAGAAAGGCAGCACAGGCCATGGAGAACAGGGAGCCTTGTTATGCTGATCGGCGGGATGTAAATTGCCAATAGCCACTCTGGAGAAGTGTATGGTGTTTCCCGGAACACCGAAAAAACAAAGCTACGGAGCCTACGGCACTTGCACTTATGGTCCTATAGCTTAGGGAAATTAAAATCAAAAACACACAGCCACCCCAAAGTGTCGGACGGCTCTGTTTACAAGAACCTCGTCTAAGGTACAAGTTAAATATCCCAGAATGTGAAAAATGGATAAAGAAGTTGTGGTACGTACGTACAATGGAATATCACTCAGCAATGAAATCTATGTCATCAGGCCCGTCGCGGCATAATGAGTGGATTCAGGTACGATGATTCTAAGTGAAATAAGTCACACAGAAAATGAAACATCATAAGATATCACTAATACACGGAATGTAAACTTGGCTACACATGAACTGAATTACAAAACAGAACAGGGTCTCAAATTTAGAAAACCAACTTATGCTTGCTTAAGGGGAAAGGTGAGTTGGGGTGCTGCATAAAACCAGAGATAGAAATTAGCACAGATACCTTTCCATAAGCCAAATATGTAATAGTCAAGACCTACCCTTTGCTCAAAAAAATGGACTAAACACCCCATGTTCAACGCCTAGGAATACACCTGACTAGTAAGAATCTTCAAACCCATGGATTTATATGTCTCCGTAAGAGAATGAAGCGTGTGTACAGCGGCATGAATGCAGCAGAGAAAATCCGATAAATCCCATTATCAAAATGAATTACACAAACAAAACCCAAGGACAGTGAAATAGAGAGCAATTCTTAAATAATTCATTCAGGGCTTGTGATGCAACCTGGATTTACCACATCTACACCCAGAGCTGAGTGAGACATAAGGTTGGGCACTTCGGGCTGATAGCATTGGTGAGGTTCGATGAGCAAATGCAGACCCTTTGAAGTCATACAGCATGGTACCCATTCCATGGGTCCCAACGCTCCAAGTTTAAGGGATTCTTCCTTCAGCTAAAACATGCATGGGAAACCCACAGTATGGTGCACCGTGTGACTGGCAAACGTTTTCAAATGCATCTCAGTTTTCGTCCCCTTTTACTCGGGTTCACCATTCCAGACGCCTTACGAACACTCTCCCCACTTGGAGAGTCAGTGCCTTTAACCTCCTGTTGGGCACAGTTTGCAATTTCTGCACAAGATGAAAAGGAATAGGGAGAACGAATGAGAGACTAACTCTAGGTGTCTGCACGGGCAAATTTAACGCTCATTTCCCACCAGGAAGAGGAATTAACCAAAGGCTCAGCATGCCGTGCCGGAACCAGACTAGGGCCTGAGGCAACCCTGTGGGTTTGCGGCCAGCTCACAAGATAGCGAGTTGAAGAAATGAGCTCAGGGGCACTGTAACTCACAAACCTGCAGAGTTATATATGACAGCTATCGTCCAAAAATATATTGAAGGAAGGCTGTGAAGACGACTTGTAAGTGGGGCAGAATTGCAGGAAAACGATTTCAGGGGGTAGACGGGAATTGCATTTAAAGCATAGGAAAAGAGGCAGAACGTTGACAATGATGCTCTTGGGAAAAAGGGCGTATGCGTTTTTTCCTGAATATATTCAGGAAAAAACGCATACGCCCTTTTTGGCCAACCAAGCAAGCATGTTAAAGAAATCTGCACTACAATGAAGTCTCACTGCCCCCCGGTCAAAAGGGCCATCTGAAAAAAGTGTAAAATCCAGAAAGGCAGCACAGGCCATGGAGAACAGCGAGCCTTGTTATGCTGATGGGCGTGATGTAAATTGCCAACAGCCAGTCTGGAAAAATGTATGGTGTTTCCCGGAACATCTAAAAAACAAAGCAACGGAGCCTATGGCACTTCCCCTTATGGTCCTATAGCTTAGGAAAATTAAAATCAAAAACACACAGCCACCCAAAAGTGTCGGACGGCTCTGTTTACAAGAACCTCGTCTACGGTACATGTTAAATATCCCAGAATGTGAAAAATGGATAAAGAAGTTGTGGTACGCACGTACAATGGAATATCACTCAGCAATGAAATCTATGTCATCAGGCCCGTCGCGGCATAATGAGTGGATTCAGGTACGATGATTCTAAGTGAAATAAGTCACACAGAAAATGAAACATCATAAGATATCACTAATACACGGAATGTAAACTTGGCTACACATGAACTGAATTACAAAACAGAACAGGGTCTCAAATTTAGAAAACCAACTTATGCTTGCTTAAGGGGAAAGGTGAGTTGGGGTGCTGCATAAAACCAGAGATAGAAATTAGCACAGATACCTTTCCATAAGCCAAATATGTAATAGTCAAGACCTACCCCTTGCTCAACGAAATGGACTAAACACCCCATATTCAACGCCTAAGAATACACATGACTAGTAAGAATCTTCAAACCCATGGATTTATATGTCTCGGTAAGAGAAAGAAGCCCTTGTACAGTAGTATGAATGCAGCAGAGAAAATCCGATAAATCCCATTATCAAAATGAATTACAAAAACAAAACACAAGGACAGTGAAATAGAGAGCAATTCTTAAATAATTCATTCAGGGCTTGTGAAGCAACCTGGATTTACCTCATCTAAACTCAGAGCTGAGTGAGACATAAGGTTGGACACTTCGGGCTGATAGCATTGGTGAGGTTCGATGAGCAAATGCAGACCATTAGAAGTCATATTGCATGGTACCCATTCCATGGGTCCCAACTCTCCAGGTTTAAGCGATTCTTCCTTCAGCTAAAGCATGCATGGGAAACCCACAGTATGGTGCACCGTGTGACCGGGAAACGTTTTCACATGCATCTCAGTTTTTGTCCTCTTTTACTCGGGTTCACCATTCCAGACCCTTTACTAACACTCTCCGCAATTGGAGAGTCAGTGCCTTTAACCTCCTGTTTGGCACAGTTTGCAATTTCTGCGCAAGATGAACAGGAATAGGGAGAACCAATGAGAGACTAGCTGTAGGTGTCTGCACGGGCAAATTTAACGCTCATTTCCAACCAGGAAGAGGAATTAACCAAAGGCTCAGCATGCCGTGCCTGAACCAGATTAGGGCCTGAAGGAATCCTGCGGCTTTTCGGCCAGCTCAAAAGAAAGCAATTTGAAGAACGGAGCTCAGGGGCACTGTAATTCACAAACCTGCAAAGTTATAAATGACAGCTACCGTCCAAAAATATATTGAAGGAAGGCTGCGAAGACGACTTGAAAGCGGGGCAGAATTCCAGGAAAACGATTTCAGGGGGTAGACTGGAATTGCACTTAAAGCATAGGAAAAGAGGCAGAACGTCGACAATGATGCTCTTGGCCAAAAAGGGCGTATGCGTTTTTTCCTGAATATATTCAGGAAAAAACGCATACGCCCTTTTTGGCCAACCAAGCAAGCATGTTAAAGAAATCTGCACTACAATGAAGTCTCACTGCCCCCCGGTCAAAAGGGCCATCTGAAAAAAGTGTAAAATCCAGAAATGCAGGACAAGTCATGGAGAACAGGGAGCCTTGTTATGCTGATGGTCAGGATGTAATTTGCCAACAGCCACTCTGGAGAAGTGTATGGTGTTTCCTGAAACACGTAGGAAACAAAGCAACACAGCCTATGGCACTTCCACATATGGTCCTATAGCATAGGGAAATTAAAATAAAACACACACAGCCACCCCAAAGTTTGGGACGGCTCTGTTTACAAGAACCTCGTCTACGGTACAAGTTAAATATCCGAGAAAGCAAAAAATGGATAAAGAAGTTGTGGTACGTACGTACAATGCAATATCACTCAGCAATTAAATCTACGTCACCAGGCCCGTAGAGGCATAATGAGTGGATTCAGGTAGGATGATTCTACGAGAGATAAGTCACACAGAAAAATAAACATTATAAGATATCACTAATACACGGAATGTAAACTTGGCTACACATGAACTGAATTACAAAACAGAACAGGGTCTCAAATTCAGAAAACCAACTTATGCTTGCTTATGGGGAAAGGTGAGTTGGGGTGCTGCATAAAACCAGAGATTGAAATTAGCACAGATACCTTTCCATAAGCCAAATATATAATAGACAAGACCTACTCCTTGCTAAACGAAATGGGCTCAACACCCCATATTCAACGCCTGGGAATATACCTGACAAGTAAGAATCTTAAAACCCATGGATTTATATGTCTCCATAAGGAAATCAAGCATGTGTACAGCAGCCTAAACGCAGCAGTGAAAATCCGATAAATCCCATTATCAAAATAAATTTCAAAAACAAAACACAATGACAGTGAAATAGAGAGCAATTCTTAAATAATTCATTCAGGGCTTGTGATGCAACCTGGAATTACCACATCTACACCCAGAGCTGGGTGAGACATAAGGCTGGACAGTTCGGGCTGATAACATTGGTGAGGTTCAGTGAGCAAACGCAGACCCTTTGAAGTCACACTGCATGGTACCCATTCCATGGGTCCCAACTCTCCAGGTTTAAGGGATTCTTCCTTCAGCTAAAACATGCATGGGAAACCCAGAGTATGGTCCACCGTGTGATTGGGAAACGTTTTCAAATGCATCTCAGGTTTCGTCCCCTGGTACTCGGGCTCACGGTTCCAGACGCTTTACTAACACTCTCCCCACTTGGAGAGTCAGTGCCTTTAACCTCCTGTTTGGCACAGTTTGCAATTTCTGTGCAAGATGAACAGGAATAGGGAGAACCAATGAGAGACTAGCTGTAGGTGTCTGCACGGGCAAATGGAACGCTCATTTCCCACCAGGAAGAGTAATTAACCAAAGGCTCAGCATGCCCTGCCCGAGCCAGATTAGGGCCTGAAGCAATCCAGCGGTTTTGCGGCCAGCTCACAAGAAAGCGAGTTGAAGAAAGGAGCTCAGGGGCACTGTAATTCACAAACCTGCAGAGTTATGAATGACAGCTATCGTCCAAAAATGTATTGAAATAAGTCTTCGAAGAGGACTTGAAAGTGGGGCAGAATTTCAGGAAAACGATTTCAGGGGGTAGACTGGAATTGCACTTAAAGCATAGGAAAAGAGGCCGAATGTCGACAATGATGCACTTGGCCAAAAAGGGCGTATGCGTTTTTTCCTGAATATATTCAGGAAAAAACGCATATGCCCTTTTTGGCCAACCAAGCAAGCCTGTAAAGAAATCTGCACTACAATGAAGTCTCACTGCCCCCAGGTCACAAGGGCTATCTGAAAAAAGTGTAAAATCCAGAAAGGCAGGACAGGTCATGGAGAACAGGGAGCCTTGTTATGCTGATGGGCGGGATGTAAATTGCCAACAGCCACTCTGGAGAAGTGTATGGTGTTTCCTGAAACACGTAGGAAACAAAGCAACACAGCCTATGGCACTTTCACTTATGGTCCTGTAGCTTAGGGAAATTAAAATCAAAAACACACAGCCACCCCAAAGTTTGGGACGGCTCTGTTTACAAGAACCTCGTCTACGGTACAAGTTAAATATCCGAGAAAGCAAAAAATGGATAAAGAAGTTGTGGTACGTACGTACAATGGAATATCACTCAGCAATGAAATCTATGTCATCAGGCCCGTAGCGGCATAATGAGTGGATTCAGGTACGATGATTCTACGAGAAATAAGTCACACAGAAAAAGAAACATCATAAGATATCACTAATACACGGAATGTAAACTTGGCTACACATGAACTGAATTACAAAACAGAACAGGGTCTCAAATTTAGAAAACCAACTTATGCTTGCCTATGGGGAAAGGTGAGTTGGGGTGCTGCATATAACCAGAGATTGAAATTAGCACAGAGAGAACACCTACTGAATGCTGGCAGAAGACCTCAGACCTCCCAAAAGGCAAGAAACTCCCCTCGTACCTGGGTAGGGCAAAAGAAAAAACAGAGACAAAAGAATAAGGAGGGAACCTGCAGCAGTGGGAGGGAGCTGTGAAGGAGGAAAAGTTTCCACACACTAGGAAGCCCCTCCGGGGGCGGAGACCGCGGGAGGCGGAGGGGGGAGCTTCGGGACCGCGGAGTAGTGCACAGCGAGGGGTGCGGAGGGCAAAGCGGGGAGATTCCCGCACAGAGGATCGGTGCCCACCGGCACTCACCAGCCCGAGAGGCTTGTCTGCTCACCCGCCGGGGCGGGCGGGGCTGCGAGCTGTGGCTCGGGTTTCGGTTTTGGACGGAGCTCAGGTAGAGGACTGGGGTTCGCGGCTTGAACATAGCCTAAAGGGGTTAGTGCACCACGACTAGCTGGGAGGGAGTTCGGGGAAAAGCCTGCACCTGCCGAAGAGGCAAGAGACTTTTTCTTCCCTCTTTGTTTCCTGGTGCGCGAGGAGAGAGGTTTAAGAGCGCTGCTTAAAGGAACTCCAGAGACGGGTGCGAGCCGCGGCTAAAAGCGCGAACCCCAGAGACGGGCGCGAGCCGCGGCTAAAAGCGCGAACCCCAGAGACGGGCGCGAGCCGTGGCTAAAAGCGCGGACCCCAGAAACGGGCGGGAGACGCTAAGGCTGCTGCTGCCGCCACCAAGGGGCCTGTGTGCGAGCACAGGTCACTCTCCACACCCCTCTTCCGCGGAGCCTGTGCAGCCCGCCACTGCCAGGTTCCCGGGAACCAGGGACAACTTCCCCGGGAGAACGCACGGCGGGCCTCAGGCTGGTGCAACGTCACGCCGGCCTCTGCCGCAACGTCACGCCGCCTCTGACGCCGCAGGCCCGCCCCGCACGCAGTGCCCCTCCTCCCCCCCCCCTGGCCTGAGTGAGCCAGAGCCCCCGAATCAGCGGCTCCTTTAACCCTGTCCTGTCTGAGCAAAAAACAGACGCCCTCCAGCGACCTACACGCAGAGGCAGGGCCAAATCTAAAGCTGAGCTCCTTCCTGTAAGCTGTGAGAACAAAGAAGAGAAAGGGAAATCTCTCCCAGCAGCCTCAGAAGCAGCGGATTAAAGCTCCACAATCAACTTGATATACCCTGCATCTGTGGAATACCTGAATAGACAAGGAATGATCCCAAATTGAAGAGGTGGAATTTAGGAGCGAGATCTATGATTTTTTTCCCTTCTCCTCTTTTTGTGAATGTGTACGTGTATGCTTCTGTGTGAGACCGTGCCTGTATACTCTTGCTTCCACCATTTGTCCTAGGGCTCTATCTGTCCATGGTTTTTTAAAAAACTTTTTTTCTCAATAATTAATTTTAATTGTAATAACTTTATTATACTTTACCTTCGTTCTTTCTTTCTTTCTTTCCTTCCTTCCTTCCCTCCTTTAGACAACGAATCACCCCAAATTGAGGAGGTGGTCTCTGAGAGCAAGATTTATGATTTTTCCCCCTTTACCTCTTTTTGTGAAGGTGTATGTGTATGCTTCTGTGTAAGATTTTCTCTGTATAGCTTTGCTTCCAACATTTGTCCTAAGGTTCTATCCGTCCCCTTTTTTTTTTCTAAATATTTTTTAATTCAATAACTATATTATACTTTATTTTATTTTTACTTATCTTCTTTCTTTCTGTCTTTTTTCCTTCTTTCCCTCCTTCCTTCCTTCCTTCCTTCCTCCCTCCCTCCCTCCTTTCTTTCCTTCTTTGCTTCTTTCTTCCTTCCTTCCTTTCCTCCTTTCCTTCTTTCTTTCCTCATACTTCTACTAATTCTCTCTACTTTTTCTCCCTTTTATTCTGAGCCGTGTGGATGAAAGGCTCTTGGTGCTCCAGCCAGGAGTCAGGGCTCTGCCTCTGAGGTAGGAGAGCCAACTTCAGGGCACTGGTCAACAAGAGGCCACCCAGCTCCACATAATATTAAATGGTGGAAATCTCCCAGTGACCTCCATCTTAACACCAGCACCCAGCTTCACTCAACGACCAGCAAGCCACAGTGCTAGACAACCTATGCCAAACAACTAGCAAAACAGGAACACAACCCCACCCATTAGCAGAGAGGCTGCCGAAAATCATAATAAGGCCACAGACACCCCAAAACACACCACCAGAAGTGAACCTGCCCACTAGAGAGACAAGATCCAGCCTCATCCACCAGAACACAGGCACTAGTCCCCTCCACCAGGAAGCCTACACAACCCACTGAAACAACCTTATCCACTGGAGACAGACATCAAAAACAACGGGAACACGTACGTGCAGCCTGCAAAAAGGAGACCCCAAACACAGTAAGATAAGCAAAATGAGAAGACAGAAAAACACACAGCAGATGAAGGAGCAAGATAAAAATGCACCAGACCTAACAAATGAAGAAGAAATAGGCAGTCTACCTGAAAAAGAATTCAGAATAATGATAGTAAGGATGATCCGAAATCTTGGAAGTAGAATGGACAAAATGCAAGAAACAGTTAACAAGGACCTAGAAGAAATAAAGATGAAACAAGCAATGATGAACAATGCAATAAATGAAATTAAAAGTACTCTAGATGGGATCAATAACAGAATAACTGAGGCAGAAGAACGGATAAGTGACCTGGAAGATAAAATAGTGGAAATAACTACTGCAGAGCAGAATAAAGAAAAAAGAATGAAAAGAACTGAGGACAGTCTCAGAGACCTCTGGGACAACATTAAACGCAACAACATTCGAATTATAGGGGTTCCAGAAGAAGAAGAGAAAAAGAAAGGGACTGAGAAAATATTTGAAGAGATTATAGTTGAAAACTTCCCTAATATGGGAAAGGAAATAGTTAATCAAGTCCAGGAAGTACAGAGAGTCCCATACAGGATAAATATAAGGAGAAATACGCCAAGACACATATTAATCAAACTGTCAAAAATTAAATACAAAGAAAGCATATTAAAAGCAGCAAGGGAAAAACAACAAATAACACACAAGGGAATCCCCATAAGGTTAACAGCTGATCTCTCAGCAGAAACCCTACAAGCCAGAAGGGAGTGGCAGGACATACTGAAAGTGATGTAGGAAAAAAACCTGCAACCAAGACTACTCTACCCAGCAAGGATCTCATTCAGATTTGATGGAGAAATTAAAACCTTTACAGACAAGCAAAAGCTGAGAGAGTTCAGCACCACCAAACCAGCTTTACAACAAATGCTAAAGGAACTTCTCTAGACAAGGAACACAAGAGAAGGAAAAGACCTATAATAACGAACCCAAAACAATATAGAAAATGGGAATAGGAACATACATATCGATAATTACCTTAAATGTAAATGGACTGGGGGACCTTGAAGATGGCGGAAGAGTAAGACGCGGAGATCGCCTTCCTCCCCACGGATACACCAGAAATACATCTACACGTGGAACAACTCCTACAGAACACCTACTGAAGGCTGGCAGAAGACCTCAGACCTCCCAAAGGGCAAGAAACTCCCCACGTACCTGGGTAGGGCAAAAGAAAAAAAGAAAAAACAGAGACAAAAGAATAAGGACGGCACCTGCGCCAGTGGGAGGGAGCTGTGAAGGAGGAAAAGTTTCCACACACTAGGAAGCCCCTCCGCGGGCGGAGACTGCGGGAGGCGGAGGGGGGGGCTTCGGGACCGAGGAGTAGTGCACAGCGACGGGTGCGGAGGGCAAAGCGGGGAGATTCCCGCACAGAGGATCGGTGCCGACTGGCACTCACCAGCCCGAGAGGCTTGTCTGCTCACCCGCCCGGGCGGGCGGGGCTGCGAGCTGAAGCTCGGGTTTCGGTTTTGGACAGAGCGCAGGGAGAGGACTGGGGTTGGCGGCTTGAACATAGCCTGAAGGGGTTAGTGCACCACGACTAGCCGGGAGGGAGTTCGGGGAAAAGCCTGCACCTGCCGAAGAGGCAAGAGACTTTTTCTTCCCTCTTTGTTTCCTGGTGCGCGAGGAGAGGGGTTTAAGAGCGCTGCTTAAAGGAACTCCAGAGACGGGCGCGAGCCGCGGCTAAAAGCGCGAACCCCAGAGACGGGCGCGAGCCGCGGCAAAAAGCGCGAACCCCAGAGACGGGCGCGAGCCGCGGCTAAAAGCGCGGACCCCAGAGACGGGCGGGAGACGCTAAGGCTGCTGCTGCTGCCACCAAGGGGCCTGTGTGCGAGCACAGGTCACTCTCCACACCCCTCTTCTGCGGAGCCTGTGCAGCCCGCCACTGCCAGGTTCCCGGGAACCAGGGACAACTTCCCCGGGAGAACGCACGGCGGGCCTCAGGCTGGTGCAACGTCACGCCGGCCTCTGCCGCAACGTCACGCCGCCTCTGACGCCGCAGGCCCGCCCCGCACGCAGTGCCCCTCCTTCCCCCCCCTCACCCCCGGCCTGAGTAAGCCTGAGCCCCCGAATCAGCGGCTCCTTTAACCCCGTCCTGTCTGAGCAAAAAACAGACGCCCTCCAGCGACCTACACGCAGAGGCAGGGCCAAATCCAAAGCTGAGCTCCTGTGAGCTGTGAGAACAAAGAAGAGAAAGGGAAATCTTTCCCAGCAGCCTCAGAAGCAGCGGATTAAAGCTCCACAATCAACTTGATATACCCTGCATCTGTGGAATACCTGAATAGACAAGGAATGATCCCAAATTGAAGAGGTGGAATTTAGGAGCGAGATCTATGATTTTTTTCCCTTCTCCTCTTTTTGTGAATATGTACGTGTATGCTTATGTGTGACATCTTGTCTGTATACTCTTGCTTCCACCATTTGTCCTAGGGCTCTATCCGTCCATGGTTTTTAAAAAAAAAAAAAATTTTTTTTCTCAATAATTAATTTTAATTGTAATAACTTTATTATACTTTACCGTCGTTCCTTCTTTCTTTCTTTCTTTCTTTCCGTCCTTCCCTCCTTTAGACAACGAATCACCCCAAATTGAGGAGGTGGTCTCTGAGAGCAAGATTTATGACTTTTCCCCCTTTACCTCTTTTTGTGAAGGTGTATGTGTATGCTTCTGTATAAGATTTTCTCTGTATAGCTTTGCTTCCAACATTTGTCCTAAGGTTCTATCCGTCCCTCTTTTTTTTTTTTTTCTAAATATTTTTTAATTCAATAACTATATTATACTTTATTTTATTTTTACTGTATCTTCTTTCTTTCTGTCTTTTTTCCTTCTTTCCCTCCTTCCTTCCTTCCTTCCTTCCTCCCTCCCTCCCTCCTTTCTTTCCTTCTTTGCTTCTTTCTTCCTTCCTTCCTTTCCTCCTTTCCTTCTTTCTTTCCTCATACTTCTACTAATTCTCTCTACTTTTTCTCCCTTTTATTCTGAGCCGTGTGGATGAAAGGCTCTTGGTGCTCCAGCCAGGAGTCAGGGCTCTGCCTCTGAGGTAGGAGAGCCAACTTCAGGACACTGGTCAACAAGAGACCTCCCAGCTCCACATAATATTAAACGGTGGAAATCTCCCAGTGACCTCCATCTTAACACCAGCACCCAGCTTCACTCAACGACCAGCAAGCCACAGTGCTAGACAACCTATGCCAAACAACTAGCAAAACAGGAACACAACCCCACCCATTAGCAGAGAGGCTGCCTAAAATCATAATAAGGCCACAGACACCCCAAAACACACCACCAGACGTGAACCTGCCCACTAGAGAGACAAGATCCAGCCTCATCCACCACAACACAGGCACTAGTCCCCTCCACCAGGAAGCCTACACAACCCACTGAAACAACCTTAGCCACTGAAGACAGACATCAAAAACAACGGGAACTACGAACGTGCAGCCTGCAAAAAGGAGACCCCAAACACAGTAAGATAAGCAAAATGAGAAGACAGAAAAACACACAGCAGATGAAGGAGCAAGATAAAAATGCACCAGACCTAACAAATGAAGAGGAAATAGGCAGTCTACCTGAAAAAGAATTCAGAATAATGATAGTAAGGATGATCCGAAATCTTGGAAGTAGAATGGACAAAATGCAAGAAGCAGTTAACAAGGACCTAGAAGAAATAAAGATGAAACAAGCAATGATGAACAACGCAATAAATGAAATTAAAAGTACTCTAGATGGGATCAATAACAGAATAACTGAGGCAGAAGAACGGATAAGTGACCTGGAAGATAAAATAGTGGAAATAACTACTGCAGAGCAGAATAAAGAAAAAAGAATGAAAAGAACTGAGGACAGTCTCAGAGACCTCTGGGACAACATTAAACGCACCAACATTCGAATTATAGGGGTTCCAGAAGAAGAAGAGAAAAAGAAAGGGACTGAGAAAATATTTGAAGAGATTATAGTTGAAAACTTCCCTAATATGGGAAAGGAAATAGTTAATCAAGTCCAGGAAGCACAGAGAGTCCCATACAGGATAAATACAAGGAGAAATACGCCAAGACACATATTAATCAAACTGTCAAAAATTAAATACAAAGAAAGCATATTAAAAGCAGCAAGGGAAAAACAGCAAATAACACACAAGGGAATCCCCATAAGGTTAACAGCTGATCTCTCAGCAGAAACCCTACAAGCCAGAAGGGAGTGGCAGGACATACTGAAAGTGATGAAGGAGAAAAACCTGCAACCAAGGCTACTCTACCCAGCAAGGATCTCATTCAGATTTGATGGAGAAATTAAAACCTTTACAGACAAGCAAAAGCTGAGAGAGTTTAGCACCACCAAACCAGCTTTACAGCAAATGCTAAAGGAACTTCTCTAGACAAGGAACACAAGAGAAGGAAAAGACCTATAATAACGAACCCAAAACAATATAGAAAATGGGAATAGGAACATACATATCGATAATTACCTTAAATGTAAATGGACTAAATGCTCCCACCAAAAGACACAGATTGGCTGAATGGATACAAAAACAAGACCCTTATATATGCTGTCTACAATAGACCCACTTCAGACCTAGAGACACATACAGACTGAAAATAAGGGGATGGAAAAAGATATTCCATGCAAATGGAAACCAAAAGAAAGCTGGAGTAGCAATTCTCATATCAGACAAAATAGACTTTAAAATAAGGACTATTACAAGAGACAAAGAAGGACACTACATAATGATACAGGGATCGATCCAAGAAGAAGATATAACAATTGTAAATATTTATGCACCCAACATAGGAGCACCTCAATACATAAGGCAAATACTAACAGCCATAAAAGGGGAGATTGACAGTAACACATTCATAGTAGGGGACTTTAACACCCCACTTTCACCCATGGACAGATCATCCAAAATGAAAATAAATAAGGAAACACAAGCTTTAAATGATACATTAAACAAGATGGACTTAATTGATATTTATAGGACACTCCATCCAAAAACAACAGAATACACATTTTTCTCAAGTGCTCATGGAACATTCTCCAGGATAGACCATATCTTGGGTCACAAATCAAGCCTTGGTAAATTTAAGAAAATTGAAATTGTATCAAGTATCTTTTCTGACCACAACGCCATGAGACTAGATATCAATTACAGGAAAAGATCTGTAAAAAATACAAACACATGGAAGCTAAACAATACACTACTTAATAATGAAGTGATCACTGAAGAAATCAAAGAGGAAATAAAAAAATACCTAGAAACAAATGACAATGGAGACACAACGACCCAAAACCTATGGGATGCAGCAAAAGCAGTTCTAAGGGGGAAGTTTATAGCAATACAAGCCCACCTTAAGAAGCAGGAAACATCTCGAATAAACAACCTAACCTTGCACCTCAAGCAATTAGAGAAAGAAGAACAAAAAAACCCCAAAGCTAGCAGAAGGAAAGAAATCATAAAAATCAGATCAGAAATAAATGAAAAAGAAATGAAGGAAACGATAGCAAAGATCAATAAAACTAAAAGCTGGTTCTTTGAGAAGATAAACAAAATAGATAAACCACTAGCCAGACTCATCAAGAAAAAAAGGGAGAAGACTCAAATCAATAGAATTAGAAATGAAAAAGGAGAAGTAACAACTGACACTGCAGAAATAAAAAAAATCATAAGAGATTACTACAAGCAACTCTATGCCAATAAAATGGACAATCTGGAAGAAATGGACAAATTCTTAGAAATGCACAACCTGCCAAGACTGAATCAGGAAGAAATAGAAAATATGAACAGACCAATCACAAGCACTGAAATTGAAACTGTCATTAAAAATCTTCCAACAAACAAAAGCCCAGGACCAGATGGCTTCACAGGTGAATTCTATCAAACGTTTAGAGAAGAGCTAACACCTCTCCTTCTCAAACTCTTCCAAAATATAGCAGAGGGAGGAACACTCCCAAATTCCTTCTACGAGGCCACCATCACCTTGATACCAAAACCAGACAAGGATGTCACAAAGAAAGAAAACTACAGGCCAATATCACTGATGAACATAGATGCAAAAATCCTCAACAAAATACTAGTAAACAGAATCCAACAGCACATTAAAAGGATCATACACCATGATCAAGTGGGGTTTATTCCAGGAATGCAAGGATTCTTCAATATACGCAAATCTATCAATGTGATAAACCATATTAACAAATTGAAAGAGAAAAACCATATGATCATCTCAATAGATGCAGAGAAAGCTTTTGACAAAATTCAACACCCATTTATGCTAAAAACCCTGCAGAAAGTAGGCATAGAGGGAACTTTCCTCAACATAATAAAGGCCATATATGACAAGCCCACAGCAAACATCATCCTCAATGGTGAAAAACTGAAAGCATTTCCACTAAGATCAGGAATAAGACAAGGTTGCCCACTCTCACCACTCTTATTCAACATAGTTTTGGAAGTTTTAGCCACAGCAATCAGAGAAGAAAAGGAAATAAAAGGAATCCAAATCGGAAAAGAAGAAGTAAAGCTGTCACTGTTTGCAGATGACATGATACTATACATAGAGAATCCTAAAGATGCTACCAGAAAACTACTAGAGCTAATCAATGAATTTGGTAAAGTAGCAGGATACAAAGTTAATGCACAGAAATCTCTGGCATTCCTATATACTAATGATGAAAAATCTGAAAGTGAAATCAAGAAAACACTCCCATTTACCATTGCAACAAAAAGAATAAAATATCTAGGAATAAACCTACCTAAGGAGACGAAAGACCTGTATGCAGAAAATTATAAGACACTGATGAAAGAAATTAAAGATGATACAAATAGATGGAGAGATATACCATGTTCTTGGATGGGAAGAATCAACATTGTGAAAATGACTCTACTACCCAAAGCAATCTACAGATTCAATGCAATCCCTATCAAACTACCACTGGCATTTTTCACAGAACTAGAACAAAAAATTTCACAATTTGTATGGAAACACAAAAGACCCCGAATAGCGAAAGCAATCTTGAGAACGAAAAAAGGAGCTGGAGGAATCAGGCTCCCTGACTTCAGACTATACTACAAAGCTACAGTAATCAAGACAGTATGGTACTGGCACAAAAACAGAAATATAGATCAATGGAACAGGATAGAAAGCCCAGCGATAAACCCACGCACATATGGACACCTTATCTTTGATAAAGGTGGCAGGAATGTACAGTGGAGAAAGGACAGCCTCTTCAATAAATGGTGCTGGGAAAACTGGACAGGTACATGTAAAAGTATGAGATTAGATCACTCCCTAACACCATACACAAAAATAAGCTCAAAATGGATTAAAGACCTAAATGTAAGGCCAGAAACTATCAAACTCTTAGAGGAAAACATAGGCAGAACACTCTATGACATAAATCACAGCAAGATCCTTTCTGACCCACCTCCTAGAGTAATGGAAATAAAAACAAAAATAAACAAATGGGACCTAATGAAACTTCAAAGCTTTTGCACAGCAAAGGAAACCATAATCAAGACCAAAAGACAACCCTCAGAATGGGAGAAAATATTTGCAAATGAAGCAACTGACAAAGGTTTAATCTCCAAAATTTACAAGCAGCTCATGCAGCTCAATAACAAAAACACAAACAACCCAATCCAAAAATGGGCAGAAGACCTAAATAGACATTTCTCCAAAGAAGATATACAGAATGCCAACAAACACATGAAAGAATGCTCAACATCATTAATCATTAGAGAAATGCAAATCAAAACTACAATGAGATATCATCTCACACCAGTCAGAATGGCCATCATCAAAAAATCTAGAAACAATAAATGCTGGAGAGGGTGTGGAGAAAAGGGAACACTCTTGCACTGCTGGTGGGAATGTGAATTGGTTCAGCCACTATGGAGAACATTATGGAGGTTCCTTAAAAAACTACAAATAGAATTACCATATGACCCAGCAATCCCACTACTGGGCATATACCCTGAGAAAACCAAAATTCAAAAAGAGTCATGTACCAAAATGTTCATTGCAGCTCTATTTACAATAGCCCGGAGATGGAAACAACCTAAGCGCCCATCATCGGATGAATGGATAAAGAAGATGTGGCACATATATACAATGGAATATTACTCAGCCATAAAAAGAAACGAAATTGAGCTATTTGTAATGAGGTGGATAGACCTAGAGTCTGTCATACAGAGTGAAGTAAGTCAGAAAGAAAAAGACAAATACCGTATGCTAACGCATATATATGGAATTTAAGGGGGAAAAAAATGTCATGAAGAACCTAGGGGTAAGACAGGAATAAAGACGCAGACCTACTGGAGAACGGACTTGAGAATATGGGGAGGGGGAAGGGTGAGCTTTGACAGGGTGAGAGAGAGTCATGGACATATACACACTAACAAACGTAGTAAGGTAGATAGCTAGGGGGAAGCAGCCGCAAGGCACAGGGATATTAGCTCGGTGCTTTGTGACAGCCTGGAGGGGTGGGATAGGGAGAGTGGGAGGGAGGGAGACGCAAGAGGGAAGACATATGGGAACATATGTATATGTATAACTGATTCACTTTGTTATAAAGCAGAAACTAACACACAATTGTAAAGCAATTATACCCCAATAAAGATGTTTAAAAAAAAAATGTAAATGGACTAAATGCTCCCACCAAAAGACACAGATTGGCTGAATGGATACAAAAACAAGACCCTTATATATGCTGTCTACAATAGACCCACTTCAGACCTAGAGACACATACAGACTGAAAATAAGGGGATGGAAAAAGATATTCCATGCAAATGGAAACCAAAAGAAAGCTGGAGTAGCAATTCTCATATCAGACAAAATAGACTTTAAAATAAGGACTATTACAAGAGACAAAGAAGGACACTACGTAATGATCAAGGGATCGATCCAAGAAGAAGATATAACAATTGTAAATATTTATGCACCCAACATAGGAGCACCTCAATACATAAGGCAAATACTAACAGCCATAAAATGGGAGATCGACAGTAACACATTCATAGTAGGGGACTTTAACACCCCACTTTCACCCATGGACAGATCATCCAAAATGAAAATAAATAAGGAAACACAAGCTTTAAATGATACATTAAACAAGATGGACTTAATTGATATTTATAGGACACTCCATCCAAAAACAACAGAATACACATTTTTCTCAAGTGCTCATGGAACATTCTCCAGGATAGATCATATCTTGGGTCACAAATCAAGCCTTGGTAAATTTAAGAAAATTGAAATTGTATCAAGTGTCTTTTCTGACCACAACGCCATGAGACTAGATATCAATTACAGGAAAAGATCTGTAAAAAATACAAACACATGGAGGCTAAACAATACACTACTTAATAATGAAGTGATCACTGAAGAAATCAAAGAGGAAATTAAAAAATACCTAGAAACAAATGACAATGGAGACACAACGACCCAAAACCTATGGGATGCAGCAAAAGCAGTTCTAAGGGGGAAGTTTATAGCAATACAAGCCCACCTTAAGAAGCAGGAAACATCTCGAATAAACAACCTAACCTTGCACCTCAAGCAATTAGAGAAAGAAGAACAAAAAAACCCCAAAGCTAGCAGAAGGAAAGAAATCATAAAAATCAGATCAGAAATAAATGAAAAAGAAATGAAGGAAATGATAGCAAAGATCAATAAAACTAAAAGCTGGTTCTTTGAGAAGATAAACAAAATAGATAAACCACTAGCCAGACTCATCAAGAGAAAAAGGGAGAAGACTCAAATCAATAGAATTAGAAATGAAAAAGGAGAAGTAACAACTGACACTGCAGAAATAAAAAAAATCATGAGAGATTACTACAAGCAACTCTATGCCAATAAAACGGACAATCTGGAAGAAATGGACAAATTCTTAGAAATGCACAACCTGCCAAGACTGAATCAGGAAGAAATAGAAAATATGAACAGACCAATCACAAGCACAGAAATTGAAACTGTGATTAAAAATCTTCCAACAAACAAAAGCCCAGGACCACATGGCTTCACAGGTGAATTCTATCAAACGTTTAGAGAAGAGCTAACACCTCTCCTTCTCAAACTCTTCCAAAATATAGCAGAGGGAGGAACACTCCCAAATTCCTTCTACGACGCCACCATCACCTTGATACCAAAACCAGACAAGGATGTCACAAAGAAAGAAAACTACAGGCCAATATCACTGATGAACATAGATGCAAAAATCCTCAACAAAATACTAGCAAACAGAATCCAACAGCACATTAAAAGGATCATACACCATGATCAAGTGGGGTTTATTCCAGGAATGCAAGGATTCTTTAATATACGCAAATCTATCAATGTGATAAACCATATTAACAAATTGAAGGAGAAAAACCATATGATCATCTCAATAGATGCAGAGAAAGCTTTCGACAAAATTCAACACCCATTTATGATAAAAACCCTGCAGAAAGTAGGCATAGAGGGAACTTTCCTCAACATAATAAAGGCCATATATGACAAGCCCACAGCAAACATCATCCTCAATGGTGAAAAACTGAAAGCATTTCCACTAAGATCAGGAACAAGACAAGGTTGCCCACCCTCACCACTCTTATTCAACATAGTTTTGGAAGTTTTAGCCACAGCAATCAGAGAAGAAAAGGAAATAAAAGGAATCCAAATCGGAAAAGAAGAAGTAAAGCTGTCACTGTTTGCAGATGACATGATACTATACATAGAGAATCCTAAAGATGCTACCAGAAAACTACTAGAGCTAATCAATGAATTTGGTAAAGTAGCAGGATACAAAGTTAATGCACAGAAATCTCTGGCATTCCTATATACTAATGATGAAAAATCTGAAAGTGAAATCAAGAAAACACTCCCATTTACCATTGCAACAAAAAGAATAAAATATCTAGGAATAAACCTACCTAAGGAGACGAAAGACCTGTATGCAGAAAATTATAAGACACTGATGAAAGAAATTAAAGATGATACAAATAGATGGAGAGATATACCATGTTCTTGGATGGGAAGAATCAACCTTGTGAAAATGACTCTACTACCCAAAGCAATCTACAGATTCAATGCAATCCCTATCAAATTACCACTGGCATTTTTCACAGAACTAGAACAAAAAATTTCACAATTTGTATGGAAACACAAAAAACCCCGAATAGCGAAAGCAATCTTGAGAACGAAAAAAGGAGCTGGAGGAATCAGGCTCCCTGACTTCAGACTATACTACAAAGCTACAGTAATCAAGACAGTATGGTACTGGCACAAAAACAGAAAGATAGATCAATGGAACAGGATAGAAAGCCCAGAGATAAACCCACACACATATGGACACCTTATCTTTGATAAAGGTGGCAGGAATGTACAGTGGAGAAAGGACAGCCTCTTCAATAAATGGTGCTGGGAAAACTGGACAGGTACATGTAAAAGTATGAGATTAGATCACTCCCTAACACCATACACAAAAATAAGCTCAAAATGGATTAAAGACCTAAATGTAAGGCCAGAAACTATCAAACTCTTAGAGGAAAACATAGGCAGAACACTCTATGACATAAATCACAGCAAGATCCTTTCTGACCCACCTCCTAGAGTAATGGAAATAAAAACAAAAATAAACAAATGGGACCTAATGAAACTTCAAAGCTTTTGCACAGCAAAGGAAACCATAATCAAGACCAATAGACATTCCTCAGAATGGGAGAAAATATTTGCAAATGACAAAGGATTAATCTCCAAAATTTACAAGCAGCTCATGCAGCTCAATAACAAAAAAACAAACAACCCAATCCAAAAATGGGCAGAAGACCTAAATAGACATTTCTCCAAAGAAGATATACAGAATGCCAACAAACACATGAAAGAATGCTCAACATCATTAATCATTAGAGAAATGCAAATCAAAACTACAATGAGATATCATCTCACACCAGTCAGAATGGCCATCATCAAAAAATCTAGAAACAATAAATGCTGGAGAGGGTGTGGAGAAAAGGGAACACTCTTGCACTGCTGGTGGGAATGTGAATTGGTTCAGCCACTATGGAGAACAGTATGGAGGTTCCTTAAAAAACAACAAATAGAATTACCATATGACCCAGCAATCCCACTACTGGGCATATACCCTGAGAAAACCAAAATTCAAAAAGAGTCATGTACCAAAATGTTCATTGCAGTTCTATTTACAATAGCCCGGAGATGGAAACAACCTAAGCGCCCATCATCGGATGAATGGATAAAGAAGATGTGGCACATATATACAATGGAATATTACTCAGCCTTAAAAAGAAATGAAATTGAGCTATTTGTAATGAGATGGATAGACCTAGAGTCTGTCATACAGAGTGAAGTAAGTCAGAAAGAAAAAGACAAATACCATATGCTAACACATATATATGGAATTTAAGGGGAAAAAAAGTCATGAAGAACCTAGGGGTAAGAGAGGAATAAAGACACAGACCTACTGGAGAACGGACTTGAGAATATGGGGAGGGGGAAGGGTGAGCTTTGACAGGGCGAGAGAGAGTCATGGACATATACACACTAACAAACGTAGTAAGGTAGATAGCTAGGGGGAAGCAGTCGCAAGGCATAGGGATATTAGCTCGGTGCTTTGGGAAAGCCTGGAGGGGTGGGATAGGGAGAGTGGGAGGGAGGGAGACGCAAGAGGGAAGACATATGGGAACATATGTATATGTATAACTGATTCACTTTGTTATAAAGCAGAAACTAACACACCATTGTAAAGCAATTATACCCCAATAAAGACTTTAAAAAAAAAAAGAAATTAGCACAGATACCGTTCCATAAGCCAAATATATAATAGAAAAGACCTACTCCTTGCTCAACGAAATGGACTCAACACCCGATATTCAATGCCTCGGAATATACCTGACAAGTAAGAATCTTAAAACCCATGGATTTATATGTCTCCATAAGGAAATCAAGCGTGTGTACAGCGGCCTAAACGCAGCAGTGAATATCCGATAAATCCCATTATCAAAATAAATTTCAAAAACAAAACACAATGACAGTGAAATAGAGAGCAATTCTTAAATAATTCATTCAGGGCTTGTGATGCAACCTGGATTTACCACAACTACACCCAGAGCTGGGTGAGACATAAGGCTGGACACTTCGGGCTGATAGCATTGGTGAGGTTCGGTGAGCAAATGCAGACCCTTTGAAGTCATACTGCATGGTACCCATTCCATGGGTCCCAACTCTCCAGGTTTAAGGGATTCTTCCTTCAGCTAAAACATGCATGGGAATCCCAGAGTATGGTCCACCGTGTGATTGGGAAACGTTGTCAAATGCATCTCAGGTTTCGTCCCCTGGTACTCGGGTTCACCATTCCAGACGCTTTACTAACACTCTCCCCACTTGGAGAGTCAGTGCCTTTAACCTCCTGTTTGGCACAGTTTGCAATTTCTGCGCAAGATGAACAGCAATAGGGAGAACCAATGAGGGACTAGCTGTAGATGTCTGCACGGGCAAACGTAACGCTCATTTCCCACCAGGAAGAGGAATTAACCAAAGGCTCAGCGTGCCCTGCCGGAAACAGATTAGGGCCTGAAGCAATCCTGTGGTTTTGCGGTCAGCTCACAAGAAAGCGATTTGAAGAAAGGAGCTCAGGGGCACTGTAATTCACAAACCTGCAGAGTTATGAATGACAGCTATCGTCCAGAAATGTATTGAAGTAAGTCTTCGAAGAGGACTTGAAAGCGGGGCAGAATTTCAGGAAAACGATTTCAGGGGGTAGACTGGAATTGCACTTAAAGCATAGGAAAAGAGGCAGAATGTCCACAATGATGCACTTGGCCAAAAAGTGTGTATGCGTTTTTTCCTGAATATATTCAGGAAAAAACGCATACGCCATTTTTTGGCCAACCAAGCTAGCGTGTAATGGAAATCTGCACTACAATGAAGTCTCACTGCCCCCCGGTCAAAAGGGCCATCTGAAAACAGTGTAAAATCCAGAAAGGCAGGACAGGTCATGGAGAACAGGGAGCCTTGTTATGCTGATGGGCGAGATGTAAATTGCCAACAGCCACTCTGGAGAAGTGTATGGTGTTTCCTGAAACACGTAGGAAACAAAGCAACACAGCCTATGGCACTTCCACTTATGTTCTTATAGCTTACGGAAATTAAAATAAAAAACACACAGCCACCCCAAAGTTTGGGACGGCTCTGTTTACAAGAACCTCCTCTACGGTACAAGTTAAATATCCGAGAAAGCAAAAAATGGATAAAGAAGTTGTGGTACGCATGTACAATGGAATATCACTCAGCAATGAAATCTACGTCACCAGGCCGGTAGCGGCATGATGAGTTGATTCAGGTAGGATGGTTCTACGAGAAATAAGTCACACAGAAAAAGAAACATCATAAGCTATCACTAATACACGGAATGTAAACTTGGCTACACATGAACTGAGTTACAAAAGAGAACAGGGTCTCAAATTTAGAAAACCAACTTATGCTTGCTTATGGGGAAAGGTGAGTTGGGGTGCTGCATAAAACCAGAGATTGAAGTTAGCACAGATACCGTTCCATAAGCCAAATATATAAGAGACAAGACCTACTCCTTGCTCAACGAAATGGACTCAAAACCCCATATTCAACGCTTGGGAATATACCTGACAAGTAAGAATCTTAAAACCCATGGATTTATATGTCTCCATAAGGAAATCAACTGTGTGTACAGTGGCCTAAACGCAGCAGTGAAAATCCGATAAATCCAATTATCAAAATAAATTTCAAAAACAAAACACAATGACAGTGAAATAGAGAACAATTCTTAAATAATTCATTCAGGGCTTGTGATGCAACCTGGATTTACCACATCTAGACCCAGAGCTGGGTGAGACATAAGGCTGGATACTTCGGGCTGATAGCATTGGTGAGGTTCGGTGAGCAAACACAGACCCTTTGAAGTCACACTGCATGGTACCCATTCCATGGGTCCCAGCTCTCCAGGTTTAAGGGATTCTTTCTTCAGGTAAAACATGCATGGGAAACCCAGAGTATGGTCCACCGTGTGATTGGGAAACGTTTTCAAGTGCCTCTCATGTTTCGTCCCCTGGTACTCGGGTTCACCATTCCAGAAGCTTTGCTAACACTCTCCCCACTTGGAGAGTCAGTGCCTTTAACGTCCTGTTTGGCACAGTTTGCAATTTCTGCACAAGATGAACAGGAATAGGGAGAACCAATGAGAGACTAGCTCTAGGTGTCTGCACGGGCAAGTGTAACGCTCATTTCCCACTAGGAAGAGGAATTAACCAAAGGCTCAGCGTGCCCTGCTGGAAACAGATTAGGGCCTGAAGCAATCCTGCGGTTTTGCGGCAAGCTCACAAGACAGCGATTTGAAGAAAGGAGCTCAGGGGCACTGTAATTCACAAACCTGCAGAGTTATGAATGACAGCTATCATCCAAAAATGTATTGAAGTAAGTCTTCGAAGAGGAGTTGAAAGTGGGGCAGAATTTCAGGAAAACGATTTGAGGGGGTGGACTGGAATTGCACTTAAAGCATAGGAAAAGAGGCAGAATGTCGACAATGATGCACTTGGCCAAAAAGGGCGTATTTGTTTTTTCCTGAATATATTCAGGAAAAAACGCATACACACTTTTTGGCCAACCAAGCAAGCGTGTAAAGGAAATCTTCACTATAATGAAGTCTCACTGCCCCCTGGTCAAAAGGGCCACCTGAAAAAAGTGTAAAATGCAGAAAGGCAGGACAGGTCATGGAGAACAGGGAGCCTTGTTATGCTGATGGGCGGGATGTAAATTGCCAACAGCCACTCTGCAGAAGAGTATGGTGTTTCCTGAAACACGTAGGACACAAAGCAACACAGCCTATGGCACTTCCACTTATGGTCCTATAGCTTAGGGAAATTAAAATCAAAAACACACAGCCACCCCAATGTTTGGGATGGCTCTGTTTATAAGAACCTCCTCTATGGTACAAGTTAAATATCCGAGAAAGCAAAAAATGGATAAAGAAGTTGTGGTACGTACGTACAATGGAATATCACTCAGCAATGAAATCTATGTCATCAGGCCTGTTGCAGCATAATGAGTGGATGCAGCTACGATGATTCTAAGTGAAATTAGTCACACAGAGAAAGAAACATCATAAGATATCAGTAATAGACGGAATGTAAACTTGGCTACACATGAACTGAATTACAAAACAGAACAGGGTCTCAAATTTAGAAAACCAACTTATGCTTGCTTAAGCGGAAATGTGAGTTGGGGTGCTGCATAAAACCAGAGATTGAAATTACCACAGATACCCTTCCATAAGCCAAATACATTAGAGTCAAGGCCTACTCCTTGCTCAACGAAATGGACTCAACACCACACATTCAACGCCTAGGAATACACCTGACTAGTAAGAATCTTACAACCCATGGATTTATATGTCTACGTAAGAGAATCAAGCGTGTGTACAGCAGAATAAATGCAGCAGTGAAAATCCGATAAATCCCATTATCAAAATGAATTACAAAAACAAAACACAATGACAGTGAAATAGAGAGCAATTCTTAAATAATTCATTCAGGGCTTGTGATGCAACCTGGATTTACCACATCTACACCCAGAGCTTGGTGAGACATAAGGCCGGACCCTTCAGGCTGATAGCATTGGTGAGGTTCGGTGAGCAAATGCAGACCCTTTGTAGTCATACTGCATGGTACCCATTCCATTGGTCCCAACTCTCCAGGTTTAAGGGATTCTTCCTTCAGCTAAAACATGCATGGGAAACCCAGAGTATCGTCCACCGTGTGACCGGTAAACATTTTTAAATGCATCTCAGTTTTCGTCCCCTGGTACTCGGGTTTACCATTCCAGACACTTTACTAACACTCTCCCCACTTGGAGAGTCAGTGCCTTTAACCTCCTGTTTGGCACAGTTTGCAATTTCTGTGCAACATGAACAGGAATAGGGAGAACCAATGAGAGACTAGCTGTAGGTATCTGCACGGGCAAATTTAACGCTCATTTCCCACTAGGAAGAGGAAATAGCCAAAGGCTCAGCATGCCGTGCCAGAACCAGATTAGGGCCTGAAGCAATCCTGCGGTTTTGTGGCCAGCTCACAAGAAAGCGAGTTGAAGAAAGGAGCTCAGAGCCACTGCCATTCACAAATCTGCAGAGTTATAAATGACAGCTATCGTCCAAAAATATCTGAAGTAAGGCTGCGAAGAGGACTTGAAAGCGGGGCAGAATTCCAGGAATACGATTTCAGGAGGTAAACGGGAAGTCCTTTGAAAGCATATTAAAGAGGCAGAACCTCGACAATGATGCCCTTGGTCTAAAGGGCATATCCGGTTTTTCCAGGGCCCTCATTAAAGAGGGTAGGAGGCTCCCAGCATGCTTCAGTGGCCAACAGAGGGCCCACCTCGCCAAGGCGACGTGAGCCAACCAGGCAGGAATGACCTCACATCAGAGGGCCCACCTCACAGAAGGTTAAAGTACCCAGCCAGGATCAGACTCTCACCAGAGTGCCCACATCAGCTTGGGGCTGGGAACCAGGCAGGAGTGTCTTCACACCCATGGGGCCACATCATCGAAAGTTGAGGTACCCAACACATGTTGTCTCAAACCAGAGGACCCACATCACCATGGATCTCGGATTGAGTCAGGCAGGAGTAGCCTCACAACACAGGGCCAATAGAATAAAAAAGCTGAGGAATCCTGCAGTGGGAACCTCCCAGCAGGTGGCCCAGAGCACCGAGTCTATGCGATCCAGGCCACAGTGAACTCACAGCAGAGGGCCCACATCATGAAACTGTGAGCAACCCAGCCATTGTGACCTCAGAGGAGAAGGCCCACATTCCCATGGGGTTGGGAACATGGCACGAGTGTCCTCACACCACTTAGCATGTATCAGAAAATGTGGGTACCCAGCAGTTAGGGCCTGACGCCAGAGGGCCCTCATCACGGAGGGGAGGAGGCTCCCAGCAGGCTCCAACTGACACAAGAGGGCCGACGTTGCCAAGGCGGGGTGTGCCAGCCAGGCAGGAGTGACCTCACAGCAGAGGGCCCACCTCACAGAAGGGTGAGGAACCCAGCCAGGATCACACTCTCATCAGAGGACCCACATCACCAAGGGGATAGGAACCAGGCAGGAGTGTCCTCACACCAGTGGGGCCACATAATTGAAAGGTGAGGGACCCAGCACACGTAGACTCAAACCAGAGCACACACTTCACCATGGGGCCTGGAGTGAAGCAGGCAGGAGGAGTCTCAAAACAGAGGGCCCATAGAAGAAAAAAGGTGAGGAATCCCGCAGTTGGAACCTCCCTGCAGTCGGCCAGCAGCAGCGAGGCTATGGGATCCAGGCCGGAGTGAACTCACACCAGAGGGCCCTCATCATGAAACTGAGCAACCCAATGTTGGGACCTCAGAGCAGAAGGCCAACATTCCCATGGGGTTGGGAACCTGGCAGGAGTGTACTCGCACCACAGGGTGCACATCAGAAAATTTTGGGAGCTCAGGAGTTAGGGCCTGACGCCAGCGGTCCCTCATTACCGAGGGGAGGAGACCCTCAGCAGGCACCAACTCCCAACTGAGGGCCCATGTATCCAAGGTGACGTGTGCCAGTCAGGCAGGAGTGACCTCACAGCAGAGGGCCTACCTCACAGAAGAGTGAGGAACCCAGCCAGCATAAGACTCTCACCAGAGAACCCACATCACCAAGGGGATCGGAAAAAGGCAGGAGTGTCCTCACACCAGTGGGGCCACATTATACAAAGGTGAGGAACCCAGCACATGTGGCCTAAACCAGAGGACCCACATTTCCAAGGGGCTCCGAGTGAGGCAGGCAGGAGTAGCCTAACAACACAGGGCCCACAGAATAAAAAATGTGAGGAATCCAGCAGTTTGAACCTCCCAGCAGGTGGCCCAGATCATGGAGTCTATGGGACCCAGGCCACAGTGAACTCACAGCAGAGGGCCCACATCATGAAACTGTGAGCAACCCAGCCGGTGGGACCTCAAAGCAGAAGGCCCACATCCCCATGGGTATGGGAACCTCACAGGAGTGTCCTCGCACAACTTAGAACATATCAGAAAATGTGGGAACCCAGCAGTTAGGGCCTGACGCCAGAGGGCCCTCATCACCGAGGAGAGGAGGCTACCAGCAGGCTCCAAATGCCACCAGAGGGCCGACGTCACCAAGGCAACGGGAGCAAGCCAGGCAGGAGTTACCTCACAGCAGAGGGCTCACCTCACAGGAGTGTGAGGAACCCAACCAGGATCAGACTCTAACCAGAGGGCCCACATCACCAAGGGGATGGAAACCAGGCAGGAGTGCCCTCACACCAGTGGGGCCACATCAGCAAAAGGTGAGGAACACAGCACATGTGGCCTCAAACAAGGGGACACACATCACGAAAGGGCTGGGAGTGAGGCATGCAGGAGGAGACTCAAAACAGAGGGCCCATGGAATAAAAAAGGTGAGGAACCCCGCAGTTGGAAGCTCCAAGCAGGTGGCCCAGAGCACCGAGGCTATGGGATCCATGCCGGAGTGAACTCACAGTAGACGGCCCACATTCTGACACTGTGAGCAACACAGCCGTTGGGACCTCACAGCAGAAAGCCCACATCCCCATGGGGATGGGACCCTGGCAGGAGTGTACTCGCATGACAGGCCGCACATCAGAAAATTTTGGGAGCCCATGAGCTAGGGCCTGACGCCAGTGGGTCCTCATTACCGAGGGGAGGAGACTCCCAGCAGGCACCAACTCCCAAGTGAGGGTGCACATCGCCAAGGTGACGTGTGCCAGCCAGGCAGGAGTGACCTCACAGCAGAGGGCCCACCTCCCAGAAGTGTGAGGAATCCAGCCAGGATCAGACTCTCACCAGAGGGCCCCCATCACCAAGGGGATGGGAACCAGGCAGGAGTGTCCTCACACCAGTGGGGCCACATCAATAAAAGTGAGGAAACTGGCACAGGTGGCCTCAAACCAGAAGACCTACATCACAAATGGGCTGGGAGTGAGTCAGGAAGGAGGAGCGTGAAAACACAGGACCCAAAGAATAAAAAAGGTAAGGAATCCAGCAGTAGGAACCTCCCAGCAGGCGGCTCAGAGCACAGAGTCTATGGGATCTAGGCCTGAGTGAACTAACACCAGAGAGCCAACATCATGAAACGGTGAACAACACAGGTGTTGGGACCTTAGAGCAGAAGGCCCACATGCCCATGGGAATGGGAACCTGGCAGGAGTGCCCTCGCACCACTTAGCACGTATCAGAAAATGTGGGAACCCAGCAGTTAGGGCCTGATGCCAGAGGGCCTCATCACCGAGGGGAGGAGGCTCCCAGCAGGCTCCAACTGCCACCAGAGGGCCGACGTCGCCAAGGTGGGGTGTGCCAGCCAGGCAAGAATGACCTCAGAGAAGAGGGCCCACCTCACAGAAGTGTGAGGTACCCAACCAGGATCAGACTCTCGCCGGAGGGACCACATCACCAAGGGGATGGGAAGAAGGCAGGAGTGTCCTCACACCAGTGGGGCCACATCATCAAAAGATGAGGAACCCATCACATGTGGCCTCAAACCAGAGGACACACATCACCAAGGGGCTGGGAGTGAGGCAGGTGTCTGGAGGAGCACATTTAACTCTAATTTCCCACCAGGAAGAGGAATTAACCAAAGGCTCAGAGTGCCGTGCCACACCCTGATTACGGCCTGAAGCAAACCTGTGGTTTTGTGGCCAGCTTTCAAGGAAGCGAGTTAAGAAAGGAAATCACGGGCGCTGTAATTCACAAACCCACAGAGTTATAAATGACAGCTATTGGCAAAAATATATTGAAGTAAGTCTGCAAAGAGGACTTGAAAACGAGGCAGAATTGCAGGAATCATATATCAGGAGGTAGATTGGAATTGCGTTTAAAGCATGTGAAAAGCGGCAGATCTTTGACAGTGATGCACTTGGACAAAAAGTGCGTATACATTTTTTCCTGAATATATTCAGAAAAAACGCATATGCACTTTTTGGCCAACCAAGCACTCCAGCAATGGAAATCCACACTACATTGAAGTCTCATTTCCCATTCGTCAAAAGGGCCATCTGAAAAAAGTGTAAAAACCAGAAACACAGGACAGGCCATGGAGAACAGGGAGCCTTGTTATGCTGATGGGCGGGATGTAAATTGCCAACAGACACTGTGGAGATGTTTATGGTGTATCCTGAAACATCTGAAAAACAAAGCTACAGAGCCTAGGGCACTTCCACTTTTGCCCCTATAGCTTAGGAAATTTAAAATCAACAAGACACAGCCAACACAAAATTTAGGGCTGCTGTGTTTACAAGAACCTCCAGTCCAGTACAAATTAAATATCCCAGAAAGAAAAAAATGGATAAAGAAGTTGTGCTACCTACGTACAACGGAATATCACTCAGCAATGAAATCAATGTCATCAGGCCTGTAGCAGCAAATTGAGTGGATTTAGGTATGATGATTCTAAGAGAAATATGTCACACACAGAAAGATAATTATCATAAGATATCACTAATAGAGGGAGTGTAAACTTGGCTACACATAAACTAAATTACAAAACCGAACAGAGTCTCACATTTAGATAAAAAACTTATGCATCCTTAAGGGGAAAGTTGAGTTGGGGTGCTGTATAAAACCAGAGATTGAAATGAGCACACATACCGTTCCATAAGCCAAATATGTAATAGACAAGACCTACTCTTTTCTCAACAAAATAGACTCCTCCATGGTGTATCACCTCACACCTGTTAGAATGGGCATCATCAGAAAATCTACAAACAACAAATGTTGGAATGGGTGTGGAGATAAGGAACCTTCTTCCACTATTTTTGGGAATGTAAATTGATACAGTCACTGTGGAGAACGTTATGGAGTTTCTTATAAAACTAAGAATAGAATTACCATATGATACAGCAATCCCAGTACTGGGCATATACCCAGACAAAACCATAAAACGAAAAGAGACATTCACCGCAATGTTCATTGCATCACTATTTACAATATCCAGGTAATGCAAGCAACCTAAATGTCCACAGACAGAAGAATGCATAAAGATGTGGTACAAGTATAAAATGGAATATTACTAAGCCATAAAAAGGAATGAAATTGGGTCATTTGTAGAGACGTTGATGGATCTAGAGACTGTCATACAGAGTGAAGTAAGTCAGAAAGAGAAAAACAAATCTTGTGTATTAATGCATATATGTGGAACCTAGAAAAATTGTACAGATGAACCGTTTTGCAAGGCAAAAATACAGCAACAGATGTAGACAACAAACGTATGGACACCAAGGGGGGAAAGCTGTTGGGGGTGGTGGTGGAAGGAGTTGACATATTGGGATTGGCATGTATACATTTATATGTATAAAAGAGATAACCACAAAGAACCTGCTTTATAAAAAAATAAAATAAAATTCAAAGTTAAAAAAATAAAATTAAAATAATTAAAACAGAAAAAATATTCTTCCCTTCACATACATGTATTTATATGAATAAATTATTTCCATGCTTATATCTGTAAATACAAAAAAGAGGAATAAAATCTACCTTGAACCAAAAATGAAAAAAAGAAAAAAAAACAGAACCTACAAGTTACACAGAGGAAAACCGTATCAGGGCACTTGCTCCAGTTGTAAACAATTCTGAAGTTGGTCAGTGGTGGGGAATCATCTCCCATTCAGCCAGCAGGCCCTACGCAACAAGCGTCCTCATTGCAAAGCTGGGGGACCGTGCCGAGGCATCTGTGAGTAAACGTGGGCTGAGCCCCAGGCCAGCTGCTGCTGAAATGTTCCCACCCTTCCCAGGTAAAACACCTGAATATGTACAAGGACTTGAAAGCCTAGAGGAAGGGCCATGGAGCCACATGAGTGACAGCATGCCAGCCGACTTGGTGCCTGCAGGCCAGCCAGGATGGTCCTGACCCTGGGTACTCTTCTGGAAGCTTTCCATTTCCCTGCCTGAGATACCCCTGCTGTCCCGGCCCCCACTGCATTCTTCCTTCCTCACCTCTGCCCAGGGAGAAATTCAAGCGGCAGGTATGGGTGACACATCCTCTTCTTTAGGAGGTGGCATCTTGGCAACTGCTGCAGAAAGTCCAGGAGAGCCCCACTCACACTGGGCCACCCACAAAGCCGTGGCATCTCACTCCCTCCCACCAGCCCAGCCCCGAGACTGCTGACTGGGCAGAGAAAATGGCGTCAGGCACAGCTGCAGGGGCTCTTGCTGCCTGGAGCGGTGTTTATATTGATCTCAACCCAGGCACACCTGGGGAGGACTGGTCGGCATGGTAAGGCTTCCCAGGCCAGCCAATAATCACCCCTCAGGGGCTCACAGTTGCCGAAAATGGAACTTTCTGAATCGGCCAGGTCCAAGGAACAGGTGTGGGCTCCTGAGAGTCAGGATGGACAAGGGGCTGCAGCTCTGGCTTGTTTTCTAATTATATTATCTGGCCCATGAGTGGGAGACAACTTCAAGAAAACCCTCTCCTAATGAGAGGAACCCAGGAGTCAGGGAGAGGAGGGGTGGGTGGTGGGTGGAGACAGAGGCCTGGTGCCCCGGGTGCAGTGGAAGTCTCTGGAAGACCAGGTGGAGGGAGGCCACACAGAGTGATGCCCAGGGTCACAGACCTGTCGGAGCTGCTGTTTGTTAGTTCAAGTCCTGCTCTGAGGTGCTCTGTGTCAGATCTGAGTGACAGGTGAGCTGGGAGTGCTCTGCAATGAGGGCGATGTGCACGGTTCCTCTGTGCCCAGCCCTGCCACCGTAACTGCAAGGGTAGCTCTGTATCCTGAGAGGGGTCTGACCACGAAAGCCCCGTGGTCTGGGGTGGGGGTAGGGTACCTGCGCAGGTGATCTCCATATCCTGGGATTGGCCTGATCTCGAGAGCCCCATGGGCTGCTGGAGTCCTGGTAAAGGATGTCAGGACAGTCAGTGAAGCCACCAAGGATATACCTCCAGTAGTTCCTAAAACCTACACCCTGCTGGTCATTCTACCAACCACCAGGACATGGTATTCTGTATTAGTCTTCAATGATGCCTTCTTTTGTATTCCGTTAGTGTCAGAGTCACAAGAAATTTTGGCTTGTGAGTGGCAGGACTCAACATACAACTAAAACAATACTTCTGGGCCGTCTTGCCCAAAGGGTTCAAAAATTCCCACACCATCTTTGGGGAAAGCTCAGCTAAAGACCTAAAAGTTCTACCACTGGAAAAGGAAACACTCCTTCAATATGCAGACGACATTCTGATCACCAGCCCTACTAAGGAGACCTCTGAACTACCAAGCCAATAAAGGATACAAGTTGTCCAAGAAAAAGCTCAAATATCACAGACTACGGCGACCTGCCTGGGCTTCATTCTCACAGAAGGTCGGAGAAGCCCATCCCAGGAAAGGGAAGAAACAATTTACAGCCTTACCCATATCTAAAACTAGAAGACAGCTTAGGGGTCCCCAGGGAGGCCAGGGTTTGCTGCTTCTGGATCACTAACTACAGTCTACTAGCTGGACCTCTATATGAAACACTGAAAGGAAAAGATGATGATCCTTTTGAATAGAATCCAGAAGTGGCCTTTCAAGAATGGAAAGAGCAGTCAATTCAGACCCTTGCCCTGGAACTCCCTAATTTAGCTAAACCCTTTGATCTTTACATTCCTGGTGAAAAGGGAATCGCCATTGGAGTATTAGTGCAAAAACTGGGACCACTTGAAATGGAACAATGCAAGAATGCCATCCAGGTAGGATAAACTACAGTCACCAAGGGACTTGGCCCACTGCCACATCTGGCCAAGATACTGGCGGTATCTAAAAACCTGGAAATCAGCAGCACAAAAGGCCACCTCCCTCCTAAGGGAAAAGGACCCCACGTGGTGATCCTAACCCCCAACCATGCCCTGAAGTTGCAGGGTTTGCTCCGTGGGCACACTGACCTCGAATGAGGTGGCCCTCCAACTCCAACCTCCAGAGAGATAACCGGGGCAACGGGGCACCATGACGACTCATGTGACCATCACTTGACCTGGAGTTTCTCTCATAAAACAACAAAAGTGTGTCCCAAAAGAGTAGACTACTGCTTGCAGGACTTACTGCACCCAGAGCGGACCTAATAATCTTGGCAGGGGAAAAGTATATCACGCTGTCAGCATAGAAAAGCCTACAGACACTGTGATAATGGTGGCCAATAAGACCGGCTGGACTCCTGTTTACTTCAAAAGGCTGTTGACTCAGTGGCCATCATGATCCTTCATCACCACTGACCCTGGATTGTCTGGGAGTTGAGCGGACAGGGTCCTGACACCTGGTGCTGTTTTTACGTTAATCCAGGGGCCTAATTGAAGAAAGCGCAGACTACTGGTCGGAGCATCTAGGCTGGCAGAAACGGTCAGCCTAAGGTGGCCGAACAAATGTGGGGCGGGGTGAAACTGGACCTCACAGCGTCACTGCACATCTCCTTCCTGGACCCTTAAAGGTCATTAGAATCTATAACACTTCCAATACTGGTGCTCAGGCGGACGAGCAGGGAGGCAGGAGGCCTGGGGACAATCAACGTCACCTGGAGGCTGCTGGGAAGTTCTGACCCTCGCCCACAGGTATGAGGGCTCCTAACTCAGCACTCAGCAGTTACAGAAGAAGGGTCTGCACCCTCAGCACTCCAAGAATGAGGAAGGGGACAAAAGGCAGAAGAGGGGTTTGTCCCAGGCAAAGCCCCTTAAAAATCCCTGGGAGATAAAAATAGAATCTGGGCAATAAAATAAAGTCTAACCTTTTTTATCCTTTGTGCTTTGTCTAATTTCACGTGCTCCTAGGGTCCCGCATACAGAGGTTCCACACCCGGCACTTCAGACCAGATTTTCTAGTGCAGAATGGCTGGGTCGACACCTCAGATCCTGGGGCACAGTGCACACTCCGTGATATAGAGCCTGAGCTGCAGCCAGCCGGGCCCTCAAGAGCTCCGCCCCCTCCCTCCCACTGACTCTGACAGGATCTCTACACAGCAGCCCAGCCCACAGCCCACGGGGTAGCACATGCTCTCACCTCTCCATTCTCTGATCAAAATATAAAGTTTCCTTTGCTTCTGAACCAAACTCAGTCTCGATCTTTTGGCTCCAATGACACTGGGCAGGGGGACACTTGTTGGGATCCACTCTGGAGGATCAGTAACAGAAATTGAGAACATTGTAACTTCAATGAACAGATGTGTGAGCCAAACTGTAATTAACATAGAACAGTGTATAAGGCTCGGTTAAAATAAAATGTTTCTAACACTTCCATTTGATATTTCCATCACTTTATTATAAGCAAGTTCAGTGAAAAGGTTTGTCTTATTTGTCAGGTCAATATTAGAGAAACGAAGTGATTTCTTTCCAAGGATGTACATCTAGTAATCTTGGTTAAAGCTTCAATCTTGTTTTAAATGCTTTTCCATTGAAAATGATACCTCTCTTTCAGCTGCCCCATTTATGAGAAGTATAAAGTCTTATAATTTATTATTACCAAAGGGGAAAGGTGAGAGGAGGGATAAATTAACAGTTTGAGATTAACACATACACACTGCTATGTATAAAATCGATCATCAACAAGGAACTACTGTATAGCACCAGGAACTACACTCAATATTTTACAATAACCTATAAGGGGAAATAATCTGAAAAAGAATAGATATTTTTATTGACATCATCTATCAATGACAGTTAAAATGGAACCTAAGGGAAGCCGGTGGTGAGTGCTTCTGACCCTGAAGACTTCAGTCATCTAAAGTTTGGACTCTGCCTACTTCCCAAGGCCCTTAATGAACATATGTGTAGCCGTAGCTTAAAAAATTCCCCAGTTTGGGTTGTGGAGAGACACTGATTTTGTAAAAGCCCTGGTGTTCTCCTCATATGAATGGGACACTTTCTACAGCTAAAACATGCCTGTCACACCCAGAGGATGGTATAACATCTGATCGGGAAGAGTTTGGAAAAGGCATCTCATCTCCTCATCTCCTGGTGCTCGGGTTCACCCCTCCAGCGTCTTTACGAACAGTCTCCCCACTTGGAGATGTCAGCACTGTCAACATCTTGTTGCAGACAGTTTGGAATTTGTCCAGAGGATGAAGCAGAAGGTGGAGGAACAATGAGAGACAAGTCTTAGGTGTTCGGACAGGCACATGTCACTCTTATTTCCAATCAGGAAGACGAATTGACCAAAGGCTAGGGTTGCCCATGGAAACAGAATAGGGCTTGAGGAAATCCCGCTGCTTTGTGGCCAGTTCCCATAAACACAAGTTGAAAAATGGAACTCAGGGACACTAAAATTCACGAAACTGCAGAGTTGAAAATATCTGTCACTGAAAAATGTCTTGAGGAAAGTCAGAGAAAAGGATGTGTAAGCAACGGAGAATGGCAGGAAAGGGATTGGAAGAGGTAGAAAGGACTCACCATTAAGCACAAGAAAAGGGGCTGAACATTGCCAACATTGCAGTTGGCCAAAAAGGGTGTATGCGTCTTTTTCTGTATATATTCAAGAAAAGGGCATACACTTTTTTAGCCAACCAAACAGGTGGGCACTGGAAATCAATACTACAAAACATATCACTTCGCATCAGTCAGAAGAGCCGTCCTCATAAAGTGTAAACACCAGAAATGCAGGACAGGGCAAGGAGAAAAGGGAGCCCTGTGAGGCTTATACTGGAAATGTATATTGCCAACGGTCACTCTGGAGAAGTGTATTGTGTTTACTAAAGCATCTAAAAAATGAGCTACAGAGCACAGGGCACTTGCACTCATGGACGTATATCTTGGGAAAAACAAAAATCGAGAGGACACAGGCACCCCAATGTATACCGCCTCACTGTTTAAAAGATCCTCGACTAGGATATAACTTAAATGTCTCTGGAGGGAAAAAATGGATACAGATGTGGTGCTTATGTAGAGTGGAATATGACTCAGCCTGGAAATCAATGAAATATGGCCACTTGTAACAACTCCAGAGGAGTTACGTATGATCATTCAAAGTCAGAGAATTCAAAAACAAAAAGACATACTATATCACTAATACATGGAATGTAAACTTGGCTACACATGAACTGAATTACAAAACAGAACAGGGTGTCAAATATAGAAAACCAACTTATTCTTGCTTAGAGATAAAGGTGAGTTGGGGTGCTGCATAAAACCAGAGATTGAAATTAGCACAGATACAGTTCCATAAGCCAAATATGTAATAGTCAAGACCTACAACTTGCTCAACAAAATGGACTCAACACCCCATATTCAACGCCTAGGAATATACCTGACTAATAAGAATCTTCAAACCCATGGTTTTATATGTCTCCGTAAGAGAATCAAGCGTGTGTACAGTGGCATGAACACATCAGTGAAAATACGATAAATCCCATTATCAAAATAAATTACAGAAACAAAAAACACAATGACAGTGAAATAGAGAGCAATTCTTAGAGAGCAATTCTCAAATAATTCATTCAGGGCTTGTGATGCAACCTGGATTTACCACATCTACACCCAGAGCTGGGTGTGACATAAGGCTGGACACTTCGGGCTGATAGCATTGGTGAGATTCGGTGAGCAAACTCAGACCCTTTGAAGTCATACTGCATGGTACCCATTCCATGGGTCCCAACTCTCCAAGTTTAAGGGATACTTCCTTCAGTTAAATCATGCATGGGAAGCCCAGAGTACGGTCCCCTGTGTGATTGGGAAACGTTTTCAAATGCATCTCAGTTTTCGAGCCCAGGGACTAGGCTTCACCATTCCAGACGCTTTACTAACACTCTCCCCACTTGGAGAGTCAGTGCCTTTAACCTCCTGTTTGGCACAGTTTGCAATTTCTGCACAAGATGAACAGGAATAGGTAGAACCAATAAGGGACTAGCTGTAGGTGTCTGCACGGGCAAATGGAACGCTCATTTCCCACCAGGAAGAGGAATTAACCAAAGTCTCAGCATGCCCGGCCAGAAACAGATTAGGGCCTGAACCAATCCTGCGGTTGTGCGGCCAGCTCACAAGAAAGCGAGTTGAAGAAAGGAGCTCAGGGGCACTGTAATTCACAAACCTGCAGAGTTATGAATGACAGCTATCGTCCCAAAATGTATTGAAGTAAGTCTTAAAAGAGGACTTGAAAGCGGGGCAGAATTTCAGGAAAACGATTTCAGGGGGTAGACTGGAATTGCACTTAGAGCATAGGAAATGAGGCAGAATGTCGACAATGATGCACTTGGCCAAAAAGGGCGTATGCGTTTTTTCCTGAATATATTCAGGAAAAAACGCATACGCACTTTTTGGCTAACCAAGCAAGCGTGTAAAGGAAATCTGCACTACAATGAAGTCTCACTGCCCCCCGGTCAAAAGGGAATTCTGAAAAACGTGTAAAATGCAGAAAGGCAGGACAGGTCATGGAGAACAGGGAGCCTTCTTATGCTGATGGGCGGGATGTAAATTGCCAACAGCCACACTGGAGAAGTGTATGGTGTTTCCTGAAACACGTAGGAAACAAAGCAACACAGCCTATGGCACTTCCACTTATGGTCCTATAGCTTAGGGAAACTAAAATCAAAAACACACAGCCACCCCAAAGTTTGGGACGGCTCTGTTTACAAGAACCTCGTCTACAGAAAAAGTTAGATATCCGAGACAGCAAAAAATGGATAAAGAAGTTGTGGTACGCACGTACAATGGAATATCACTCAGCAATGATATCTACGTCATCAGGACGGTAGCGGCATAATCAGTGGATTCAGGTACGATGATTCTACGAGAAATATGTCACACAGAAAAAGAAACATCATAAGATATCAGTAATACACGGAATATGAACTTGGCTACACATGAACTGAATTACAAAACAGAACAGGATCTCAAATTTAGAAAACACACTTATGCTTGCTTATGGGGAAAGGTGAGTTGGGGTGCTGCATAAAACCAGAGATTGAAATTAGCACAGATACCGTTCCATAAGCCAAATATATAATAAACAAGACCTACTCCTTGTTCAACGAAATGGACTCAACAGCCCATATTCAACGCCTGGGAATATACGTGACAAGTAATAATCTTAAAACCCATGGATTTATATGTCTCCATAAGGAAATCAAGCGTGTGTACAGCGGCCTAAACGCACCAGTGAAAATCCGATAAATCCCATTATCAAAATAAATTTCAAAAACAAAACACAATGACAGTGAAATAGAGAGCAATTCTTAAATAATTCATTCAGGGCTTGTGATGCAACCTGCATTTACCACATCTACACCCAGAGCTGGGTGAGACATAAGGCTGGACACTTCGGGCTGATAGCATTGGTGAGGTTCGGTGAGCAAACACAGACCCTTTGAAGTCATACTCCATGGTACGCATTCCATGGGTCCCAACTCTCCAGGTGTAAGGGATTCTTCCTTCAGCTAAAACATGCATGGGAAACACAGTGTATGGTCCACCATGTGGTTGGGAAACGTTTTCAAATGCATCTCAGTTTTCGTCCCCTGGTACTCGGGTTCACCATTCCAGACGCTTTACGAACACTCTCCCCACTTGGAGAGTCAGTGCCTTTAACCTCCTGTTTGGCACAGTTTGCAATTTCTGCGCAAGATGAACAGGAATAGGGAGAACCAATGAGAGACTAGCTGTAGGTGTCTGCACGGGCAAATGGAACGCTCATTTCCCACCAGGAAGAGGAATTAACCAAAGGCTCAGCATGCCAGACCGGAAACAGATTAGGGCCTGAAGCAATCCTGCGGTATTGCGGCCAGCTCACAAGAAAGCGAGTTGAAGAAAGGAGCTCAGAGGCACTGTAATTCACAAACCTGCAGAGCTATGAATGACAGCTATCGTCCAAAAATGTATCGAAGTAAGTCTTCGAAGAGGACTTGAAAGCGCGGCAGAATTTCAGGAAAATGATTTCAGGGGGTAGACTAGAATTGCACTTAAAGCATAGGAAAAGAGGCAGAATGTCGACAATGATGCACTTGGACAAAAAGGGCGTATGCGTTTTTTCCTGAATATATTCATGAAAAAACGCATACGCACTTTTTGGCCAACGAAGCAAGCGTGTAAAGGAAATCTGCACTACAATGAAGTCTCACTGCCCCCTGGTCAAAAGGGCCATCTGAAAAACGTGTAAAATCCAGAAAGGCAGGACAGGTCATGGAGAACAGGGAGCCTTGTTATGCTGATGGGCGGGATGTAAATTGCCAACAGCCACTCTGGAGAACTGTATGGTGTTTCCTGAAACACGTAGGAAACAAAGCAACACAGCCTATGGCACTTCCACTTATGGTCCTATAGCTTAGGGAAATTAAAATCAAAAACACACAGCCACCCCAAAGTTTGGGACGGCTCTGTTTACAAGAACCTCGTCTACGGTACAAGTTAATTATCCGAGAAAGCAAAAAATGGATAAAGAAATTGTGGTACGCACGTACAATGGAATATCACTCAGCAATGAAATCTATGTCATCAGGCCCGTAGAGGCATAATGAGTGTATTCAGGTATGATGATTCTACGAGAAATAAGTCACACAGAAAAAGAAACATCATAAGATATCACTAATACACGGAATGTAAACTTGGCTACACATGAACTGAATTACAAAACAAAACAAGGTCTCAAATTTAGAAAACCATCTTATGCTTGCTTATGGGGAAACGTGAGCTGGGGTGCTGCATAAAACCAGAGATTGAAATTAGCACAGATACCGTTCCATAAGCCAAATATATAAAAGACCAAACCTACTCCTTGCTCAACGAAATGGACTCAACACCCCATATTCAACGCCTGGGAATATACCTGTCAAGCAAGAATCTTAAAACCCATGGATTTATATGTCTCCATAAGGAAATCAAGCATGTGTACAGCGGCCTAAACGCAGCAGTGAAAATCCGATAAATCCCATTACCAAAATAAATTTCAAAAACAAAACACAATGACAGTGAAATAGAGAGCAATTCTTAGAGAGCAATTCTCAAATAATTCATTCAGGGCTTGTGATGCAACCTGGATTTACCACATCTACACCCAGAGCTGGGTGTGACATAAGGCTGGACACTTCGGGCTGATAGCATTGGTGAGATTCGGTGAGCAAACTCAGACCCTTTGAAGTCATACTGCATGGTACCCATTCCATGGGTCCCAACTCTCCAAGTTTAAGGGATTCTTCCTTCAGTTAAATCATGCATGGGAAGCCCAGAGTACGGTCCCCTGTGTGATTGGGAAACGTTTTCAAATGCATCTCAGTTTTCGAGCCCAGGGACTAGGCTTCACCATTCCAGACGCTTTACTAACACTCTCCCCACTTGGAGAGTCAGTGCCTTTAACCTCCTGTTTGGCACAGTTTGCAATTTCTGCACAAGATGAACAGGAATAGGTAGAACCAATAAGGGACTAGCTGTAGGTGTCTGCACGGGCAAATGGAACGCTCATTTCCCACCAGGAAGAGGAATTAACCAAAGTCTCAGCATGCCCGGCCAGAAACAGATTAGGGCCTGAACCAATCCTGCGGTTTTGCAGCCAGCTCACAAGAAAGCGAGTTGAAGAAAGGAGCTCAGGGGCACTGTAATTCACAAACCTGCAGAGTTATGAATGACAGCTATCGTCCCAAAATGTATTGAAGTAAGTCTTAAAAGAGGACTTGAAAGCGGGGCAGAATTTCAGGAAAACGATTTCAGGGGGTAGACTGGAATTGCACTTAGAGCATAGGAAATGAGGCAGAATGTCGACAATGATGCACTTGGCCAAAAAGGGCGTATGCGTTTTTTCCTGAATATATTCAGGAAAAAACGCATACGCACTTTTTGGCTAACCAAGCAAGCGTGTAAAGGAAATCTGCACTACAATGAAGTCTCACTGCCCCCCGGTCAAAAGGGAATTCTGAAAAACGTGTAAAATGCAGACAGGCAGGACAGGTCATGGAGAACAGGGAGCCTTGTTATGCTGATGGGCGGGATGTAAATTGCCAACAGCCACGCTGGAGAAGTGTATGGTGTTTCTGAAACACGTAGGAAACAAAGCAACACAGCCTATGGCACTTCCACTTATGGTCCTATAGCTTAGGGAAACTAAAATCAAAAACACACAGCCACCCCAAAGTTTGGGACGGCTCTGTTTACAAGAACCTCGTCTACGGAAAAAGTTAGATATCCGAGACAGCAAAAAATGGATAAAGAAGTTGTGGTACGCACGTACAATGGAATATCACTCAGCAATGATATCTACGTCATCAGGACGGTAGCGGCATAATCAGTGGATTCAGGTACGATGATTCTACGAGAAATATGTCACACAGAAAAAGAAACATCATAAGATATCAGTAATACACGGAATATGAACTTGGCTACACATGAAGTGAATTACAAAACAGAACAGGATCTCAAATTTAGAAAACACACTTATGCTTGCTTATGGGGAAAGGTGAGTTGGGGTGCTGCATAAAACCAGAGATTGAAATTAGCACAGATACCGTTCCATAAGCCAAATATATAATAAACAAGACCTACTCCTTGTTCAACGAAATGGACTCAACAGCCCATATTCAACGCCTGGGAATATACGTGACAAGTAATAATCTTAAAACCCATGGATTTATATGTCTCCATAAGGAAATCAAGCGTGTGTACAGCGGCCTAAACGCACCAGTGAAAATCCGATAAATCCCATTATCAAAATAAATTTCAAAAACAAAACACAATGACAGTGAAATAGAGAGCAATTCTTAAATAATTCATTCAGGGCTTGTGATGCAACCTGCATTTACCACATCTACACCCAGAGCTGGGTGAGACATAAGGCTGGACACTTCGGGCTGATAGCATTGGTGAGGTTCGGTGAGCAAACACAGACCCTTTGAAGTCATACTCCATGGTACGCATTCCATGGGTCCCAACTCTCCAGGTGTAAGGGATTCTTCCTTCAGCTAAAACATGCATGGGAAACACAGTGTATGGTCCACCATGTGGTTGGGAAACGTTTTCAAATGCATCTCAGTTTTCGTCCCCTGGTACTCGGGTTCACCATTCCAGACGCTTTACGAACACTCTCCCCACTTGGAGAGTCAGTGCCTTTAACCTCCTGTTTGGCACAGTTTGCAATTTCTGCGCAAGATGAACAGGAATAGGGAGAACCAATGAGAGACTAGCTGTAGGTGTCTGCACGGGCAAATGGAACGCTCATTTCCCACCAGGAAGAGGAATTAACCAAAGGCTCAGCATGCCCGACCGGAAACAGATTAGGGCCTGAAGCAATCCTGCGGTATTGCGGCCAGCTCACAAGACAGCGAGTTGAAGAAAGGAGCTCAGAGGCACTGTAATTCACAAACCTGCAGAGCTATGAATGACAGCTATCGTCCAAAAATGTATCGAAGTAAGTCTTCGAAGAGGACTTGAAAGCGCGGCAGAATTTCAGGAAAACGATTTCAGGGGGTAGACTAGAATTGCACTTAAAGCATAGGAAAAGAGGCAGAATGTCGACAATGATGCACTTGGACAAAAAGGGCGTGTGCGTTTTTTCCTGAATATATTCATGAAAAAACGCATACGCACTTTTTGGCCAACCAAGCAAGCGTGTAAAGGAAATCTGCACTACAATGAAGACTCACTGCCCCCCGGTCAAAAGGGCCATCTGAAAAACGTGTAAAATCCAGAAAGGCAGGACAGGTCATGGAGAACAGGGAGCCTTGTTATGCTGATGGGCGGGATGTAAATTGCCAACAGCCACTCTGGAGAACTGTATGGTGTTTCCTGAAACACTTAGGAAACAAAGCAACACAGCCTATGGCACTTCCACTTATGGTCCTATAGCTTAGGGAAATTAAAATCAGAAACACACAGCCACCCCAAAGTTTGGGACGGCTCTGTTTACAAGAACCTCGTCTACGGTACAAGTTAATTATCCGAGAAAGCAAAAAATGGATAAAGAAATTGTGGTACGCACGTACAATGGAATATCACTCAGCAATGAAATCTACGTCATCAGGCCCGTAGCGGCATAATGAGTGTATTCAGGTATGATGATTCTACGAGAAATAAGTCACACAGAAAAAGAAACATCATAAGATATCACTAATAGACGGAATGTATACTTGGCTACACATGAACTGAATTACAAAACAAAACAAGGTCTCAAATTTAGAAACCCAACTTATGCTTGCTTATGGGGAAACATGAGCTGGGGTGCTGCATAAAACCAGAGATTGAAATTAGCACAGATACCGTTCCATAAGCCAAATATATAAAAGACCAAACCTACTCCTTGCTCAACGAAATGGACTCAACACCCCATATTCAACGCCTGGGAATATACCTGTCAAGCAAGAATCTTAAAACCCATGGATTTATATGTCTCCATAAGGAAATCAAGCATGTGTACAGCGGCCTAAACGCAGCAGTGAAAATCCGATAAATCCCATTACCAAAATAAATTTCAAAAACAAAACACAATGACAGTGAAATAGAGAGCAATTCTTAGAGAGCAATTCTCAAATAATTCATTCAGGGTTTGTGATGCAACCTGGATTTACCACATCTACACCCAGAGCTGGGTGTGACATAAGGCTGGACACTTCGGGCTGATAGCATTGGTGAGATTCGGTGAGCAAACTCAGACCCTTTGAAGTCATACTGCATGGTACCCATTCCAAGGGTCCCAACTCTCCAAGTTTAAGGGACTCTTCCTTCAGTTAAAACATGCATGGGAAGCCCAGAGTACAGTCCCCCGTGTGATTGGGAAACGTTTTCAAATGCATCTCAGTTTTCGAGCCCAGGGACTCGGCTTCACCATTCCAGACGCTTTACTAACACTCTCCCCACTTGGAGAGTCAGTGCCTTTAACCTCCTGTTTGGCACAGTTTGCAATTTCTGCACAAGATGAACAGGAATAGGTAGAACCAATGAGGGACTAGCTGTAGGTGTCTGCACGGGCAAATGGAATGCTCATTTCCCACCAGGAAGAGGAATTAAACAAAGGCTCAGCATGCCCGGCCGGAAACAGATTAGGGCCTGAACCAATCCTGCGGTTTTGCGGCCAGCTCACAAGAAAGCGAGTTGAAGAAAGGAGCTCAGGGGCACTGTAATTCACAAACCTGCAGAGTTATGAATGACAGCTATCGTCCAAAAATGTATTGAAGTAAGTCTTAAAAGAGGACTTGAAAGCGGGGCAGAATTTCAGGAAAACGATTTCAGGGGGTAGACTGGAATTGCACTTAGAGCATAGGAAATGAGGCAGAATGTCGACAATGATGCACTTGGCCAAAAAGGGCGTATGCGTTTTTTCCTGAATATATTCAGGAAAAAACGCATACGCACTTTTTGGCTAACCAAGCAAGCGTGTAAAGGAAATCTGCACTACAATGAAGTCTCACTGCCCCCCGGTCAAAAGGGCATTCTGAAAAACGTGTAAAATGCAGAAAGGCAGGACAGGTCATGGAGAACAGGGAGCCTTGTTATGCTGATGGGCGGGATGTAAATTGCCAACAGCCACTCTGGAGAAGTGTATGGTGTTTCCTGAAACACGTAGGAAACAAAGCAACACAGCCTATGGCACTTCCACTTATGGTCCTATAGCTTAGGGAAACTAAAGTCAAAAACACACAGCCACCTCAAAGTTTGGGACGGCTCTGTTTACAAGAACCTCGTCTACGGAAAAAGTTAGATAACCGAGACAGCAAAAAATGGATAAAGAAGTTGTGGTACGCACGTACAATGGAATATCACTCAGCAATGATATCTACGTCATCAGGACCGTAGCGGCATAATCAGTGGATTCAGGTACGATGATTCTACGAGAAATATGTCACACAGAAAAAGAAACATCATAAGATATCAGTAATACACGGAATATAAACTTGGCTACACATGAACTGAATTACAAAACAGAACAGTGTCTCAAATTTAGAAAACCAAGTTATGCTTGCTTATGGGGAAAGGTGAGTCGGGGTGCTGCATAAAACCAGAGATTGAAATTAGCACAGATACCTTTCGATAAGCCAAATATAGAATAGACAAGACCTACTCCTTGCTCAACGAAATGGACTCAACACCCCATAGTCTACGCCTGGGAATATACGTGACAAGTAATAATCTTAAAACCCATGGATTTATATGTCTCCATAAGGAAATCAAGCGTGTGTACAGCGACCTAAACTCAGCAGTGAAAATCCGATAAATCCCATTATCAAAATAAATTTCAAAAACAAAACACAATGACAGTGTAATAGAGAGCAATTCTTAAATAATTCATTCAGGGCTTGTGATGCAACCTGGATTTACCACATCTACACCCAGAGCTGGGTGAGACATAAGGCTGGACACTTCGGGCTGATAGCATTGGTGAGGTTCGGTGACCAAACCAGACCCTTTGAAGTCATACTGCATGGTACCCATTCCATAGGTCCCAACTCTCCAGGTTTAAGAGATTCTTCCTTCAGCTAAAACATGCATGGGAAACCCAGAGTATGGTCCACCGTGTGATTGGGAAACGTTTTCAAAAGCATCTCAGTTTTCGTCCCCTGGTACTCGGGTTCACCATTCCAGACGCTTTACTAACACTCTCCCCACTTGGAGAGTCAGTGCCTTTAACCTCCTGTTTGGCACAGTTTGCAATTTCTGCGCAAGATGAACAGGAATAGGGAGAATCAGTGAGAGACTAGCTGTAGGTGTCTGCATGGGCAAATGGAATGCTCATTTCCCACCAGGAAGACGAATTAACCAAAGGCTCAGCGTGCCCTGCCGGAATCAGATTAGGGCCTGAAGCAATCCTGCAGTTTTGTGGCCAGGTCACAAGAAAGCAAGTTGAAGAAAGGAGCTCAGGGGCACTGTAATTCACAAACCTGCAGAGTTATGAATGACAGCTACCGTCCAAAAATGTATTGAAGTAAGTCTTCGAACAGGACTTGAAAGCGGGGCAGAATTTCAGTAAAACGATTTCAGGGGGTAGACTGGAATTGCACTTAAAGCATAGGAAAAGAGGCAGAATGTCGACAATGATGCACTTGGCAAAAAGGCCTATGCATTTTTTCGTGAATATATTCACGAAAAAATGCATACGTGCTTTTTGGCCAACCAAGCAAGCGTGTAAAGGAAATCTGCACTACAATTAAGTCTCACTGCCCCCCAGTCAAAAGGGCCATGTGGAAAAAGTGTAAAATCCAGAAAGGCAGGACAGGTCTTGGAGAACAGGGAGCCTTGTTATGCTGATGGGCGTGATGTAAATTGCCAACAGGCACTCTGGAGAAGTGTATGGTGTTTCCTGAAACACGTAGGAAACAAAGCAACACAGCCTATGGCACTTCCACTTATGGTCCTATAGCTTAGGGAAATTAAAATCAAAAACACACAGCCACCCCAAAGTTTGGGACGGCTCTGTTTACAAGAACCTCGTCTACGGTACAAGTTAAATATCCGAGAAAGCAAAAAATGGATAAAGAAGTTGTGGTACGCACGTACAATGGAATATCACTCAGCAATGAAATCTACGGCATCGGGCCCGTAGCAGCATAATGAGTGGATTCAGGTACGATGATTCTACGAGAAATAAGTCACACAGAAAAAGAAACATCATAAGATATCACTAATACACGGAATGTAAACTTGTCTACACATGAACTGAATTACAAAACAGAACAGGGTCTCAAATTTAGAAAACCAACTTATGCTTGCCTATGGGGAAAGGTGAGTTGGGGTGCTGCATAAAACCAGAGATTGAAATTAGCACAGATACCATTCCATAAGTCAAATATATAATAGACAAGACCGACACCTTGCTCAACGAAATGGACTCAACACCCCATATTCAACGCCTGGGAATATACCTGACAAGTAAGAAGCTTAAAACACATGGATTTATATGTCTCCATAAGGAAAGCAAGCGTGTGTACAGCGACCTAAACGCAGCAGTGAAAATCCGATAAATCCCATTATCAAAATAAATTTCAGAAACAAAACAAAATGCCAGTGAAATAGAGAGCAATTCTTAAATAATTCATTCAGGGCTTGTGATGCAACCTGGATTTACCATATCTACACCCAGAGCTGGGTGAGATATAAGGCCGGACACTTCGGGCTGATAGCATTGGTGAGGTTCGGTGAGCAAACACAGACTCTTTGAAGTCATACTGCATGGTACCCATTCCATAGGTCCCAACTCTCCAGGTTTAAGGGATTCTTCCTTCAGCTAAAACATGCATGGGAAACCCAGAGTATGGTCCACCGTGTGATTGGTAAACGTTTTCAAATGCATCTCAGTTTTCGTCCCCTGGTACTCGGGTTCACCATTCCAGACGCTTTACTAACACTCTCCCCACTTGGAGAGTCAGTGCCTTTAACCTCCTATTTGGCACAGTTTGCAAATTCTGCGCAAGATGAACAGGAATTGGGAGAACCAATGAGAGACTAGCTGTAGGTGTCGGCACGGGCAAATGTAACGCTCATTTCCCACCAGGAAGAGGAATTAACCAAAGCCTCCGCATGCTGTTCCGGAAGCAGACTGGGGCCTGAAGCAATCCTGCGGGTTTGCGGCCAGCTCACAAGGAAGCGAGTTGAAGAAAGGAGCTCAGGGTCACTGTAATTCACAAATCTCCAGAGTTATAAATGACAGCTATCGTCCAAAAATATATTGAAGGAAGGCTCCGAAGAGGACTTGTAAGTGGGGCAGAATTGCAGGAAAACCATTTCAGGGGTTTGACTGCAATTGCCTTTAAAGCATAGGAAAAGAGGCAGAATGTCGACAATGATGCACTTGGCCAAAAAGGGCGTATGCGTTTTTTCCTGAATATATTCAGGAAAAAACGCATATGCCCTTTTTGGCCAACCAAGCAAGCATGTTAAAGAAATCTGCACTACAATGAAGTCTCACTGACCCCGGATCAAAAGGGCCATTTGAAAAATGTGTAAAATCCAGAAAAGCAGCACAGGCCCTGGAGAACAGGGAGCCTTGTTATGCTGATGGGCGGGATGTAAATTGCCAACAGCCACTCTGGAGAAGTGTATGGTGTTTTCTGAAACACGTAGAAAACAAAGCAACACAGCCTATGGCACTTCCACTTATGGTCCTATAGCTTAGGGAAATTTAAATCAAAAACACACAGCCACTCCAAATTTCGGACAGCTCTGTTTACAAGAACCTCGTCTATGGTACAAGCTAAATATCTCAGAAAGCGAAAAATGGATAAAAAAGTTGTGGTACGTACGTACAATGGTATATCATTCAGCAATGAAATCTATGTCATCAGGCCCGTAGCGGCATAATGAGTGGATTCAGGTACGATGATTCTACGTGAAATAAGTCACACAGAAAAAGAAACATCATAAGATATCACTAATACACGGAATGTAAACTTGGCTACACAAGAAGTGAATTACAAAACACAACAGGGTCTCACATTTAGAAAACCAAATTACGTTTGCTTATGGGGAAAGGTGAGTTGAGGTGCCGCATAAAACCAGAGAATGAAATTAGCACAGATACCGTTCCATAAGCCATATATGTAATATACATGATCTACTCCTTGCTCAACGAAATGGACTCAACATCACATATTCAACCCCAAGAATATACGTGACTAGAACGAGTCTTAAAACCTATGTATTTATATGTCTCCATAAGGGAATCCAGTGTGTGTACATCGGCATAAACGCAGCATTGAACATCAGCTAAATCCCATTGTACAAATAAATTTTAAAAACTATCACAAAGACTGTGAAATAGAGAGCAATTCTTAAATAATTCATTCATGGCTTGTGATGAGACCTGGGTTTACCACATCCACACCCACAGCTGGGTTAGACATAAGGCTGGACACTTGGGGCTGATAGGATTGGTGAGGTTCGGTCAGCAAATGCAGACCATTAGAAGTAATACTGCATGGTACCTATTCCAAGGTTCCCAGCTTTCCCGGTTTAAGGGATTCGTCCTTCAGCTCAAACATGCATGGGGAATGCCGAGTATGGTCCACCGTGTGATCAGAAAACGTTTTTAAATGCATCTCTGTTTTCGTCCCCTGGTCCTCGGGTTCACCATTCAAGACACTTTACTAACACTCTCCCCACTTGGAGAGTCAGTGCCTTTAACCTCCTGTTTGGTACAGTTTGCAATTTCTGCGAAAGATGAACAGGAATAGGGAGAACCAATGAGAGACTAGCTGTGGGTTTGTGGACAGGCACATTTAACTCTCATTTCCCTCCAGGAAGAGGAACTAACCACAGGCTCAGCGTTCCATGCCGGAACCAGATTAAGGCCTGAAGCAATCCTGCGGTTTTGCGGCCAATTCACAAGAAAGCGAGTTGAAGTAAGAGGCTCAGGGGCACTGTAATTCACAAACCTGCAGAGTTATAAATGACAGCTATCGTCCAAAAATATATTCAAGTAAGGCTGCAAAGAGGACTTGAAAACGGGGCAGAATTGCCGGAATGCGATTTCAGGAGGTAGACGGGAATTGCTCTGAAAGCATAGGAAAAGAGGCAAAACCTCGACAATGATGCACTTGACCAAAAAGTGCATATGCGTTTTTTTCCAGGGCCCTCATTTACGAGGGTAGGAGGCTCTCAGCATGCTCCAGGGGCCAACAGAGGCCCCACGTTGCCAAGGTGACGTGACTCAGCCAGCCACGTGTGACCTCACATCAGAGGGCCCACCTCACAGAAGGGTAAGGAACCCAGCCAGGATCAGACTCTCACCAGAGGGCCCACATCACCAAGGGGATGGGAACCAGGCAGGAGTGTCCTCACACCCGTGGGGCCACATCATCGAAAGTTGAGGTACCCAGCACATGTAGCCTCAAACCAGAGGACCCACATCACCATGGGTCTCGGAGTGAGGCAGGCAGGATTAACCTCACAACACATGGCCCACTGTATAAAAAAGGTGAGGAATCCAGCAGTTGGAACTTCCCAGCAGGCGGCCCAGAGCACCGAGGATATGAGATCCAGGCCACAGTGAACTCACAGCAGAGGGCCCTCATCGTGATACTGTAAGCAACCCAGCCGTTGTGACCTCAGAGCACAAGGCCCACATCCCCATGGGGAAGCGAACCAAGCAGGAGTGTCATCGCACCAGTGGGCACACATCAGAAAAGGTGGGGAGCACAGCAGTTAGGGCCTGATGCCAGAGAGCCCTCATCACTGAGGGGACGTAGCTCCCAGAAGGCTCCAACTGCTACCAGAGGCCCGATGTCACCAATGCGGGGTGTGCCAGCCAGGCAGGAGTGACCTCAGAGCAGAGGGCCAACTTCACAGAAGTGTGAGGAAACCAAAGATGATCAGACTCTCACCAGAGGGCCCACATCACCAAGGGAATGGGAACAGGGCAGGAGTGTCCTCACACCAGTGGGGCCACATCACCGAAATGTGAGGGACCCAGCACACGTGGCCTCAAACCAGAGGACACACATCAAAAAGGAGCTGGGAGTGAGGCAGGCAGGAGGAGCCTCAAAACAGCGGGACCATAGAATAAAAAAGGTGAGGAATCCCACAGTTGGAACCTCCCATCAGGCAGCCAGCAGCAGCGAGGCTATGGGATCCAGTCCTGACTGAACTCACAACAGAGGGCCCTCATCATGAAACTGTGAGCAACCCAGCCGTTAGGACCTCAGAGCAGAAGGCCCACATTTCCATGGGGTTGGGAACCTGTCAGAAGTGTACTCACACCACAGGGCACACATCAGAGAATTTTGGGAGCCCAGAAGTTAGGGCCTGACGCCAGAGGGCCCTCATTACCGAGGGGAGGAGACTCCAAGAAGGCACCAACTCCCAATTGAGGGCCCAGGTCACCAAGGTAACGTGTGACAGCCAGGCAGGAGTGAGCTCACAGCACAGGGCCTACCTCACAGAAGGGTGAGGAACAAAGCCAGGATAAGACTCTCACCAGAGGGCCCACATTACCAAGGGAATCAGAACCAGGCAGGAGTGTCCTCACGCCAGTGTGGCAATATCATAGAAAGGTGAGGAACCCAGCAAATGTGGCCTAAACCAGAGAACCCACATCTCCAAGGGGCTCGGAGTGAGGCAGGCAGGAGTAGCCTCACAACACAGGGCCCATAGAATAAAAAAGCTGAGGAATCCAGCAGTGGGAACCTCCCAACAGATGGCCCAGAGCACCCAGTCTATGCGATCCAGGCCTCAGTGAACTCACAGCAGAGGACCCATATCATGAAACTGTGAGCAACCCAGACGTTGGGACCTCAGAGCAGAAGGCCCACATCCTCATGGGGTTGGGAACATGGTAAGAGTGTCCTCGCACCACTTAGAACGTATCAGAAAATGTGGGTACCCAGCAGTTAGGGCCTGACACCAGAGGGCCCTCATCACCAAGGGGAGGAGGCTCACAGCAGGCTCCAACTGCCACAAAAGGGCCGACGTCGCCAAGGCGGGGTGTGCCAGCTGGGCAGGAGTGACCTCAGAGCAGAGGGCCCACCTCAAAGAAGTGTGAGGAACCCAACCAGGATCAGACTCTCACCAGAGGGCCCACATCCCCAAGGGGATGGGAACCAGGCAGGAGTGTCCTCACACCAGTGGGGCCACATCAGCGAAAGGTGAGGAACCCAGAACACGTGGCCTCAAAGCAGAGGACCCACATCACCAAGAGGCTCAGAGTGAGGCAGGCAGGAGTTGCCTCACAACACAGGGCCCATAGAATAAAAAAGGTGAGGAATCCAGCAGTTGGAAGCTCCAAGCAGGTGGCCCAGAGCACCGAGGCTATGGGATCAATGCCGGAGTGAACTCATAGCAGAGGGCCCACATCCTGAAACTGTGAGCAACCCAGGCGTTGGGACTTCAGAGTAGAAGGCCCAAATCCCCATGGGGATGGGAACCTGGCAGGAGTGTCTTCGCACCAGTGGGCACACATCAGAAAATGTGGGGATACCAGCAGTTAGGGCCTAACGCCAGACGGCCCTCATCACAGAGGGGAGGAGGCTCCCAGCATGCTCCAACTGCAACCAGAGACCCCATGTGGCCAAGGCCATGTGTGCCAGCCAGGCAGGAGTGACCTCACAGCAGAGGGCCTTCCTCCCAGAAGTGTGAGGAATCCAGCCAGGATCAGACTCTCAGCAGAGGGCCCACATCACCAAGGGGATGGGAACCAGGCAGGAGTGTCCTCACACCAGTGGGGCCACATCAATAAAATGTGAGGAAACCGGCACATGTGGCCTCAAACCAGAGGACCTACATCACAAAGGGGCTGGGAGTGAGGCAGGCAGGATGAGCCTCACAACACAGGGTCCAAAGAATAAAAAAGGTGAGGAATCCAGCAGTTGGAACCTCCCAGCAGGCAGTCCACAGCACAGAGGCTATGGGATCTAGGCCTGAGTTAACTAACACCAGAGAGCCAACATGAGGAAACTGTGAGTAACCCAGGCGTTGGGACCTCAGACCAGAAGACCCACATCCGCATGGGGATGGGAACCTTACAGGAGTGTCCTGGCATCACTGGACTCACATCAGAAAACGTGGGGAGCCCAGCAGTTAGAGCCTGACGCCAGAGGGCCCTCATCACCGAGGAGAGGAGGCTCCAGGCAGGCTCCAACTGCCACCAGAGGGCCAAAGTCACCAGGCAATGGGAGAAAGCCAGGCAGGAGTTACCTCACAGCAGAGGGCCTACCTCAAAGAAGGGTGAGGAACCCAGCCAGGATAAGACTCTCACCAGAGAGCCCACATCACCAAGGGGATCGGAAGAAGGCAGGAGTGTCCTCACACCAGTGTGGCCACATTATAGAAAGGTGAGGAACCCAGCACATGTGGCCTAAACCAGAGGACCCACATCTCCAAGGTGCTTAGAGTGAGGCAGGCAGGAGTAGCCTCACAACACAGGGCCCATAGAATAAAAAATGTGAGGAATCCCGCAGTTGGAACCTCCCAGCAGGCGGCCAGAAGCAGTGAGGCTATGGGATCTAGGCCTGACTGAACTCACAACAGAGGACCCTCATCATGAAACTGTGAGCAACCCAGACGATGGGACCTCAGAGCAGAAGGCCCACATTCCCATGGGGTTGGGAACCTGGCAGGAGTGTACTCGCACCACAGGGCGCACATCAGAAAATTTTGGGAGCCCAGGAGTTAGGGCCTGACGCCAGAGGGCCCTCATTACCCAGGGGCGGAGACTCCCAGCAGGCACCAACTCCCAACTGAGGGCCCACGTCGCCAAGGTAACGTGTGCCAACCAGGCAGGAGTGACCTCACCGCAGAGGGCCTACCTCACAGAAGGGTGAGGAAACCAGCCAGGATAAGACTCTCACCAGTTTGTCCACCTCACCAAGGGGATCAGAACCAGGCAGAAGGGTCCTCACGCCAGGGTGGCCACATCATAGAAAGGTGAGGAACCCAGAACGTGTGGCCTAAATCAGAGGACCCACATCTCCAAGGGGCTAGGAGTGAGGCAGGCAGGAGTAGCCTCACAACACAGAGCCCATAGAATAAAAAATGTGAGGAATCCAGCAGTTGGAACCTGCCAGCAGGCGGCCCACAGCATGGAGTCTATGGGATCCAGGTCACAGAGAACTCACAACAGAGGGCCCACATCATGAAACTGTGAGCAACTGAGCCGTTGGGACTTCAGAACAGAAGGCCCACATCCCCATAGGGATGGGAACCTGGCAGGAGTGTACTCGCATCACTTAGCACGAATCAGAAAATGTGGGAACCCAGCAGTTAAGGCCTGAGGGCAGAGGGCCCTCATCACTGAGGGGAGGAGGCTCCCAGCAGGCTCCAATTGCCACCATAGGGCCGACGTCGCCAAGGAGGGGTGTGCCAGCCAGACAGGAATGACCTCAGAGCAGAGGGCCCACCTCAAAGAAGTGTGAAGAAACTCAACAAGGATCAGACTCTCACCAGAGGGCCAACATCACCAAGGGGATGGGAACCAGGCAGGAGTGTCCTCACACCAGTGGGGCCACATCAGCAACAGGTGAGGAGCCCAGCACATGTGACCTAAAACCAGAGGACCCACATCACCAAGTGGCTCAGAGTGAGGCAGGCAGGAGTTGTCTAACAACACAGGGCCCATAGAATAAAAAAGGTGAGGAATCCAGCAGTTTGAACCTCCCAGCAGGTGGCCCAGAGCACCCAGTCTATGGGATCCAGGCCACAGTGAACTCACAGCAGAGGGCCCACATCATGAAACTGTGAGCAACCCAGCCGGTGGGACCTCAGAGCAGAAGGCCCACATCACCATGGTGATGGGAACCTCGCAGGAGTGTCCTCGCACCACTTAGCATGTATCAGAAAATGTGGGAACCCAGCAGTTAGGGCCTGACGCCAGAGGGCCCTCATCACCAAGGGGAGGAGGCTCCCAGCAGGCTCCAACTGCCACCAGCTGGCCGACGTTGCCAAGGCAGTGTGTGCAAGCCAGGCAGGAGTGACCACAGAGCAGAGGGCCCACCTCACAGAAGTGTGAGGATCCCAACCAGGATCAGACTCTCACCAGAAGGTCCACATCACCAAGGGGATGGAAACCAGGCAGGAGTGCCCTCACACCAGTGGGGCCACATCAGCGAAAGATGAGGAACACAGCACATGTGGCCTCAAACAAGGGGACACACATCACGAAGGGGCTGGGACTGAGGCATGCAGGAGGAGACTCACAACAGAGGGCACATAGAATAAAAAAGGTGAGGAATCCAGGAGTTGGAAACTCCAGGCAGGCGGCCCAGAGCACCGACGCTATGGGATACAGGCCAGAGTGAACTCACAGCAAAGGGCCCACATCATGAAACTGTGAGCAACCCAGCCGTTGGGACCACAGAACAGAAGTCCCACATGCCCATGGGGATGGGAACCTGGCAGGAGTGTCCTCGCACCACTGGGCACACATCAGAAAATGTGTGGAGCCTAGCACTTAGGGCCTGACACCAGAGGGCCCTCATCACTGAGGGGAGGAGGCCCCAGCACGCTCCAACTGCCACCAGAGTGCCCACGTCACCAAGGCGATGTGTGCCAGCCAGGCACGATTGACCTCACAGCAGAGGGCCCACATCATGAAAGTGTGAGCAACCCAGCCGTTGGGACCTCAGAATAGAAGGCCCACAGCCCCATGTGGATGGGAACCTGGCAGGAGTGTCATCGCACCACTGGGCACACATCAGAAAATGTGGGGAGCCCAGCAGTTAGGCCCTGACGTCACTGGGCCCTCATCACCGAGGGGAGGAGGCTCCCAGCACGCTCCATCTGCAACCAGTGGGCCCATGTGGCCAAGGCGGGTTGTGCCAGTCAGGCAGGAGTGACCTCAGAGAAGAGGGCCCACCTCAAAGAAGTGTGAGGAACCCAGCCATGATCAGACTCTCACCAGAGGGCCCACATCACCAAGGGGATGGGAACCAGGCAGGAGTGTCCTCACACCAGTGGGGTCACATCATCAAAAGATGAGGAACCCAGCACATGTGGCCTCAAACCAGAGGACACACATCACCAAGGGGTTGGGAGTGAGGCAGGTGTCTGGACGGGCACATTTAACTATAATTTCCCACCAGGAAGAGGAATTAACCAAAGGGTCAGAGTGCCGTGCCGGACCCTGATTACGGCCTGAAGCAAACCTGTGGTTTTGTGGCCAGCTTACAAGGAAGCGAGTTAAGAAAGGAACTCAGGGGCACTGTCATTCACAAACCTGCAGTTATAAATGACAGCTATCGTCCAAAAATATATTGAAGTAAGGCAGCGAAGAAGACCTGAAAGTGGGGCAGAATTGCAGGAAACCGATTTCATGATGTAGACAGTAATTGCTTTTAAAGCATAGGAAAAGAGGCAGAACGTCTACAGTGATGCACTTGGCCAAGAAGGGCATATGCGTTTTATAGAGGGCCCTCATTAATGAGGGGAGGAGGCTCCCAGCACACACCAAAGGCCAACAGACGGCCCATGTCATCAAGGCGACGTGTGCCAGCCAGGCAGGAGAGACCTCATATCACAGGGTCTACCTCACAGAAGGGTGAGGTACCCAGCGAGGATCAGACTCTCACCAGAGGGCCCACATCACCAAGGGGATGGGAACCAGTCAGGAGTGTCCTCACACCAGTGGGGCCACATCATCCAAAGTTGAGGAACACAGCACATGTGACCTCAAACCAGAGGACACACATCACCAAGGGACTGGGAGTGAGGCAGGCAGGAGGAGCCTCAAAACAGAGGGCCCATAGAATAAAAAAGGTGAGGAATCGCGCAGTTGGATCCTCCCAGCAGGCGGCCAGGAGCAGCGAGGCTATGGGATCCAGGCCGGAATGAGCTCACACCAGAGGGCCCTCATCATTATACTGTGAGCAACCCAGCCGTTGGGACCTCAGAGCAGAAGGCCCACATCCACATGGGTATGGGAAACTGGCAGGAGTGCCATCACACCACTGGGCACACATCAGAAAATATGGGTACCCAGCAGTTAGTGACTGACGCCACAGGGCCCTCATCACCGAGGGGAGGAGGCTCCCAGCAAGCTCCAACTGCCACCAGAGGGCCGACGTCACCAAGGCAACGGGAGCAAGCCAGGCAGGAGTGACCTCACAGCAGAGGGCCCACCTCCCAGAAGTGTGACGAAACCAGTCAGGATCAGACTCTCACCAGACGGCCCACATCACCAAGGGGATGGGAACCAGGCAGGAGTGTCCTCACACCAGTGGGTCCACATCACTAAAAGGTGAGTAAACCAGCACATGTGGCCTGAAACCACAGGACCCACATCACCAAAGGGCTGGGAGTAAGGCAGGCAGGAGGAGCCTCACAACACAGGGCCCAAAGAATAAAAAAGGTGAGGTATCCAGCAGTTGGAACCTCGCAGCAGGCGGCCCAGAGCACAGAGACTATGGGATCCTGGCCTGAGTGAACTAACACCAGAGAGCCTATATCATGGAACTGTGAGCAACCCAGACGTTGGAACCACAGAGCAGAAGGCCCACATCCCCATGGGGATGGGAAACTTACAGGAGTGTCCTGTTATCACTGGGCTCACATCAGATAACATGGGGAGCCCAGCAGTGATGGCCTCACGCCAGAGGGCCCTCATCACCGAGGGGAGGAGGCTCCCAGTAGGTTCCAACTGCCACCAGAGGGCCGATGTCACCAAGGCAATGGGAAGCCAGGCAGGAGTTACCTCACAGCAGAGGGCCCACCTCACAGAAGGGTGAGGAACCCAGCCAGGATCAGACTCTCACCAGAGGGCTCATATCACCAAGGGGATGGGAACCAGGCACAAGTATCCTCACACCAGTGGGGCCACATCATCGAAAGGTGAGGGACCCAGCACACGTGGCCTCTAATCAGAGGACACACATAAACAAGGGGCTGGGAATGAGGCAGGCAGGAGGAGCCTCAAAAGAGAGGGCCCATAGAATAAAAAAGGTGAGGAATCCCGCAGTTGGAACCTCCCAGCAGGCGGCCTGGAGTAGCGAGGCTATGGGATCCAGGGTGAGTGAACTCACACCAGAGGGCCCTCATCATGAAACTGTGAGAAATCCAGACGTTGGGACCTCACAGCAGAAGGCCCACATTCCCATGGGCTTGGGAACCTGACAGGAATGTACTCGCACCACAGGGCGCACATCAGAAAATTTTGAGAGCCCAGGAGTTAGGGCCTGACGCCAGAGAGCCCTCATTACCGAGGGAAGGAGACTCCCAGCAGGCACCAACACACAATTGAGGGCCCACGTCGCCAAGATGACGTGTGCCAGTCAGGCAGGAGTGACCTCACAGCACAGGGCCTACCTAACAGAAGGGTGAGGAAACCAACCAGGATAAGACTCTCGCCAGAGGGCCCACATCACCAAGGGGATCGGAACCACGCAGGAGTGTCCTAACACCAATGTGGCCACATCATAGAAAGGTGAGGAACCCAACACATGTGGCCTCAAAGCAGAGGACCCACATCTCCAAGGGACTCGGAGTGAGGTAGGCAGGAGTAGCCTTACAACACAGGGCCCATAGAATAAAAAGGTGAGGAATCCAGTAATTGGAAGCTCCCAGCAGGCGGCCCAGGGCACCCAGTCTATGAGATCTAGGCCGCAGTGAACTCACAGCAGAGGGCCCACATCATGATACTGTGAGCAACCCAGCCATTGGGACCTCAGAGCAGAAGGCCCACATCCCCATGGGGATGGGAAACTGGCAGGAGTGTCATCGCACCAGTGGGCGCACATCAGAAAATGTGGGGAGCCCAGCAGTTAGGGCCTGATGCCAGAGGGCCCTCATCACCGAGGGGAGGAGGCTCCCATCCCGCTCCAACTGCAACCAGAGGGCCCACTTGGCCAAGGCGACGTGTGCCATCCAGGCACGAGTGACCTCACAGCAGAGAGCCCACCTCCCAGAAGTGTGAGGTATCCAGCCAGGATCAGACTCTCACCAGAGGGCCCACATCACCAAGGGGATGGGAACCAGGCAGGAGTGTCCTCACACCAGTGGGGCCACATCAATAAAAGCTGAGGAAACCGGCACATGTAGCCTCAAACCACAGGACCTACATCACCAATGGGGGGAGTGAGGAAGGCAGGAGGAGCCTCACAACACAGGGCACAAAGAATAAAAAAGGTGAGGAATCCAGCAGTTGGAACCTCGCAGCAGGCGGCCCAGAACACAGGGGCTATGGGATCTAGGCCTGAGTGAATGAACATCACAGAGCCAACACCATGAAACTGTAAGGAACCCAGGCGTTGGGACCTCAGAGCAGAAGGCCCACATCCCAATGGGGATGGGAACCTGGCAGGAGTGTCCTGGCATCACTGGGCTCACATCAGAAAACGTGGGGAGCACAGCAGTTAGAACCTGACGCCAGAGGGCACTCATCACTGAGGAGAGGAGGCTCCAGGCAGGCTCCAACTGCCACCAGAGGGCCAAAGTCACCAGGCAATGGGAGAAAGCCAGGCAGGAGTTACCTCACAGCAGAGGGCCTACCTCAAAGAAGGGTGAGGAACCCAGCCAGGATAAGACTCTCACCAGAGAGCCCACATCACCAAGGGGATCGGAAGAAGGCAGGAGTGTCCTCACACCAGTGTGGCCACATTATAGAAAGGTGAGGAACCCAGCACATGTGGCCTAAACCAGAGGACCCACATCTCCAAGGTGCTTAGAGTGAGGCAGGCAGGAGTAGCCTCACAACACAGGGCCCATAGAATAAAAAATGTGAGGAATCCCGCAGTTGGAACCTCCCAGCAGGCGGCCAGAAGCAGTGAGGCTATGGGATCTAGGCCTGACTGAACTCACAACAGAGGACCCTCATCATGAAACTGTGAGCAACCCAGACGATGGGACCTCAGAGCAGAAGGCCCACATTCCCATGGGGTTGGGAACCTGGCAGGAGTGTACTCGCACCACAGGGCGCACATCAGAAAATTTTGGGAGCCCAGGAGTTAGGGCCTGACGCCAGAGGGCCCTCATTACCCAGGGGCGGAGACTCCCAGCAGGCACCAACTCCCAACTGAGGGCCCACGTCGCCAAGGTAACGTGTGCCAACCAGGCAGGAGTGACCTCACCGCAGAGGGCCTACCTCACAGAAGGGTGAGGAAACCAGCCAGGATAAGACTCTCACCAGTTTGTCCACCTCACCAAGGGGATCAGAACCAGGCAGAAGGGTCCTCACGCCAGGGTGGCCACATCATAGAAAGGTGAGGAACCCAGAACGTGTGGCCTAAATCAGAGGACCCACATCTCCAAGGGGCTAGGAGTGAGGCAGGCAGGAGTAGCCTCACAACACAGAGCCCATAGAATAAAAAATGTGAGGAATCCAGCAGTTGGAACCTGCCAGCAGGCGGCCCACAGCATGGAGTCTATGGGATCCAGGTCACAGAGAACTCACAACAGAGGGCCCACATCATGAAACTGTGAGCAACTGAGCCGTTGGGACTTCAGAACAGAAGGCCCACATCCCCATAGGGATGGGAACCTGGCAGGAGTGTACTCGCATCACTTAGCACGAATCAGAAAATGTGGGAACCCAGCAGTTAAGGCCTGAGGGCAGAGGGCCCTCATCACTGAGGGGAGGAGGCTCCCAGCAGGCTCCAATTGCCACCATAGGGCCGACGTCGCCAAGGAGGGGTGTGCCAGCCAGACAGGAATGACCTCAGAGCAGAGGGCCCACCTCAAAGAAGTGTGAAGAAACTCAACAAGGATCAGACTCTCACCAGAGGGCCAACATCACCAAGGGGATGGGAACCAGGCAGGAGTGTCCTCACACCAGTGGGGCCACATCAGCAACAGGTGAGGAGCCCAGCACATGTGACCTAAAACCAGAGGACCCACATCACCAAGTGGCTCAGAGTGAGGCAGGCAGGAGTTGTCTAACAACACAGGGCCCATAGAATAAAAAAGGTGAGGAATCCAGCAGTTTGAACCTCCCAGCAGGTGGCCCAGAGCACCCAGTCTATGGGATCCAGGCCACAGTGAACTCACAGCAGAGGGCCCACATCATGAAACTGTGAGCAACCCAGCCGGTGGGACCTCAGAGCAGAAGGCCCACATCACCATGGTGATGGGAACCTCGCAGGAGTGTCCTCGCACCACTTAGCATGTATCAGAAAATGTGGGAACCCAGCAGTTAGGGCCTGACGCCAGAGGGCCCTCATCACCAAGGGGAGGAGGCTCCCAGCAGGCTCCAACTGCCACCAGCTGGCCGACGTTGCCAAGGCAGTGTGTGCAAGCCAGGCAGGAGTGACCACAGAGCAGAGGGCCCACCTCACAGAAGTGTGAGGATCCCAACCAGGATCAGACTCTCACCAGAAGGTCCACATCACCAAGGGGATGGAAACCAGGCAGGAGTGCCCTCACACCAGTGGGGCCACATCAGCGAAAGATGAGGAACACAGCACATGTGGCCTCAAACAAGGGGACACACATCACGAAGGGGCTGGGACTGAGGCATGCAGGAGGAGACTCACAACAGAGGGCACATAGAATAAAAAAGGTGAGGAATCCAGGAGTTGGAAACTCCAGGCAGGCGGCCCAGAGCACCGACGCTATGGGATACAGGCCAGAGTGAACTCACAGCAAAGGGCCCACATCATGAAACTGTGAGCAACCCAGCCGTTGGGACCACAGAACAGAAGTCCCACATGCCCATGGGGATGGGAACCTGGCAGGAGTGTCCTCGCACCACTGGGCACACATCAGAAAATGTGTGGAGCCTAGCACTTAGGGCCTGACACCAGAGGGCCCTCATCACTGAGGGGAGGAGGCCCCAGCACGCTCCAACTGCCACCAGAGTGCCCACGTCACCAAGGCGATGTGTGCCAGCCAGGCACGATTGACCTCACAGCAGAGGGCCCACATCATGAAAGTGTGAGCAACCCAGCCGTTGGGACCTCAGAATAGAAGGCCCACAGCCCCATGTGGATGGGAACCTGGCAGGAGTGTCATCGCACCACTGGGCACACATCAGAAAATGTGGGGAGCCCAGCAGTTAGGCCCTGACGTCACTGGGCCCTCATCACCGAGGGGAGGAGGCTCCCAGCACGCTCCATCTGCAACCAGTGGGCCCATGTGGCCAAGGCGGGTTGTGCCAGTCAGGCAGGAGTGACCTCAGAGAAGAGGGCCCACCTCAAAGAAGTGTGAGGAACCCAGCCATGATCAGACTCTCACCAGAGGGCCCACATCACCAAGGGGATGGGAACCAGGCAGGAGTGTCCTCACACCAGTGGGGTCACATCATCAAAAGATGAGGAACCCAGCACATGTGGCCTCAAACCAGAGGACACACATCACCAAGGGGTTGGGAGTGAGGCAGGTGTCTGGACGGGCACATTTAACTATAATTTCCCACCAGGAAGAGGAATTAACCAAAGGGTCAGAGTGCCGTGCCAGACCCTGATTACGGCCTGAAGCAAACCTGTGGTTTTGTGGCCAGCTTACAAGGAAGCGAGTTAAGAAAGGAACTCAGGGGCACTGTCATTCACAAACCTGCAGTTATAAATGACAGCTATCGTCCAAAAATATATTGAAGTAAGGCAGCGAAGAAGACCTGAAAGTGGGGCAGAATTGCAGGAAACCGATTTCATGATGTAGACAGTAATTGCTTTTAAAGCATAGGAAAAGAGGCAGAACGTCTACAGTGATGCACTTGGCCAAGAAGGGCATATGCGTTTTATAGAGGGCCCTCATTAATGAGGGGAGGAGGCTCCCAGCACACACCAAAGGCCAACAGACGGCCCATGTCATCAAGGCGACGTGTGCCAGCCAGGCAGGAGAGACCTCATATCACAGGGTCTACCTCACAGAAGGGTGAGGTACCCAGCGAGGATCAGACTCTCACCAGAGGGCCCACATCACCAAGGGGATGGGAACCAGTCAGGAGTGTCCTCACACCAGTGGGGCCACATCATCCAAAGTTGAGGAACACAGCACATGTGACCTCAAACCAGAGGACACACATCACCAAGGGACTGGGAGTGAGGCAGGCAGGAGGAGCCTCAAAACAGAGGGCCCATAGAATAAAAAAGGTGAGGAATCGCGCAGTTGGATCCTCCCAGCAGGCGGCCAGGAGCAGCGAGGCTATGGGATCCAGGCCGGAATGAGCTCACACCAGAGGGCCCTCATCATTATACTGTGAGCAACCCAGCCGTTGGGACCTCAGAGCAGAAGGCCCACATCCACATGGGTATGGGAAACTGGCAGGAGTGCCATCACACCACTGGGCACACATCAGAAAATATGGGTACCCAGCAGTTAGTGACTGACGCCACAGGGCCCTCATCACCGAGGGGAGGAGGCTCCCAGCAAGCTCCAACTGCCACCAGAGGGCCGACGTCACCAAGGCAACGGGAGCAAGCCAGGCAGGAGTGACCTCACAGCAGAGGGCCCACCTCCCAGAAGTGTGACGAAACCAGTCAGGATCAGACTCTCACCAGACGGCCCACATCACCAAGGGGATGGGAACCAGGCAGGAGTGTCCTCACACCAGTGGGTCCACATCACTAAAAGGTGAGTAAACCAGCACATGTGGCCTGAAACCACAGGACCCACATCACCAAAGGGCTGGGAGTAAGGCAGGCAGGAGGAGCCTCACAACACAGGGCCCAAAGAATAAAAAAGGTGAGGTATCCAGCAGTTGGAACCTCGCAGCAGGCGGCCCAGAGCACAGAGACTATGGGATCCTGGCCTGAGTGAACTAACACCAGAGAGCCTATATCATGGAACTGTGAGCAACCCAGACGTTGGAACCACAGAGCAGAAGGCCCACATCCCCATGGGGATGGGAAACTTACAGGAGTGTCCTGTTATCACTGGGCTCACATCAGATAACATGGGGAGCCCAGCAGTGATGGCCTCACGCCAGAGGGCCCTCATCACCGAGGGGAGGAGGCTCCCAGTAGGTTCCAACTGCCACCAGAGGGCCGATGTCACCAAGGCAATGGGAAGCCAGGCAGGAGTTACCTCACAGCAGAGGGCCCACCTCACAGAAGGGTGAGGAACCCAGCCAGGATCAGACTCTCACCAGAGGGCTCATATCACCAAGGGGATGGGAACCAGGCACAAGTATCCTCACACCAGTGGGGCCACATCATCGAAAGGTGAGGGACCCAGCACACGTGGCCTCTAATCAGAGGACACACATAAACAAGGGGCTGGGAATGAGGCAGGCAGGAGGAGCCTCAAAAGAGAGGGCCCATAGAATAAAAAAGGTGAGGAATCCCGCAGTTGGAACCTCCCAGCAGGCGGCCTGGAGTAGCGAGGCTATGGGATCCAGGGTGAGTGAACTCACACCAGAGGGCCCTCATCATGAAACTGTGAGAAATCCAGACGTTGGGACCTCACAGCAGAAGGCCCACATTCCCATGGGCTTGGGAACCTGACAGGAATGTACTCGCACCACAGGGCGCACATCAGAAAATTTTGAGAGCCCAGGAGTTAGGGCCTGACGCCAGAGAGCCCTCATTACCGAGGGAAGGAGACTCCCAGCAGGCACCAACACACAATTGAGGGCCCACGTCGCCAAGATGACGTGTGCCAGTCAGGCAGGAGTGACCTCACAGCACAGGGCCTACCTAACAGAAGGGTGAGGAAACCAACCAGGATAAGACTCTCGCCAGAGGGCCCACATCACCAAGGGGATCGGAACCACGCAGGAGTGTCCTAACACCAATGTGGCCACATCATAGAAAGGTGAGGAACCCAACACATGTGGCCTCAAAGCAGAGGACCCACATCTCCAAGGGACTCGGAGTGAGGTAGGCAGGAGTAGCCTTACAACACAGGGCCCATAGAATAAAAAGGTGAGGAATCCAGTAATTGGAAGCTCCCAGCAGGCGGCCCAGGGCACCCAGTCTATGAGATCTAGGCCGCAGTGAACTCACAGCAGAGGGCCCACATCATGATACTGTGAGCAACCCAGCCATTGGGACCTCAGAGCAGAAGGCCCACATCCCCATGGGGATGGGAAACTGGCAGGAGTGTCATCGCACCAGTGGGCGCACATCAGAAAATGTGGGGAGCCCAGCAGTTAGGGCCTGATGCCAGAGGGCCCTCATCACCGAGGGGAGGAGGCTCCCATCCCGCTCCAACTGCAACCAGAGGGCCCACTTGGCCAAGGCGACGTGTGCCATCCAGGCACGAGTGACCTCACAGCAGAGAGCCCACCTCCCAGAAGTGTGAGGTATCCAGCCAGGATCAGACTCTCACCAGAGGGCCCACATCACCAAGGGGATGGGAACCAGGCAGGAGTGTCCTCACACCAGTGGGGCCACATCAATAAAAGCTGAGGAAACCGGCACATGTAGCCTCAAACCACAGGACCTACATCACCAATGGGGGGAGTGAGGAAGGCAGGAGGAGCCTCACAACACAGGGCACAAAGAATAAAAAAGGTGAGGAATCCAGCAGTTGGAACCTCGCAGCAGGCGGCCCAGAACACAGGGGCTATGGGATCTAGGCCTGAGTGAATGAACATCACAGAGCCAACACCATGAAACTGTAAGGAACCCAGGCGTTGGGACCTCAGAGCAGAAGGCCCACATCCCAATGGGGATGGGAACCTGGCAGGAGTGTCCTGGCATCACTGGGCTCACATCAGAAAACGTGGGGAGCACAGCAGTTAGAACCTGACGCCAGAGGGCACTCATCACTGAGGAGAGGAGGCTCCAGGCAGGCTCCAACTGCCACCAGAGGGCCAAAGTCACCAGGCAATGGGAGAAAGCCAGGCAGGAGTTACCTCACAGCAGAGGGCCTACCTCAAAGAAGGGTGAGGAACCCAGCCAGGATAAGACTCTCACCAGAGAGCCCACATCACCAAGGGGATCGGAAGAAGGCAGGAGTGTCCTCACACCAGTGTGGCCACATTATAGAAAGGTGAGGAACCCAGCACATGTGGCCTAAACCAGAGGACCCACATCTCCAAGGTGCTTAGAGTGAGGCAGGCAGGAGTAGCCTCACAACACAGGGCCCATAGAATAAAAAATGTGAGGAATCCCGCAGTTGGAACCTCCCAGCAGGCGGCCAGAAGCAGTGAGGCTATGGGATCTAGGCCTGACTGAACTCACAACAGAGGACCCTCATCATGAAACTGTGAGCAACCCAGACGATGGGACCTCAGAGCAGAAGGCCCACATTCCCATGGGGTTGGGAACCTGGCAGGAGTGTACTCGCACCACAGGGCGCACATCAGAAAATTTTGGGAGCCCAGGAGTTAGGGCCTGACGCCAGAGGGCCCTCATTACCCAGGGGCAGAGACTCCCAGCAGGCACCAACTCCCAACTGAGGGCCCACGTCGCCAAGGTAACGTGTGCCAACCAGGCAGGAGTGACCTCACCGCAGAGGGCCTACCTCACAGAAGGGTGAGGAAACCAGCCAGGATAAGACTCTCACCAGTTTGTCCACCTCACCAAGGGGATCAGAACCAGGCAGAAGGGTCCTCACGCCAGGGTGGCCACATCATAGAAAGGTGAGGAACCCAGAACGTGTGGCCTAAATCAGAGGACCCACATCTCCAAGGGGCTAGGAGTGAGGCAGGCAGGAGTAGCCTCACAACACAGAGCCCATAGAATAAAAAATGTGAGGAATCCAGCAGTTGGAACCTGCCAGCAGGCGGCCCACAGCATGGAGTCTATGGGATCCAGGTCACAGAGAACTCACAACAGAGGGCCCACATCATGAAACTGTGAGCAACTGAGCCGTTGGGACTTCAGAACAGAAGGCCCACATCCCCATAGGGATGGGAACCTGGCAGGAGTGTACTCGCATCACTTAGCACGAATCAGAAAATGTGGGAACCCAGCAGTTAAGGCCTGAGGGCAGAGGGCCCTCATCACTGAGGGGAGGAGGCTCCCAGCAGGCTCCAATTGCCACCATAGGGCCGACGTCGCCAAGGAGGGGTGTGCCAGCCAGACAGGAATGACCTCAGAGCAGAGGGCCCACCTCAAAGAAGTGTGAAGAAACTCAACAAGGATCAGACTCTCACCAGAGGGCCAACATCACCAAGGGGATGGGAACCAGGCAGGAGTGTCCTCACACCAGTGGGGCCACATCAGCAACAGGTGAGGAGCCCAGCACATGTGACCTAAAACCAGAGGACCCACATCACCAAGTGGCTCAGAGTGAGGCAGGCAGGAGTTGTCTAACAACACAGGGCCCATAGAATAAAAAAGGTGAGGAATCCAGCAGTTTGAACCTCCCAGCAGGTGGCCCAGAGCACCCAGTCTATGGGATCCAGGCCACAGTGAACTCACAGCAGAGGGCCCACATCATGAAACTGTGAGCAACCCAGCCGGTGGGACCTCAGAGCAGAAGGCCCACATCACCATGGTGATGGGAACCTCGCAGGAGTGTCCTCGCACCACTTAGCATGTATCAGAAAATGTGGGAACCCAGCAGTTAGGGCCTGACGCCAGAGGGCCCTCATCACCAAGGGGAGGAGGCTCCCAGCAGGCTCCAACTGCCACCAGCTGGCCGACGTTGCCAAGGCAGTGTGTGCAAGCCAGGCAGGAGTGACCACAGAGCAGAGGGCCCACCTCACAGAAGTGTGAGGATCCCAACCAGGATCAGACTCTCACCAGAAGGTCCACATCACCAAGGGGATGGAAACCAGGCAGGAGTGCCCTCACACCAGTGGGGCCACATCAGCGAAAGATGAGGAACACAGCACATGTGGCCTCAAACAAGGGGACACACATCACGAAGGGGCTGGGACTGAGGCATGCAGGAGGAGACTCACAACAGAGGGCACATAGAATAAAAAAGGTGAGGAATCCAGGAGTTGGAAACTCCAGGCAGGCGGCCCAGAGCACCGACGCTATGGGATACAGGCCAGAGTGAACTCACAGCAAAGGGCCCACATCATGAAACTGTGAGCAACCCAGCCGTTGGGACCACAGAACAGAAGTCCCACATGCCCATGGGGATGGGAACCTGGCAGGAGTGTCCTCGCACCACTGGGCACACATCAGAAAATGTGTGGAGCCTAGCACTTAGGGCCTGACACCAGAGGGCCCTCATCACTGAGGGGAGGAGGCCCCAGCACGCTCCAACTGCCACCAGAGTGCCCACGTCACCAAGGTGATGTGTGCCAGCCAGGCACGATTGACCTCACAGCAGAGGGCCCACATCATGAAAGTGTGAGCAACCCAGCCGTTGGGACCTCAGAATAGAAGGCCCACAGCCCCATGTGGATGGGAACCTGGCAGGAGTGTCATCGCACCACTGGGCACACATCAGAAAATGTGGGGAGCCCAGCAGTTAGGCCCTGACGTCACTGGGCCCTCATCACCGAGGGGAGGAGGCTCCCAGCACGCTCCATCTGCAACCAGTGGGCCCATGTGGCCAAGGCGGGTTGTGCCAGTCAGGCAGGAGTGACCTCAGAGAAGAGGGCCCACCTCAAAGAAGTGTGAGGAACCCAGCCATGATCAGACTCTCACCAGAGGGCCCACATCACCAAGGGGATGGGAACCAGGCAGGAGTGTCCTCACACCAGTGGGGTCACATCATCAAAAGATGAGGAACCCAGCACATGTGGCCTCAAACCAGAGGACACACATCACCAAGGGGTTGGGAGTGAGGCAGGTGTCTGGACGGGCACATTTAACTATAATTTCCCACCAGGAAGAGGAATTAACCAAAGGGTCAGAGTGCCGTGCCGGACCCTGATTACGGCCTGAAGCAAACCTGTGGTTTTGTGGCCAGCTTACAAGGAAGCGAGTTAAGAAAGGAACTCAGGGGCACTGTCATTCACAAACCTGCAGTTATAAATGACAGCTATCGTCCAAAAATATATTGAAGTAAGGCAGCGAAGAAGACCTGAAAGTGGGGCAGAATTGCAGGAAACCGATTTCATGATGTAGACAGTAATTGCTTTTAAAGCATAGGAAAAGAGGCAGAACGTCTACAGTGATGCACTTGGCCAAGAAGGGCATATGCGTTTTATAGAGGGCCCTCATTAATGAGGGGAGGAGGCTCCCAGCACACACCAAAGGCCAACAGACGGCCCATGTCATCAAGGCGACGTGTGCCAGCCAGGCAGGAGAGACCTCATATCACAGGGTCTACCTCACAGAAGGGTGAGGTACCCAGCGAGGATCAGACTCTCACCAGAGGGCCCACATCACCAAGGGGATGGGAACCAGTCAGGAGTGTCCTCACACCAGTGGGGCCACATCATCCAAAGTTGAGGAACACAGCACATGTGACCTCAAACCAGAGGACACACATCACCAAGGGACTGGGAGTGAGGCAGGCAGGAGGAGCCTCAAAACAGAGGGCCCATAGAATAAAAAAGGTGAGGAATCGCGCAGTTGGATCCTCCCAGCAGGCGGCCAGGAGCAGCGAGGCTATGGGATCCAGGCCGGAATGAGCTCACACCAGAGGGCCCTCATCATTATACTGTGAGCAACCCAGCCGTTGGGACCTCAGAGCAGAAGGCCCACATCCACATGGGTATGGGAAACTGGCAGGAGTGCCATCACACCACTGGGCACACATCAGAAAATATGGGTACCCAGCAGTTAGTGACTGACGCCACAGGGCCCTCATCACCGAGGGGAGGAGGCTCCCAGCAAGCTCCAACTGCCACCAGAGGGCCGACGTCACCAAGGCAACGGGAGCAAGCCAGGCAGGAGTGACCTCACAGCAGAGGGCCCACCTCCCAGAAGTGTGACGAAACCAGTCAGGATCAGACTCTCACCAGACGGCCCACATCACCAAGGGGATGGGAACCAGGCAGGAGTGTCCTCACACCAGTGGGTCCACATCACTAAAAGGTGAGTAAACCAGCACATGTGGCCTGAAACCACAGGACCCACATCACCAAAGGGCTGGGAGTAAGGCAGGCAGGAGGAGCCTCACAACACAGGGCCCAAAGAATAAAAAAGGTGAGGTATCCAGCAGTTGGAACCTCGCAGCAGGCGGCCCAGAGCACAGAGACTATGGGATCCTGGCCTGAGTGAACTAACACCAGAGAGCCTATATCATGGAACTGTGAGCAACCCAGACGTTGGAACCACAGAGCAGAAGGCCCACATCCCCATGGGGATGGGAAACTTACAGGAGTGTCCTGTTATCACTGGGCTCACATCAGATAACATGGGGAGCCCAGCAGTGATGGCCTCACGCCAGAGGGCCCTCATCACCGAGGGGAGGAGGCTCCCAGTAGGTTCCAACTGCCACCAGAGGGCCGATGTCACCAAGGCAATGGGAAGCCAGGCAGGAGTTACCTCACAGCAGAGGGCCCACCTCACAGAAGGGTGAGGAACCCAGCCAGGATCAGACTCTCACCAGAGGGCTCATATCACCAAGGGGATGGGAACCAGGCACAAGTATCCTCACACCAGTGGGGCCACATCATCGAAAGGTGAGGGACCCAGCACACGTGGCCTCTAATCAGAGGACACACATAAACAAGGGGCTGGGAATGAGGCAGGCAGGAGGAGCCTCAAAAGAGAGGGCCCATAGAATAAAAAAGGTGAGGAATCCCGCAGTTGGAACCTCCCAGCAGGCGGCCTGGAGTAGCGAGGCTATGGGATCCAGGGTGAGTGAACTCACACCAGAGGGCCCTCATCATGAAACTGTGAGAAATCCAGACGTTGGGACCTCACAGCAGAAGGCCCACATTCCCATGGGCTTGGGAACCTGACAGGAATGTACTCGCACCACAGGGCGCACATCAGAAAATTTTGAGAGCCCAGGAGTTAGGGCCTGACGCCAGAGAGCCCTCATTACCGAGGGAAGGAGACTCCCAGCAGGCACCAACACACAATTGAGGGCCCACGTCGCCAAGATGACGTGTGCCAGTCAGGCAGGAGTGACCTCACAGCACAGGGCCTACCTAACAGAAGGGTGAGGAAACCAACCAGGATAAGACTCTCGCCAGAGGGCCCACATCACCAAGGGGATCGGAACCACGCAGGAGTGTCCTAACACCAATGTGGCCACATCATAGAAAGGTGAGGAACCCAACACATGTGGCCTCAAAGCAGAGGACCCACATCTCCAAGGGACTCGGAGTGAGGTAGGCAGGAGTAGCCTTACAACACAGGGCCCATAGAATAAAAAGGTGAGGAATCCAGTAATTGGAAGCTCCCAGCAGGCGGCCCAGGGCACCCAGTCTATGAGATCTAGGCCGCAGTGAACTCACAGCAGAGGGCCCACATCATGATACTGTGAGCAACCCAGCCATTGGGACCTCAGAGCAGAAGGCCCACATCCCCATGGGGATGGGAAACTGGCAGGAGTGTCATCGCACCAGTGGGCGCACATCAGAAAATGTGGGGAGCCCAGCAGTTAGGGCCTGATGCCAGAGGGCCCTCATCACCGAGGGGAGGAGGCTCCCATCCCGCTCCAACTGCAACCAGAGGGCCCACTTGGCCAAGGCGACATGTGCCATCCAGGCACGAGTGACCTCACAGCAGAGAGCCCACCTCCCAGAAGTGTGAGGTATCCAGCCAGGATCAGACTCTCACCAGAGGGCCCACATCACCAAGGGGATGGGAACCAGGCAGGAGTGTCCTCACACCAGTGGGGCCACATCAATAAAAGCTGAGGAAACCGGCACATGTAGCCTCAAACCACAGGACCTACATCACCAATGGGGGGAGTGAGGAAGGCAGGAGGAGCCTCACAACACAGGGCACAAAGAATAAAAAAGGTGAGGAATCCAGCAGTTGGAACCTTGCAGCAGGCGGCCCAGAACACAGGGGCTATGGGATCTAGGCCTGAGTGAATGAACATCACAGAGCCAACACCATGAAACTGTAAGGAACCCAGGCGTTGGGACCTCAGAGCAGAAGGCCCACATCCCAATGGGGATGGGAACCTGGCAGGAGTGTCCTGGCATCACTGGGCTCACATCAGAAAACGTGGGGAGCACAGCAGTTAGAACCTGACGCCAGAGGGCACTCATCACTGAGGAGAGGAGGCTCCCAGCAGGCTCCAACTGCCACCAGAGGGCCTACGTCTCCAAGGCAATGGGAGCAAGCCAGGCAGGATTTACCTACGAGCAGAGGGCCCACCACACAGAAGGGTGAGGAACGCAGCCAGTGTCAGACTCTCACCAGAGGGCCCACATCACCAAGGGGATTGGAACCAGGCAGGAGTTTCCTCACACCATTGGGGCCACATCATTGAAAGGTGAGGAACCCAGCACATGTGGTCTCGAACCAGAGGACACACATCACCAAGGGGCTGCGAATGAGGCAGGTGTCTGGACGGGCACATTTAACTCTCATTTCCCACCAGGAAGAGGAATTAACCAAACGCTGAGCATGCCGTGCCGGAACCAGATTACAGCCTGAAGCAAACCTGCGGTTTTGTGGCCAGCTCACAAGGAAGCGAGTTAAGAAAGGAAATCAGGGGCACTGTAATTCTCAAACCTGCAGAGTTATAAATGACAGCTATTGGCAAAAATATATTGAAGTAAGGCTGCAAAGAGGACTTGAAAACGAGGCAGAATTGCAGGAATCAGATTTCAGGAGGTAGATTTGAATTGCATTTAAAGCATATGAAAAGCAGCAGATCTTTGACAGTGATGCACTTGGACAAAAAGTGCATATACATTTTTTCCTGAATACATTCAGGAAAAAACGCATATGCTCTTTTTTGTCAACCAAGCACTCGAGCAATGGAAATCTGCACTACAATGAAGTCTCTTTTCCCATTCGTCAAAATGGCCATCTGAAAAAAGTGTAAAAACAAGAAACACAGGACAGGCCATGGAGAACAGGGAGCCTTGTTATGCTGATGGGTGGGATGTCAATTGCCAACAGACACTCTGGAGATGTTTATGATGTATCCTGAAACATCTAAAAAACAAAGCTACAGAGCCTAGGTCACTTCCACTTATGGCCCTATAGCTTAGGAATATTAAAATCAACAAGACACAGCCAACACAAAATTTAGGGCTGCTGTGTTTACAAGAACCTTGAGTCCTGTGCACATTAAATATCCCAGAAAGAAAAAAATGGATAAAGAAGTTGTGCGACTTATGTACAACGGAATATCACTCAGCAATGAGATCAATGTCATCAGGCCTGTAGCAGCAAATTGAGTGGATTTAAGCACGATGATTCTAAGAGAAATATGTCACACAGAGAAAGATAGTTATCATAAGATATCACTAATAGAGGGAGTGTAAACTTGGCTCCACATGAACTGGATTACAAAACCGAACAGAGTCTCACATTTAGATAAAAAACTTATGCTTGCTTAAGGGGAAAGTTGAGTTGGGGTGCTGTATAAAACCAGAGATTGAAATTAGCACAGATACCTTTCCATAAGCCAAAAATGTAATAGACAAGACCTACTCCTTGCTCAACGAAATAGACTCATCCATGGTGTTTCACCTCACACTGGTTAGAATGGGCATCATCAGAAAATCTACAAACAACAAATGCTGGAAAGGGTGTGGAGATATGGAACCCTCTTCCAGTATTGTTGGGAATGTAAATTGATACAGTCACTGTGGAGAACATTATGGAGTTTCTTATAAAACTAACAATAGAATTACCATATGATACAGCAATCCCACTACTGGTCATATACCCAGACAAAACCATAAATTAAAAAACAACATTCAGCGCAATGTTCATTGCATCACTATTTACAATATCCAGGTAATGGAAGCAACCTAAATGCCCACAGACAGACGAATGCATAAAGATGTGGTACATATATAAAATGGAATATTACTAAGCCATAAAAAGGAATGAAATTGGGTCACCTGTAGAGACGTTGATGAATCTAGAGACTGTCATACACAGTGAAGTAAGTCAGAAAGAGAAAAACAAAACAAATCTTGTATATTAATGCATATATGTGGAACCTAGAAAAATTGTACAGATGAACCGTTTTGCAAGGCAGAAATAGAGCAACAGATGTAGACAACGAACGTATGGACACCAAGGGGGGAAAGCTGTTGGGGGGATGGTGGTGGGAGGTGTTGAGAGATTGGGATTGGCATGTATACATTTATATGTATAAAAGAGATAACCAAAAAGAACCTGCTGTATAAAAAATAAAATAAAATTCAAAATTAAAAAAAATAAAATTAAAAAAAGTAAAACAGAAAAAATATTCTTCCCTTCACATACATGTATTTATATGAATAAATTATTTCCATGCATATATCTGTAAATACAGAGGAGAAGAATAAAATCTACCTTGAACCAAAAACGAAAAAAAGAAAAAGAAAAACAGAACCCACCAGGTACACAGAGGAAAACCCTATCAGGTCACTTGCTCCAGTTGTAAACAATTCTGAAGTTGGTCAGTGGTGGGGAATCATCTCCCATTCAGCCAGCAGGCCCCACGCAACAAGCGTCCTCATTGCAAAGCTGGGGGACCATGCCGAGGCATCTGTGAGTAAACGTGGGCTGAGCCCCAGGCCAGCTGCTGCTGAAATGTTCCCACCCTTCCCAGGTAAAACACCTGAATATGTACAAGGACTTGAAAGCCTAGAGGAAGGGCCATGGAGCCACACGAGCGACAGCATGCCGGCCGACTTGATGCCTGCAGGCCAGCCAGGATGGTCCTGGCCCTGGATGCTCTTCTGGAAGCTTTCCATTTCCCTGCCTGAGATACCCCTCCTGTCCTGGCCCCCACTGCTTTCTTCCTTCCTCACCTCTCCCCAGGAAGAAATTCCAGCAGCAGGTATGGGTGACACATCCTCTTCCTTAGCAGGTGGCATCTTGGCAACTGCTGCAGAAAGTCCAGCAGAGCCCCACTCACACTGGACCACCCACAAAGCCGTGGCCTCTCACTCCCTCCCACCAGTCCAGCCCCGAGACTGTTGACAGGGCAGAGAAAATGGCGTCAGGCACAGCTGCAGGGGCTCTTGCTGCCTGGAGCGGTGTTTATATCGATCTCAACCCAGGCACACCTGGGGAGGTCTGGCCGGCACGGTCAGGCTGCCCAGGTCAGCCAATCATCAACCCTCAGGGTCTCACAGTTGCAGAAAATGGAACTTTCTGAATCGGCCAGGTCCAAGGAACAGGTGTGGGCTCTTGAGAGTCAGGATAGACAAGGGGCTGTAGTTCTGGCTTGTTTTCTAATCATTTTATCTGGCCCATGAGTGGGAGACAACTTCAAGAAAACCCTCTGCTAATGAGAGGAACCCAGGAGTCAGGGAGAGGAGGGGAGGGTGGTGGGTGGAGACAGAGGCCTGGTGCCCCGGGTGCAGTGGAAGTCTCTGGAAGACCAGGTGGAGGGAGGCCGCACAGAGTGATCCCCAAGATCACAGACCTTTTGGAGCTGCTGTTTGTTAGTACAAGTACTGCTCTGAGGTGCTCTGTGTCAGATCTGAGCGACAGGTGAGCTGGGAGTGCTTTGCAATGTGCGCTATGTGCACGGTTCCTGTTTGCACAGACTTGCCACGGAACATGCAAGGGTAGCTCTGTATCCTGGGAGGGACGTGACAACGAGAGCCCCATGGGCTGCAGGTGACCTGCCCAGGGAACACCATATCCTGGGAGGGGCCTGAACACGAGGGCCCTGTGGGCTGGGGTGGGGGTGGGGTACCTGCCTGGGTGAGCTCCATATCCTGGGATTGGCCTGACTTTGAGAGCCCCATGGGCTGCAGCAGTCAAGGTAACGGATGTCAGGAGAGTCAGTGAAGCCACCGAGGATATACCTCCAGTAGTTCCTAAATCCTATACCCTGCTGGTTATTCTACCAACGACCAGGACTTGGTATTCTGTATTAGTCTTCAATGATGCCTTCTTTTACACTTTTTTCACATGGCCCTTTTGACCGGGGGGCAGTGAGACTTCATTGTAGTGCAGATTTCCTTTAAACGCTTGCTTGGTTGGCCAAAAAGTGCGTATGCGTTTTTTCCTGAATATATTCAGGAAAAAACCAATATGCTCTTTTTGGCCAAGTGCATCATTGTCGACATTCTGCCTCTTTTCCTATGCTTTAAGTGCAATTCCAGTCTACCCCCTGAAATCGTTTTCCTGAAATTCTGCACCGCTTTAAAGCCCTCTTCACAGACTTACTTGAATATATTTTGGACGATAGCTATCATTCATAACTCTGCAGGTTTGTGGATTACAGTGCCCTTGAGCTCTTTTCTTCAACTCGCTTACTTGTGAGCTGACCGCAAAACCGCAGGATTGCTTCAGGCCCTAATCTGTTTCCAGCAGGGCACGCTGAGCCTTTGGTTAATTCCTCTTCCTGGTGGGAAATAAGCGTTCCATTTGTCCGTGCAAACACCTACAGCTAGTCTCTCATTGTATCTCCAAATTCCTGTTCATCTTGCACAGAAATTGCAAAGTGTGCCAAACAGGAGGTTAAAGGCACTGACTCTCCAAGTGGGGAGAGTGTTAGTAAAGCGTCTGGAATGGTGAACCCGAGTACCAGGGGACGAAAACTGAGATGCATTTGAAAACGTTTCCCAATGACATGGTGGAACGTACTCTGGGTTTCCCATGCATGTTTTAGCTGAAGGAAGAATCCCTTAAACCTGGAGAGTTCGGACCCATGGAATGGGTACCATGCAGTATGACTTCAAAGGGTCAGCATTTGCTCATCGAACCTCACCAATGCCATCAGCCCGAAGGGTCCAGCTTTATGTCTCAACCTAACCCTTACCCGAACCCTTACCCTTATCCGTCCCCTAATCATACGCTAACACTAACCCGTATCCTAACACGTACGCTCATCTTAAACCGTTGTCTTACCCTAACCTGTACCCTAAACCGTCCCCGTCCCCAAACCCTAACAAACCCTAACCCTAACTCTTACCCAAAGCCTTACCCTAAACCATCCCCTAATCGTAACACGTATGCTAACACTAACCTGTACCCTAACATGTACTCTCACCCTAAACCGTGGTCGTACCCTAAGCTGTACCCTAAACCGTCCCCATCCAGTAACCCTAAAACTAAACCTAACCCTAACGATAACCCTTACCCGAAAACTTACCCTAACCGGTCCCCTAATCCTAACCCGTACGCTAACACTAAACCGTACCCTAACACGTACGCTCACCCTAAACCGTTTTTGTACCCTAACCTGTACCCTAAACCATCCGTGTCCCAGTCCCCTAACCCAAACCCTAACCCTAATCCTTACCCGAAGCCTTACTCTAACCCTTCCTTTAATCCTAACCCGTACGCTAACACTAACCCATACCCTAAAACGTACGCTCACCCTAAACCGTTGTCGTACCCTAACCTGTAACCTAAACCGTCCCCGTCCCCTAACCCTAACCCTAACCTTAACCCTTACCCGAAGCCTTACACTAACCCGTCCCCTAATCCTAACCCGTATGCTAACACTAACCCGTACCCTAACATGTACGCTCACCCTAAACCATTGGCGAATCCTAACCTGTACTCTAAACCGTCCCCGTCCCTGTCCCCTAATCCTAACCCTGACCCTTACTCGAAGCCTTACCCTAACACGTCCCCTAATCCTAACCCGTACGCTAATACTAACCCATAACCTAACACGTACGCTCACCCTAAACCGTTGTCGTACCCTAACCTGTACCCTAAACCGTCCCCGTCCCCTAACCCTAACTCTAACCCTAACCCCAACCCTAACCTTTACCCGAAGCCTTACCCTCACCCATCCGCTAATCCTAACCCGTACGCTAACACTAACCCGTACCCTAACACGTACGCTCAACCTAAACTGTTGTCGTACACTAACCTGTACCCTAAACCGTCCCCGTCCCCTAAACCTAACCCTAACCCTAACCCTAACCCTTACCCGGAGCCTTACCCTCACCCGTCCCCTAATACTAACCCGTACGCTAACACTAATCCGTACCCTAAAAACTACGCTCACCCTAAATCGTTGTCGTACCCTAACATGTACCCTAAACCGTCCCCGTCTCCTAACCCTAAACCTAACCCTAACCCTAACCCTAACACTTACCCGAAGCCTTACCCTCACCCGTCCCCTAATCCTAACCCGTACGCTAACACTGACCCGTACCCTAACACGTACGCTCACCCTAAACCGTTGTCGTACTGTAACCTGTACCCTAAACCGTCCCCGCCCCTAACCCTAACCCTAACCCTAACCCTAACCCTAACCCTTACCCGAAGCCTAACACTCACCCGTCCCCTAATCCTAACCCGTACGCTAACACTAACCCGTACCCTAACACGTACGCTCACCCTAAACCGTTGTCGTACCCTAACTTGTACCCTAAACCGTCCCCGTCCCCTAACACTAACCCTAACCCTAACCCTTACCCGAAGCCTTACACTCACCCGTCCCCTAATCCTAACCCGTACGCTAACACTAACCCGTACCCTAACACGTACGCTCACCCTAAACCGTTGTCGTACCCTAACCTGTACCCTAAACCGTCCCCGTCCCCGTCCCCGGCCCCTAACCCTAACCCAAACCCTAACCCTTACCCAAAGCCTTACCCTCACCCGTCCCCTAATCCTAACCCGTACGCTACCACTAACCCGTACCCTGACACGTACACTCACCCTAAATGCTGTCGTACACTAACCTGTACCCTAAACCGTCCCTGTGCCCGTCCCGTAACCCTAACCCTAACCCTAACACTAACCCTAACACTTACCAGAAGCCTTACCCTCACCCGTCCCCTAATCCTAACCCGTACACTAACACTAACCCATACCCTAACACGTAAGCTCACCCTAAACCGTTGTCGTACCCTAACCTGTACCCTAAACCGTCCCCGTCACCGTCCCCTAACCCTAACCCTAACCCTAACCCTTACCCGAAGCCTTATCCTCACCCGTCCCCTAATCCTAACCCGTACGCTAACACTAACCCGTAACCTAACACGTACGCTCACCCTAAACCGTTGTCGTACACTAACCTGTATCCTAAACCGTCCCCGTCCCCTAACCCTAACCCTAACCCTTACCCGAAGCCTTACCCTCACCCGTCCCCTAATCCTAACCCGTACGCTAACACTAACCCGTACCCTAACACGTACGCTCACCCTAAACCGTTGTCGTACCCTAACCTTTACCCAAACCATCCCCGTCGCTAACCCTAACCCTAACCCTAACCCTAACCCTAACCCTTACCCGAAGCCTTACCCTCACACGTCCCCTAATCCTAACCCGTACGCTAACACTAACCCTTACCCTAACACGTACACTTACCCTAAAACGTTGTCGTACCCTAACCTGTACCCTAAACCGTCCCCGTCCCCTAACCTTAACCCTAACACTAACCCTAACCCTAATCCTTACCCGAAGCCTTACACTAACCCGTCCCCTAATCCTAACCCGTACGCTAACACTAACCCGTACCCTAACACGTACCCTCACCCTAAACCGGTGTCGTACCCTAACCTGTACCCTAAACCGTCCCCGTGCCCGTCCACTGACCCTAACCCTAACCCTAACCCTAACCCTTTCCCGAAGCCTTACCCTCACCCGTCCCCTAATCCTAACCCGTACGCTAACACTAACCCGTACCCTAACACGTACGCTCGCCGTAAACCGTTGTCGTACGCTAACCTGTACCCTAAACCGTCCCCGTCCCCTAACCCTAACCCTAACCCTTACCCGAAGCCTTACACTCACCCGTCCCCTAATCCTAACACGTATGCTAACACTAACCCATACCCTAACACGTACCCTCACCCTAAACCGTTCTCGTACCCTAACCTGTACCCTAAACCGTCCCCGTCCCCGTCCCCGTGCCCTAACCCTAACCCTAACCCTAACCCTTACCCGAAGCCATAACCCACCCGTCCCCTAATCCTAACCCGTACGCTAACACTAACCCGTACCCTAACACGTACGCTCACCCTAAACCGTTGTCGTACCCTAACATGTACCCTAAACCGTCCCCGTCCCCTAACCCTAACCCTAACCCTAACCCTAACCCTAACCCTTACCCGAAGCCTTACCCTCACCCGTCCCCTAATCCTAACCCGTACGCGAACACTAACCCGTACCCTAACACGTAAGCTCATCCTAAACCGTTGACGTACCCTAACCTGTACCCTAAACCGTTCCCTTCCCCTAACCCTAACCCTAACCCTAACCCTAACCCTTACCCGAAGCCTTACCCTCACCCGTCCCCTAATCCTAACCCGTACGCTAACACTAAAACGTACCCTAACACGTACGCTCACCCTAAACCGTTGTCGTACACTAACCTGTACCCTAAACCGTCCCCGTCCCCAACCCCTAACCCTAACCCTAACCCTAACCCTAACCCTTACCCGAAGCCTTAACCTCACCCGTCCCCTAATCCTAAACCGTACACTAACACTAACCTGTACCCAAAACATACGCTCACCCTAAACCGTTGTCGTACCCTAACCTGTACCCTAAACCGTCCCCGTCCCCTAACCCTAACCCTAAACCTAACCCTAACCCTAACACTTACCCGAAGCCTTACCCTCACCCGTCCCCTAATCCTAACCCGTACGCTAACACTAACCCGTGCCCTAACACGTACGCTCACACTAAACCGTTGTCGTACCCTAACCTGTATCCTAAACCATCTCCGTCCCTTAAGCCTAACCCTAACCCTAACCCTAACCCTTACCCGAATCCTTACCCTCACCCGTCCCCTAATCCTAACCCGTACGCTAACACTAACCCGTACCCTAACACGTACGCTCACCCTAAACCGTTGTCGTACCCTAAACTGTACCCTAAATCGTCCCCGTCCCCGTCCCCTAACCCTAACCGTAACCCTAACCCTAACCCTAACCCTTACCCGAAGCCTTACCCTCACCCGTCCCCTAATCCTAACCCGTACGCTAACACTAACACGTACCCTAAAATGTACGCTCACCCTAAACCGTTGTCGTACCCTAACCTGTACCCTAAACCGTCCCCGTCCCCTAACCCTATCCCTAACCCTAACCCTTACCCGAAGTCTTACCCTCACTCGTCCCCTAAACCTAACCCGTACGCTAACACTAACCCGTACACTAACACGTACGCTCGCCCTAAACCGTTGTCGTACCTTAATCTGTACCCTAAACCGTCCCCGTCCCCGTCCCTTAACCCTAACCCTAACCCTAACCCTAACCCTTACCCGAAGCCTTACCCTCACCCGTCCCCTAATCCTAACCCGTACGCTAACACTAACCCGTACCCTAACACGTACGCTCACCCTAAACCGTTGTCTTACCCTAACATGTACCCTAAACCGTCCCCGTCCCCTAACCCTAACACTAACCCTAACCCTAACCCTAACCCTTACCCGAAGCCTTACCCTCACCCGTCCCCTAATCCTAACCCGTAGGCTAACACTAACCCGTACCCTATCACGTACGCTCACCCTAAACCGTTGTCGTACCCTAAATTGTACCCTAAACCGTCCCCGTCCCCGTCCCCGTCCCCTAACCCTAACCCTAACCCTAACCCTAACCCTTACCCGAAGCCTTACCCTCACCCGTCCCCTAATCCTAACCCGTACGCTAACACTAACCCGTATCCTAACACGTACGCTCACCCTAAACCGTTGTCGTACCCTAACCTGTACCCTAAAGCGTCCCCATCCCCTAACCCTAACCCTAACCCTAACCCTAACCCTTACCCGAAGCCATACCCTCACCCGTCCCCTAATCCTAACCCGTACGCTAACACTAACACGTACCCTAACACGTACGCTCACCCTAAACCGTTGTCGTACCCTAACCTGTACCCTGAATCGTCCCCGCCCCCTAACCCTAACCCTAACCCTAACCCTAACCCTTACCCGAAGCCTTACCCTCACCCGTCCCCTAATCCTAACCCGTACGCTAACACTAACCCGTACCCTAACACGTACGCTCACCCTAAACTGTTGTCGTACCCTAACCTGTACCCTAAAGCGTCCCCGTCCCCTAACCCTAACCCTAACCCTAACCCTAACCCTTACCCGAAGCCTTACCCTCACCCGTCACCTAATCCTAACCCGTACGCTAACACTAATCCGTACCCTAACACCTACGCTCACCCTAAATCGTTGTCGTACCCTAACATGTACCCTAAACCGTCCCCGTCCCCTAACCCTAACCCTAACCCTAACCCTAAACCTCACCCGAAGCCTTACGCTCACCCGTCCCCTAATCCTAACCCGTACGCTAACACTAACACGTACCCTAACACGTACGCTCACCCTAAACCGTTGTCGTACCCTAAACTGTACCCTAAACCGTCCCCGTCCCCATCCCGTAACCCTAACCCTAACCCTAACCCTAACCCTTACCCGAAGCCTTAACCTCACCCGTCCCCTAATCCTAAACCGTACGCTAACACTAACCCGTACCCAAAACATACGCTCACCCTAAACCGTTGTCGTACCCTAACCTGTACCCTAAACCGTCCCCGCCCCCTAACCCTAACCCTAACCCTAACCCTAACCCTTACCCGAAGCCTTACCCTCACCCGTCCCCTAATCCTAACCCGTACGCTAACACTAACCCGTACCCTAACACGTACGCTCACCCTAAACCGTTGTCGTACCCTAACCTGTACCCTAAACCGTCCCCGTCCCCTAACCCTATCCCTAACCCTAACCCTTACCCGAAGTCTTACCCTCACTCGTCCCTTAAACCTAACCCGTACGCTAACACTAACCCGTACACTGACACGTACGCTCGCCCTAAACCGTTGTCGTACTCTAACCTGTACCCTAAACCGTCCCCGTCCCCGTCCCTTAACCCTAACCCTAACCCTAACCCTAACCCTTACCCGAAGCCTTACCCTCACCCGTCCCCTAATCCTAACCCGTACGCTAACACTAACCCGTACCCTAACACGTACGCTCACCCTAAACCGTTGTCGTACCTTAAACTGTACCCTAAATCGTCCCCGTCACGGTCACCTAACCCTAACCCTAACCCTAACCCTTACCCGAAGCCTTACCCTCACCCGTCCCCTAATCCTAACCCGTACGCTAACACTAACCCGTACCCTAACACGTAAGCTCACCCTAAACTGTTGTCGTACCCTATCTTGTACCCTAAACCGTCCCCGTCCCCGTCCCTTAACCCTAACCCTAACCCTAAACCTAACCCTTACCCGAAGCCTTACCCTCACCCGTCCCCTAATCCTAACCCGTACGCTAACACTAACCCGTACCCTAACACGTACGCTCACCCTAAATCGTTGTCGTACCCTAACATGTACCCTAAACCGTCCCCGTCCCCTAACCCTAACACTAACCCTAACCCTTACCCGAAGCCTTATCCTCACCCGTCCCCTAATACTAACCCGTACGCTAACACTAATCCGTACCCTAAAAACTACGCTCACCCTAAATCGTTGTCGTACCCTAACATGTACCCTAAACCGTCCCCGTCTCCTAATCCTAAACCTAACCCTAACCCTAACCCTAACACTTACCCGAAGCCTTACCCTCACCCGTCCCCTAATCCTAACCCGTACGCTAACACTGACCCGTACCCTAACACGTACGCTCACCCTAAACCGTTGTCGTACTGTAACCTGTACCCTAAACCGTCCCCGCCCCTAACCCTAACCCGAACCCTAACCCTAACCCTAACCCTTACCCGAAGCCTAACACTCACCCGTCCCCTAATCCTAACCCGTACGCTAACACTAACCCGTACCCTAACACGTACGCTCAAGCTAAACCGTTGTCGTACCCTAACTTGTACCCTAAACCGTCCCCGTCCCCTAACACTAACCCTAACCCTAACCCTTACCCGAAGCCTTACACTCACCCGTCCCCTAATCCTAACCCGTACGCTAACACTAACCCGTACCCTAACACGTACGCTCACCCTAAACCGTTGTCGTACCCTAACCTGTACCCTAAACCGTCCCCGTCCCCGTCCCCGGCCCCTAACCCTAACCCAAACCCTAATCCTTACCCAAAGCCTTACCCTCACCCGTCCCCTAATCCTAACCCGTACGCTACCACTAACCCGTACCCTGACACGTACACTCACCCTAAATGCTGTCGTACACTAACCTGTACCCTAAACCGTCCCTGTGCCCGTCCCGTAACCCTAACCCTAACCCTAACACTAACCCTAACACTTACCAGAAGCCTTACCCTCACCCGTCCCCTAATCCTAACCCGTACACTAACACTAACCCATACCCTAACACGTAAGCTCACCCTAAACCGTTGTCGTACCCTAACCTGTACCCTAAACCGTCCCCGTCACCGTCCCCTAACCCTAACCCTAACCCTAACCCTTACCCGAAGCCTTATCCTCACCCGTCCCCTAATCCTAACCCGTACGCTAACACTAACCCGTAACCTAACACGTACGCTCACCCTAAACCGTTGTCGTACACTAACCTGTACCCTAAACCGTCCCCGTCCCCTAACCCTAACCCTAACCCTAACCCTAACCCTTACCCGAAGCCTTACCCTCACCCGTCCCCTAATCCTAAACCGTACGCTAACACTAACCCGTACCCTAACACGTACGCTCACCCTAAACCGTTGTCGTACCCTAACCTGTACCCTAAACCGTCCCCGTCCCCTAACCCTAACCCTAACCCTAACCCTAACCCTTACCCGAAGCCTTACCCTCACCCGTCCCCTAATCCTAACCCGTACGCTAACACTAACCCGTACCCTAACACGTACGCTCACCCTAAACCGTTGTCGTACCCTAACCTTTACCCAAACCATCCCCGTCGCTAACCCTAACCCTAACCCTAACCCTAACCCTAACCCTTACCCGAAGCCTTACCCTCACACGTCCCCTAATCCTAACCCGTACGCTAACACTAACCCGTACCCTAACACGTACACTTACCCTAAAACGTTGTCGTACCCTAACCTGTACCCTAAACCGTCCCCGTCCCCTAACCTTAACCCTAACACTAACCCTAACCCTAATCCTTACCCGAAGCCTTACACTAACCCGTCCCCTAATCCTAACCCGTACGCTAAAACTAACCCGTACCCTAACACGTACCCTCACCCTAAACCGGTGTCGTACCCTAACCTGTACCCTAAACCGTCCCCGTGCCCGTCCACTGACCCTAACCCTAACCCTAACCCTAACCCTTTCCCGAAGCCTTACCCTCACCCGTCCCCTAATCCTAACCCGTACGCTAACACTAACCCGTACCCTAACACGTACGCTCGCCGTAAACCGTTGTCGTACGCTAACCTGTACCCTAAACCGTCCCCGTCCCCTAACCCTAACCCTAACCCTTACCCGAAGCCTTACACTCACCCGTCCCCTAATCCTAACACGTATGCTAACACTAACCCGTACCCTAACACGTACCCTCACCCTAAACCGTTCTCGTACCCTAACCTGTACCCTAAACCGTCCCCGTCCCCGTCCCCTAACCCTAACCCTAACCCTAACCCTAACCCTTACCCGAAGCCATAACCCACCCGTCCCCTAATCCTAACCCGTACGCTAACACTAACCCGTACCCTAACACGTACGCTCACCCTAAACCGTTGTCGTACCCTAACATGTACCCTAAACCGTCCCCGTCCCCTAACCCTAACCCTAACCCTAACCCTAACCCTAACCCTTACCCGAAGCCTTACCCTCACCCGTCCCCTAATCCTAACCCGTACGCGAACACTAACCCGTACCCTAACACGTAAGCTCATCCTAAACCGTTGACGTACCCTAACCTGTACCCTAAACCGTTCCCTTCCCCTAACCCTAACCCTAACCCTAACCCTAACCCTTACCCGAAGCCTTACCCTCACCCGTCCCCTAATCCTAACCCGTACGCTAACACTAAAACGTACCCTAACACGTACGCTCACCCTAAACCGTTGTCGTACACTAACCTGTACCCTAAACCGTCCCCGTCCCCATCCCCTAACCCTAACCCTAACCCTAACCCTAACCCTTACCCGAAGCCTTAACCTCACCCGTCCCCTAATCCTAAACCGTACGCTAACACTAACCCGTACCCAAAACATACGCTCACCCTAAACCGTTGTCGTACCCTAACCTGTACCCTAAACCGTCCCCGTCCCCTAACCCTAACCCTAAACCTAACCCTAACCCTAACCCTAACACTTACCCGAAGCCTTACCCTCACCCGTCCCCTAATCCTAACCCGTACGCTAACACTAACCCGTGCCCTAACACGTACGCTCACACTAAACCGTTGTCGTACCCTAACCTGTATCCTAAACCATCTCCGTCCCTTAAGCCTAACCCTAACCCTAACCCTAACCCTTACCCGAATCCTTACCCTCACCCGTCCCCTAATCCTAACCCGTACGCTAACACTAACCCGTACCCTAACACGTACGCTCACCCTAAACCGTTGTCGTACCCTAAACTGTACCCTAAATCGTCCCCGTCCCCGTCCCCTAACCCTAACCGTAACCCTAACCCTAACCCTAACCCTTACCCGAAGCCTTACCCTCACCCGTCCCCTAATCCTAACCCGTACGCTAACACTAACACATACCCTAAAATGTACGCTCACCCTAAACCGTTGTCGTACCCTAACCTGTACCCTAAACCGTCCCCGTCCCCTAACCCTATCCCTAACCCTAACCCTTACCCGAAGTCTTACCCTCACTCGTCCCCTAAACCTAACCCGTACGCTAACACTAACCCGTACACTAACACGTACGCTCGCCCTAAACCGTTGTCGTACCTTAATCTGTACCCTAAACCGTCCCCGTCCCCGTCCCTTAACCCTAACCCTAACCCTAACCCTAACCCTTACCCGAAGCCTTACCCTCACCCGTCCCCTAATCCTAACCCGTACGCTAACACTAACCCGTACCCTAACACGTACGCTCACCCTAAACCGTTGTCTTACCCTAACATGTACCCTAAACCGTCCCCGTCCCCTAACCCTAACACTAACCCTAACCCTAACCCTAACCCTTACCCGAAGCCTTACAATCACCCGTCCCCTAATCCTAACCCGTAGGCTAACACTAACCCGTACCCTATCACGTACGCTCACCCTAAACCGTTGTCGTACCCTAAATTGTACCCTAAACCGTCCCCGTCCCCGTCCCCGTCCCCTAACCCTAACCCTAACCCTAACCCTAACCCTTACCCGAAGCCTTACCCTCACCCGTCCCCTAATCCTAACCCGTACGCTAACACTAACCCGTATCCTAACACGTACGCTCACCCTAAACCGTTGTCGTACCCTAACCTGTACCCTAAAGCGTCCCCGTCCCCTAACCCTAACCCTAACACTAACCCTAACCCTAACCCTTACCCGAAGCCATACCCTCACCCGTCCCCTAATGCTAACCCGTACGCTAACACTAACACGTACCCTAACACGTACGCTCACCCTAAACCGTTGTCGTACCCTAACCTGTACCCTGAATCGTCCCCGCCCCCTAACCCTAACCCTAACCCTAACCCTAACCCTTACCCGAAGCCTTACCCTCACCCGTCCCCTAATCCTAACCCGTACGCTAACACTAACCCGTACCCTAACACGTACGCTCACCCTAAACTGTTGTCGTACCCTAACCTGTACCCTAAAGCGTCCCCGTCCCCTAACCCTAACCCTAACCCTAACCCTAACCCTTACCCGAAGCCTTACCCTCACCCGTCACCTAATCCTAACCCGTACGCTAACACTAATCCGTACCCTAACACCTACGCTCACCCTAAATCGTTGTCGTACCCTAACATGTACCCTAAACCGTCCCCGTCCCCTAACCCTAACCCTAACCCTAACCCTAAACCTCACCCGAAGCCTTACCCTCACCCGTCCCCTAATCCTAACCCGTACGCTAAGACTAACACGTACCCTAACACGTACGCTCACCCTAAACCGTTGTCGTACCCTAAACTGTACCCTAAACCGTCCCCATCCCCATCCCGTAACCCTAACCCTAACCCTAACCCTAACCCTTACCCGAAGCCTTAACCTCACCCGTCCCCTAATCCTAAACCGTACGCTAACACTAACCCGTACCCAAAACATACGCTCACCCTAAACCGTTGTCGTACCCTAACCTGTACCCTAAACCGTCCCCGCCCCCTAACCCTAACCCTAACCCTAACCCTAACCCTTACCCGAAGCCTTACCCTCACCCGTCCCCTAATCCTAACCCGTACGCTAACACTAACCCGTACCCTAACACGTACGCTCACCCTAAACCGTTGTCGTACCCTATCCTGTACCCTAAACCGTCCCCGTCCCCTAACCCTATCCCTAACCCTAACCCTTACCCGAAGTCTTACCCTCACTCGTCCCTTAAACCTAACCCGTACGCTAACACTAACCCGTACACTGACACGTACGCTCGCCCTAAACCGTTGTCGTACTCTAACCTGTACCCTAAACCGTCCCCGTCCCCGTCCCTTAACCCTAACCCTAACCCTAACCCTAACCCTTACCCGAAGCCTTACCCTCACCCGTCCCCTAATCCTAAACCGTACGCTAACACTAACCCGTACCCTAACACGTACGCTCACCCTAAACCGTTGTCGTACCTTAAACTGTACCCTAAATCGTCCCCGTCACGGTCACCTAACCCTAACCCTAACCCTAACCCTTACCCGAAGCCTTACCCTCACCCGTCCCCTAATCCTAACCCGTACGCTAACACTAACCCGTACCCTAACCCATAAGCTCACCCTAAACTGTTGTCGTACCCTATATTGTACCCTAAACCGTCCCCGTCCCCGTCCCTTAACCCTAACCCTAACCCTAAACCTAACCCTTACCCGAAGCCTTACCCTCACCCGT